>NC_047679.1:14782502-15457502 GCF_011762505.2 Arvicanthis niloticus
TCCAGACTATTTGTGCACTCAAAACTATAACTACAATCAATGAAAAACCCCTTTCTTAAAATATATCCCCCCCACACACACTTAACACAATATCTTTGAAGAAATAAAAAGTAATTTGAGAAGATCCTCCTCCCTCCAATCTCCTCCCTCCAAGTTGAGACTTCATCTAATTTGCTTTATGTGACCTTTTCAATCTCTCCTTTCCTCCCCTCCCTCTGAATCCCCCCGCCCCCCCCAGTTCTTAAGGCTAATGGTCACTGATTGAAAATTCAATTTCTTCCTCCCATAGACTTATGGGACAGGGGAAAATAGTTCCTTTATGCCAAAGTGCCACTTGTCATTGTCCACTCCAGGTAGATTTTTGTGTTTCTTTAAGAGGTGCTTGTTGTTGTACTGGCATTACAATTGTCCATCCAGGTAGGCTTGTGTTGTGAGTCTCTTCGGGATCCTTACTCTTTTTTTCCTTTTCTCTTTTTTCTTTTTTTCTTCTTTTCCTTCTTTTTTGTTTTTTCTTCCTTTTTTTGTTTTTTCTTTTTTTTTTTGTTTTCTTTCTTATTTTTTACTTTTTTTTTAAACTTTATTTATTTTTTGGTCTGGAAATCGTTCTGGGTAAGATTATTCTTTCTCTATATCTTGCCTGTGATAGAACAGTAGATACCCTTCACTATAGAGTAACTCCTCCATTGTAGCCTTGGTGACTACGGCGTCATCACAGCTGAACCACTGGTCCTTTTCCTGTCGGACAAAGCTGGTATAATGGCCACTTTCCAAAGTCCCATGGTGGTTAATCACTGCAAACAAAGAATACTTATTCTCTCTGGGCACACACTCTGTTAATGGCTGGCCTTTCATGATGCTTTCTTTAGTAGAGGCCAAAAAGGGAGTCATGTCCAGCTCCAAAGGAAATGAGATGAAAGTATTAATCTTGCGTCTCTGTTTGCCTAAATGTTCAAACCGTTTCAGATGAAAGCAGGCCACAATCGGTAATTTCTTCATTGTGAGCTGTTTGGTAGATTGCTGGTAGCTTTGGCATCGACTGCATTTGATTTTGGCACTGCTACCTAGGTCTTCGGGCCTTGTAAACCACTTCAGGCAATCTGTAAGTGAGATGACTCGTGGCTTCTGGCCATCTCTACTCGATGTACTTGCCCTCCCTGGGGTATGAGACCCAGGCAAATCCAAGCTAATGTCCCAGCATGGGTCTATAGTAGTAGAGACACCATGACAGACTTGACATGTCAAATCTGACTGCAGACCACCTGTAAAGATGTGGTCTATGATGCAATTACAGCAGTTGGAGTTACCTTCTGGCTCGATGCCATCATCTCTGCTGTGTCTATGCAACACATCCAATATTGCAATGAGAAACTCATGGGCATCCTGTTGCCTGTACCCAGCTAGATGTTCTGCATGGATCCATATCAGGTGCAGTAATTTATAGGGAATATGAGGACTTTGGTTCCCCGAGTACATAGCTTGAAAAAGTGAAGCCATCTCGCAGACCAAACACAAGCTGGGGCTTGTCATCATACATTTGTGCTTGTCCGAAAGGAGGAACTCCTTCAGTAGCGGAATGTGGGTAAGTGCCTGGACAATACAGTTCATAAAGCAAGTATTCCCAAGATTAATTAACCCTCTGAGGCCTACAGTATAATACACTGTCTTTTTCCTCCTCTTTTTCTTGGGTTTTACCAAACTGGTTTCCTGATTTGACTCACAGGTTGATTGATTTTCTTCAACCTCATATGCCATTAGCTGCTGATATGATAAATCTCCTGCACTGGACATTAACAGTCCCAGAATTTTCTCCTTTGTTTCTTTGGCAATTTTTTCTATATCTTTGTCATATACATAATCCTTACACATAAAGCAATATATAACCCCATGATAGAGGTCTACTGCTAAATTGTGTTGGTTTGTTTCTGCGTGAGTATGAATATGTTTCTCAGTAAAGCATCCGAAAAATACACAGGACAGACAAGAGTGGAGTCTGTTCTTATGTGTACTACATACATGACAGATGCATGACTTTGCCTTACGCTTCCTAGTCTCCGGGGTTTCACTCCAAATGAAACGCTGATAGAGCATCCGCAGGTTCCTCCGCCAGTTTTTAGCTACTTTAAAGCTCTCTATGTGAGAGCAGCCGCTGGGACCCTTATTAGACCCTACCTCCAGTAACCTGTACTCTGCGCCATCAAAATCCCCAGAGCAGCCTTGGTCACTAGAGTAGCTTTTCCGTGTTGGGGGTCTGGATCCAGGCCTGGATCTACGCCTGGAATTGCGCCAGGCCACCGACCGCGGCTGGGGCGGGGGTGGAGGTGGTGGCGCTGGCGGGGGAGGCGGAGGTTTGGCGGGAGGCGGGGGTGGGGCCTTGAGCCCACGCCCTCCCCTGGAGCGGGACCTGGGCTGGGGCCGAGGGCGGGGCTTGCGGCGCGGGCAAACCGAGCTGGAGCTGGTGTGACAAGCAGCCGGGATAGAAGGGAGCACCTTCTCATCGCTGCCACTGCCCCTACTTGTTAAGTTCTCCGACGTGGGCTTGGGCTCCGGCCACAGCTCCGGCTTCATCTCCTGGGCTCCCTGTGTACCCCGCATCGTCTGCTCCATTCTCGATGCATTCTCAGCCGCCTGCTCCAAACAGGCTCCTCGACCACCTCCCGAACTCCAACAGGCGACGGAGCGGGAGGACCGGGACGCTTCTCGAACGTGGGCCATCGGCTCACTCCCAAGCCTGGGAAGAAACGCGTCTGGGAATGAGCTATGACTATGGGTGGAGGGAGACAGGAACTCGTGTGGACGGCCAGCCCGGCGTCATGGCCGCGGTGCCGTTAGCCTCAGCCCCTCCCCCTGCCGCGAGCCCCGCGCGCGGCCGCGGCTCCGCCCCTGCACCGGGGCTCGCGTGGCGTGCCGAGCCCGAGCCCGCGGCTACCTGCTCCAAAGGCCGCCAGAACTGCGGGTACGGGGGAGAGGGGGGAAGGGGACTGGCCTGAGCTTTAGGGTGAAAAGGATGGCAACTCTTTTTAAAAGGCATAACCCGCTGTCTTTTCGGCGCTCTGTGCAGCCTCGCTTTGGCGCACCTTTCTCTACGTTCTTTCCTTGCATCTTTAAACCCCTTGAGTCAACAATATATGTTAAATATGGCTGAAAGGAGGTTATCTTTGGAAAAAAACTGACTCAGTGGACGAAAGTGTCCCCTGGCTCCTTTCTTACCTATGCTTCCAGCCTCTACTCCTAAGCGCACTTGCTGTGCGCCACGCTCGAGCGCCCTCTCTTGCTCTTTCGTGCCTGTGCCCTCACACCCCGTTTCTTGCTCCTGTCCTCTCATTTCCTAGGGTTTCCCCCAGAATTCAGACTCCCTTCACGCGTGACCACCCCTATCCACAGTACGCGACCCCCAAAGTGCATGCTCCCTCTCCGCAACCACGGCAGCTCCCCCAAGCCCGCGGATTTGTAAAAAGGTCTGGGTTTGTTACCTGGGGCCCCAAGGCGCGCTTGATCTAGAAAGTCAGCTGCTGCTGCTGCTGTCCAGGCGCTCCTCTGCCAGTCTTCTCTCTGACCTCTCTTCAGGGCTGGTCACAAGGGGGCCGCCCCCTGGCCCCTCCCCTCTCCACGTATGGGCCCCCAGCCCCGGAATCAGGCCTCCAACCGGGATGAATGGCACCGCTGTCCCCCTAGGCAGAAAAACCCCTTCCTGAAAGGGATTCTACCAGAGGTAACAACAGCCACAGATTTTAGAAAAAGATCTTGGGAAGGTTCAGGCTTCACCTGGATATGGCACTCAACAGAAAAAAAAAAAAAGAAAAGAAAAAAAAAAAGAAAAAATAGAAAGGAAAAAAACCTGAAACAACAACAACAAAACTAACCAAGGTAGGGTTAGGGATTTACCAAGATGGCAAATTCTACAGTGTTCCTTCCGGAAGCTTTAAATTTAAAATCTCAGGAGTAAAGTGGAGAGGTTATTATTTCTGAGTGTCTGGGAGAGGAAAAATAAGCATATGATTCAGGATGAAATAAACCTCAGCCCAGCAATTTGCTGTTTCTACAGGGAAAAACCATAAACACTTTGAGCCTTAGTTCATCAGTCAAAGACAGAATAATCCTAACATGTTTACACGGAGTAGCAGCGTATACTTTCGGTCATTCTTTATATTAGTAACTCTATTATTCAGTGTTCAGGTTAAAACCAGGAGGTAGCACATTACACGGTCTCAGCACACTTAAAAGCACTGCTATGTGTCTATGTGTAAAGACCCCCAGAAAGGGGTGTTCTGCCTGCTCTGTAGCCGGAGCTCCTACTTACAGAGATATTTCCAGATCCCAGAATCTTTTATCAACTTATATCCACATATTCTAACATACAATGGCACAACAATTATGGGAGATGTATGTCAAAAAAGAAAAGACTGGAATCAGGAAAATATCTCTCTAAATATTTGCTACAATATTTCAGAATCAGTTTTTAAAAATCACCCTATTAAAATCTAACACACTTCCCCTTCCCAACCTGGCTCTGCTCTCCCAGAGCTATCTCAGTGCCTTCAGGACACCAAACCACAGGGGAGATAGCAGCCACGCTGGCCTGACACCAACTATGGGGACAGTGTTATCAACTGGGACCTGTAACTTGGAACTCAAGCCCCAGACTCGGGCTTACCTGAGATTCTGGCCTCCCTGTAAGATGTCCCCTCCTTTATACCTAGATTCAATGATTTACTCTCTAAGACAGTCTCCCCGTACCATACAAGTGAGGAGAGTTGGGGAGGGGGCTCTCAGAAGACAAGGACAACATATCATACCCTTCTGACATGGTAACAAGAGCTGCTGGGGAAATAGTTCTACAACTATTCCCAAAGTAACTTGTCTCTGCCTAGCAATCATCCCCAGATAGCCACTCCAAACAAACACTTTCTGCTGAAAATCTATTGGTTGCTAGGTTGGGAGGGATGAGAGAAATGACAGCCATGTCCCTTCTGAGCCTTCCCCTCCTCGCCCTCCATTGATGTATGAGTTACCAGTAGGTCCTGAATGGGTCTTAGAAGAGTTGAAGTCACACTTCGGTCTCAAAATCCTGATTTCACTAAATAAAAACAAAAGTTAAGTAGTATGAAGGGGGAGCCCAAAGGGACACAGGCCACCCACTTCCCAAACAGACTTGCTGTCTGTATCCTAGTAGGATAAACATTCCAAAGAGAAGCTTCACATGGTCAGAAGTGACAGACATTCTAAAACGGCTAAGGCTCAAACAAGGGAAACAGGAAGATGACCAACAATTTAAATAATGTAACTGTATTATCAGGTGATCAAACCAGACTTGTAGGATAATAGAAAGCACAAAAGGACCACATTTCAGCAGCAGAAGGCTGTTTTCAGGACCTATATACACCCTCTGTCTCTCTGTCTCCCTGTCTCTCTATCTCTCTGAGTTTTTGTCTCTCTGTCTCTCTCTCTGTCTCTCTGTCTCTGTCTCTGTCTCTCTCTCTCTCTCTCTCCTCTGTGTGTGTGTGTGTGTGTGTGTGTGTGTGTGTGTGTGTATGTGTGAAGTCTCTCTTAGCATTCACCTTTGATTGCACACTGCTCTTACCTAGGTCACTTTGACTGATTCCTTCAATCACTCTTTCGTGATTCCAGCAAATTAACATCCTTGCCAATAAAGGTGGATGTGTGTGGGAACAACTTTGCTTCAAAGAGCAACATGGTTTAGGTGTGTAGCCATTGGTAGCCAGGTCTCCAGAAATGCCATGAGTTTCTGTGGATGAAGCCAGCTGTGTCAGACAAGGACTTTGCATCATTTAGTCCTTACCCTCTGCTGTCCACAGAGGGGGGAAAGTGTGCATCACACTTTAAAACTGCAAAAAAATCATACATTGTATGATTCTGTGTGTGAGGTCAGCCTTTCTAAGGTAAAAAGGTTTTATAAGCTTCCAGGTCTTCAGACTTGTGAAGTCAAAGGTGAGACAACTAGATTCGTGCTCTTACTACAGGAGTGGAGATGATCCTGTGTCACTTGGCTGGTTCACAGGAATGATTTTCTCTCCTTGAGGTCTGAAGCTGTCTGATTTGAAGACATGAGTTATTTTTGCTCTATGAATATGTGATGGCACTGTGCACATAACATGGAATAAGAGAGGTAAGGGCTAGGGCCCCTCGGGCTATCTTCAGAGATCAGCAACCACTGGAGGAGCCCCAGATTGGAAACATGACTTACTGTCATCCCCATGTGTGCTCTAATCTTCAGTGCCTCCAAGTGTTAAAGACATCCCTCTTGTCCACACTTTAAAGCATCATGGCACGGGCAGGCTGATGTGGCAACATCATTTCTGCAGAAGACAACAATGGCTGCCGCCACATAGCCCCACGTCCCAGCAAAACAAACCTGGTGCTTGCATGGTGTGAGGAAAACAAGAAATGGCCAAGTCCTTTCAGGATGAGGGTCCCAGAATCCCAGGTAAGCAAATCATGCACTTTACATCACTGCCAAGAGTACAAGGTGGACACCCTGCTTGCTGGGTCAGATCTTTCTATGCTCTGTGATGGGACCTGGCAGAATGAAGGAAGGGGGCAGGTGTACATTGGCCCAGGCTTTACACTGTGCTCATGGGTGAGAAGAGTCCTATTTATTTAAAGACAAAGGATCTAGCACCCTTCCTCTTTCCTTTCTTGGAGGCAGATGGCATCCTGTGTGGCCCAAGCTGCCCTTGAGCTCACAGGCCTCCTGCTTCTCTCCAGGCACAGGGGTGATAGGTGTATGGGGTCATACCTGGCAATCATTTGCTTCCTGTGTTCTTGGGTTCATTAAAGTCTTCAGGGTAAGGACAACTGCCACCTTGCAGGATGAATGGCCTAAAAATAGGGTGACAATGTTGGTGTGATTCAATTGAATTGATAAATATTGCAGAGGCAAGACATTCTGAGAAACACTGCTATACCTGGCAGGCGATCCTGGACCTTAGAGATTCAGATTATGGCCTGTGTCCACATATTCTCTCTGTAATCCTCTATTCCAGCAGTGCAAACTGCCATTGCCACAGACCAGTGGGAGAAAGGAACAGCCTCGAGTGTTGGTTCAGTGTGACAAGTCTAGGATTGCTCAGAGGTCTATGTTTTGAGTGGAGCCATGGTGTCTCATGGGGGTATTAATGATGACCATGCCCCCTTAGTGCACCTGATACAAAGTCCTTGCTGCTTTTGTTGCAGTGCATTCCATTGGAGTAGCTGGAACTGGTGATGGAAATCAGGATGGGTTCCCTTTCCCTCTCAGTTGCCTCCCAGACCCTCCACTAGACTCGCTTGGGTTGGCACTCCATACCTGTCTCATGCTCTGCTGGGGGTATGCATAAAGTGTGCAATGACCCTGTGTGAGTGAGCTGGATGTCCTGTGTGTCAGTTTTCTGCAATGTTCTTGTCCTGCATTTGCCACCACCTACCTCAAAGTGCCCTAGTGACTGTGAGACTTGAGGCCCTATCATGTGCTGTGAGAATCAATCAGGCCTATGTACACAGGCTGTTGTGGAGTCCAAGGGCCTATTGCAAATCCTTCTGCACCCTGGACTGTGTTCAATGTTTCTGCAACTGGGTGGAATTCATTCACATGCCTGTGCCTCACAAGTCTGAGTCATGTAGAGGGAAAACTCACACAGGATACAAGCACTTTGGAGGTAATCTTAGCCTCTTAAAAGGTATGTTCAGGAAGTAAAAGGAGCTGGATGCGCTTCTGTGTCTCTTCACAGGCACATATGTGTGTGTGCTCAATGTTCATGTTTGCAAGTATGGTTAGTGATGTGATTATTTTGTATGCAGAAATTTTCGAATGTGCATGCCAACATACAGTAAAGATCAAAATATAGAATCAGCCATTGTTATTTCTGTCCCATACAGTTTGTATTGCAAGTAGTTGGGTGTGAATCTGCTTCTAACAGAACATTTCTTACAAAGGGAAGTTTTTCATTTCTTCTTAAAATCGGAGGGTTTACATACATTCACACATACACAGAGACCCACACACATCACGATACCAGAGTCCACAAGAACCTATGTGTGCCTCCTACATAAGCAGGCTTTGGGAACTAGACTCAGGTTATGTACCTTGTCTCATCCCTAGCCATGGAATTTGCTGCTGTATTCTGGAAGGCTGTCCCCATAGGCCCCAGGAAGAAAGTGAGTCTTTTAGGACAGACCATCTGTCAGGCAGAAGGACCTTAAAAGTGAAAGGACCTTTATAAGTTACTGTTTCCCTTGAGATGGCAGTCTTGACTTTGATGAGCATGGGTATCTTTCTTCTGACATGAGAATCCTATGTCCATCTTGCTGGCTTTTCTCCCAAGCTCATAAATTATTGTATTTCTCTCTCTCTCTCTCTCTCTCTCTCTCTCTCTCTCTCTCTCTCTCTCTCTCTCTGTGTGTGTGTGTATGTGTTTGTGTGTGTTCTTATGTTTATCTCCTTCAGACTGAGATTGTATGCATGTGCATAGGCCTGTGGGAGATCATGAGCCTGTGCATGAGCAAGAGAGAGACAGAGACAGAAGAGCACAGCCAGGAAAGTTACTCAAGATGTGCATATATATATACAAATATATGTATGTATATATACCTATATGTACATATATATGTATATATATGCATGTGTTTATATATATATACACACATGTATACCCAAGATATAATTTCCTCATATGTCAACAGGGACAACAAAAGTCCATTTACATAAAGACCTTTGATTAAAAATGAGGAAGACTTTTTTGTTGTTCCATGTTTATGGATTCTCAGATTTTGAGGATGTCTTCTGGTATCTGCTGGCATCCATGACTGGAAGAAGGCCTAGAGACCTGTCTTTCTATCATTTTTTCACTTGCTCTTGTTCCCAGGACAAAGCAGTTTCCCATTCTACTGCCTTAAATTCTGCCCCCGAAGGCCTTCAAATATCCAAGCATTTCTTTTCAATATTTGATATTTTCTTTTTGAAATCTTCAAGCACATGAAAGCAGAAAGTGTGCTACACTGCACTCAGTGAACTCCATGTACCCATTAAACTCAAGAGTCATCAGCTTCAGCAATGATTAACCTTTTCAAATCTTGTTTCATCTTTCTTCCATCATCCTCCCGCTGCCTGGGCACTACTGAGGAGTCAAGTATACACATCAAGTCCTGTCCTCTAGGAATAAACAGATAAGAACATTCTTAAACATAACCTCCGAACCATTGCACAGTCACACAAAAACCAGCAGGAGTTACTCAAGGGCATCAAAGGTCCACTGGCTCTGGCTAGGCCCTGATTATCTCAGGGGGAATGTGAAGAGCTGTGCCTGGTCCAGTGTTCTGTGTGTCTCCTAGACTCAGAGGCAAACACATTCCTCACGTGAGGGACTGAGAGTCTGTTTGCCTAGGGAGGGCTGGGGGAAACTGCACAGGGTTTTCCTAGAGAACAACATATTGGGGCTGAGAAGAGTCAAGGTTTTTGTGTCTCTTGAGCCTCATGGTTGACACTGGACACTTCTGGAAGAACACTGCTTCTCCTGTCTGCTCAGGTGTGTCTTGACTGTGTTGCTGTAGTCAGGCTGTTTGTAGTAGGTTAGGAGATAAAAACAAAGGTCCTTAGTAGGACCATGTGCTTCTTTCTGCCCTGTGCAATGGCTCTGTGTTCCCAGGGGATGCATAGGACAGAGGGGTCAGCTCTCCCAGAGCACGCTTCTCTGAGCAGCACACAGAAGAGTTTTTAACAACTCTCAGTTGTTTGCTCCCCTGCTGGCTCTTCAGTGCACAGTGATGAATCCCCACAGGATGACTTGGGAACTTTGTTTGTCCTTGACCTAAGGGTAAATATTCCAAAGGGGTGTGGAGAGAAGGGGATGGGCAAGGACTTTTTCCTCAATTCCAGGAAGGAAAAGACAACTTAAGAATTCCACAGATCCATTATATCGTGACAGGTGCTCTGCAGGTGACAGCTTCTCTAGGGAAACACAGTATCGCCTGATCTCTGGGACATCAGGTGGCCATCACACCTCTGGATCTCACTGCCTCTGCCTTTGTATAGGAACAAAGAAACTTACACCCAACCTTCCTCGAGAATGAGGAAGGCCTCAGGAGACATGGAGACAAGGGTGGCTGTGGTGGTGGTCTCCACAAATGTGTCTGAGAGGCCTGGTCAATGTCCACAAGCAAACTCTTGATGGTGAGGACATGTTGGAATGAGAAGTACAGCTTGCCATTCTGCTGCCGTGCATCTTTGCTCTTCCAAGGGCCCAGTGATGGGCAGTGTCTTTCAGAGATGGGACACTCTGGGGTGAGGGAGGAGGGCTTTGTGAAGGAGAATTCAGTCTTGACTGCTGAAGGAGAAAAGCCAAATCCTTTCTTCCCATAGGAAGTTTTAGCAGGATTCACAGGGGGAAGGTAGGGCAGCCTGGGGAAAATAAGGAAGTCTCTAGGGTGAGGGAATCAAGGACAAAGAAAAAAAAGGAGTCTTTGCTGAAGGACGAGGCTGGGATACAGGCCAGAGACAGGGAAACACAGGGAGAGATTTGGTGAGTCCTGAGTGACCTCAAACTCTTCTCATGAACATGTACTAAGGGGATGTATGGGAAAATCGGTGACAAAGGGGCTGTAGCCCACCACCACTGCACTCAGGGACTCAATGTAGGAGCATGAAAGATTTACTACAGTCTAGGGGAAAGACATGTCAGGTGAACTCATACCTGCACCCCTAACTGCCATTCAACTCCCCATGTCCTCTGTTAGGAGACATTACGTCTGTCAGAGGAACTTCAGCCTAAGCTCAGTTGCTAGAAAGCTTGGCTGGCATTTCATAAATGTGGCTTCCAGCCCCATGCCTATAGTCTCAGCTCTAGGGAGGTAGAGAAAAAAACACCAGAATTTTGAATTGATAGTGACTTCAGGGCCTATTTGAGCTTCCTGAAATATATCCTCTTGTCTTCCTTCCTCAAATCAACAACCACAATTTTAAAAAGTGCTCTCTCCTAGTTTGTGCGTATTCTCATGCGAGTGCTCATGGCTCATCTGGAGTTCTGGTGAGCACAAAACAGTCACCCAGGTTAATATGAAGGGATTTTTATCCATCTACCAATGGTCTTATAGAACACAGGATTTCAAGCACATATCTGTGGAATGATGTGAGTAAACTCCTAGAAATTTTACACATTATAATTTGATATCACTTTTTAAAAGCTCCTGTGCAGTGTATGTGTGTGTGTGTGTGCAGCACTCTTTGTGCGTTTTATGATAGCAAGCCCATATGAATACATTGCCATAAGGATACAATGTGTGACCTAATAAGTACACCAGAGATGGAGTCCTGACTCTGAGCCTGTTTTACTGGTGTGTATTTCATTCTCCGGAGTATTATAATGAATGCCCACAAATTGAGGTAATGGAGACAAACAGCACATGACTTTGGTCAGGCTTCGGTGGATGGGTTGTGGATTAGGTTGGCAGGGCCATGATTCCTCCAGTCGTCCTAGAGAGACAGCTTCCTGTGTTCTAGGAGCTGTTCTGCTGCTTCGGCCTGGAAGGGGCTCCTCCTGCTGTTCACACTGCCTTTTCTGCCTCTGTGTCCCTGTCACTGGGTGACCTCCATGCTTCTGATGAAGAATCCAGTCTTGTTGATTTTGGTGTCTGCACAATGCAATATGTCCTCAACGTGACTAAGCACATCTGTGATAGGTCCCCATCCAAGACAGTCACCTTTGAAAACAGCCAACTTGTGGGTAGAAGCCATTCATCCCACAGACACCTCCCAATGAAATGGATTAGAGCCTGTTGTTATAGTGTGTTTAAGCTGGGCACTCACAGTACAGTTCACCTCCAGATAAAGCTGAACTGTCTTGGGGTAGCCATGTTTTCAGAAAACAAACAGCCCAACAAGGAAGCAATGCTCCATTTGCCCAGGCGCATCCTCAGAACCCAAAGCTAGCCCTCACAGTGAACTGGCTCCAGAAATGCCTCCACTGAAATTCACTCCCTTCCTCAGGGTCCCTAATACCATTTCCCCAGTGGGAGGCAACATCGTAAGTAGACTGTAGAATTGACACAGTTGCTTCAAATTTAGTGGCCAAAGTGGAAGTTACTGAAAATCCTTTAGCTATGAAATGTAATTGATGCCCTCGGGTACCCACTGGAGTGTACACGTGAAAAGCAAGAGTCAATGTGGAGAATGAGTAAGTCCCTCCATATTTTTGCAGTTGCACATACGGTATTGAGCTTTGGGTTTCAGTGAGTCTCCAGGGGTCATGTCCATGGGCCCCCTTTTGTTCAGGCTATAATGACAATAACACTATACTGGGTTGGGAGTTCAAATAAACCCTGGAATACAAGAATTGATTTCAGATCCCCCAGAGACCAGAGAAGGCAGCACCAGCCTCAAGAGCCAGGAGGACATTGGTCCTGAAGAATCCCGTGGCATCATTTCTCCTCCAGAGCTTCATGAGCTCTTTAGTGATTTGGTGTTCAGTTTCCTATTTAGTCATTCATTCATTCATTCATTTTTCCACTGAGGGCAGTTCATGCTGCCCAGATGCTCAGAGGCTTGGGCTTATCCACTGGGACATTGACAAATGTCCAAAGGCCACATTCCAAAGAAAACTGACTCTCCCTTCTGCCATCAGCAATCCACTGCTCAGCTGCTCAGCTAAGGATGGAGCCCCTCCCCTCTCTATGCTGGAATGCTTAATTGGCTAGATCTTCTGCAGGTTCCATGTAGGTGGACAAAGGCCATGTCATGTGCAGAGGGACAGGCTTTCACAGTGCTCCTCTCTGCCCTCCTGCTCTGATATCCATTCTGAGCCCTCTTCTGTGATGTTCACTGAGCCTGGGATGTTTGGTTAGAGTTGTGGGGTCGCCTGGTGTGGGGTGCATTGTATATGTGGAGGTCCCCACTGTCTGTGGCTGAGTACTCACACTCATTCTTGTTAAACATTTTGAACAACGAAGTGTCTCTCCATGAACCACTACCATTGCAGTGGGTAGAGAGTAGTACAAATATTAGATACAAACATGTATTTACTGGAGAGGGTGGTAAAATAGTCATTAGTAAGACTGGATCAACAGGTCCTGCCAGAGGGCCTATGAGTTCCCTAGTCAGGATTTTGGAGCTTGTTTTAGATATTTACATTCCCAGGCATTGATTCGTTCTTGTGTAGAAAGCTTTAAATCCAATGATGAGCACAGTGTCTTACCCCTGCAAACAATGCTGCCACTGTGCCACCAGTAGGCTCCTGTTGCTTGGCGGGATGCTGTGAGTGGATGCAGGGTGCAGTGCTGGGTGAGACCACTGATCTCTTATTCCCACCTCCAGCCTCCAGAACTGCCTGCAGTGTGACCTGTGGTCCTGCATGAGCTAGCTACCATGGAGAGATGGCTTTTCAATGAAGGATTTCTTGTTTCATGCACACAAAAAAATGTGTGTTGTTTTCAGCCACTGGGTTTTAATCATCCAGTTATGGGGGAAACCAACAGCCACGACAATACCCTGTGTTGTCTGAATCTGTTTAATGTTAAATGTGAAGGAATCTATGTCCAATAGAGCTAAAAATATCTGTGCTTTTATAAATCTATTTTGATACAAGAATGTGGTCATGTGTCATCTACATCTTCCTTTTCTTCTGCTCTGTACTTGACATGACATCTACCTATTATTATGAGTTAACCAACCAAGTTAGCTCAAATTCCTTTCAATTCAGAAAGTGAGTGAATTACTGAAGCAGATAGAAACCCAAACTATATGTAACTGATGAAGTAGGCTCACTGGAATATTATCTACAAGGCCCTTGTCTCCCTCCTGTCAACTCAAGGTGGTCCAGGAAGTGTCTACTATTGCTTAGGACATAAACTGTCCCCCAGGTTTGGAGAGCTCCCAGAAGCAGTAGCAACTTCACCCAGATGGACAGCTGTCCTCTCAGCATCGACCAGACCTCTGCTAATCCTCAGATTCAAAATATAAGACAATAGTTCTTGTCAGTGCTTTCAGCTTCCCTTGAGTCATAGAGTGCTACATAGCATCCTACAGAGGCAAGCAGGTGACCCAGAGATGAGGATGCAGTCAAACAGAAACACAGGCAGGGCCTATACCTATGCTTGGTCTTCTCGTGATCCCAATGAATAAATCTGTTTATATACAAGTACTTTCTAAATGCTGATCATAATAGGACTTGCATCTTTAACAAGTTGGTCAATTTCCATTTGCTGGTTAGGAAAATTGATAACACTACTGTGTAGGAGACATCAGCATTGATTCATTCTGCAGGACATGGGAGGTTGTGGAAACCTTCCTGGGGAAATATCCCAGACCCTCTGAGTTCCTGCAGCTCACTCTAGAGTAGACTGTGGGAAGTTAGCTCAGTCAGGCAATTTCACAGCTGTTTGAGGCAGCACCAAACCATCTATACCATGCTTTGCCAGTACATGCCAAAGCCAGCTTTCCTGCATGGTAGACATGCTCATTCTCTGCCCTTAGTGCTTAGTCAGTGGTGGGGTCATCATGCCTGCGCCCGGTCAGGAAGAGAACTTGAGAACAGGTTGTCTGGATCAAAACTGTCAAGTTGGCTGTTCCCAGTGTGAGGATCGTGGCTGCTGCAGTTCTCTGAGGGTGTGCACACCAAAGGTAAAAGCTGTCAGTCAACAACAACTTGTACAAAGCAGTACTGCTGCTGAATCCAAGAGCCTTGGACAAAGTTTACCTTGAACTGTTCACACTTCCCAGATTGACCTGGTGTGTTGTCAGGCCCACTGATGCAGCTTCTTAGACTTATACCATGGTGAAACTGTTCTGGTGAGTTATCAGTAAATTTCTGATTTGTGTATCTGATAGACAATGTATCCTGTGTGAGGTCATGAAAAGCTGCCCGAGATAAAAATGGAGTCTTTGGTGGAAGAAATCTAACAAGGCCTGTTGTAGTGATTTCAGCCCTAGCAATTGTCCCCACCATTTTCTGGATAGTTGTCCACTCAGTATTCCTGAATAGCACAGTGTGTAAACAGAAGGGCTTACTCTTGTCCACAGCTGTCCTTTGAAGCAGACCTCACACTCTTGGATACCCACAGGATGTGATGCACACCCTGTCTAGTGCTCAACAATGCACGTGGTTCTGTCCACTTACTCTCACTGCCCAGACAAATGGCTGCCACCTAGTGTATCACTCTCTTCTTTCTTGCCATGGGAGGCAGAGGACAGTCCTTGAGACTCACTGCACATTCCTCTGCCATGTTCGAGGGCAGCAATTCAGAGTCTCATTATCCAAGATAACAGCTTCCACTTGCATTCTGTAGATCAGTTTCTAGCTGCTCATGCAAGGAGCTTGGGGGATGGCAGAGCAAGAAGCAGTGCAGAGAAAGACCTGAGAGACTGGGGCCATGTCTCTGGCCCCTGGGGTTGTGTAGTTTGTGCAGCAGGAACTGAGTCCCTCTGTGTCCTGGAATTCTGAGGAGGTTCTATGTGGCAGCAACTCAGAGTACCTTTTACTCAGGAAGCAGAAATATGTCTCCCCTCGACACACATACATTGCCTCCCTCCCAGAGAATGTGCATAGCAGAGGTGAGAGGACAGGAGAGGTGAGGAGCAGGAAGACAAGAAGGAGAGGCCATAGAGATAAGCCAAATTAGAGCAGGAGCTAGGGGAGAGACAGGGAGATGTTGATACCTGACAACAGCAGTGTGATTGTGTCTCTGTTTCCCAGGCATCATGGCTGCCGGACCTGGTGGCTCCTCCTGTATTCTAGGACCCTGTCCAGGGAAACAGCCCAGGCTTAGATACCCACCGTTTACCTTCTTTCTTTCTCCAAGGAGCAGTCAGTTACTATTCATAACTTACGCCTTCTCAAATGTCTGAGTCATTTCATGAGCCCTTGTGCATGTCGAGTAGACCAACATCATTTTGTGATTTTCTCAGTGATTGGTGCGGAGGAATCGTAGGTGCAGGTGCAAGTGCCAGTAAATCATTACCATCTCTTTGTGGGCATCATTAGGCTCTGAGGTCCTTGCTGTCCTTGTGTAGCAGAGACTGTAATCAGTCTCTGATTGTATTCCTGCAATCAGTGCCTGATAGATACCTGTGAATTTATCAGTGTTTTGAGAGCACACTAATCCAGGTGATAGGTTTCTATAGTGGATATACAGAGAGACTGATAATTTGATAAGAAATATCCTCAACATTCTGAGGTATGTGTGAACTATAGGAGGATAGTCCAGCCAAACACCCTCCAGCCATGCACACACACACACACACACACACACACACACACACACACACACTCAGACTGACACATTTAGCAAGGTTGTGTTGTGATGATTCTGTACTTCTGAGTATCCAGAAACGTGTGAAGTGGTGTCTATGGCTATGAGGCAACACGTACCATTTTGAAGGTACAGTTGACTTGTCCACAGATGGATTTGGAGGGAAATTTGGATATGAGTTTTAGGAGGAAGGGAGTGTTCTTCTCTTACTTGGAGCCCAGGCAATGCCTGTGAGCACTGTTCAGCCCATGATCTGCGGATAAGATATCCTGATGAGGAATCAGGAGAGAAAGGAAAGCCAACATAAGGGAGGAGAGAAGTCACAGGGAGCAGGGGGATGATTTTCCAAGGCATGAAGCCAAGAGCAGCCATGTCAGGAGTAAGAGTCAAGCATGTCCTTCATGTGCAGGTGGCCCCCTGGCTTCTGCAAGTGCCTCGGGGCTTCAGTGAGAGGCCAGACATAGGTAATGGATAACAAGGAGATGGGCCTCAGACCAAATGTGGGGGGGAGTGTGTGTGAGAAAGCAGGTTCTGTACAGAGCAGAAAGGAAATACATTCTGAGGAAAAGCAGTCACCAGAGAGGCTGGACTGTGGTGCCTCCTCCCACATACCTGAGCCTGATGGTAAGGATCATCGGATAAGTCCCTGTATTTGCTTTGAGACAGTAGCCAGGAGATGGCAATGTGCAGACTTTTTATGGCGAAGAGTACAATTCCAAGGAGAAGGAATGTGCTCAGGGTCATAGAAACTTCCTTGATTGTCACCGGCTTATCTCTGGGCCTTCCAGCACTCTTTCTAGAGGTAAAGGTGCAGTTTTATCACCCTAGAGAATTTGTGAAGGGCATCCTTTGTCTCCAAAGCTCAGGTGCTGAAGTCATCGAAGCTGCCGCCCCAGGTGAAGACAGGTGGCCCAGTTCTGATAACTGCCCTCTAGCCAGCAGGGGCAGCTCTTTCTCAGCAACACCTTCATATGTGTCCAGGTGAGAAAGCAAACTATGGTGTCCCTTGTGTGTCTTGTGTATGTTTGAGTGTTTGTAGGAGAGCATTAATCTTGATTGATTGAGGGGTGTGTGCCTATGTGGGTCTCTCTGTCTCTGTGTGTGTGTGTGTGTGTATGTTTAAGTGAGAGAGAGGGAGAGGGAGACAGTGAGGAAGAGGGAGAGGGAGAGGGTTAGGGGGAGGGGGAGGGAAGCGGGAGGGGGAGAGGGAGAGGGAGAAGGCGAGAGAGAGGCGGGGGAGGGGAGATGGGGAGAAGGGGAGAGGGAGGGAGGGAGGGAGAGAGGGAGAGGGAGAGGGAGAGGGAGAGGGAGAGGGAGAGAGAGAGAGAGAGAGAGAGAGAGAGAGAGAGAGAGAGAGAGAGAGAGAAAGAGAGAGAGACTATTCCAAATATGTATCACTCTGGACTATAACCACTGAACTACCTAGGCTTGTGAGCCTAGAAACCATCATCTGTTTATATCATCTCCTCTGTGTAACCTTTTACTCATATCTCATCTGATGTGTATGCTCACATGATGTGACATTTTCAGTAATAACCGTGAGTCTCTTCTGCATTGAGGGAATGCTGTAATAGAGATAATTTGTAATGTAGGCAATGAGGGACGGCCTTCCTGATAGAGGCCAATGTGGGTTTGTCAGAGTTCATTGAGAACTTACCTACCATTCATTACACTATGAAAAACAGAACCATTCCCACTATGTCCACTTGGGATACAGCTTATGTCAATCAAAGCTTTAGCAAGGTTATTTAAAGGATCACTGTGATGACTAGTGGGTTACTTAATACACTCCAGAGTAAGCTTGGTGGCTCCTGTCACACTTTGGGGCCCTCCCAGAACCAAGGATGGGAATTTCTACCAGGAAGGTCAGCAATGCTGATAGCATGGGCTGAGGCCAGGGAATGACTCCAATCAAGGTATACAAAGTGGGCAGGAGGCTTCAAAGGGATTGGGCTTTCAGAGCAGGGGTGTGCCTGTGATTGTGTGGTTGCTATTCTGATTAGCATTGCTATCGTCTTCCCTCCAAGCCCTGAAAATGGAAGCACAAAATGTTAGCATAGGTCAACTGTGCTCTGTGGGAATAGTGCAATCTTTCAAACCTTCATGCTTTCCAGAGCTGGTGGACATTTGTACAATGGTCCTGAATGTTTCTAACATTCGTAGTGTACCAAGGCAGATCCAGCCAAGCTTCCTTGACCTATATCAGTATTCTGAACCTGTGGGTCAGGATCCATTTGGAAAACCTCTATCTTCAAAATTATTTACATTAAGAATAATAATATTCACAAAATTACAGTTATAAAGTAGTTATAAGGAAATAATTTTATACTTGGGGGCATACTGATTTGATGTTTGGTTTCAGCAGGTCTATCCTGGCCTCCATGTGAGTGCAATCTAAGGAAGCCCTGTGTCTTCTTGACTGAGTCATTCTGAAGAAATAAAAACAAAAAAGTAGAAAGAAAGAAAGAAAGGAAGAAAGAAAGAAAATCAAAACGGAAAGAGAGAAAGGCCCTGGGCTCGGTACGTTGACCAGTCAGTTTTGTTCTAGCAATCCATGCTTCCTCTGCTGGATTATGCAGAAATGTTGGTCTGCTAGGAAATCATATGAGGAAAATGTAATATTCTTATTCAGCAGAGTGTGCAGCTTCCATAAGAGATGTTGACTGTGCACTGGTGTATTATCCCCAACAAGTTCCTAACAGGGAAGGCATTGCTCCTGACATGGGTCATGTAAACCACAGATGACATGTGTCAGTTCATATCAAACTTTTCTAAACCCCTGTGATCCCGGGGACAGATAAGGTTGTGTGGATCCCAGCTTGCATTTCCTAACCATGGGTCCTTTCCATCTACTGCCACCAAAGGTGAATCCCAAAGCATCCCTCACCAGGATGGCAGCTGGCTCTCTAGGGCCCAGTATCACAGAGGGCAGTGACAACTCCATATCTCCCAGGAAACTCTTGCTCAGAGCTGACATCAGATGGGTGGGAGAGCCCTTCTGTGAGGCGACCAGGGAAGAATTCCACCACAATCTCTACAGCACAGCTAAAGGAAAAGGTTGATATCACCCACACAATAGGATCTTTGAACAGTAGTCTTTAGGAGTGTGCCTAAGGTGTGCTTGGTTGTTAACTGATGCTCACCACACCCAGGCACAAAGCACAGGCAGTAGGCTGCACAGAGGCATCATAGTTAATTGGGTCAGAATGTCAGACAGACCTCCCCCCTGTCCTGGTCCCACTATTGGGGAACCCGTGGTTTATCCTCCAGCCTTGCCCTTTGCCTACTAAAATGTACTGCTAGCAGGTTCTCTCTGCCAGCCTTGTGCCTCCTACTTCCCTGTCCTCCATATTGCCTTCAGCATGGGCTTCCTGACCCTGAAATCCACCTTCTCCTGAGCCAGATATCCACCTTCTCGTGACCCCCTTTCCTATTACTCCACAGGCCATTTTCTCTTCTCCACACTACAGCAATACTGCATCAAGACACTTCTATAGGCTCCACTGCTTCCATTAGTTCCTAAACCTGTTTGGGTCAGGCTTGTCTCCCAACCCTGCAATGAAGGTGCTCTGAGAAATGTGGCCAGAGATGTATGCATTGGTAGATGCAATGGCTGCCTGACTTCTGCTGGACTTTATCCTGATCTCAAGGGGCCATGTCATTCAGAGTACAGTGGACAGCGGGGCCTTCTGGGTACATTAACATCCTTACATTTTATGCTTCTCAGGATACTCCTGGCTTTCTCCTTCATCCCTGCTGTGCACCTCTTCAGCTCCCAATGTCCTTTCTTCACCTACATGCAATGCTGCTCTGGGCTCTATTTCTAATCTGCAGCCTTTCTCCAGGCACAGCCACCTGCATCCCTCAGGACAGCTCAGGCAATTTGTGGCTTCAGAGGGTACCCATATAATCTGCAGCTCAGACTACTGGTGCTGGCTGGTTTCATGTCAACTTAAAGCAAAGGACTGTCATCCGAGGAGAGGAAACCTCATTGAGAAGAATGAGGTGAGCCAACAGGCAGGCCATTAGGGCATTTTCTTAATTGTTGTTTGTTTTGGAACGGCCCAGTCAATTGGGACTGGTTACCAACTTGGGTTTATTGGTCTTAAGTTCTATGAGAACACAGTCTGAGCAAATCTAGGAGAGCAAGCCAGTGACCAGAACCGCCCCTTGCCTTCCATGGCCTCTGCCTTAGTCCCTGGCTCAACCTTCCAGCCCTGTTTGAGGTCCTGACTTGACATACTTAGTGATGAACTAGTATTTGGAAATGTAAGGCAAATAATCCCCTCTGTCCCCTATATCACAATATTGCATCATTGCTTTGATAAACCTAATGAGCACGTCGTTCACCCAAATTCTAGACTTACTTGTGCAAGGACTTACTCAGTTTACATGGGTGCCGAAGAATGTCATGGTCCAGCATGTGCTGTCTTCAGTTTCCTGACCACCTCTCCAGCTCTAACAGCGATTGCCCATTGCAGCACGTCCTATGTCTGCACATACTGCCCACATGCTAGCAAGTCCTGGGGGTGGGGCTGAGGTGGGGGATGGAACACCCTGACCTAGGCTTGCTCCTTCCTGCCAGGCTATATGCTGTCCCTCAGGAGCTCTGTGCAGGTATTCCCTGGAATGCAGACAGAGCCTGTGATGTTCTCACCAGATCCTATGCAGTGTTACCAGGAAGGTATCAGTGCCATTTGCTGTCTTGGCTTCCTGCCTGCTCTCTGTGCTCCCACCTCCTGGCCTGCATTTGCTCTATGCTGAGCACACTGTGTCATGAGTGGTCCTTCTACAAGGCATGCCATGTCACAGTTCTCCTCTGTTCAACCCACACAATGCCTTACACTGTTCCCCACACATTTTATGTGCAAACACGAGGCAGGTTCCCCCAAATGCCCTGCTTGTTCAAACCCAATCTAGGGTTTGTAGATGCTTTTCTCTTGTCTCCAGTTCTTGTATGTTCAACTCACAGATACTGGCCTTTCTGCCCTTAAGTACAGATGGTAGACACTCCCTGGTCTTATAGCCTTGTCCCTTATTCCTGAACAATACTTACTTTACGTATCAGCAAGGTGACCCCCTTCTCTTTTCCCTTTCTTTCCTACATGCTACCCCTCCAGGGAAGTCTACCTTGCCTATCCTAAACTGTTGAGTTGAACCCTTAGGTGCTGTTCCAGCATGTCCAAGAATCTGGCTGCTTTCACACATCTCTGAGGTCCCTCCCCATCATCACTGCCATCTATAGGCAAGGTGAGTATCACCTTTCTCTGTAGGGATTTCTCTTTGCTGGAAAGATGCACATTTTCCTGTTTCTTAGCTGTCCTGTGCACCTTTCCGTGTGACAAGGGAACTTGTGCTATGTTCCTTCACCTGTGTTTCTCACATATAGAGCCCTGTCTGAACTAACAGACACAGTGTGTGCAGATGACATTTTAGAGCATCCTGACAGGGAAAATTATACAACTGGCTTCTTTTGGAGGTTTGGCAGCAGAGAAGGACTCCAGAGTCCACCTAATAACATAGGGAACACAGAGGGACACACTATCACTTGCACTCTGCACATAAAGAGATATGGACAGGGTGGGTCTATTGTCCCTATTTGGTGATCCCCGTGCTTCTGCTCCAGCCTGTGTTTGCTGTGGCCTTGGGCTTGAAGGCATTTGGCACAGAGCAGGACTCTTTGAAGGCCTAATGGAGCCCTGATGTCCTACTCATTACCCTGTACTGGCAGCATTGGGATGCCCTATTTAGTCTTGCCCGAGTCTCTTCCCATATAGGCTTCTTAAGGACTGGTCTGGGACCAGGGACCTGTGGGTGTGATCTGAGTTTTACTGTTGTCAACCTGGCCTCTAGATCTCCCCACACATTAAAAATCATGCAGGGAAACAGCCAGAGAAGCACTAGAATAATTTCGGTTCTCTGCAATTGTCAACTTGAAACTCTTAGAAATCTCCCTCTTGATCTCCTCCTCCTCGTCCTCTCACTCCTCCTCCTCTGTTTTTTCTCTCTGTCTCCCTCTTCCTCTCTTTGTCTCCCTCTCTCTCCCCCTCTCTCCATGTGTGTGTCTTTTTGTGTGTGTGTGTGTCTGTCTGTCTCTTCCTCTTCCTCCTCCTCTTCCTCCTTTTACTCCTACTCCTCTGTCTTCTCTCTCTCTGTTTGTGTGTCTTTGTGTGTTTGTGTGTGTCTGTTTGTCTTCTTCTTCTCATCCTCCTCCTCCTCCTTTTACTCCTCCTCTGTCTCCTCTGTCTCTCTGTGTCTCTGTCTCTCTCTCTCTCTGTGTGTCTTTGTATGTATGTGTATGTATGTGTGTGTTTGTCTTCTCCTCTTCCTCCTCTTCTTCCTCTTCCTTCTTTTATTCCTCCTCCTCCCCTCCTACTCCTCTCTCTCTATTTCCCTTGCTCTCTTCTTTGGCCAAGCTTCTCTTCTTTAATCCACTGGAGTGATCCAGGGTCCAGCTGTCTCCTCCTCTTCTCTCCTTGCATATTGAAAGTGCAGCTTTCCCTTTGATTTCTTGGGAACTCTGTGTCTGTGGGACCAATTTAGTCTTCAGGTTTACTGATGTAAGGACTCAGAGCTTCCTGTCTCATCTCCATAGGACTCAAGGCTGAAAGAGTTTTTTGGATGTTACCACGAGCACACTCTTTTGCTCATCCTCTTCCTGGAGTCCCTTTGCCTGGCTCTCCCTGTCAATCATCTCATAACCACTGGGCATCTTGCCTCCCTCAGCTCTTACTCCACCAGAGGAAGGATCCTTTGTTCTCCTTTAATAGTATGGTGGGCGGCCTGCTCCTGGGCTCAGATGAGGGAGCCCCTTGGAGTTTCTACCCCGGGTCAAAGCAGGGCACCCTAGCCTCTGTTTCCACATAAAAGCAGGACAGAGCCTCCTGCTGGAGCATTTGGGATTCCAGCTTCTATCTCTGCTACAGTGCAGCTGCAGGCTTACTCCTGTTCTCCCCCCACCCCCCATAGGAAGGGGTAGTCCCTCTCTGGGTCTCCATGAGGCTTTGTAACCTGTACTCACTGATACACTTATTAGGCATTTGGATCATTACTCCCAAGACACCATCAATAGATTCAGGCAGGTTTTAGATGGACAAAAGTCACATCTGGCCCTAAATCACATCTGGCACTTGTGTAAAACTGGTCCATTGATCATCATGGCCTGGCACAGCCAAAATGTGACACCCTTCTGGCACTCATGAAATGTTGGAGAAACATTTCTGCTCCAGGCACTCCTACTCCCTAGCTGACTTTCCTGGAGTTGAGGAACTGCTAAGAGGAACCTTCTATGAATTGAGCAGATCCAGTGGGTCTCCCTCCGAATGGAATTGATGGCTGGGGCTGAAACTTCACATTTCTTTTGAAGGCAGAGACCCTGGAAGTGGGAGTAGGCAAGCCAAAACAGATGGCAGGGTGACCTAGTATAAGGAAGTCTGAGAGTGTGGAGAAAGAAGCAGGATCTTGTCTCAGGTCTGCCACTTGAGTGGCTCCGGACCAAAAAGCTGTCTGTTGACCTCTCCCTGGGTCTCTTGGCTGCCTACCTCTTGAGAGGGACTGACAAACATGCACCTTTATGGGTAGTGACAAGCCTCTTGATTACCTGTGCCAGGTTTCTCTGGCACTTCCTGTGTCATAGAAGGCACTCATCATCTGTTTTGGGAGCTTCTGTAAGTTCATGGGCTCTGTTTCTGTTGAAAGCCTCCTTAGCCCACAGACTGCTTCCAGTAGGTCCTTGGGCTTTGCATAAAATCATTTGCCACCCTGTGCTGCACCTAGTGACTGGGCCTTGTACTCAGACAGAAGCCAGGTGAGGCTCTAGTGAAGGAGAGATGAAAGTGTCTTGGGCTCTGTCCTTACTGTGGCATGCCTGGGCTGGGCACATCTCCCTCATGCTCCATGGAAGGAGACTGCAGTCTGTTCTCTTATTACTTTCCTCGTGTTAATTGTGGTCAGCTCTAGAGCTTATAGGTTGTTCTTGTGCATGTTCTCAGCCAGGTCACTAAGGAGAATGGGGAAGAGGCACCCATATCTCCATATGTGCTGTTACTACACTACCTCAAGGGAAAAATTAAATGTAATATTGCCTTGCTCCCTGAAAACATACACACAGAGAAGGGGACACACACTCACACACTGTATGTCTCTTGCTATGAAGTTACATGTCAGATCTTTTCTCGGTATCCTCCATCAGAAATCCAGGTGTTTCAGAGGCCTTTTCCCATTGTCCCCAGTCACCACGAGTCCTGGCAACTTTAGTGTATGTTATTGTAAAGTGCAACAGCCTTCCTATGATGCCCTGGCTCTCTTCCCCTCTCTTCTGACTCCTTTCTTGTGCTGTACTTTTCCCTTAACATACCTGAATAAATCATTGAGGAGTTTCTATGTCCTAAATATCTATGTTGACTTCATTCAACCCAAGTTTACTTTCCCTCCACCTTATTCACCTCAGAACTCAGATTTATACAGCATCATGGATTTTCTCAGCCTCCCTGTTTTTACTTTCTGCTATCCCACTGCAATCTATTTTTCTTACAGTCTTCTTTCTATGATGGCACACTTGAAGCCAATTAGAAGGACTATGTGATTATAATTTGGCATCAATGAGAAGAGGAATTTTAAAGAAAACTCCATCTGCAACTTCTCCACATACAGTTATCAAACTGAACATTACCCCAACAAATCTCTTCTTTTGTCAGTCCCCCACACTGTTCTTTTTACCAGGATCCTGGATTTGCTGCAAAAATTGCTGCTGCTGCTATACAGGTTCTTCCCTGCCCCCACCCCCGGAAACCAGGAGTAAAAGGATCTTATCAGGACATCTACAAAACTGGTACTGATAGGGATTCTTTAGGTGGCATATTCTGAAACTGTTATCTGGCCTACCATCACTGTCCCAACAGAGAAAGGTAAATCTTCAGGAGCTAAACAGAAACATTGTCAGCTCTGGACATGGTACAGCCACCAGCATCTCCTGACCCTCTAGGAATGCAGCAATAACAGCCACATGGAGGTTGATTCAGCTACCTGCAGCTCATGGAACAGAGTCAAGAATATTCCACATCTAAGGGAAGCTGCTAGCCCACAAGGCCAGAACAGGACTATTTAAAAGTAACATAGAACTCTGCCTGGACCCAGATCTGGGGGACCAAGCAACTTGTCAGCCAAGGAGAGGGAGTCAACATTCAGGCCAAGTGATCTCATTTTCTTCATCTGGTTCCTCCTCACCATAACTATTATTTGTCAACGTGTGAGTCCATTATCTTACATCTCCAGCCCACTTTCCTCCTTCCCCTATATGTAGTAATTATTCATACGGTATAGGAGGGCATTGGAACAGGCCAACACTGTCCCCTACTGTCCATCCTCTTTACTGTTTTATGATCTCTCATCTTCTATTGTCTTACTTTTTCATTTTTATTTTTCTTCATTTCTCTCTTTCTCTAATCATTCCTCTTATTGTTAGTTACATCACCCAAAGTCCTCAATTATCCTCATTCCTGTACAAGTCTCCCTACTTCCTATCTAATGACCTATTTCTTCGTACCATGATTGCATGTATCATTTTCTTTCCTTTTCCTTTGCATCCACTGGGGTCCCTTTGCTGCCTCAACTAATTGGTAACTAAAAAGTATATGTTTTGTAGTAACTTGTAATTCCATTCCTAGAGTGAGTTGGGTGATGAATATTAAACATTGCTGCTGATTGTGCTCAATGCCTAGGAAGAGCTTGGAGATAGATCCTGTTGTCTAGGCTCCGAGTCTAACAGATAAAAATCATTACCACAAGTGTATTACAACTTGATCTCTCCTGAACACTGAAAGCACACCCAATGAAAGAAAGGCAACCTCAGTTTAAAGAACAAAACTAGCAAATCCAACCCCATGGGGGTGGTTTGAATAAGCTGCCCCCGCCCTGTAGTCTCCAACATTTGAATGCTTGGTCTTTTTGGTGGTTCTGGTTGAGGAGGTTTAGGAGGTGTAGCCTTGTTGGAGGAAGTATGTTACTGGAGGGTGGGCTTTGAGAGCTTAAGACCTTGGCCTTCTTCAATGATTCTTTTTCTGCTTCATTCTTTCAAGATATGAGCCCTTCGCTTTCTGCTCCTGAAGCCGCCTGCTTCCTGCTTCCTGCTTCCTGCTTCCTGCTTCCTGCTTCCTGCTTCCTGCTTCTTGTTTTCTGCTACTATGCCTCTGTACCATGATGGACTCTTACCCTCTGGCACTGCAAACTCAAATCAACTCTTTCTTTTATAAGTTGCTTTTGTCATCCTGTTTTATTACTGAAAAAAAGTAACTGATATACAGAAAAAGCAACAGAAAAGTAACCAATACATCCCAGATGGGCAGATCACAGTACAAAAGCATAAGTAACATGCAACAATAAGACAACTTGTCTCCTCCAAAAAATAACCAGCTGCATACTAGTGAACTCTGATAATAATGCCTTAAATAAAAATCCAAAGTGCAGAATTCAAAGGAACAATTATGAATATTATTGAAAACTATTCAAAGAAAACTACACTATTTTTTAAAGAGAATAACAACAAATGACTAAATGATGTGATGACAGAATTTAATAAAGAGTAACACAGACTGAAGAAAAACTCAATGGAAGTAATGGCAGATGTGAAAACACAATGGGTCAAATAACAAAGTTTAGGGACAAGCCTCATCAAGTAGAACACAGACTATTGGGGTATAAAGAACAGAAGCATCAGATTATTCCATCAAAGGTCAATAATCATTTTTTTAAATATATGGGTGGAATGGGTAAGAAACCTGGGATTCCATGAAAGGGGAAGTGTATGTATTCTAGATGTGAGAGGAGGACAATTTCATGCAAATGGCATAGAAAATATTTTAGATAAAATCAAGGAAGAAATTTCCCCAAATATACAGAAACAGAAACCCATTCAGATATGAGAACCACACAGAATGCCAAAAGAGTCTAGACAAGAAAACAAACTCCTCTCTACATCTTAGAGTTAAAACACTAAATATACAGGACAAAAAAAATCATTTTGAAAGCTGCAAAAGAGAAGGGTCAGGTCACAGAGAAAGGTGTCAGAACAATGGTTGACTTTTCCTTCCAAACCATGAAAGCAAGAAGGGATGGTACCAATGTCTGTGACACACTGAAATATCACAATGGCCAGCTCAGTCTACTATACCCAGGAAAACC
The DNA here is from genome assembly GCF_011762505.2 of Arvicanthis niloticus. Lineage (NCBI taxonomy): Eukaryota > Metazoa > Chordata > Mammalia > Rodentia > Muridae > Arvicanthis > Arvicanthis niloticus. The sequence goes on from NC_047679.1 coordinate 14,809,911, forward strand.
ATAAGTCATAATAGACGTTTTTCTGTATTCTATCTGACCACAATGAGATAAAGGGAGACATCAGAAGTAAGACAAACTACAGAAAATACACAAAAGTCATTGAGGTTAAACTACATTACTGAATGATGCATGCATCATTGTAGAAATCAAGGAAGAAATTAAAAACGTACTTAGAGTTAAATGATAATGAAAACACAGCATATTGAATCTATAGGATGAAATGAAAGTAGTTCTAAGAAGGAAGTTTTTAGCATTAAGGGCCTATATTTCAGCAGAGACACTTGCTCAACAATGTTCATTGTTGCTCTATTCATAATGGCCAGGAATTGGAAACAGCCTAGATGTCTGTCAGTTAATGAATGGATAAAGAAAAGTGGTATATTTCTACCATGTAATATTACTCAGCTGTTGCAAAAATGAAGTCACGAGATACACAGATAAATGGATGGAGTTAGAGAAAAAAAAAATCATTCTGAGTGAGGTAATATAGACCCCAAAAGGCAAATATGGTATGTATTCACTTACAAGGGGAATGTAGCTATTAAGTATTCAATAGGCATGATACAATCCATATAACCACAGAGGTGAGGTATGGAGTAAGGGACTGGAGAGAGTGTTGAATCACCCTAGGAAGGGGAAATAGGATAGTTATGGATGAGCAGGTGGGCATACTGGAACAGGATGATAAAATGGGGAGAGGGAGAGAAGATAGGAAGGAGGGAGGGAATACAGGAGAAACAACTAAAGCTAAGGGACATTTAAGGGGCCATACAGAAAGTTAATACAGTAGAAGCTTCCTAAAATATATACATGTATGAAAGTGATCTAAATAGAATCAACAAATAACCAGGAAGACAGAGCCCCAACTGGATAGCTCTTGTCACCAAATGAAAGCCACATTTGCTTATGGGTTACATCTAATAGAATTGTTGGCCAAAGGGTTCCCATGATCATTGCCAAACAATCTAGACGACTTCCAAGGCTATTGGCTGCTTTCCACAAAGTGATGGTAAAACCCTACTGCTGAAGACAATACCTATACAACTCATTAAACATGGAAACGTCAAGTTGGTGCCTACATAGAGCCTTCACTCCTATTGACTAGTGTTCATGGTACTGAGAGGTATTTTGCATGCTAGCAGAGGAGAAAGGTAAACATCAACCCTGCTACAAACCCTTTGATCTATAATGGTGACCCATCAGCAAGATACAGTGGTGCAATGCTGGCCCAAAGCTTGTGGGAGTAACCCACCAATATCTACTTGAATAATTGGATTTAAAGTCCACTCAATGAGATGGGACCCATACCCAACATTGCCACAGTGGCCAAGACCCTGAGACTAGATAGGCCAGAAACCTTGGGAAAATACAAATACTTCCATTCTGCTAAAGGAATAACAGTAAGATGACTTGCACTGACATTCTACTATACTCGTAGATCAGTCCTTGTTCAACAACCTGCTCCTCTTAAGGTTCAGGGATCTACACAGAAGAGGAAGAAGAAAGATTTTAAGACCCAGAGGTTCTGGACAACTCCAAAGCAATAGTATCTTTCAGACACACAAGACTCAGACACCAAGACATACAGAAACTGGCAGTATATACAAAGCCTGCATAGCCAGATGGGGTCCAGTACGAGAAGGGAAATAGGCATGAACTCCTATCCCTAACCCAGAAGCTATCTCCAACTGACAAATACTTGCAAAGGAAAAATTAGTTTTCGCCAACAGTGTCTCACAGGTATACAAACCCACCCTTAAGGGCAGACTCCAGGCCCCGCAGAAGACTGACAACATTGATTGAAATTAATACTATTTTTGGAAGTTCTTTTTCTCATAATGCTTTGACTGGGAGTTATTTTTCTTTTTCCTTACAGGTCAGGTCTTTTGCATATATATTATGATTTCTGGTGTTGTGTTTTTACAGGATCTCTCTGTGTGTGAACATGTGTATCCCTGCATATATATACATTCCTTGTGGTTTTTCTTTGTTTTTTTTTCTTTGTAGTTTGCTTCATCCTATTCTTGTTTGTTTGTTTTCTGTTTTATCTTATTTTATTTTTAAATGCTTGTTAAATGTTTGCTTCATACTATTCTTGTTAGTTTTTTGTTTTATCTTATTTTATTTTTAAATGTTTGTTAGTATTCTAATGAGAGAGAGAAAGAAAGGGTGTGGATTTGGGTCGGGTAGCAGGGGGTGGGAGGATCTGGGAGGAGTTGGGGATAGGAAAATCGAAATCAGAATATATTGTATGAAAAATATGTTTTCAATTTAAAAAATCAGAAAGATCTCAAACAACCTGCTGATGATCCTTAAGACACTGTGCCAACAAGAACAAACTAATCCCCAAAGCAGTAAATAAAGAAAAATAATGAAGATCAGGGCAGAAATTAATGAAATAGAAATGAAGAAAACAATAAAAAATCAATAAAACAAAGGGTTGGTTTTTTTGAGAAGATAAACAAAATTGAAAAATGAGTAGCAAAATTAGGCTCAAATTAATAAAATTAGAGATTGTTCAATATATGTAAATCAATAAGTGTAAGTCACCATATAAATGGACTCAAGTGTAGAAATCATGTGATCATTTCAACTGATGGAAAAATAAGCTTTTCACAAAATCTAACAACCCTTCATAAAAAAAAAAAAAACAAATAAACCCTCTGGAGAGTTTAGGAGTGGATAGAAGATATCTCAAAATAATGAAGTTTATCTGAGACAAACCATTAGCCACCATAATGGAGAATAGCTCAAAGGTTTTCAACTAAGTAATAACTGGACAATGGTGTCTACTTTCTCTAATACAATGTTTGAAGTCCAAGCTGGAGCAATAAAATAAAAAAGGAAATGAAATGGATACAAATGGGAAAAAAAGAAGTCAAAGTATCCCTGTTTTCAAAGGACATGATTTTTGTACACTACAGACTCCACTGGGGAACTCCTAGAGTTGAAAAATAGTTTCAGCAAAGTGGCAAGTTACAAAATTTACATACTCAAATCAGTAACCTTCTTATATGCCAAAGACAAACAAATGGAGAAAGAAACCAGATAAACTCTTTTCCCAATCTGTAGACTGCCATTTTGTTCTGATGACCGTGTCCTTTGACTTACAGAAGCTTTTCAGTTCCATGAGCTCCCATTTATTAATTCTTGACTTTAGTGGTGAGCCATTGGTGTTTAGTTCAGGAAGTTGTCTCCTGTACCAATAGATTCAAGGCTGTTTCCCAATTTCTGGTCTTTTAGATTAAGTATGTCTGGTTTTATGTTGAGGTTTTTGATCCATTTGGATTTGAGTTTTGTGCAGGGGGATAAACATGAATCTATTTGCATCCTTCTACGTGTAAACATCCATTTACACCAGCAGCATTTGTTGAAGATGCCTGCCCTTTTCCCTTGTATTGTTTTGGCTTCGCTTTTTTTTTTTTTGTCAAAAATCAAGTGTCTATAGGAGTGTGAATTTATTTCTGAGTCTTCAATTTGATTCCATTGATCTGTCTGTTTCTATACCAATACCATGTAGTTTTTATTACTATGGCTCTGTAGTACAGCTTGAAGTCAGAGAACTAACAGAGGGCTAATATCCAAAATATATAAAGAACTCAAGAAATTAGACATTAACAAACCAAATAACCCAATTAAAAATGGGGGTACAAAGCTAAACAGAGAATTCTCAACAGAAGAATCTCAAATAGCCAAGAAGCACCTAAAGAAATGTTCAATGTCCTTAGCCATTGGAGAAATGCAAATCAAACAACTCTGAGATTCCATCTTATACCCTAAGAATGGCTAATATTAAAACTCAAAGGACAGCAGATGCTGGTGAGGTTGTGGAGCAGGGGGAATGCTCCTCCACTGCTGGTGGGAGTGCAACCTTGTATAACCACTGTGGAAATCAATTTGGAGGGTTCTCAGAAGATTTGGAATAGTTCTACCTCAAGACCCAGCTATACTGCTCCTGGGCATATACCCACAAGATGCTCCACCATACCACAAGGATATTTGCTCTACTATGTTCATAGCAGCCTTATTCCTAATAGTCAGAAACTGAAAACAACCTAGATATTCCTCAACTGAAGAATGGATACAGAAAATGTGGTGTATCTACACAATGGAATACTACTCAGCCACTAAAAACAAGGACACCATGAATTTTGCAGGCAAATTTTTAGTGCCATCGAACTAGAAAATATCATCCTGGGTGAGGAAACCTAGACCCCAAAGGTCATGCATGGTATATGCTCACATATAAGTGGATATTATCCATAAAGTACAGGATAACCATGCTATAATTAATAGACCCAAAGATGCAAAATAAGGAGTGAATCTCTATTAGAAGGGGGTATGTGGGATGGAGGGCATGGTGGGGTTGACAGCCAGAGGGGGCCTTCCTCTTCTTAGGGGAATGGGCAGGAGGGCTTATTTGAGGGGGTTCTGGGAAGAGAGGAAGTGCTTATATTGGGTTGTAAAGTGAATAAATAAATACATTTAATAAAGAAAAAAAAGAAAACCAGAGAAACAATTTTATTCACAGCAACCAAAAAATTAACTTGGAATAAACCTAAAGAAAGTCAAAGCCTCATACAATGAAAACTTTAAAATGATCAATAAATTTAAAAGGATACCAGAAGATGAAGGACCCTCCCATGCACATGGATTGTTGGGATTTTTAAAAAATCGTTTTATTTATTTATATTCTAAATGTTTACCCCTTCCAGTCCCCCAACTGGTGATATTAATAGTGTGAAAAATGACTATCCTTCTAAAAGCAATGCACTGATTTAATGCAATCCTCCTCAAAGTTCCAACACAATTCTTCATAGAAAATGGGAAAAAATATTAAAATTTTTATGGATACACAGAATACCCTGGATAGCCAAAGAGAACCCCCATTCCTGTTCTTAAGCCTTACCCCAGTGCCACAGCATGGTATTGACAGAAAATAGATGCACTGACCAATGACCTAGAATCAAGGACCCATATCTAAGTCCATGTACCCAAAGAGACCTGATTTTTGACCAAGATGCAAAAAATATACATGGAAGAAAAGATAGTGTCTTTGAAAAATGGTGCTGGGAAAAATACATACCTACATATAGAAGAAGCAAATTAGATCTTATCTCTCATCCTGCACAAAAATCAATTTCAAACAGATCTAGGATCTTAATGTTAGACCTGACACTTCTAGAAGAAGGAGTAGGAAATATGCATCAGGATATGGGTTGGAGTAAGAACTTTCTGAATAGGACTCTCTCACTCAGACAACCAACCAACCAACCAACCAGCAACCAGGTCAACAAACAACCAGCATTAAAAAGGTTGGTACTGCAAAGAAAACTGTTAATTGACTGAAGACGTAGCCTTCAAAATGGGAAAATTGTTTACCAGCTTAATGTCTAACAGAGGATTAGTGTCTAGAATATACAAGGAACTGGAAAAAAGAAACCTAAACAACAAAAGAGCAAATTAAAATTGTGCTATGGAACTGAGCAGAGAGCTCTCAGAAGAAGAAATACAAACATTTAAAAATATATCTATTAAAGAAACATTTTTTTTAAAAAAAAGAAAAATTTAAAAATATGTCACCAGCCTTAGCCAGCCATCAGGGAAATGAAAATTAAAGCTATTTTGAGATTTCATCTTACCCAAGTCAGATGACTAAGATTAAGGAAAAAAAAAGAGACCACAAATGCTGGTGAAACTGTGAGAACAGAGAACCCTCATGTATTGTTGGTGGGAGTGCAAATTGGTGTGCACACTAAAAATTGGTGTGCCAGTACTTCGGAAAACTAGAGCTCTGTTGTATGCTTGAACTATTTGACTCTTGGGTATAGACCCAAAAGGGCTTTACGTCTTGCTACTAGACATATGTTCATCCATGTTCATAGCTGTTCTACTCACAATAGCTAGGGCAAGAAAACCATCTAAATGTCTATTACCTGATGAACAGATAGTGAAAATATGATACAATGAAAGGTTATTCAGCAGAGAGGATAAGTGAAATCATGAAATTTGCAAAAGAATATGGATGAAATGGAAAAACATCACATTAAAATGAACTCAGAAAGGCAAACACTGCATCCTTTTTCTTATACATGGAGCCTAGATTTGAATTTTTACATATGTACATTTGCATAGAGGTGAGTGTATGTAGAGCCCAGTAAACAGAAAGTTTATATACAGCAAACACAAGTACTATATGAGGATCATATATAAATGTGTTTAGTTTTTTCATGTTGTTCCTTGTGTATGACCCAGTTATTTTATCTGTGTCTATTCAGTTATATAAAAGACAGTTGCTTGAAGTCACACATGAATGATACATATAATACTGTCTTGTATGTTGAACAAAACAGTTGAAACACTTGTCATGTATCTACATCAATAAGAAAACTGACATTCAAAACTTATAACTTTGATCCCTTGCTAAAGTTCAACAGATAAATCTAAATTGTGACCCTGAAACATGTAAAAGGGTAAAAATAAATGACAGTATTTAATAAGACTTAAATATTAAAGTTACCTACACAATATTAAGCACCGATACCAAATGCTTTGTTTTCTTTTTCTGTTTCTCTTTCTGTATCAATACTTGTCCCCTTCTGACTTTCTCTTTGACTGTCCTTGCCAAGTAATGCTCACAGCTGCAGGCTCTGTTGATTACAGTACTACTAGAAGCACCAACGAAATTGGATGTACAGACACCTATAAAAATGTGAACTTTGGCATGCCCACGGACTCAGATGCAGTTGCAAGTCAGTGCTTTGGCTTTGCTCTGGGCCTAGCTTTAACTTCTTTCACAGCCCCATTGTATTGCAGTGGCCAGTCCTAGGGTTTCTGTTACAGGCTTTGCTCACACATTTTTTTTTAAATTGATTTTGTTATTTTCCTGATTGGCCATTGTTCCCAGAAAAAGACACATTTTTTAGTGTATTGGCATAATTCATTTGCTTGTAGAGTCTCTACTTTTTTTCCAGTCACACCCCTACTTTCTGCAGAACCTCAGATGAGCCCTTCTTTTTAGCACAGGTGCCCATCCTCAAAATGATGTCTAACTTCATGGTTTGGAACTCATTTTCTTACATTGGATGATGCTTGGGAATCTTAGGGATTTTTAGGCCCTCTTCCAAGTCACTCCCAAGCCTTGAAAACTCTTTGTTTCTGAGAGATATGTAAGGCCCGTGAAGAGCTAGGGAGCTCTGCAGTACTGGGTCGTTCTGAGCTTCCAGAAGCTTCTGCAGTGCTAACAGATTCTGTCATGATCAGGGAATTCAAAGTGCTGGAGAATTTGAAGGTGAAAGTGTCTGAGTCCTTTAATGAACTTCAGGCTCCCAATATGCTTTTGTCCTCTGTCCTCTGATATGCAGAGAGCTTTCTGAAGTGTCAGGCCCCTCACACAGTTCAGGCTTTTAAGATAGTACATGACTTTGAAGCATCTGGTGTCTCTGAGATGCTTAATGTTTTCCAAGAATTCCCTATTTCTGAGAGTTTAAGATGCTCAGTGGTACTTGGTTCCTGAGAGGAACAGGTAGCATTCAAAGTGCTTGAAGTCTCCGAGATTGTGAGGTCTGTTGAAACTATATGGGCCTTAATGGTGTTGAGAGACTTTAAGGTTCTTGTGGCCTCAGAGCTGCTCAGATGTTCTAAAGTACTGGAGGCACAGGTCCTAAAAATCCTTGAGGTTTTCAAGGTGTGGGATCTTTTGATGTGAATTAAGTGTTCAAGGTGTGTGAGATCTCAGAAGTGCTGAGATCCAGGCATAACCAAGTATAAGTACTTAGATGCTTGGATATGCCTGGATCTCTTGAAAAAGTGTCACCTGTGGATGTGCATCACTGTAAGTGCTTGGGACCTCCCATTTGCAAAGTGTATAGAATCTTTGAAGGATTTAGGTGGGCTTGAAGTCTCTAGTCTGCTTTGGCTCTAGATTACCACAGCTTCTGAGAGTGTAAAAGAAGCCTCACCAAGTGCTGAGACCCTGCATGAGCCCTACTGGTTGTTAAGGCATGTCAGTTGCTAGGGCCCTATCAAGAGTTCTGGATCTGTGATGGATGCTCAGGCTTCCCCAAGTCCTCACATCCAGTGAAGTACTGAAATCATGCTGTGTCCAGTCCAGCTGGACAATCAAATGGGACCCTTAGACCCTGTGGAGAGGACTGAGATGCGTGAGAAAATAAGGAGGCACAGCAAGTCAAGAAGTCTGATCAAGCTGGCAAAATTTTTATTGTTCACACAGGTTATATATTCTGAAAACAGGATATGGGGAGGGGTAGGAAAGGAAAGAGAGCTTTGAGGTGGAGGAAGCTAGCTGCAGCTGTGGGGTCTAACTAAGTTATTCTCACAAAGCTTTGCCATTACCAGGGGTTCTAAAAACATCTATCTAGCAGGATGTTGTCTAAATCTAGAGATCAGGAGGAAGGGTTACTAAGGTGGGTTGCTATGAGGCCTTGTTTGAATTTCTGAGAACTGACAAGTGAATCATGGAAGGTAAGCAGAAAGAAGAATAGTAGATAGGAGAGCCCAGGGTGAGTGCTTGCCAAGAGTAAGGCCTTGCCATGTCTTCCCACACTGCTGCATGCTGGGGACCTGCAGGGTGACTGCATCCATGCAGTAAATTAGGGTTCTTCAAATGCTTGGCCTCTGCAAGGGTGTTGGACTTTCTCAAGATGGTTGAACCCATAAGGGAGGTGCTCAACTCTTGTGAAGAACTCAGTGCCTACATATTAGTACAACACCTGAAAGTACTGGGGGAAATTATTTAAATACACAGAACCTCCAGGTTGTTTGACATCTCCAAACTACTTGAACCAATGGAGACCCCTATAGGTCCCAGAAGCCTCTGAGCCATATGAAGAAGCCATTAGAACCCGTGTGTGTGTGTGTGTGTGTGTGTGTGTGTGTGTGTGTGTGTTTGCCTCTCTGTGTGATTTTCAATAAGGCCCACTATTTTATTCTTGTAGCTTGTATCCACTCCTACGTTGGGAAAGGGGAATGGAATTCACACTCAGATCAGAAGTGGGTCCTTGGAGGTTGCAGCAGACTGAAAGGCAGAGAGAAACAGTGTAGTACAGTGGACAATAAAACAGCCTCAGTAACTTGTCGCTTTAGCATTGATGTCTCTACAAATTCTACCAGCACCCTCTGCCACTATGCTGCTCCAGCTAAGCCTGTTACTACTGCCATCTCCACAGAAGGTACCAACAACAAGGTCTCTGTTACTGGCAAGCAAGTATCACCCTCGTCCTATGTGGGATTGTCTCCCTGCCGTTTCTCTGTTAGGGGCACTTGCATCGAGCTCTCCTGACTTCCTTCCTGACAGCCTACAACTCTGCTGGGAAGAACTTGCCCAGCCTCACTTCTCCTACTGCAGATCTGGCTCCCATAGAGGATGTGTGGGCAGTTTTCATTTACCAGCTTCCCTTGGCAAGCAGAGAGAGTGGGAGGTTGGCAGGCAATGAAGAGTGTAGGGAAAGGAGTAGGGGAGGCAGACTCAACAAGAGGGAAAGGAATGGTGACCAATCTTCATTTTATATTTTTTTTTTTCTCTTAGGTTTTGGCAAGCAGTAGGCCCCTCCAGTCCCACCAAAGGCGGGCTGAGAGGGCTGGGGGAGGGGCGCGGCAGGGCAGAGTCTTGCAAGAGGTCAGCTGACCCCAGCCCTCCTTGGCTGTCTTGGCTTACACAGCACATTCATTCTCCCGCCTGGGTTTTCAGAAGGCGTTTATGTGTGGCTAATTAATTCGTGGGCCCATCAGGGACCCGAAGAATAGACTTAATGACCAAAGCGGTGGGTGAGGGGAGGAGGTGGGAGAGCAAAGGCAGCCAGCAGCGCGCAAGAGACGCAGAGCCTGTACACGGCTACGTGTTCGCCTGGTCAATTAAGCGGGGGCAGTGAGAAGATCAGACTTAGATTTGCGCAGCCTCACGGAGGCCAGAGTACTTCCTGGCAGGCCACAGAGGAAGCAATTAGAATAAGAAGCAGCTGGATGAAAGTGAGCTGTTGCCATGGGGACTGAGAGACAGAAAGGCATTTGAAGGGAGACCACTGGCAGGCTTCAGACAATGGGTGGGAATGGGGAGCAGAGAGATGGTATGGTGCAGTTGGATCCTGGGTTTCTAGGCCGGCCAGCCAGCATACCTGCCTCGACTCGCTTCCCTCCGTGCACACTCTGAACTTTGTCCACTCCTTCTCTTTGCTCAGATTCCTCTGCCTGAAATGCCTTCCCTCCATCCTCCACTACCTAAGTACCACCTGCTTCTCCCAGGCATCTTCCTCGCTGAAGTTTATTTCGGCCTGCCCCAAAGAGTAATGAGTCAGTTCCTACTCCCCCAAGGGAGGCCCCATAGCTAGGCATGCTGCTTTTCTTGTGTCATTTGAAGCGTGAACTTGCTCAGATCCTTCACCTCTCTGAGCCTGGCTTCCCCCCCTTTAAAGTGGATGTAACTCAAGCACTGGCTTCAGAGAGTTGTGTGAATTCAACGAAAAGCCTTTACTGCCTAGTAAGCACAGACTTTGCCTCTAAGTGCGTTTCAAGCAGCAGCAGCAGGTGAGAGTGGCATTTAAAAAATGCGCGTTGAGGGAATATGTGGTGGAAAGATTTTACATGTCTTCCTTTTTTTTTTGAAAGAATGGTTTGTTTTAGTGTGTGTGTGCGCGCGCGCGCCCCGTGTGCGTGTGCCCTGTGTGCTGTACACGAGGGGTTAGCAGAGGGTGCGGGATCCCCTGGGACTGAGTTATAGGTGGTTGAGATCTGCTCGCTATGGGTGCTGGCAACCTAACTTGATTCCTCTGGAAGAGCAGCAAGTGTTCTCTTAACTGCTGAGCCATTGCTCCCGCCCCTCATGTGTGCGCTCAGTTCTTAAAAGGTAAATGGATATTTTCTGCTTGTTTCACTGGAAGGGATGAAGCATGTGCTTGACAGTGTCTCAGCAGGTAATCCTACTGGGAAATTAACCCTGTGGGGCTCATAGACTTGGACCTCTCCCAGCTTTTTGGTGGAGTTTGTGCAATAGGATATGGCCTTCTCTAGTGAGTGAACTCTGTGGTGGGTGATGCGTGTCATTGGTAACAGCACTGCCAGCAGAACTTGACTCAGTGCGATCCAGACTCCTGTGTGTGTGTGTAGAAAGGAGATGCCTGCTGGAGAGAAACAGTCATTGAAATCAGAACTGGGAACATGAGTTGGGGGCTGGTTTGTATCTGTTCCAAGCCTTTGATGAGTTTATCGAATATCCCAGTCTTCTGACTTGTTCTATACAGAAAAAGCTGATCTCTCTGGCATGGCCCGTCCAGCTTGCTTCCTGTCTCTGTGGAGAGAATCTATATGAAGTATCTTCCAGATATAATTTGTGGATGGAAGGGATTCTCATTAAAAGAAAATAGTAAGGTGTTATATTTGCTTTACCATGAATAAAAAGAGGCATTCCAATAGTGGATTTGTTTATGCGTTTGGTTTTATTTTTGTTTTAGATAGGATTTCACTCTTCAGTTCAGGGTGGCCTGAAACCCATTAGCCCATGATGGCTGACAACTCATGGCGTTGATCTTTGACTCACCCTCTGAAGTGCTGACAGTGTGTGTATGGGCCACCAATCCTGGCTCCAAAACTGAATTCAACATGCCTTCCCAAGGCGTTTTGCAATGAGCTAAGTACAGTATCAATGAAGTACATTCTCAGCACAAAACTGAATAAACTAATTGCCATCCAACTGAATATACTGATTAGCCACGTTTAGGGCAGGAGTGAAGGGTAAACAAAGCTATGATATGACTAGGCAGGAGTGAAGGTCCTTTCATGAGAATCATTTCCTGTAGACATGTTGAACACCTGCTTCATGGAGAACTGCATCTCAGTTGTGAAGACTTCAATTTTTATATCTGTTCTAGAGCCCTTTCCTCTGAGTTCAAAGATTGCATGCTGAAATGAGGCTTCTTAAGACTTAGGAAGATGGTTCATTTCAATTGTCAATTTGGCTGGATGTGTAATCACCTGAGAAGAGACTCTCAATGAGGGGATTCCCTAGATAAGGTTGGCCTGTGGGCATGCTTTTGAGGAAGGATTTTTAAAATGTGATGGAGATGGGCAAACCTACCCTGAATTTGGGCAGCACCGTTTCTTGGGCTGTGCCCTGGACTCACTGTAAGGGAGAGAAGGAGCTGAGACTAAGCATTCATTATTCTCTGCTTCTTGGTTATGAATGCAATGTGATAAGTAACAAGGCGTCCCCATAGCTCCTCCTGCTATAACTTTTCTGTGATGGCTGACTGTGACCCAGAACTTTGAGCCAGAATAAATCCCTTCACTCCCTAAGGTACTTTTGTCATGGTTATTTCATCACAACAACAGAAATGCAACTGTGTCAGGAAGTGAACAACCAATAAGTCTCAGAAAGTCCCTGGAACATAAAAGATTCATAAGGCCCTCTTCCCAAGGCTGTATAAGCAGCAACAATTGTGGGTCAGTGGAAAGTCTCTAACCAGCTGAATTGCCTACAAGTTAGATAGGGAGCTCTAGCCATGCAGACTTGGGGAGTCATCAATGTTGAAGTAGGGTTTTTGGTGATGCAGCTGTCTTTGAGTTATCCTTGTTCCTCTAAGTAACACCTCATTCCCACTTGTCTAGACAATTCCAATAAAATCATGGGTTCACTAAGCTTAACTAGGGCAGGATTGTTTGGTGTGTTATTGAGGTAAATAGATACATGTTCATGCCTTCTCAGGAAAAGCCATACGGCATATTATCTTTACACTTCTAGAGGTAGCCTTAACTCCATTGTTTTCTAGTCTCTATTGGGTTAATAGATAAAAGATGAATAGATAAAGGGGTGTCACTGACTCCCACTTATCCTATAACAGTGGTTCTCAACCTGGACAGCAGCAGAGCTACGGTTAATGAAAGAGCAAGGAAAATATTTTATGGCTGAAGAACTATATTAAAAGATTGTCACAGTATTAGAAGATTGAGAACTCTCTCTCTCTCTCTCTCTCTCTGTGTGTGTGTGTGTGTGTCTGTGTGTGTCTTATATATCATCCTAAACTGGCAGGAATTTCCATGGGACCGAAGGTATTGGTGACTGACAGTAGTTCTGAAGCAGATCAGAAGCTCTAGGCTTCAGTTTTAACAGTAATCGAACAATCACCTTTCAATGTATAGCTCCCCGTGTTTTCACCTTCTCAGGAAAAGACTCACTGGAACATTTGGAAATGGCCTATCTTCATTTAATATGTGGTATAGATGATATATGGTATGGTGTCCTTTGAGTCCCACCCACCCTTTAGTTCTCAAGCTTGCCCCCAACCCCATCACACTCTTTGGATCTACAAGGAACCTCACAAAGAGATTCTTTTATTGCATTTTGGAAGATGTGTAGCAAAGAGAGAGGCTAAAATCTTGGCTTGAGATCAGGCAAAGTAGCCGTGGTCACCCAGGCAATACCCATGAAGGCATTATGGTCAGCAATTGATTGCTAAGTAGCACGTACTGGCAGCACTCCAATCCTCAGACAGTGCTCTGTACTCCAGCCTCCCTTTGCTGAAGGCTGAACTTGGTTCTGTATATTGAGTTAGGTCCAATTATATATGGACATGGAAGCTTTCAAGGAGTCCAAGGGTGTATGCACAGTAGTTACTCCAGGTTAGAGCACATTCTTTGGAGCCCAGCACCACTTTGATGGCTTGACATTTTGTGTGCCTAGAGCACTGCAAATTTGTCTTTATTATGTCTGGAAGCATCTCCACTCTGATGGAGCTTCAGAGGAGTTCAATAGGGTAAAGTCATTCTCTTCCCAATGGCCACTTTCTAACTGAAATTTTCTTTAAGAGCAGAACTACCAAAGACCCCCTGCTAGGTAAGTCTAGCTATAACCCAATTTGAAGCAGCAAAGCAATAATCTCCCTAGGACACAGAACATTCTTGAAACTAGCTTTCCATTTGAAATAACCTTTGCTCTCACCGTGGGCTAGAACTTCCTTGGTTTACCAGAACAAGTGGTCCTGACCCCATCTCCTGCCCCTGATTTGGGACCTTGTCACAGTTTGAGTCCACTCAACTTCTCTGAATTGTCCTGTAGCACAGGCATGGGCTTCTGTAGTTTACAATTTCCAACATTTGGGTCTTAGAAAGAAGTGGTTCTATTTCTTTTGATCTCTTTTAGAATAAAATATTCTTATTGTCAGTTCATCTGAAATGCACGGTCCAGAATAGAGATTAGTATTATAAACCCTCACATAATTGATGTGAAACCATAGAAGAATGAAACATTAAACCCTGCTTACATTACTTTCCATGCTGAATTAACTATATAAGAGGGGCACAGATATGTTAGAAAATAAATCTGCTACTGCTTTATACATGTCTCCTCCATTGAAATAAGGTAGTGTTGATTTCTTTTACATTTAATTCTACTATTTTCCTGTAAAATAAAAAGATACCTGTCACATGGCATTTGAGGCATTACTGGGAATGAAGTAATCCCTACCACCTTCACCTAGGTAACAGCATGTAAACATTTATTTATTCTCTCTCTCTCTCTCTCTCTCTCTCTCTCTCTCTCTCTCTCTCTCTCTCTCCCTCCCTCCCCCCCTCTCTCTCTCCCTCCCTCCCCCTCCCTCTCTCTCTCTCTCTCTCTCTCTCTCTCTCTCTCTCTCTCTCTCTGTGTGTGTGTGTTGCAAAGTTACTAATGTTCGAGGACCTGTTTGTGATAGAACAGTAAATACCTTTCACTGTCCAGCACATCCTTAATACTGGCCTTGGTGATTACGGCATCATCACACTTGAACCACTGGTCCCTGTGGTGCCAAATGAAGCTGGTGTAGTGGCCACTCTCCAAGGTTCCTTGGTGATTAACCACAGCAAACAAGGAATACTTATTCTCGTTGTTCCCACTACTGGTTGGGAGTGGCAACTGTCCATTCATCCGGGTCTCTTTACTTGATGCCATAAATGGTGTCATATCGAGCTCCAGAGGAAAGGAAATATATGTGGTGATCTTGCACCTCTGTTTCACTGAGTGTTCAAACCGTTTGAAATGAAAGCAGGCAACGACTGGTAACTTCTTCATAGTGAGCTGTTTGGTAGATTCTTGGTAGCTTTGGCAACTACCACACTTGATTTTGGCACTACTTCCTAAGTGCTCTGGCCTTGTAAACCTCCGCAAGCAGTCCGTGAGAGTGGTGATGCCTGGTATGTGGCTTTCTCCATTCAAGTTGCTCTCCCTCCCAGGACTCATGGGCCAGAAGGATGTGCAAGAGCCAGGCAAGTCCAGACTAATATCCCAGCATGGGTCTATAGTGGTGGAGACACCATGGCAGGCTTGACAGGTGACATCGGACTGCAGGCCACCTGTGAAGATTTGGTCTATGATGCAGTTACAGTAGTTGGGGTTGCTGCCAACCTTGCCAACGTCGTCACGCTTGCAGTGCCTGTACAGGTCATCTAGCGCAGTGATGAGGAACTCGTGGGCATCCTGTTGTCTGTACCCTGCTAAATGACAAATGTGTATCCACACCAGGTGCAGTAACTTATAGGGCACACGAGGAGATGGGTTTCCAGAGTACAAGTCTCAAGAGACATCATATAGACTCAAACATAACTGAATTTGACATTTCACATGGGTGCCTATTAGAGAAGACATCTCCTAGTATTGGCATGTCAGGGAAGTCTGTGTTGTCAACATGCATTGGTTCTCATAACCCTCTACTGGAGTTTAAGATCATTTTCTCCTTTTTGGCTAATGTCTGTTTAGTTTGTGCTGAGAAGAATCCTTCCTTCTAAGGTGGAACTACACATTATAGTGAGAAATGGCTGTTTGTAGTTTACTCAGTGTCCTTAGAATGGCAACATTTAGTACATGATGACTTCATCCAAACCCTGCATGAAGATCCTTAATTCATTCTAGCACAGCTTCAAGCCGTACAAGGCTCATCTCCAGAATGGCCCATTTCTTCATTCAAATGTGTGCTTAGGAAGGCGCAAGATGGCCAGATTTACTATTTCTTCTAGGCAGCACTGCAGTATAGCCCCCCATATTTTCATTATTTAGTACTTTTGCTAAAATTGAATTCCAATAGTGAATATGTCCACTTGAGCTCTCAAAAATAGGACGTAAGGACCTAAGAGCCACCCGTTCCTTTTTGCTCTGATACCTTCCTCTGGTTTCTAATACATCTCCTCATGTTGTGATGAGCCCCAACCATAAATTTAGTTTTCTTGCCACTTCATAACTGTAATTTTGCTACATTTATGAATCGTAATGTAAATATATGATATGTGACCCCCGTGAAAGGGTCATTCAACCCCCAAAGGGGTCATGACCCACAGATTGAGAACTGCGTTTCTACTTCCTCCCTTTCCAGCCATCTTCTCAGCATCCATTCCAGCTGAAAGAAGAACTTCCATTCCCCACCCCTTTCCCTTTACTGCCTCTGTAATATCTCTGCTGCTTTGTTTGTTTAAAGGTCTAGGTAACTGAACCTCCAATGACTCTTCTGCTAGCCTTCTCCCTTGAGCACTTTGTAACTGTTGTCACACAGGCCCCATGCTGGCCTGATATCCACATATTAAATGATGTTATGTGGGTAGGGAGTTGGAGAAATAGAAATTCTCTTTACATCAATCTCGAGGGAACTCTCTGGAGCCTTAGCAGTGTCCTTTGTTAATTGAAAAAGTCCTGTCTGTGATGAACACCAAATCACAGTAGTGACTGTTCCTAGTGTAACAAATTGGCTAATACATTTTTAAAACTTTATAGAGATGTGAAAGCCATACTCATTCAGTAGGAACAAAGCTTCCAGCCTTGGACTTTTCCCCTTTGCTGTGGTGCAGCTTGGAGTTCCAATACATGAGATGCTGACCAACTATGAGCTGTAGCCTGGAGCCAGTTACCCAGTTACAAGCAACCAATGCTTCATGGTATACTTGGCTAAGCTGGGAATGTAAGTTGGATGTATTAAGGGTGTCTGAACATATGGTATTTTTTAATCTATGTGTATCTATACCAGACTCCTATCTGCAAGTATTTCTTGGCATCAGCAATAGTGTTTGGGTTTGGTGTCTGCAGATAGAATGGGTCCCTAGGTGGGGCAGTCTCTGGATGGCCTTTCCTTCAGCCTCTGCTCCATTTTGGTTCCTGAATTTCCTTTAGACAGGGACAATTCTGGGTTAAAAATTTTAAGATGTGTGGATGGCCCCATCCCTCCACTGGGGGTCATGCCTATCTACTGGAGGTGGTCTCTACAAGTTCTATCTCCGCTTTGTTGGGTATTTTGGCTAATGTCATTTATTAGGACCAATGGGTCCTGAGAACCTCTCCCTTCCCTGGCATCTGGGACTTTCTAATGGTTCCCCAAGTTCCCCACCCCTACTGCTACTTATTACTATGCATTCTCTTGGCCCTCTGGAGTTCTCTCCTGTCTCCTCCAATACCCTGACACTGCACCCCCTTTTCCCTCCCATTCCCTTCTCCCACGCAGGTCCCTCCATCCCTCTGCCTCTTGTGATTAGTTTGTTTTCCCTTTTAAGTAGGTTTGAAGCATCCACACTTTGGCCTTCCTTCTTGTTAAGCTTCATATGGACTGTGAATAGGATCATGGTTATTCTGAGCTTTGGGGCTAATATCCACGTATCAGTGAGTAAATACCATACCATGTATGTCCTTCTGGGTTTGGGTTACCTCACTCAGGATGATATTTTCTAGTTCCATCCATTTGCCTACAAAGTTTGTGAAGTTGTTATTTCTAATAGCTGAATAGTATTCCATTGTGTAAATGTACCATATTTTTTGTATCCATTCCTCTATTGAGGGACATTTGGGTTCTTTCCAGCTCCTGGCTATTATAAATAAGGCTCCTATGAACATAGTGGAACATGTGTACTTGGTTTTTGTTTTTTTTTTAAACAGTTACGGCTGACCAGCCTGCCTACCTGCCTTTCTTTCTTTCTTTCTTTCTTTCTTTCTTTCTTTCTTTCTTTCTTTCAATTTATTTATTTTATTTATATGAGTACACTGTTGCTGTCTTCAGACACACCAGAAGAGGGCATTGGATCCCATTACAGATGGTTGTGAGCCACCATGTGGTTGCTGGGAACTGAACTCAGGACCTCTGGAAGAGCAGTCAGTGCTCTCAACCGCTGAGCCATCTTTCCAACCCCCACATGTGTACTTATTATATGTTGGAGCATCTTCTGGGTATATGCCCAGAAGTGGTTTAGCTGAGTCCTCAGGTAAAACTATTTCCAATTTTCTGAGGAATCACCAGACTGACTTCGAGAGTGGTTGTACCAGCTTGCAACCCCACCAACAATGGAGGAGTGTTCCTCTTTCTTCACATCCTCTCCAGCATCTGCTGTCACCTGAATTTTTGATCTTAGCCATTCTGACTGGTGTGAGGTGGAATCTCAGGGTTGTTTTGATTTGCATTTCCCTGATGACTAAGGATGTTGAACATTTCTTTAGGTGCTTCTCAGCCATTTAGGGCACAGTATTAAAGAATTGCATTAGGAAGGTTAAGAACCACTATCTCTAGAGCTTCAGAGTAGATTCATTTATTTAAAAATTTTAGCTTAGCACATATCAGTGTGGTCTGGGAAGGAGAAAGAGCACAGTTCTCCAGTTCCCCTATGGTGACTGAGGTAAGAAGTTGAAATAGGAACCAGTTTCCCTCAGAGAAAATTTGTTAATGGGAATATTTCCCCGGGTGCCAAGAGAAAAGTTTTTGCAAACTTTTCTATTAACTCTGTAACTTGTGGTAAACTGTGCGCAATCTATGAGGTGTGGTTCCCATCACACCTGAGAGAAATCAATTGTAGGAGCAGAGGCTACCTGAGACCTGTTTCAGAGGTTTCACTGTGTGCTCCTTCGGTTCTATGCTACTGTTTTGAGGGTTGTAGTGAAGTAGTATATATTGTTGGACTACTTGGAATAACAAACATGTTCACTTCACAGGAAATGGTCTAGGTTGAGAGCCAGAGGGTCTTACAAAGTTTGGGTGGCTGGTAATTAAAAATAAATCATGAAGAACAAACAACACAGAGGCATATTTCTTGTTCCTGCTTTTTTCCTAGCATGTCCTTGGGGCAGAATCCCAAAAGAGAGACAGTAGACTTAGCCTGCCCCTGACTAATGCTGCAGGGAGATTGTCTCTTTCCTTGTTTTGTGAATATGAACCAGTCCTGTCTCCTTCTGGCCTTCCATTACTCTCTGCTGATATGGTAGGTACATAGTCCTGTTAAGGTAGATTGGTGGGTAAGAGCACAGGTGAGAAAAGCTGTGCAATACAAGAGAATATAGCTTGCACCTTTTAATTTCATGCAATGGATTCTTCACTATTGTTCTGGAACCCAACATATTAAAACCACAGGGAAAGCCCTAATGAGATTTAGCTCTCTTTAAAAACAAGCAAACATCCCAGGATAAATAGTTGAAAATACTAAACACAGCAGATATGGATTGTCTCAAGTCTCCAACATTTGCAATGCTGTCATTTGTATCTAGTTTGGAGGAATGGAATAAAATCAGGTCCCTGCATTTTCTTTATATTCTTCTTAAATAAAAAAGGAAAAAAGGTTATTATAAATTGACTTTCAGACAAATAGAAAGTACCTTGAGTGTTGTTTTTGTAATGAAATGACATTTTTTTTTCAAGCAACTACCTGCCATCCACATGAATTACACCATTGTGTAAAGCAGCAGAAGTAGCTGGACCAATAATTGCTGCAAATGGTGAATTGCTTCACACACTCTTATTTGAGCTGATATTACTCTGACTGTTATAACAATGCCGAGCTTTAGTTAATATTTGGAAATATCAAATAAAAGTAGGTACACAAATATATTTCATCTGAATGGCTCAAAAGCAAATGAAAAAGATTGTCATCAGCAATGTGAAGAACTTCTATGTACTATGTAACAAATAATCATTTGGGCCCATAGGATGGTAATAGTAGCTCAAAAGTAACCAGAATGAGAAATGTGCTTTCGTAATTTAGACTATGGTCTCCCATGTCACACCATTTGCTGAAATAGGAGGACATTTTAGAAAGCTTTTGTTTGTTTTCTTCCTCCTTCTCCTCCTCTTTCCTCTCCTCCTCCTCCTCCTCCTCCTCCTCCTCCTCCTCCTTCTTCTTCTTCCTTCTTCTTCTTTCTCTCTCTCTCTCTCTCTCTCTCTCTCTCTCTCTCTCTTTCTCTCCTCTTTCTCTCTCCTTGCCAACCTTCTTCATTTCTTCTTGAGGTGATATCTCAGTCTGTAGCCCCAGCTGTCCTGTAACCTACTATATAGTACAGGTTGGACTTGAACTTGTAGTGATCAGCCTGCCTCTGTCTCTTAAGCACTGGGATTAGTACATCTGACTCAAGATGACCAATTTTTTTATGAGCATCACTGGTAACCCAGCCATAGGAGGCAATAAAGCACAAATAGTTAGCAGCATCAACATGTACTATATCATTCTAACATGATATAAATATAAGTATTTATTCCAACTAATTATTTTGTATTTCTTGCTTTGGTTACCAGAACATTATTATTTTAACCAAAATAACAATGAGAATAACAGTGTATATATGAAATGAGAAAATGTAATAGAATAATTAATAATACACATATACACTATTGCTTGGGCATCCCAAGTCCCCAGACTTGGCTCTAATACATATTCTATACGGATAATTGGCTGATTAGAACTTTTATGATTGTGAAGAGTAGGAATGTTGCAGGTCTGGAGCTGAATTATCTTGGGTCTGTAACCCCTTCATTAGCCATCATTGCCTACCTCTGTGTGTGACCTAACATCTTTGTGTGACTATTAGGTAAACCCTAATAGGCCTTCAGCTCCCCCCAAACAAAAGGCTAAGAATGTTATTAGTTAGAATGCAAGCTCTACAGCATAGATTCCCTGGTTTACATCTACCTGATGATGCCACTAATGTATTTTAAAATTGCCTTCATCTAGTAAGTTCTTTTGTCTTTAATTTTTTTTCTTTTAGAGATGAGGGGTCTTAGTATATAGCCCTGGCTGGCCTAGAACTCCCTATGTAGACCAGGCTGGTCTTAAACTCAAAGAGATCTGTTTGCCTGCTTCTGCCCCGAGTGTTGGAATCGGAAGCATACACACACTCAGCTGTTCTCCAATGTCTAAAACCAGCATGAAACTGTTGCTGTGTTGGAACACGGTATTTGGGGCAACACTTGATCTGTGTTCTTTGGTTGGGGCCACTTATATTTGACTCCAGAATGTCTTTTATTCTACTTGAAGTGAGAGCTGTGTTTTGCAGCAACAATATAGATATGAAACAAAAGGATTCCTATGAAATTACATGTTTCTTATTTCCTGTTTGTCTACACAAATGACATTTTCAAACGAAGTTACAATATGACTCACAAACAGTAAATATTAATAATAGTGATAAGTAGTATGCATGAAAATTTAGTGGCACTTTTATAATGCTTTCTGTTGTTTGATCTAGAAACATAATCATAATTCTGTGGATAGTTGTAGGGCTTTGTACATGGTGGGATAGTATTCTACTACTAGGGTACATGCCTAAGCCCCTAGTTATTTGCTTTAATTCCACTCTATATAAAAATATAAATGTTATTTATGGCTATTACATTGTCACTTTATGTACCTCTGGAACATAACACTATGTTTAGATGCAGGTATTCATTATGTACTGATCAAATCAACGTAATTGCTCTGACTAGTTTTATGTCAACTTGACACAAGTGAGAGTAATTTCGGAAAACAAGAAAACCTTAATTGAAGAAAAATGCTTTCACAAGATTGGCCCGTGTGCAAGCCTGAGGTGCATTTTCTTGATTGATGATTGATGAGAAGAACCCAGCCCATTGTGGGTGGTGCACTGCTGGGCTGGTGGTCCTGGGTTCTACAAGAAAGCAGGCTGAGCAAGCCATGGGGAACAAGCCAGCCAGAAGTACCCTGCGATAGCCTCTGCATTAGCTTCTGACTCCAGGTTCCTGCCATGTTTGAGTTCCTCTCCTGACTTCCTTCAGTGATGGACTATGATGTGGAAGTGTAAGCCAAATAAACCCTTTCCTCCCCAAGTTGCTTTTGGATATGGTGTTTTATCACTGCAATAGAAGGTCTAATGAAAACACACTTAACATTCCCATACCTCAAATGTTTACCATGTCTTTTAAAAACTTTTGTTTAATTTGTTCTTTGACAATCTCATACATCTATACAGTGTGTTCTGAGTCTGTAATCTTTACCATATTATCTCCCACCCATCCCTGTTACCCACGTCCTCTTCCCTATAAGTCCCTTTCCACATTCATGCCCTTTGGGGGCAGGGGCAGTGTCTCACTATACAGCTTTAGCTAACCTGAAAATTGCTATTTAGATCAAGTCAGTCTTAAACCTCACACAAGAGGTTTTTGTTTTTTGTCTCCCTCTGCCTCTTGAATGCTGGAATTAAAGGCATGGACCACTATGCCCAGCCTGTATTTTTTAAAAAAACAAATTAGCATAATATATTATAAATCATTATGGCATTTTGAACATGTGCTTTAGTGATTCTTTTTCATTCCCATCACACACACACACACACCCCTGCCACCCCAAACCTTCATGTGGCCTCTTCAGTCTCTTTTCCAATTCCCCTTCCATGTTCCGTAAGAACATGGATTTAGCCTAGATGTTCACTAACTGATGAATGTACAATGAAAATGTGGTATGTATGGACAATAGAATTTTATTCTGCTATGAAGAAAAATAAAAATTATATAACTTCCAGGAACTGGATGAACCTGGAAAGTATAATGTTAAGTGAGGTAATGCTAACTCAGAAGTCAAAAGCTGCATCTTATTCCACATATGTGGATTCTAGATATAATATATTCATGGCCATATATGGTGTATGTTTATATAATTACCCATATGAAAGTATGAGTCAAGCAAATACCATCATGTTTTTTTAAAAATGAGAATGTTCAGAATTGTCTCTTGTAGATATCTTGAAATATATATATAAAAAAAATACCATAGCTAATTCTTACCATCCTATTGTGGGAAAGAACAGCAGAATTTCCCCCTTCTGCCTAGGTATTAGTTTGTGCTCCTTGACCAATCAAAAAGATTTTTCGCCTGTCCCCTTACACTCTTTCCTCTTTATAACCATTATGAACTAATCACCAAAAAAAAAAAAAATTAGGGAATGCACCTATGATATTTGAGTTGGCAAAGAGTTTTAGGATAATATCAAAGGTATGAGCAACAAAAGAAAATGTAGAAAAAATGAGTTGTATCAACCACAGCAAGGCATTGTCTTAGTTGGAGTTCTATTGCTTCGATGAAACACCATGCCCAACAAAACAAGTTGGAAGGAAAGGGTTTATTTGACTCAAACTTCCACATTGCTGTTCATCATTGAAGGAAGTCAGGACTGGAACTCACACAGGGCAGGGACCTGGAGACAGGAGCTGATGCAGGGGACATGGAGGGGTGCTGCTTACTGGCTTGCTTCCCCTGGCTTGCTCAGCTTTCTTTCTTATAGGAGCCGGAACCACCAGCCCAGGGATGGCACCACACACAATGGGCTGGCACCTCCCCCATTGATCATTAATTGAGAAAATGTCTTACAGCTGGATCTCATGAAGGCATTTTCTCAACTGAAGCTCCTTCCTCGATGGTGACTGTAGCTTGTATCTAGTTGATACACAAAACCAGACAGTACAGACACCAAGCAAGAGAATGATAAGACAATCTCTACACTGGAAGAAAGTGTTTGCCATTAGACATATGTTAAGAGATTAATATTTAAATTATATAAAGGAACTACTAAAACCAAACATCAAAAATACAAAGATATTAATAAATATGGGCAATAGGCCTAAGTAGACATTTTTAAAATATCTTAAAAGACATGCAGGACATGCCCAACCAATACATTACAAAAAAAATAAGCTTTGCTGATCATACCACAAATATGAATCCAAACCACAATGAAGTATATAATTTAAATAGATGTTTAATATCTGATAGAAGCAGTAATTAAAAATCTCCCAACTGAAAAAAGCTCAGGGCCAAATGGATTCATTGACGAGTTCTACCGAACTTTAAAGAAGAACTGACACCAATACTCCTCAAACTATTGCACAAAATAGAGAAGGGGAGAAACTTTCCAAATCATTTTTACAAAGCCAGGATTACCCTGATACCAAAACCAGACAAAGAACTCAACAAACAAAATTAAATGACACATTGATACATCTGATGAATGTGGATGTAAAATAACCCTCAAAAAAATTCTAAAGCTGAATTCAAGAACACACTATAAAAAATATCTACCATAATCAAATAGACTTCATCCAGCAATGAAGGGATGGTTCAAAATACATAAATCAATAAACATAAGCCACCATATAAATATACCAAAGGACAGAAACTATATGATAATCTCATTAGATACAGAAATGATCTTGACAAAAATCCAATGCCACTTCATGATAAAGGTCTTGGAGAATCTAGGGATACAAGGGCCATATCTCATCATAGTAAATGCAATATATAGGAAAACCATAGCAACATCTTGCTAAATGAACAAACACTAAATCATTTCCCTGAAATTAAAAACAAGACAAAGACGAGCTCTCTCCTCTTCCCTTCTGTTCAGTGTAGGACTTGAAGTCTTAGCTACAGAAATCAGACAAGTAAAGGGAATACAAACAGGAAGAGAAGAAGTCAAAGTCTTATTTGCAGATGATATGATTTTATACATAAAAGGCCCTGAAGACTCACCAAAACCCCTCCTACATTTAATAAACATATTCAGCAAATTAGCAGATATAAAATTAGCACACACAAACGACAAATGTACCAAGAAAGAAATAAGGAAAACAACACCATTTACACTAGCCTGGAAAAAAAATGAGTAAATCTTAACCAAAGACATGAAAAACTTTCACAATGAAAAAAGACATGGAAAAAGATGAAACTGAAGAAGATATCAGAACACAGAAATACCTCCCACAATCATGGGTTTATAGGAGTAATTTTGTGAAAATGGCCATCCTACCAAAAGTAGTCTTCAGATTCAGTGCAATTCCCCATCAAAATTCCAATGCAATTCTGACAGAAAAAAATTTTAAAATTTAAAAATTTTTAAAAATCTTCAATTTTTTATGGAAATATAAAACGTTAAGGATATCCAAAACAATCTTGATTGATAATAATATAAAATTGTTAGAGATATCGCCATTCCAGAGTTCAAGTTATACTACAGAACCTCAAAAAAAAATAAACAAAAACCCCCAGACTCATTGATCAACAGAATAGAATTGAGGATCTACACATGAGTCTACATGAGTACAGACACCTAATTTTTAATAAAGAGTAGACATAAAAGGGAATAAATACAGGTAAAAAAAATGAACCTAGATCCTTCTCCCTGCAAAACAAAATAAAACAAAACAACCAGCCAGACAATAACAACAACATCAACAAACTCCCCCATTCCAAAAGGATCAAGTACAACAACATACTAGTTGACATTTTTAGATTGTGAGAATTCTTCTCCAGGTTTTCAAAAATGTCAACCTACTGTGTTTCCTATACTCTTTTCTTATCAGCCAATCTAGTCACTTGAGTCTATAAATTTCTCATATAGCCTCTTTGTATATAAAGTCCTGTAACTTCTAAATACCCTGAAACACATTTCATGCCATCACATTTTAAATTTGTTTATCAGAGAAAATGGATTTAAAGCTCAGAAATTATTTAAATTGTGGCACCAAAGTCGGATTCCAAATTTAGTCATTTTGATAACAAAGTTCCAGAAGTCGTTTTTATAGCATGGTTGCATTTTTCTGGTATTTCTCTTTTCTTTTTTAAAAGCCATCTTATTCTGAATAAAGGCCATGGTTTTGGAAAAATGAAGTGTTGTTTGTTTTGTGTCTTTTGTTGTTGTTTTGTTTTGTTGCTGCAACCTATGTGTGTATTGACCTAAAGCCAATCCACCTTCCCAGCCTGAACAACAGTTATGTTCTTGTCTGGCTTCTAGCTAGACTCAATATGCCTAAACCTTTTCCCCTGAGGCCACATCCAGAGGATGAAGTTACACAGTTTCCCCCAAACTCCAACACCTACCAGTAACCAACAAGCCTTTCCAAGGAAACTCTCATCCGCCAAAAGCTGTTTGTTTTACCCAATTCAACTCTGAGGGTTAATGAATGAAGGCAAGTTAGCAAATGCAGATGATTTTCACAGGATCTAGACTAGTAACTTTGCATTTCTATCTAGACCCACTGTTCCTGCCCAACTCCTTTGTTGTCACTGTAAAGTGCCTTGTCACCTCCATACAGATCAAAGCTCTGTTAATGATGGTGTTTCTTCTATTGCAGTAGTGTTTTTCTGGTTAAAATCTTCCATTACTTCGGGAAGCAGTGGCTTTATTTACTTAT
Organism: Arvicanthis niloticus; assembly: GCF_011762505.2. Lineage (NCBI taxonomy): Eukaryota > Metazoa > Chordata > Mammalia > Rodentia > Muridae > Arvicanthis > Arvicanthis niloticus. The sequence goes on from NC_047679.1 coordinate 14,836,322, forward strand.
CTTTGGTAGGTTACTTATCTTCTCCTCAAAGATTTTGAAACAGTTTTGAAGAAATGACTTAAATATTTCTTTTACTGTAATCCTCTTTTTATTTTAATGTATTTTCAAATGAGATTATTCTCTCACAGTTTGAAAATATGATTATATTCATATTGTAATATACAACAATACATACATTATTTATATTGTATAGGCCAAAATTTTAGCATATTTTTGTGACTGAGAAAAATGATAGCCATCTTTCATGTACATGTCTAAGGAGTCATGCGATTCCTTTTCTCTACAATGAAAAATCTCATTAATCACATCTACATTTTTTGGTTGGTTAACTGAAATGTAATCATGATAAAATCTCAGTATCATAGCTAAGTTACTCTCATTTGATCAGTTCTGTATAAGAAAGTTTGTACATTTATCAGATACAATTTTTCATTTTATTGAAGAAACTATACCCACTGATAACTGTAGCTCTCACCCCTCACCAAAAGCAATTGTCTTTGCAGCTGATTAAGGTGATTAGAGTCCACCACACCTCATCAAGATGCAGAGAATAAGTGTCTATGGGGTGCACAGCCAAGACTGATACAACACAGTCCTTACCATCTAAGGCTACAAAAACATTGTGGAAGAGGAGAGGAGGTAGGAAGATTATAGAAGCCAGAGGATGAAGAACTCTGCTGTGAGATACTGTCTTCTAGACATGGCAGGGAAGCTGCACCCAGGAAATCTCAACAATATGGTTGTCTAAGCAAGAACTGCATAATGACAATACCAGTTGACATGCCAGCTTGGATGGGGAAAAATGCACAAGGCTAGACCCCCATATGAAGAGTTACAGGTGATAAATGGCTACTGAAAAAGAGCAGATCAGTTTTTTTTTAGGGACAAGCCCCAGAATAGGTTATCCAATACTAAGTGATCAGCCCCAAATGAGGTTGTATTACATATGTGTGAATATATATATACATATATGTGTGTGTGTGTGTGTGTGTGTGTGTGTGAGAGAGAGAGAGAGAGAGAGAGAGAGAGAGAGAGAGAATAATAAAAGGGAAGAGATCATTAATTTGAAAGAGGAGACATGGAAGGAACTGGGGCAGGAGAGGGAAGGGTGAAAATTATGTAGATATAGTATTCATCTATAAAATTCTCAAAAATAAAAAATAAATAAAAAGACATGTGCAGATGTCAATGAACTTGTGGAAATACATGTACATATAGATATAGCTCTATAAAATAATAATAATTTTATTATATATAATTATATAATAATTATATGTATAATTACATAATTATTATTATTGGTATCCATTCAGAGTTCAGCTAAGTCTCACAGAAAAAGATTCTACATGCATTTGCATCTCAGTCAGTTCTCACGTCTGTCTTACCACCATGACACCCTCTATTGTTTATCCTTCCTCAAATGCTTCTCATGTTCACCAAATAAATGTTTTCTGTCTACAGTTTTCTAATTGGAATGCCATTTGAAGTTAGCATCAGGGAAGCAAGCCATGCTCAGTATTTCAGAGTTATTTCTGTGTGTCAGTGTATGTAAAAGTGTGTTTTATTTGTCATTATTGGTACAAAACAGACTTTGGGTGTGGCTAATCTTGTTGGTTTTGTTGGTGTTTACTTGTATAATTTCTGCTGTGCAGGCAAGGCACGCCATTTTTCCCCTCATGTCCCTATGGATTCTGGTTCTGTTAACTATGGTTTTGTTCTCTCTTTTTAAAGAATGTTGTGGTGATACCATTACTGAATGGTATGAATGGTTTTCTTTCTCTGAAATGTAATTATTGATACTGAAATGTTAAAATTTTAGTACTATAGATGAGCTTTATGTGAGAGACTTAGAAGAAATACTTATAGTGGACTATCACGTATGCCTACATGAATTTTACAGTAATTGGTATTTTGGGTTTTTTTCCTACTTAGTGTATAAATTCAGAACTTGGATTCTGAGGTTGGCAGACTTGTGGAGTGACAGCAACATTGGTGCTTGGATGATGATTTTATTTGGAATGCAAGAAGGGTTGAGATGTTTCAGTAGTGCATCTGGAAATACTTGATTTGAGCTATATGCTAAAGATATTTACCAGTTCCTTCAAATGCTCCTTTTAAATAACTTATCAAAGATGATCTGTGAAATGTTGAGTATCAGTCAAACTTTTCTTCTTCTATATCAGCTACATAAATACCTTTGTATGATAAAAATGATTAATTTGTTTGGCGCAGTATTGCAGTTGCTAATTAACCTGTCCTCAAAACGACCCCAGCAGTGATGGCACATTCCTCACTACGCACCCCAATGTTCTGGGTTCCTGAATGAAAGACACACACACACACACACACACACACACGCACACACTTACACACATTTATATTTTAATGTGCCTTAAATAACTCAGTGCTTGGTCTACTGCAAAACCTCCATGTGGCTAATACCTCTACTCTGATATTCCTGAGTTATTACTTACTAAAATCTCTATTCCATCTTTGCTGTCCTAGACCCAATGGGGGGGGGGGACCCTGGGGCCACTCTTACCCTGGCTCTCTCTTCTGCACCTGTCAGGCCTGGTCCCTACTCCTTTTCTGGTAAGGCAGTTCTGTCTCCATCTTAACCTCAGCTGGTCCCCTTGCTCTCAAATCCTAAAGTCCCATTTCTGTCTCCCTGCCCAGGTATTGGCCACCAGCAAGTTTATTTAACAATCAAAACCAACTGGGGCCAGGAACCCTCCCTTCAGCATCTTACATATGGATCTTTGTTCAATCTGGGGACTCAATTAACATAATACAAACATTAGACCAAATCCACAACAGCATGCCATGTTAAACTACTGTCATATTCAGCTTTGCTGCATGTGATGGGGACCTAGCCTATCTAGTCTTGTGCTCTGGAGTATGTTGTTTATTCATTAAAGTTTTAAGTTAGTATAAAGTTAAAAATAATCTTTAATTCCCAGAGCATATAGCTCATCAAATTGATCCGAAAATATTTCTCTGTATAATAATTTTGTAAATGCTATTTTTATTTTTAACTCCAAGATTATTAGTTGCTGACACACTGAAATTCAATTTATTTTTGCATATTGACTTGATATACCAATTGCCTATTGCTGCTGCAATAAATTGCTACAAGAATTGGTGGCTTAACACAACAAAAATTTCATGTTTTGCAGTTCTAAAAGTCATAAATCAGAAATGAGACTCAGTTCACTAAAATCAATTTGTCAGCAGAGAATTATTCTTTCAAAGTGAAAGGAATCTTTTTGCCTCAATCTTTCAGTTCTCATAGTCCACCTCCTTCAGTCTTTGACTTGTGACCATATGCCCTCACATTCAGATCCAGAATTTATGATGAATATTTTCTGGTGCTGTTATTTCTTAGATTATCTCTTTTTATTTTTCTCTTTTACTGTAATACATGCTTATAATTACACAAAGTCTACTTAGTAAATTCTACATGATCTCCTTATTGTAAGGTCAGAATACTAGCAATATTAATTACATGTATAGCATTTTTCCCGATTCTGTGCTACAAAAGATGATATAATCAAAGGTTCTACATCAGACCTGCATGAGAACAAGAGAGCATCAACAAGGAGGAACCCATAAGGTCCCACCCCTAGCTAAAGAGCTATTGGCTGCCGATGTCTGCTGAGAAAGGAGGAGTCTTTTTGGTAAGTTAACCACATTCCAGTGGATGATCCCATACCCCTGTGCATACAGACAGCACTAATTGGATTTAGAGGGCTAGAAAAATATTTAAAGGAGAAGACATGAGAAAAGTGGGAGATGGAGGTGGTGAAGGGATCTGGGAGGAATCAGAGGAAAACATGGGAATAGATATGTTCAAAATACATTTTATCCATGTATGAAATTCTCAGAGAATAATTACAAATATGAATTTTTTCAAAGGGCTGTTAAGCATCATATTTAAGTCGTCCAAAAGAGAAGACTGGTATGTGGATAAAGGTTTGCAAAGGAGGTTGAATTTGATCAGTGTATGTTCTGTGCATGTGTGAAAAGTCATGCTAGAGACCATCAATATGTACAGTCAATGCATGTAACTAGAAATAAAAATTAAAGAGCCAACAAGATGATTCAGCTGGTAAGTGTGCTTGTCACCAAGCCTGATCTCTCTGCATTCAATCCCTGGGGCCCAAGTGCTGGAAGGAGAGAACCGACTCCCACAAATAGTCCTCTGATTTCTACAGGTTTGCTGTGGCACATGTGTACCCCTCCCACACAAACAGTAAACACGTTCATGTATGCACACACACACACACACTAAATAATGTAATATAATTTTAAAAAATTGAGAAGGCAAGGGAAAAAAACATCCGAATGCAGCTAGAGAAGTGACTCATCATATTCAAGGTATAGCAAACGTACTAGAAACCATGGAAACCAGATTGCTTATGAACAACATATTCAAAATGATGAAAGAAACAGGCTAAAAATATATGTCTGCAAAACCATATCCTTCAAAACTGAGGGAATAATCAAGATACTAACTGATCAACATATATTGAGGCAATGCGTCACTAGCAAATCTTTTCTGCAAAAACTGCTAAAGGAGCTGGCTGGGGCAATATGGACTTGTGGATCCACTCGAGAGACTGATGCAAAGAGATTGTTTTAGTCTGTCTTAAGCAACACAAGACGTCATTTATTATAAATAAGTATGAGAGGGAGCCTTTTATGGAAAAATGAAACAACTAGACACATATTGCTAATTTCAAATGGTTAAACATTAAGTAACAATAAAAGGTCACACATAAACAAATATAAAAGATAGTACCCTGCTGTCAATATTTTCTTCTAATTTAAGAGATAATCATAGCAGCAATAATTGTGAAACTATGCTGATGGCAATATAATATAAGAGGATATAAATTGTACAGCTACTATGTTTAAAAGATGATAAAGCTGTAAGTGGGCAAAATCTATGCATATTGTTGAAATTAAGTTAATATTGATTCAAACTAGATTGTTTTAAGATGTCAGTTGAAACCACAAGGGGAATCACTAAGATAGCTATCCAACAATATTCCATAAAAAGAAAGCAGAATAATTGCAGTTCTGTGATTATATGTATTTCCTAGTAGAAAAGAAGGACTAATAATGAAACAGAAAGAGTGTAAGAGTCAGGCAATGGAGAGAAGGCTATGGGATGGTGTTTTCTAGGTAGGATGGGGCTGTCATACTCATAAAGTCTCAATAGCTTTAGTTGTCTACACAAAACTGGGACCCTCAACACATCAACATTCAGTCATAGATGGGGGAGAGCTAATAGGGCCTAACCTCTTCCCAGACAGCTATTGGCAGTTCTATTAGTTAAGGTTGTCTATAGGAGCCGGGCGGTGGTGGCACATGCCTTTAATCCCAGCACTTGGGAGGCAGAGGCAGGTGGATTTCTGAGTTCAAGGCCAGCCTGGTCTACAGAGTGAGTTCCAGGACAGCCAGGGATACACAGAGAAACCCTGTCTCCAAAAACAAACAAACAAACAAAAAAAGGTTGTCCACAGAAACAGAACCAATTGAATGAACAAACCTATATCTATCTATATGTATGTGTGTTATTTTAATTTTTTTAAAGTTTAGTTTTAATGATGGTCCTTAAATGCTTTAACCTCCCTTTTAGCCCACCACCCATCAGAGGTAGTGGAAAAGAAAGGATATGGGGGATGTGGACCTGTTTAGAAAGGTTCTTTGTTGCAACTCCCATCTGTGTTGTCTGGAAGTGGCAGTTTAGTTTCATAGGTGAGCAGTGGCAGCTCAATCTCCTCGCAAACACTTCATGACTACATGGATACATCAGCAGTCCAGTTTGTTAGAGTTGGGATAGCATATATGAATCAGCAGTGGTGGTACTACCTAGCAGAGACAGCCAGGCCTCAGCCTTGGCACAAGTCAGCAGGAAGGACCAGCAGGAATGTCAGGAAATGTTCTTGGCTGTGCCTCTCTCAGTGAAGCGAAGGTCAGAAAAGATGTGAGATGTGAGAGCAACAATTGTTGTCCAGCTAGCTCTATAAATAAGCCAAGCTCAGCTTCCATCATTATCCAACAAGTCCATTTTATACTTCCTTAAAACATCATGTATCCTCTACATGTCTTGCCTCACTCAACACATGTGCCTGTCTTAGCTGACATCACTCTGCCAATTAGAAACTACAACATACCATCAGAAGTCATTTGATGTGTTTCTCTCTATATAAAGTTCAGACAAATAGAGTTCAACTATGTAATATAAGATGGACAAACACACACACACACACACACACACACACACACACACACACATATATATATATCATTAGTGAAGAATCCCTTATCAGGTGTCCTTTCATATACTTACTTTAGCAGAGCATCCTTTGTTCTATGTCTGTTTCAGTCAAACGTTTCTTTACAAGTCTGCCTTAGCCTTTCACTTGTGTTCACTTCAAGAAAACATTCCTTTACATGTTTGCCCCAGAAAAACACCATCCAACACAGCTGACTTTCCAAAGAACCCTTAAGTCTCCATTTCATGTGTGTGTGAGATATAATGCAATATACATGATCATATATATATATATATATATATATATATATATATATATATATAATTAAACCAACTTATATTGAAATAGTAACAACAGTAGAATCAGACCTGGTAGTTGCTAGGCCCTTAAGGTCAGGTGTCTCAGAAGCTGGAGCAGTACCACAGTAGTTGCAGAAGACCAAAAACCCAGCAGTTGCTCAGTCCACAAGGCTTGTGCCCCATCAGACCCCATTTAGTGCTGAAGACCTGGAGGGTTGTGGAAGAGACTCTGGTCCTTAGTCCTGGGAGGCTTAGAGACTCTGGCTCTGCTATCAGCAACAACAATGGGAAGGCCAAGGGAGCAAATATAAATAAGCTTCCTTTTGCCCTTTTTATCTGGGCAGTACCAGAAGGGTGCCTTCCATATTCGAGGTGGTTTCTCCCTACTTCAATCAAGGAAATCAAAAGGACAGTTCTTCAGGTGAGAATCCCTGCTCAAGTAAATCTAATTTGTAACAAGTTGACATTAAAAACAACCATGACAGCAGCTAATTGGTGCTGGTGGAGAGGAGCCATTAACTTCAGTGGTGTGACTTGTCCTGTGGCTGTGGATAACTTCACAGCCATACTCCTGTTGGCAGATCTGTTTAAACCCAGTGGGTAACCAGCAAAACCAACTAAAGTAAAACAAACAGTCAAAGACCCCTGCAACTGGGGAGGGGGGCGTGCTTGAAGGAGGAAGGCTAGGAGATGGGAGGGGTAAGAGGGGGTGGAGAGGGCGAATGACATTTTCAAAGAGTAAATGAAAAGAGACAAAACAGTAAAGAAAGAGAGAACTGGAGTTAATATATCAAACAAATAGGCTTTCAGATGAAAGTAACTGATAGAGAAAGGGAAGAAGCTTTTGTAATGATGAAAGTTTTTAATTAACAGAAAGGTAGGACAAACACACACACACACACACACACACACACACACCCCATGACAGTACCACAGTCCACAGAAACAAAGACTGTTGTAAGTATATGGAGAAATGAGCATCTGTACAAAATGAAATTAGTATGGGAATACATGAAATGTACAATATAAAAGCTGTAAGAAAAAAATCAGTAAAACAGAAAAAAAGTGTGTTACAGAACTTATGATTTTAATATGGTTAACAGTTTAAAAAAAAACGTTTAAAATGTCTTGAAGATCAGTGGATTTTATGGTGTGTTTGAATATATTTGACCCTGGTGAAGACAATTTGATCTTTTCTACCAGTTGCTTGCTTATTTAACACATGAGAGAGAAACAAGAACTATCAGACATTTTATTTATTTATTTTTTAGAATTTCATATATATGCATTGTATTTACATAATTTTCATCCTCCTCCCACCTCCAACTCCTCAAATTCATCTCATCTTCTTTAATTATTGTTATCACATATATGTATATAAATGCATATAGAGCCTGCTGAATCCATTTTGTGCTTCTCCTATGTATGTGCAGCTTTTTTACAGCTGGACTGAGCACTTGGGACTGAATTACCTGTCAAGGGCTTGTCCTGAGGAAGACTGGGTCCTCCTCTCAGAGCAGTTGTTAAATGTTTAGAGGTCTTCATCTTGGGGCGAGTCTATTAGATACATGCAATTCTCACACCACATTACTTATCAAATTCATTTCCTGTTTTATTATATTTCTAAATTATTTTATGTTGTGGCATGCATGCACACATATACATGATAAAGAAAAATAAAACACAAAAGCATCCTGCAAACACTAAAATCTGAAGTGATCAATTCATTGTATAGTACCTATCATTTAAAAAAAATCAAAATGAATTAATTCTGCTTTGTAAGGAAAGTAGAGACTGTCAAGAAAAAATTAAAACTCATTTCCATGTATAACAATGACATTTTTAATTCTAAGAGTCTGTAAGCTGCTTTGCTTAGATTTTGGCATCGTGTGTCATGATAATAGCAATATTGATGAGGCTTTCTGTTTTCAAAGGCTGGCAGTCCTGATTTATCTTCCCAGATGTTCCCAATAGCCGTGCCTGTGCTCTTCAGTGTTAAGTAAGTGCATGTCTGGGACCACAGTGTTCCATCACCATGGTTTCACTAGATTTAATAAGCTGTTGCTTAGCAAACCCACTCGTCATCCAGCTATTTTCTCTTTGCACTGTCTTCACGTTATGTCCCCGGTAAAATGTAGCTGAGCCTCTTGGTAATGGAAAATACCATTCTCCACGTAAAATGTAATCGTCGCATTTGGGGCTGCGTTCTTTTTCTTTTTTTCTCAAATCAGAATGCCAAATGTCAGAGAGCATTATAATACAGTAGCAAAAATAGAATCTCTGGAACAAGCAGATGTATTCACATCTCGGGCTCTACGACCTTTAGTCAATCACTAATCTCCCTATGTCTCATATTCCTCATTTGTAAAACACAATCATTACACTCATCTCAGAGGAACATTGTGAGGATTAATTTAGATAACATAACTAAAATGCACATGACACTTCATACAGGCCCATCCATTGTTACTGACATCAAGAGAATAAGATGGCGAGAACAAATCTTCCTAGTGTACATCAACTTATGTATCAAATTTAATTGATGATTCAGTGAGAATTTTAAATGCTGCGTGAATGATCAAAGCTGAAATGCCTGCTTTCCACAGTTGGCAGAACTCTATGAAGCAATTATGTATTTACAATTAGTGAAGCATTTACAATGTATTTCATGGGTCAGAGGCCATTTCTATGAGGCTAACTGACCTAGGTATCTTGCTAATATGTATTTTTTATTTTGTTACATTTCTACTAGTTGTTTATGCACACACATTATACTTATACACACATGCACACACATGTATGTATATATATATATATATATACACATCAACTGTCAGTTTATATATACATATATATATATATATATGTAAATTTTTAGTTGTTATCTGAGTACAGGTAATAAGACACCATGAGACTCAATGTATCCATCTTACCTAGCCACAACTAACCTGTTGGTTTATAATGTTCATGCATCCATGGGGAAAAATACACATGTATATACAATGTAAACTAGCAAGTTTTGCTAAGCTTTTAGCACTAGAATACATCGTGACCTTTTAGACAATACATTGATAGTCGGGGGCGGGGGTCAGATTTACTCTTATAAATTGGGAGATATAAGTAGTTTATTTACAACAGTTCTACTGTGGTGGGGCGAAGTGGATGCTGATAACTAAATAGATAAGATCCAGGAAAATTTTGAGGCTGACTAGGAGAAGAATAAAACGTAAAGACAAAGAGTGGTTGTCTGATTGGACACCAAAAAGAAAACCATGAAAGATATGTGCGAATGAAGGATTTTTCCAGGAAAACCCAGAAGACTAAACCTCTGCTCCCTGAAATCCTCATGGCTACCTAGATAAAGACAAATTCTTTATAGAAAGCCTGAAAGTTCTTGGATCCTTGTTCAGATTTAGGGCCTGGAGAGAAAATAAGAGTCTATGCGTCTAGATATCAAACACTAAATTTATATTTAATCTACATGAACAACCCTTGTGCAAGTCAGAGAATGGCTCACGTAGAAAGAGATTCATGGCCATTCCTACATTACATAGGAAGTAATAGTCTTCTGGAGATTTCTACTACCCCCCTCTCAATATCTGTTTCTCCCTTTTCATGGTCTCTCCTTTACTTTCATGTTCTACACATGTATCCATACACACTCTCATATGAGAGAACACAGGTGATATTTGTCTTTCTGATTTTGGTGTATTTTATTTAACCTACTGACCTACAGTTCTATGTACTTTTCTGCCAATGTAATACCATTTTCTTTATGGCTTAATAAAACTCCATTGTAGATATGAACTATCTTATTATGCTCAAAATGGCTATTATCAAGAAAAAATATGACAACAGATGCTGGGGAGATTGTGGAAATAAGGAACTTTTAAACTGTTGCTGGGAAAGTAAACTGGTTCAGCTACTTTGGAAATCAGTATCTTTTCTCTCCCTCTCCCTGTCCCTCTTCTTCTCCCTCTCCTGCATTTTTTAAACAGGATCTCTGATTATGTAGCCCAGGCAGACCTTGAAGTCATAACAATTTTCCTGTCTTAGTCTCCCAAGTGTTAACATTACAGCATTTAGTGTCTCCTTCCCTTTTCTTCTCTCCCTCTCTCCCTTCTGGTCTCCCTGGCTCTCCCTCTTCCTCTGTTTGTTTGTGTATTTCTCCTGTATGGGGTGACTCAAAGTGAGTAACTGAAGCCTCTGCCAGTAGTTGTGTGTGTTAACTATCCTGGAAGCAGATCCCCCAGCCCCACTGATGATGCTTGCAAGCAACTGATAGATGACGAGTGACAATTGCAGTCTTAGCAAAAAACACAAGAAAATCTCTGTACCACATCACTGGTAAAACACCTCTTACATTATTGACTCTTGTCTTTGAGGGAAATAATACCTATTGCTAGAGGTCTCAACTCTTCCCTCAAAATGTTACACAAGAGTCTAAGTGCAATAAGGATGTATGGTTGGAAAAATGCTAGCAAAAACATATACATAAATGTTAACAGTGAAAATGGTGGCAAAACTAGGTGTACTAATGTAGTTCTGCAGTTCTAGCATGTAGGGAGGCTCAGCCAGGAGGCTGGTGTAAGCCTGGGAATAAGAATAGGTACCATAGTGCGATCTCTCATCTCAAATAAATGGTGGCAAGTGACGTGGATAGGTAAAGGAAAGATTCCTCTAGTGATCACTCTTTAGTGTGTAATGTGATCAGAGACAACCATCTAAATTAATTTTTAAATGAAAATTATCTTAAAGTAATGACAAAGTAGAGAAAATAACTAAAACGGACTAGAACCTAAACATAAAGACAAATTTAAAAATTACAAACTCCAAAAATTATACAGGGGCTAAATAAGCCAACAGCATATTTTACATGGCCTACAGTACTTTAAAAAGAAACAATAAATCTAAATTGAAAAAAACTGATTCTGATAATAATTTTAAAGTATTAGAAATGGTGTTTTAATTTCCTGTATGATATCATGTTCCTTCTGTAGCTTTCTACCTGTGAGACAGAACAAATGAAGGTTAGTCCTTTAAGAAGGGTTTAGTAAAACAATAAGTTTGAGATCAGCTTTGACCGGCTAAATTATATTATTTCTCCAGTTACATAGGAAAATATGCTCATCTGCCAATAAAGCTTAGCCACAATATTGAAAAGACAGAGAGAATTACATTAACAAAAAAGGGTTTCCACCATGGACCAAGGTCTTAAAAGCAGAAAACAAAAGAGAGACCCAAAAGGGAAAAGTTTGCTGGACCCATGTAACCTGAATCACTCACTGTTGGAGGTATTTAATAATTATGGGAGATTCAAAAGGAGCTACCATTTCACTTAGCTGCAATTCAGTACTCTTTACCACGTGGGACAAGACAGAGTCCACAAAATAATATGGGAGATTTAATTGCAACTCTACCAGCAATTGAATTAGAAGGTAAGGGCAATGGATGTTCTAATTAAAAGTCAAAAGTCACAAAACAAGATTTCTCTCTTTTTAATTGAAATTTTTCTTAGACAGTTTTGTACCTGTGTAAAGTAAGTACATTCTGATTACTATCCCACGCTCTCCAATCTCTCTCTGACCGCTATCAACCTCCCTCTTCTTCCTATAATTTGTTTTTAATAGCCATGTCTCCCCCCTCCATTCTCTCTTTCTTTTTGAGGTTCATTGAGTTTAACTATATGATCATGGATTTAGAACTATTTGTTGGAGGCTTCTGTGGGTACACAAGTGAAGAAAATGATTGTCCCACTTCCAGAACCCATCAGTAGCTAACACTTCTGCAGGAAGAAATACGGTCCTGTAAGTCCTTGCCCAATCCATGTTTGACTACCAGTGGGCCTAGTAGGTCTGGTAAAGGCAGCCACAGCTGATGTGAGTTCTGCCATGTTGCTCCTGAAAGCCAAGAGTTCCTAAACAAAAAGTCTGGGATAGCTCCTTACCCTTAAATTCTGAACCTCCCTCTAGTAATTTGAATAGGATAAAGAGCATCAATCCATTCTTCCAAATGTCTATCTAAATCCTCTTGTATTTTCAACACATTAGTAACATTTTTTTTTTGCTAAATGATTAACAAAAGTAGCTGTCTTAACTTCTTGTATCAAAGCAATTGCAGAAGCAGTGGTGCTAGCAATTAATGTAATTAAAGCTTTTATACCACCAATAAGTTCATTGACATGTTAGATTGTAGACTCACAGATGGGTGCCTCATGGATTCCTTTTGTCCACTAGCAGCTTGTAAAGCACTTTCTGGCACTATTAAAGCTATCTAGCAGGGAAGAACTTCCAGATCAATTCCAGACTAATTTCTTTATATCTTGCAATCACAATGTGTGGTACCTTCAGAAGTAAGGCTGCCAAAACAACTAGTTTTGGTAGATAACGAAGAAGAGTGGCAAGAGCATGTATTGGTTTGAGTGCTCTGGGCCTTCCCCCATCAACAAATCACAGGGAGGCATCTGAGACTTTTTGTTTAGGAACTCTTCACTTTCAGGAGCAACATTATCCAGACATGCAGGATATCGCCCTTTAAACACATTCTCTTAAAAAAAAACACTTTAGATTTATTATCTATTTTGTTTTATGTGTATGTGTGTTTTGACTGAATGTATGTATGTGTGCTATGTGCACGCCTGGTGCTTGTGGAAATACGATGAGAATATTAGATCCTCTGGAAATGTAGTTACAGATGATTGGGAACACTAGATATGGATGTTGGAAACCAAGCCCAGATCCTCTGCAAGAGCAACAAGTGCTCATAACTGCTGAGATAATTTTCCACTCCTATTTTAACATATATTTTTAATTGACTTATATGAAGTTTCCACATGCTATGCTTTCTGGCATACATCATTTTTCTGAACTCTCCTTCCCTCCTCCATTGCCTCCCCTTTTTTGGACCTCATTCCTGCTTAAATTTCTACCTTCAAATGTTTCCTTCTCTTGCTGGGTGTGGTTGTACACACCTTTAATCCCAACATTTTGGAGGTAGAGGCAGGCAGATCTCTGTGGTGTTGAACCCAACCTGATCTTCAGAGTGAGTTACAAGTCCAAGAGAAACCATAACTCAAATAAATAAGCCAATAACTAAATGCATTTCAATGTTTTCCCTTTGCTGCTTTAATTCTATCTATGTTCCTCTAACCCTTACCTCTTAAGGCAACCCACACTCCAATGGCCTTTCATAGTTCCCTTACGATAGCTACTCCAGATTAAACATACAAATCTAAAGATTTGAAGTTAGAAGCCATATATTAGAGTGAACCTGTAGCATTTGTGTTTCTGGGTTTGGGCTACTTCCCTTGGAATGATCATTCCAGTTCTTTTTTCATTTACCTGCCGAATCCATAATTTCATTTCTCGACACAACTGACCAAAATCTCATTGTGTTTCCAAACCACATTTTGACTCTCTATTCCTCAGCTGGTGAACATCTGGGCTGTTTTCCATTCCCTAAGTACTGTAAATAGAACAACGGCACAGCTGAGCTAAATGAGGTTCTATTTCTAGGGCTCTTTTGAGGACCCTTCCCACGGATTTCTACAATGGCTGTACCAGACCAACACAATTTGTAACAAAAATCTAACTAAAATCACATTGATGTTAAAAGTAGAAATGGAAAGCTGTCATGCAAGGGCTTGTAAAATAAAGCTGATGTGTCTGTATAGATACAAAACCAATTTGACTATAATAGAGCATAAGGAAGTGGAAGGGGGAGGGAAGAGGTTTAAGTAGGAAAAAGGGAGTTGAGGAAGGGTAGGTCAAAAGTAAGTGTGTTTGGAGGAAACCTCCTTTTTTTGTAAGAAATAGTAAAAATTTGACAGGAGGAAGTTAAAACAAAGTATAAAAATTTAAAGCATAACAAATAAAATAAAAATGAACTTTACCAGGGATGTTAAAAGCATGTACACTTAAAAATTGCAGAAAGAAATGAAAGAAAAAAACAGCTAAATAATAAGGGCTTTCATGGTTATGGACTCGAAAGTTTAGGACTATTAATTACATTGGTTCATATTAGCCAAGACAATCAATGGATTAAGCACATCAGATCCTCAGTGGTAGTCTTAACATACATACATATATACATACATACATACATACATACATATATACATACATACATACATACATACATATATACATACATACATATATACATACATACATACATACATATATACATACATACATATATACATACATACATACATACATATATACATACATACATACATACATACATATATACATACATACATACATACATACATACATACATATATACATACATACATATATACATACATACATATATACATACATACATACATACATACATACATACATATTCCTGAATTGGTATAGGATTACAAAAAGCTGAGAGTAGTCAATATGATCATGGAAGGTGGAACAGTTTTTTTTGTTTTTGTTGTTGTTTTTTTTTTTTTTGGTTTTTTCGAGACAGGGTTTCTCTGTGTAGCCCTGGCTGTCCTGGAACTCACTCTGTAGACCAGGCTGGCCTTGAACTCAGAAATCCACCTGCCTCTGCCTCCCAAGTGCTGGGATTAAAGGTGTGCGCCGCCACCGCCCGGTGGTGGAACAGTTTTTGATTTCAAAATATACTACACAGGTAAAGTAATGAGACAAGCATAGTAGTACCTTCACACACACACACACACACACACACACACACACACACACACACACACACGCAGCCTGATAAAATGCAGTTATATCTCCTGCATATACAGCCTTCGATGATTAATGTTACCTATTTGGCATGAACTATGATAAATCCTCTAGTAAGGCCTGTGAGCAATTATCTAGATTAGGTTAACTGAGTTGGGAAACCCATCCTGAGTGTTGGTGGCACCGTTCCATGGGCTGAGGTCCAGGACTACATCAAAAAGAGAAAGCAAACTGAGTATCAGCATTCATTGGTCTCTGCTTCTTGGCTAAGGATGCAATGGGACCAGCTGCCTCGTCCTCCTGCCACCTGGGATTGACTCACATGATGGGCTATATCCTCAAACTGTGAGCCAAAATAAACCTTTTCTCTTTTAAGTTGCTTTTCTCCTGGTGCTTTACTTTAGCCAACAGGCCAAGAAATAGATAATCAGGTGGTTATTGATAAGATGGCACAAATACAATATGGAAAGAATACTTTCTTTAATAAATAAATAAACTGGTCTGGGGGAAACTGAAAACCTGTATTTAAAAATGAAATTTGAATTTTATCTTCTATAATATATGAAACCAACACAAAATTGATTGAGTTCTTACCTATAAAGACTGAAACTGTAAGATCATGAAAAACAAAGCAAAAAGGAAAAAACAAAACTACTGATATTTGCTATAACAAGGATTCTGTGCATATTTTACCAAAAGCTTAGGAACAAAAGCAAATTAGACAAGGAGGACTATATCAAGTTCATATATATGTCTACAGGCCAAATAAAAAAATTCAACATGATAAAACGTCTATGTGTGAAATGGGGAAAATATTTGCAATTATACATCTAATATTGGGTAAATATTCTTAATACATAAGGAAAGTTATAATTTAATAGCAAGCAAAGAAAAAACATGACTAAAAATTGTGCCAAAGATTTGAATGACCATTTCTCCAAAGAAGAAAGGCAAATGTCTGATAGACATGTACAGGGAAATGCCCAACATTATTAACAATCAGGTAAATGCAAATTACAACTAAAATGACACATAGATATCACCTCACATCATTTACAGAGGTCATTATTAACAAGATACAAAGGTGAGTAATGACCAAGCTGTAGAGGGAAGGAAATGTTTGTACAATATATAAATGAGAAAGTAAGTTAGTGCGGCCATTATGGAAAGCAGCATAGAAGTTCTTAGGAAAATTAAAAGAATCCATATGATTCAGCAATCTTCTTACTGGGAATCTAGCCAAAGGAGATGAGATCAGTGTGTCGAAGACATAGTTGCAATCACACATTCACTGCTGCCTTATCCAGAATACCCACAATATTGAATCACTATAAGTGGGAAAGATACCGCAGATATGTATAAGAGTACTACTCAGCTTTAAATACAGACAGAATACATTTACGAGGGCATGTATGAACCTAGAGGAAGTTACATTAAGTGAAACACTCATTGGTAATCTCATTTATGTGAAGTATCAACATTTGATCTGGTGGAAAAAGAGGTAGAGATGGTTATCAGAGGTTATAGAAAGTACAAAATAAAGTGAATGAGAAGTTGGCCAACAAGTCAAAAGATACAGTAAGATGGGGTAACACATTCTAGTGTTGTATTACACAGTAGGATGACTATACAGCAATGTATGTTTCAAAAGTCTAAAATGCAAGAGAGCATTTTAGTATTCTTGCCATAAAATAAAGATAAATGTTTAAGATGATGGCTACAATACATTTTTTTTTTTTTGGTTTTTCAAGATAGGGTTTCTCTGTGTAGCCCTGGCTGTCCTGAAACTCACTCTGTAGACCAGGCTGGCCTCGAACTCAGAAATCCGCCTGCCTCTGCCTCCCAAGTGCTGGGATTAAAGGCGTGCGCCACCACCGCCAGGCGGCTACAATACTTCTTGTGGGTTGATTATTTTCTCATGCATCGGGACATCATTGTATATGTGACTATATACAATTATGTGTTGATAAAACTTAAAATAGCAAAATACTAAGGCTGGAGAGATGATTCAGGGGTTAAGAGATCCTCTCATAAAAGTTTGTGGTTTGGTTCCCAATACTCACATAGTGGCCAGTAACTACCTAACTCCAGATCTACAGCATGCAACACCCTCTTTATGGCTTCTTCAGGCACCAGGCACACACCTGGTGCATAGACACACATGCAAAAACACTCATACACATAAAAATCTTTTAAAACAGAAGATATTGGTAATAATGCAGTATTGGCATATATACTGCCTCTGAAAGTTACATTTTTTTACTACACTCTTAAAGTATTTTTAAATTCATTTGCCTAAAAGTATGTCTATTTTATATCTATATTATGATATAATTTAAGGGTGGGCTGGAGAAATGGCTTAACCATTAAAGGCTGGGCTCACAAACAAAAATGTACAATATAATTTTAAAAGAAAAAATATACTCATAACTAATATTTAGTATGTTAAGTCATAAGGATTTATTATTACCACAACATCAAGGAATGAAAAGAAAAAGCCTTCTCACTTTATTCAACACATTCTACCTGTGGCCACTTTACAGATGGAAGCTGTGTAAGAACCCTTATGAAACGATGACAGAAACATAAATGTGTTCAAACGGTACTAAATTATTTCTATGAGTAATGTCATTTATTTCCTGCAAGCTCTATGAAATATTTTCTACAAGTTTAAAAAACGTGTAAATTATAGCACAGATTAATCAGCTTGATTACAAAATCTATGCAGTTCTTAAATAACTGAAATTCTCACTTCAGGGCTGTCCATGCTAGTGGTTGAGCACACCACACAACCACACAGTTACTAATTACTCATAGGATTAGAGAAATACAGTTAGGTTTTAAATACAAATTAATAATGCCTAGTTGAAAACATCAAGTTACTAAAATGTAAATTGTATAAAGTTTAAAAGAAGTATGATTGAGTTGTATTCTACTATGTTTTATATTCATATATATTTATCTATATATGTATTGTCAATCACCAAAAATAAAGATTTAAAATTTTTTTTTCAACATAATCTTTTCTTTTAATCCCAAATTTATGACAACTTTCTTTCTTTTTCCTATTTCTTTTATTTTTTAATTTTTGAAATTTTTTATTGGATATGTTATTTATTTACATTTCAGATGTTATCCTCTTTCCCCATCCCCCCCAGAAACCCCCTATCTCATTCCCCTCCTCCTGCTTCTGTGAGAATGTGCCCCCATCAACCCACTCCCGACTCCCAGCTCTCAAATTACCCCACACTGGAGCATCCAGCCTTCATGGGACCAAGGAGCTCCTCTCCCACCTATGTGCAACAAGGCCATCCTCCCCTACATATACAGCTGGAGCCATGGGTCCCTCCATGTGTGTTCCCAGGCTGGTGATTTAGACCCTGAGAGCTCTGGTTGGTTGGTATTGTTGCTCTCCTCATTGAGACACAAGCCCCTTCAGCTCCTTCAGTCTTCTCTTGAAATCCTCCATTGGAAACCCCTTGATCAGTTCAATGGTTAGCTGCGATCTTCTGCCTCTGTATATGTCAGGCTCTGGGCTAATACCCACTTATCAGTGAGTGCATACCATGTGAGTTCTTTTGTGATTGAGTTACCTCACACAGGATGATATTTTCTAGTTCCATCCATTTGCCTAAGAATTTCACAAATTCATGGTTTTTAATAGCTGAGTAATACTCTATTGTGTAAATGTGTCACATTTTCTATATCCATTCCTCTGTTGAAGGACATCTGGGTTCTTTCCAGCTATTATAAATAAGGCTGCTATGAACATAGTGGAGCATGTGTTCTTGTTATATGTTGGAGCATTTTTTGGGTATATGCCCAGGAGTGGTATAACTGCATCCTCAGGTAGTGCTATGTCCGATTTTCTGAGGAACTGCCATACTGATTTCCAGAGAGGTTGTACCAGCTTGCAACCCTATAAGCAATGGAGGAGTGTTCCTCTTTCTCCACATCCTTGGCAGCATTTGCTATCACCTGAGTTTTTTATTTTAGCCATTCTGACTGGTATGAGGTGGAATCTCAGAGTTGTTTTTATTTGCATTTCTTTTATCTCCTTGTACAAAGCTCAAGTCCAAGTGGATCAAGGACCTCCACATAAAAACTAGATACACTGAAAGTAATAGAAGAGAAGGTGGGGAAGACCCTCAAATACCTAGGCACAGGGAAAAGTTCCTGAACAGAACACCAGTGGCTTATGCTGTAAGATCAAGAATTGATAAATGGGACCTCATAAAACTGCAAAGCTTCTGTAAAGCAAAGGACACAGTGTATAGGAAAAAGCAGCAACCAACAGATTGGAAAAGATCTTTACCAATCCTACATCTGATAGAGGGCTCATATCCAATATATACAAAGAACTCAAGAAATTAGACTCCAGACAATCAAATAACCCTATTGAAAATGGGGTACAGAACTAAAGAAAGAATTCTTAATTGAGGAAACTCAAATGGCCAAGAAGCACCTAAAGAAATGTTCATGACAACTTTCTAATTCAATAAAACACAGAAAAAAATTGATCAAGAACTCAGGCAGTACACAACTCTGAAGGAAACATACGCATGGAGATATAAACATAAAGGTTGACTTACCTCACTCAGGATGATATTTTCTAGTTCCACTCATTTGTCAGCAAATTTCATGAAGTCATTGTTTTTAATAGCTGAGTAATACTCCATTGTGTAAGTGTACCACATTTTTTATTAGCCCCAAAGCCCAGAATACCCATGATACAACTCACAGACCATATGAAGCTTAACAAGAAGGAAGACCAAAGTGTGGGTGCTTCAATCCTACTTAGAAGGGGGAACTAAATAATCATGGGAGGTACAGGGAGTGAGAGACCTGGGAGGGAACAAGGAGGGAGAAGAAAAAAGGGGGGCAGGATCAGGTATGGAAAGAGACAGAAGAGGGTCCAGGAAAGTCCAGAGGGTCAAGAAAATGAATAGAAGTATGTAGCAGTGGGGGTGGGGAACTGAAGGGGTGCCACTAGAAAGTCCCAGATGCCAGAGATGTGAGAGGCTCCCAGGACCCAATGGGGATTACATTAGCCAAAATATCCAACAAAGGGGAAATAGAACCTAAAGAGACCACCTCCAGTAGCTAGGCCAGTGGAGGGATGGGGCCACCCAAGCATCTCAAAAATTTTAATCCAGAATTGTTCCTGTCTAAAGGAAATGCAGGGACAAAGAATGGAGCAGAGACTGAAGGAAAGGCCATCCAGAGACTGCCCCACCTAGGGATCCATCCCATCTGCAGACATGAAACCCAGACACTATTGCTGATGCCAAGAAGTGCTTGCTGACAGGAGCCTGGTATGGCTGTCTCCTGAGAGGCTCTGCCAGATTCTGACCAATACAGAGGCAGATGCTCACAGCCAACCATTGGGGATGGGGAGCATGGGGACCCCAATGAAGGAGTTAGGTAAGGCAAGGACTGAAGGAGCTGAAGGGGTTTGCAACCCCATAGGAAGAACTGCATTATCAACCAACCAGACCCTCCAGAGCTCCCAGGGACTAAACCACCAACCAAAGACTACACATGGAGGGACCCATGGCTCCAGCTGCATATGTAGCAGAGGATGGCCTTATCTGGCATCAATGGGAGGAGAGGCCCTTGGTCCTGTGGAGACTTGATGCCCCAGGATAGAGGAATGCTAGGGTGGGAGGTGGGAGTGCATGGGAGGATGGGAGAGTGCCTCGAGGCTGCAGGGGGAGGGAGGACAGGATAGGGAGTTTGTGGAGGGGAGACCCAAAAGAGGGATGTTTGAAATGTAAATAAATAAAATAACCTATAAAAAGGTTGAAATTTGTTATATTTCATTACAAAGTTGGTATTTTAATTAGGCTTTCTATTGGTGTGATAAAAACACCATGACCAAATGCAAGTTGGGGAGAAAAGTGTATATTGGCTTACATTTCCCTATCACTGTTCATCATTGAAGGAGGTCAGGTCAGGAACTCAAACAGGACAGGAACCTGGACACAGGAGCTGATGCAGAGGCCATGGAGGGGTGCTCCATACTGGCTTGCCCCTTGTGGCTAGCTCAGCCTGCTTTCTGTTTTTTTAAATGTATTTTTTATTTTTAAATTTTATAAATAAATTTATATTTATTATTAATATTTTATTTTTATTCTAAAATATATTTATTCAATATATCTATATTTATATTTTATAGTTATATATAATATGTATTATATATTTATACATAATATGTATTATATTTATATATAATATATAACTATTATATTATATATAAATATATATTATGTAATATATTATAGTATATATTCAGATATTTATTATATATAATTATTAAATACATTTTAAAATTATAAATAAAACTTATACATAAATTTAAAATTTTATCAATTAATTTAATTATTTACCTTTCAAGCACTGATCCCCATCCAGGTCCTTCCCTCACAGACTCCGTCTCCCTATCCCCCTAGCCATCACCTTTTCCTCTTCTGCTCTGAGTGTGTGGGGCTTCCACTGGGTATCTCTCCACTCTGGCACATGGAGTCTCAGCTTGATTAGAAACATGCTCTCCTTAGGCCAGAAAAGGCAGCCAATAAAGACTGAGCTGCCAGACTGCTACATATGTGTTGGAGGCCTTATTCTAGCCTATGTATATCCTTTGGCTGGGCCAGCCAATAATCGTTCCACCTTGAAACCCATCCTATGGACAAGCACCAACCGCTGACATCATTAATGATACTCTGTTATGCTTGCAGCCAGGAGCCTAGCATAACTGTCCTCTGAGAGGCTCTACCCATCAGTAAACTGAAACAGATCCAGAGACCCACAGACAAACATTGGACCCATCTCAGTGACTTTTAGGGAAGAGTTGGGGGGAGGATTGAGGGCCCTGAAGGGATAGGAATTTCACAAGAAGACAGAGTCAACTAACCTGGAACCTTGGTGGCTCCCAGAGTCTGAGCCACCAACCAAAGGATGTGTGTGTGTGTGTGTGTGTGTGTGCCATCAGTCTGCCTTTTTTTTTATAGCACCCAGGACTGCCCAGGAGTGGCACCACCCACATCAGCATTCAATCATGAAAATACAATATAAGTTTGTCCACAGGCTAATTTAGTTGGGGGCATTTTCTTAATTGAGGTTCCTTCTTCCAAAATGATCCTAGCTTGTGTTGAATTAAAACTAGTCAGCATAGTTGATTTCTTAAGAAACCTAGTAGTCTGATTTGGGTTTGCTTTAACTACAAATTCTTGGAATCAGTGGGCATAAATGTATGTGTGTTTGTATGTGCATGTGTATGAAACAGCAACCATTTTCCTACCATTCATGTATCACATTACCCCTTTTATTGGTCTGTATAAACATATATTTATCAATCCTGGTAAGAAAACCTAGCTTTTAAATAAACCTAATAACAAAGGTTTACAAAAAGAAATACAGTAATAACTATCTCAGTCATTTTTTAAATGAAACTTTTGCTAACTTTTAAAAATTTACCTATCACTATAAGTATATGTTATTGTCATTATACATGACTTTATTTCAATAATATTTATATTAAGGACCATCAGATTACATTAAAATGTGCTTAGTATAAATTTAAAATATATCTTAATTAACTCTGTTCACCCTTCATCTTAAAATGTTGTGAGATTATACAATGTTATTCTTTACCAGAAAGTATGTAAAATATACTCAATGGAAGAAATATAAGTAAATTAGTGTTAATAATAATATCTAAAGCTTGATAATAAAATCTACATATGAATTTTTTACTATAATTTTTAGAATAAAATGTATGAGTTAGCTATAAATCTGATGACTTCTAGAAATATAATTTCTAACTCAAAAGTTGTAACACTTTTTTTTGTCCCTCATTTATTGTACATCCACTATTTTCGTCTATTTCCCTATACTTTTACCAATGTTATGTGTTCTCAAACATGTCCATTACTGTATAATCTGTTGTATGGAAATTTTTTAAAAATCAAATTTCAAGATGAGTTTAAGCATCTTTTATTCTTCCACTTTTTACAATAATTTTTCTAGAATTACTTTTTATGGTGTTTTTCCATAACTTACTTTGTTAATATTTAGTTAACATGTTCATTACAAAACATTTCCCCATATTGTTTATGGTCAATGTCTATAAGGTTTTAAATTGGGTATTACCAAGTTTATTAGTCTTACTTTCATAAACACTAAATTCTATAAAATAATTTCTCACATACTCTTTTTAAAATCTTTTATTTATTTAATTTTTATGTGTATGGCTGTTTCTTTCTGTGTATGTCTGTGCACCACATGTGTACCTGGTGCCTTTGGAGGCTAAAAGAGAGCATTGGATCTGGGTTGGAGTTATAAACAGTTGTGAGCTCCCATGTGGGTTCTGGGAATTGAACCTGGGTCTTTGGAAGAGTAGCTAGTACTCTTAACTGGTGAGCCATCTTTCCAGTCCCTAATTTTATTAGTCTTACTTTTACAAACACTAAATTTTATAAAATATTTTCTCATGTACTCTTTATGTACCGTCAGTTTTTACTTTCCATTGTTGATCCATATAGAATGTGCTTTAGGATAATAAATTTAGAATAGAACCTTGTACATTTGCAACAGACTGTACAGTAATCCTAAATTGCTTAGTGAATAGTCCCATAGAATTGAGATATAAATTTTATCATAATCTATAAAACTTGCCACATTCCTTCAACTGATGCATGTAAAATGAAAAATTATATATATATATGATATATATATAATATAAAACTATGCTGTATGGTATATAATGATATATGATATAACATTTAATATTTAATTGTAATATAATGTAACATGACATATGACATATAATACATGACAGCATATGACAACATATTACATATATGGCAACATATGACATATAACAATATATACCATATGATACATAACACATAACATACTATATATATGTATATATATAGCATATAATATACTATATAGTATATAAAACTGTGATATATGGTATATAATATATGTTATAATATTTAAAATGTAATGTGTAATCTAACATAACATATAACATATAATACATGGCAGCATATGACAATATATAACATATGACAGCACATGACAACATATGACATATAACATATGACACATAACACATAATATATAATATATATAAAAATAATTCTATTGAATTGGACAAAATGAGATAATGGAATTTGCAGGTAAATAGATGGACCAGAATACGTTATACTGGGGTGGGAGCACTTTAAAGTGGGAGATAGCTAAACACAGGTGCTATGAATGAGGAAATAAGAAAATGGGAGAGCTTTAACTGTGGAAGGGTGAGGGAGGGCAATACTGATGGAGACAATGGGAAGAGGAATAAATATTATCAAGATTAAGAAGCCATAGGCAATCACATTATTTTTAATACATTTAACTGCAATTACTTGGGGGTGATAATTCTCCCATCAAGTAACATGGGCCATCTAACAGAAACTCCAGAACCACGCATGTGAGAAAGTCTCCTTCTAGTTGCTCATCAGGGAAGTCCAAGAGACTCTCAAAACAAGATAGGCTATTGACATTGCCCTTTGTTGCCTCCCAAAACTTGAAGATAGGACCCTATTGCTGAAGATATCACATGCTTCAGACACATATCTTTGAAGAATCCAGCTGGGATGGACTTGAAAGCCTCCCAGCTGAGGGCTGTATCTTGGGATATCTGGAGGAGCTGCCAAGGGAGAAAATGACTGTTAGTCCTACCCAACTGTAAAGCCTACAGATCATAACAATGACCGGCTCAACAAGGTGTGCCCAAGGATGCAATAGGTGCACTTATATCACAGGGGTAACAAACAGCAGTTAGTTGGACTTAAGGCCTACTCAATAGGAGGAAATTCTTGCTTGGTTTGTAAACCTAGTCAACCACTGATGGCCGTGAGGTCAGAGACACTAGAGGAGAACCTATCACTGCCATTTTCCTAAACCAGTATAATTTGTAACAATATTCTAAATGTATATCCTTATACTTGCAGAGAAATATAGCTCTTGCTGCTCATCAAAGCAGCTTCTTTTTACAGCCAATGTACACCACTGCAGAAAGCCATGGTGTTTCAAATGTGGAGAAAACAGTCTGTGGAGTGTCCGTTCTACTCAGCTCTAAGCACAAATACAAGCAATGCTAACTGGACTCGGCATATCTATATCTATATCTTATATATTATATGTACACATACACAGGTGCGCGTGCGCACACACAAACCCCACATCATAGTTCCTGGTCCTTTGGCCATTACAATATTCACCACTATCCCTAAACCTTTCTGCAATGTTCCCTAAACTTTAGAGTTGTATTGTAAATGTATCAAGTGGGGATAGGTACTTCAGAGTCTATTGTTCTCTGCATTTGGAGCAGAGTAGATATATGTGTGTGTGTGTGTGTGTACATGTATGTGTATATATGTGTATATATACATATATATGTATATATATGTATACACACACGTGTGTGTGTGTGTGTGTGTGTAAAACAATAATTAAAGATTAGGTCATGAATTTGGGAGGAAGTAGAGGGAGCATGGAAGAAGTTGGACATAGAAGGAGAGTGAAACATGAATTCTCAAAGAGTTGAATTAAAAAGATTGAATATGCTAGTAAGAATCAGAGAATATAAGAATCATTGTTCTTATATTCTGTTATCTGTTAATTTTTTAAAAATCAGTTCTAGGACTTTTCTGGTGACATTTTTATATTATTTAAGCTGTATTTTATCATCTGGAAATAAGGGTACTTTTCTTATATTTCTTTCTCCTTTTTAAATATTGTTCTAAATCTTCAAGCACTGTATTCCATAAGAGTGGAGAGAGAGGGGACACCTTGTCTCATTCCTGATTTTAGAGTTAATGCTTTCTGCTTTTTCTCATTTAGTATAATGTTCCCAAAAGTTGTCATATATGTTCCTTTTAGTCATAGTGTCTTCATTGTCTTTATCATGAAGTCATGTTGGACTTTGTTGAAACCTTTTTCTGAATCTATTGAAATGATCATGTAAATATCCTTGGGTCTATTTATCTGTTTGTTGTATTTGTTGATTTTTTTTATGTTAAAGTGTCATTGCTTACCTGGATTGGAACCAGGTCTTTCATAATGTACATTTATAAAAAGTGTGTTGTTGTGTTTATTTTTTAATTTTGTTCATATTAATTAAAGAAATTGGTCTGTCTGTATTTCTGTTTGGGAAGGTATATATATATATATATATATATATATATATATATATATATATATATATACATACATACTTTATCGATCAAGATTTTGTATCAGGGTACTATTGGCTTTGTAATGTAAGTTTGGTAGATTTCCTTTGCTTTCTATCTTATGGAATAATTTGCAGAACTTTGATGTTATTGCCTTCAAAGTCCAAGATTTCACCAGTGAATCCATTGTGGTGCTGGATTTTTGGTATAAGTGGCAACGTATTAATTATTGGTTCAATTTCATCCCTGATTACATATTTAAGTTGTTTCTATCCTTTTAGTTTCATTTTGATAGATCATGTATGTCTAGAAATGTATGTATTTCTTCTGTTTTCTTTATTTTATTGGAAAAATACCTTTCTAAAAAATATACCACAATGATCTTCTGAATTTCATCTGCATCCACTGTAATGTTCCCCTTTCAGCTCTAACTTTATGAATTTGAGTCCTGTGCTTTCCTTTCATTGGGTTGCTAAATTTTATTTTCAAAGATCCAAATATTTGGTTTGGTTCTTTGGATTGCTGCTTACATTCCCATTTCATTAATTTCTACCCCGAATCTTACTACTACTTCCTTCTGTCGACTAATGTTAGGTTGCACTTACCCATGTTTTCTAAAACCTTGACCCACATTGTTTTGATTTATCTCTGATGTATTTGAGTTATCTCTGAGGATCTCATTTATAAGCATTTGTAGCTTATTTGTTATATATTTGTATTAATTTGTTATATATTTGTATTGTATTTGTATTAAGTTATATATTTGAGATATCTCTGAGGATCTCATTTATAAGCATTTATAGCTATAAATTTTCCTCGTAGAACCTCCCCTTTTTAGATAGAGTGTCTTTGGAGCATGTATTGCTTCAAACATAATATATAGCAGAGACTGGCCATGAACCCCCAATCTATGTGCCTTCACCTGCCATGTTCTGCCATGACAGACTTGTACCTCCATGCCTGGCTTAAGACTATCTCCACTGTTTCCCACAGGCTTTGGTATGCTGTGTCTTTATATCTTTTTCTAGGAATTTCTTAAGTTTTCTGTAGATTTATTCAGTGATCTACTGATTATTCAGTAATATATCGTTCAATATCCACGAGATTGTGGTTTTTGTAGTTTCTTTTGTGATTGATTTCCACTCGTGTTCTATTGAGATCAGATTGAATGCTAGAAAATACTGCAGTCTTGTATCTGCTGAGTCACTTTGTGCACTTTAAAGAAATTTCCACAGGCTCCTGTGAAGAATGTATTAACATGTGGCTATTGGATGAACATCCTGTGGAGTCATTTGATCTATAGTGTCATTTAATTCTGATGTCTATTGGAGTTTTGACTGAACGATGTGCCTATTGGTGGGAATAGGGTATTTAACTCATTCATGATTATTGTGCTTCGGTTTAACATGTGCTTTTATGTCTGGCTATGTTAGTTTTCTGGAATTTGATATTATGAAATCATACCTGCTTAAAATTTTTATTTTACTGTGAAGGATTGTTCTCTTTATTAATATGCAGTTGCCCTCTTCTTTTTAAATTTTGACATTAAGTCTACTTTATCAGGAACAGGAAAGGTTACACTGGCTTGGTTTGGCAGTTCATTTTCTTAGTATATTGATGCCTATCCTTTAACTCCTCATTACTTTAAATATACTTCTGGATGGAGAAAGATTATTAGGAAACTGTTAGTGTGCATACATTTATTGGTAAGAATTCAAATACATAAGATGAACATGAATACCTGGGCAAATTAGAGAGGTCTATTCATTTAATTTACAAACAAATAGCAGTGTGTCTTCTGATGGTTTATTAACACAATCAACTACATGAGTCATGCATCAGAACTAGGGAGGAGCATCACAAGAGCCTTGAGAGACTGGTCTATACCTCGGCCAGGGATGAAGATGGGGATCTGGAGGCAGGACTGGTGCCGTTATCATATTTCTTTTTCTTTCATACATTCAACACATATGTTTCATTTCATTTGTCTGATCTTTAAAAAGGGGTTAAATCCATGAACTGGAAGAGAAAGGAGTTTTTCAGATTATGAGCTAGTAAGTGGCATCTGAAGTGCAGTATCCCCTCCCAGTGGTCACTGTGGAAACTGACAACCCCTAGAAACTCATCAAAGGTCTATCCAAATGATGTAAAGAGGCAGAGTTGAAAATGGGTCTTCTGATGCAGTACACACACACACACACACACACACACACACACACACACACGGTTGGCTATGGGGTGTGCTGCTTTACAAGAGAGTGGGTGTAAGATTAGCTCTGCATTAACTGCACAAAACTAAAACGAATTGATGCCTAAGGGAAGAAACAAATGCTATAGATATAATAACAACAATGACTTATGTCTGATACAAATGGAACACAAGGTTTGCTTTATGTAAGACAAAAAAGAAGACTCCTGGTTCTGTAGTATCACCTGGAGGGTATATTTCAACCACTTAAAATATTCTTCTCTCAGAACATCACATACTATTATAATCACAGTATCACACAACTGTTATAATCAACAGTTAAGAATCATGTCTACTTAATGTATGCAGCATGAGCTTGTGATATATGTATACACAATGTAATGGTTTCCAAAATTAATATAGAGAGCATAGTCATCAACTCACTCCCTTACCTCTTGGTAGTGGGAGCAGTTCCAATGTACTCTCTGAGAAATTTTGAGCTATGACACAAAATAGTAGTAACTATAGTGACCACCACATTACATCTCCAGAACCCTTTCCTCTTATTAATGAAGCTTTGACCAATGCTTCTTCATCTACAAGCTTCTGGACACTGCCATCCTATACACTCCCTCTAGGAATTAGATTGCTGTAGATTCATGTATAAGCAATATCAATATAGTGTTTGTTTTACTATGTCTGACTGATTGTACGTTAGAATATATCATGCAGCTTTGGTCAAGGTTTCATATAATGAAGAATGACTAATTTTTTAATAGCTGAATTTTTCTCTTATACATAGGAAAGCATAGACACATGTGTATGGCTATATATTTTATTTTGTTTATCCATCCATCTGGCCCTGGACACTTAAGTTGCTTGCAAACCTTAACTATTATTACTTCAATAAACAGGAGAATGCAGACACCATTACAAAATCTTGATTTGATTTCTCTTTATCTAGTTACATACCCAAAATAGGATTCTTAATTGCATTAGTGACTATTCTCATCCCTATGGAAAATGCATCGTAAGGGCTAGAAAGCAGAATTGACCATCCAGGCTGGTGACCTTCCTGGAAGAGCGCTCTTTCTGAAATCCACGTTGTGAAAGGAGGGAACCAACTCCCAAGATTTCTCCTCTGACCATAACACATGTGCCCCCTGGCTCCTGCCTTGCACAAAACAAACGGATAAATGTAAAGTGAAAGACGGGTGAAATACTTGGAAAGCAAGTAGAAGTGCTTGCCACCAAGCCTGATGCCCAGAGTTCAATCCCTGAATCCTAGAATGGAAGGAAATAACTAAATCCTGCAAGCTGTCCTCTGACCTCTGCATATGCACTGTGACATGCTGCCCCTTCCACTACCACTCCCAAGAGTAAGGGTAAAAATATTATATGGAAGGAAGAGTTTATTTTGGTTCACAGCCTGAGAGCAAATTCCATCACAGTGGGGAAAGCATAGTGGCAAGAGGTTACGCTGTACCCATAGTCAGGCAGTAGAAGAACATGAATGTTGTGTTCAGGTCACTTTCTCCTGTTTATTCAATCCATACCCCTAGCCCATGGAATATTGTTGCTTACATTCAGGAAGCTAGTCTATAGAATCCTCCATGTGCCCAGGAGTTTTTCTTCTGGGTGATTCTACTATATCTTGTCAAGTTGACAATCTATATTAACCACCGCATCACCACCCTTTGACTACATGATACCCAAACACACCACTTAACAGTAACCAACCCCCAACTCTTTGTCACCATGGGCTCATGGTGATCTCCCAATGCAGAATACATGCAGTCAAACTTTAAAAGCCACCGAAGTCTAACGATTCTAGCACTAAAACTGAGGGATGACTCAGCAGTTAAGGGTGCTTACTGGTCTTGTAGAAGACATAGATTCAAGGCCCATTACCTACATGGAAACTCATAATCATCTGCTAACTCTAATTCCAAGGGAGTCTGATGCCATCTGACTTCCACAGGGTTCTGCATACATATGGTGCAGACACATACACTTAAGTATACACACACACACACACACACACACACACACATGAACACATGAGAGAAAGAGAGAGAGAGAGAGAGAGAGAGAGAGAGAGAGAGAGAGAAGACAAAGTAAAATAAATATTAAACGTCCAAGTTTTATCTATTACTAAAGACAATCTCTTAAATGTGAGTTCACATAAACTTAAAACCAAGTTACCTACTTCTAAAACACAACAACACAGAACGAACATTGCACTCCAGAAGGTGAATGAGAAATTCCTCCCCCAGGACCATGTATTTGAACACATGATCTGCAGGTGGGGCACTGTGAAACCTTTAAGGAGGCACAGCCCTGCTGGAGAAATCACCTAACTGTGGGGCAGTCTCTGAGGGTTTATAACTTGGCCCCACATCCTGCTCTCTGTCTCTTCCATGTGAGGATGAAAATAGTCTCACATGTTTGTCAGCATCTAGCTTTGTCTCTACAAGAAGTGCCTACCCACTGCGATTAGATGGGGAGTTTGTTGGTGTTTTCATGGGCTAGGAGCCACTGGACAGAAGGCATTAGAGGAGATGGCAGCAAAACAAAAACGAAAATTGGAATACAAAACAACAAACAAAAAACCCCTGGTGCCTTGTGAGAATCGAGGCTATAGGCTATGAGGTAAGGAGTTCGTTCGACCAGCTGCCTACTGACCCAAGGTGCAGCTGCAGGCCTAGAACCTGCTCGCTGTAGGCTTCAACCTCGTCAGCTGCACAGCTGAAGTAATTACACTCCCTGCCTACGGGGGATGTTCATGGGTGAGAGGTGCTGAAGTCTAGGGAAAGAAGGGTTGTTTCAAGAGTATAAATGGGTCAAAGTGGAGAAGAGGGGAGGGGGCTAAATGAGACCCAACAGAGTTGCCTTCCAGCCAAGAAAAGCTGGAAGGCTGTGATGGGAGACATGGGCCCAGCACCAGGTGAGGCCATCCCTGGGATGACCAGCTGACAATGTTGCTTCTGCTGCTTTCTTCTGTTCCTTTTCCTCTTGAGGGCTGAGATCTCTGACTCATGTGTTATAGGGCTCACACGGCACCATGAGAGCATTGAGCCAAATCCCAACACCAGCTAAGACGACACAAATGACTCACAGGGTCTCAGATGATACAATATTGTTTATCATCACCATTGTTTATTCAATCATCCTTCATCGAGAAGGGTCAACATTGTTTGATTTACCCTTATACCATTCTAAATGAGCTGGGGTGGATACTATTGTACATGTAATAGTGTTCACACAGTCCTTAATTTTAATGCCTTAAATTTGTAAGCAATGCAATCATGCATCAACAAGAAAGTGTGCTACTGACTTGTGTTATACTGAAACTTTAGAAAACTGTATATCTATGAGATGGCTCAAAGAAAGCCATACTCACAATGGAAAAGGAACCAAGCTAGTTATTTAAAAGACATGTTATATAAGTGTATGCAAGTGATTTAACTTATGATGGTTTATCCTAAATAATGATTTTGCTAACTTAGCTTCTGTTGTGACAAAATATTGAACAAAAGCAACTTAGATGATGATGATAAATCAAAGTGGTAGAATATCAAAGAAAACACATACACACACACACCACCACCACCACCACCACCAACAACAACAACAATAACAACAACCAGAAAGGTTTTCAAAATACATGGTGCTTTTTACTGTACCTGGAGAAATCATGAGTAGGTAGGAAAGATCCTCTGGAATTGGCACTGCTGGGATTCTGTCTGATGAAAGCCTATGGTCAGGAGTGGCAGACCCAGAGTCCCACAGCCCCCAGTGTTGAGAGGTGGAGGACATTACTCCATGCTAAACAATCCAGAGACTTTTGGCTTCCACTTCTTTGGTTTGAACATTATTCCTCAAGGATTTAAACCCCACGGTCTGTGGAAGACTTAGACCATTACAAGCCTCAATTTTCAGCAGTAGAGAGGACCAGGACTGGGAAGCACTCACAAGTTGGATATTTCTTCCTTAGGATGCGCTGTACCTTGAGGCTAGCATCCCAGATCTAGGGTCTACAGTGTTGGGATCCTTGGCTCCTGACAGGGGCTACTGTCACAGACCCAAGAACTAGATTTTGAAGACCTTTGGCCCTTCCAGGCTCCTTGAGCACTTTCATGGAGGTAGACCCCACCCTTTCTCATCTCTGGCTCCCACAGCCTTCTGTCTTTCTTCAGCATTAAGGCTCTGGCTCCTCTGACTTTCTCCTGTCCCTTGTTACATCTTCTCATGCTCCACATCCTTTCTGCCCCAGGCTGTCTCTCTCAAGAACTCTCCCACTGCCCTCTTGAGGCCACTGGTGCTACCGCAAGGGCTGCTGCCTCTGTGGGGACAGCAGATGCTGTTTCTAGAAGGGTGCTGCCTCAGCTGCCCTCTATCCCCTGTTCTGGCTTATCCCTGTGTGTCATGGAAAACAAAAACCCACACCCTAAAACTGGCCAGAAAAGACCACAGTGGACATTCTTCTAGTGGTCCTAGCATTACATCAGCAGAGGACAAGCTGACCCAGAAAGTAAATCCAACTGCCAGCTCACACAGTAAGAATGGGGGTGTGGCAAATGTGTTTGCACCAGTAACTGCACAGTCTTTCATGCCAATGGAGCTTGGTGAACTGGACCAATGGCAGCCATCGTGCTGGGCCACGAGGAGGGTGTCTTGCCCTCTGGCCTGGGTGAAAATAGCTGCACAGACTTCTAAGGTGTATATCCAGGCCTGAGATGCCAGAATGCAAACCCAAACAGAAAGCTCTTAAAGCTACTTGACAGCACCCTGGCAGGTAGAGCATCTTCTGCAACTTAAGCTGGCATGCATATGTCTCCACAGTGCAGCGTGTTCAGAGTCTGTGCAATGTTCCGAGTCACCTGGTTACAACCTGGGCATTGTAGTGGGCTTCCAAATCAGAGTTGTTTAAGGCTGACAGGCACAGGGACTGGCTTGTGACCAACTTTGCTCTGAAGAGTCTGAGCTACACAGAGAGAACATTCAATGAAGATTTACAGTAGAGTCCGAGAAAGGTTCAAATAGCACTAACAATTCTAGCATTTTACAGCACTTAACATTATTTAACAACCATAAATGGGGCTTAATATCCCAGGGTTGGAGTGAGAGGTGGGTCCCTCTGATCTATCTCAGAAGGACAAGCATTATTTGGCATTTTAGACATAATTTACTAAAAGTAATCACTGTGGGATGGAAGCTGTAAAGGGCAGGCATCTTAACAGAAGACAGTAAATGGGGAAAGTGGGTCTAAAAGTGACCTGAGGTGTAAAAGGATGTCAAAAGAGCACCTAATGAGAAAAGCAGGAGCCGCTGGTCTCCTTACTGCTCTGCTTTGCCCACGGATTAATCAAGCAAAGAGGTACTGTAGAAATTCGGTGGGGATGCTTTGGTTTTGTGGCAGTGAGCAATGTTTTAGGCCCCAGGACACAAATCCCAGAAGGCAGGATGACAACCAAGGCTCACTGCACATAGAAAACACTCAGTCTGAAGCAAGGCATGGTGGTAGTGCACATATTTAACCCCAGAGCCCAGGAGACAGTGGCAGATGGATCTCTGTGACTTAGAGGCCGGCATGATCTACATAGTGGGTTCCAGGACAGCTAGAGCTACTTAGTGAGACCCTGTCTCAAAACAACAAGCAAAGGAACAAAACAGCAAGCCAACATACCCTCCCCCACAACAAAATGTTCAGGCTGAGATTCTTAAATTCAAGCACTTGAACAGCGAGTCTTTTGAGATTCAGAGTAGCTCCCCCCCCCTCCTTGTGTCTCAGGAGAACAGGTCCCATTAGTCCTCCAAAGAGCCCCACAATGCTCCTTGCAATTGCCCATTGCCATGCCCTCCCTAGGCTGACTATGGCTGTTCCACTAATGAGCTGTTCAAATATCCACTTATTGCTCCTTGGCAATAATGATCTCCCCTCCCTGTGGCGCAGCTGTGCCAGAAGGGTGGTGTCTTTGAGTCGTTCATGTACCTTTGTTCTTCCTTGTCCCAAATCAGCTAGAGGGTCCTTGAAGCAGTCCTTTCATTGCCCTAAATACGAGCTTGGAGGCATGAAGGTATTTTGAGTGGGTCTGGCAATATTTTTCATGTCCAGAGAAGAAAGGCCTCAAGATCACTATGGACCACCTCTTAGATTATGGTGGGGAGGGTGACACTGGAGGATTGGGGCAAGGTTTCTTGGGCAAGGTTTCAAGGGTGTACCAAGTCCTGGAGGTTCCTAAAGTTTCCCAGAAGAGAGTGTATCTAGTCTCAGTACAAGGGATGGGAGGATGGAGTAGGACCTGACATAGGGCAGGCAGGCAGCGAGTCTTATTACCCAGGACCTGGTGGGGAGAGGGGGACCTTACTGTGTACCTGAGGCCTATCGAGGCCCCATGAGGAGCAAAGGGTGTCTTGGAATATCAGCTTCTCATCTCTGCCTTAGATAATCCCCCCCAAAGCCCATAGAGGGTATCTGAAAATACAAGGTGTGGGATACAGGACCCAGAAGAGCACTTTTGAAAGCAAACCAGCCTAATTAGTGACAGTAGCACAAATCGTCCAGACCAGAGCTTTCAAAATCTCTGCTGGCATGTTCCAAAAGGACTGCCTGATGTGGAATCTCCCTGCCAAATCAAATTTTATCATTGAGCTCAGAGGTCTTTTCTTTTGAAAGGCCAGGTATGAACCCAAATGATGGGTTTTCAGATGAGACTGGCTAGTCAGTGATGGGGCTTGTACCATGTACTTTGAAGTGATACCTGTGTCCCTTTCACTAGGAACTAAACATAGCTGCACGTGCTTTGAGTGGGATGTGTACACTGTCATAAATTCTCTCTGAGACATTTTGAGTGCATCATCACAGTTTATGGATATATGTGTTACTATTTACATACTGTAAAGAAAGCCGTTCTGTTGGGCACATCTTCTTACCAGCAACTTTGTACTCTCAGTGTGGAGTATGAATGTGGAGCAAGGACTAGACTCCAAGGTCAAGGCCAAAGAGATTATTAAATACTTGCAGGCCAGCTTGGACCTGAGACTTCACATGCCTTTCTTTTCATGCTGCTGTGTTTCTAATTATTGAACTGCTGTTTGTGCACTCCTCTTGTACGAGTGACAGTGAAGTCTACCCTGATTTGGGAGAATTAACATTTTGGCATTACCCAAATGTTAAATATCAAATACATGTTCATCTGCTTCCCAGACATATGTCCTCATGCTAGTTACCAATTTTCATTGGCTCCCCCTGGGCACAGATGAAAATAATTTCCAAAATTCTCACTGATAAAGGTTTATTGTAAACTCTCTAGAAGGAGTTACAGTGGTTTACATAGCTTTATAAAAATATGATTATATATAACCTCCTGCTATTTGTGTATATGAGCTATATAGGTGATATATCACAGACATATCACATGCATATTGTACATATGTTCATCATCTATTATTGACATGCAACAATTTTACAAAATCTTAGATTTGCCCATACTCAACATTCCTAGGCCCAGCAACCCAAATAGAAGCAACATAGAGCAGAGAAACCATTGGCTGGCAAGAAGAAAGATGTTATACCTGTGCAAAAGAAAAATAAAGGAATGTATGTGGTTCAGGCTGAGGCCAGCTGAAAGGAGAAAGTCTACATGGTATTTACTTTCCCTGGCCATTTAGTATCCTTTAATTTTTAATCTGCAAGATTTCTCTGTTGTCCCCCTTTTTATGACACAGGAGAATTTTTTTTGAGTAGTTGTTTTGAAGACCACATGAATCTCAGCTTGTTTATTCCATTTTAGGGATTTTTTTTCTTTCTGAATCAGTCTTTACTGGCTATTGCTCCAGGTCAGGGAGACAGAATTCAGCTTGGAGATCACTAGTGAGATTATGTGTCCCTGCCTTAATGTGATAACACAAGTATAATCATACACAAATATGAAATGGTCAACTCACTTTTCTTGTTGTCAGCGCTGGGAAAGGTACTGGAGGGTGTTGCTCTGTAGGCATAAATTTTTTGCAACCTACTTTTAATAAACTCTCCTCTTGCGCACCACCCACGAGAGGTAGTAGAAGAAAAAGTTATTAGGATAAGGGGGAGGTGGACCTGTTCAGCAATAGTTCTTTGGGGTCAAGCTTGTTCTTCTTTGGTAGAAGTTTAGTCTCATAACAAACACCAAATACAACTAAGCATCTGCAGACTAGTCCTCTAGGCAGGCAGACAACAGGCACAAACCAACAGCTACAAGTCAATCCTTTCAGCATGCAGACACCAGGCAGCTGTATTTCAATCCTGAAGAACCCGCCAGGCTCGTCAACCAGCCTGAGGAGAGAATAAATCATAGAAGGGCAGATTAACTCCTGTACCATGAGACAATGCTTCAGAGTATATAGAAAAAACACAATGTAAATAGGGTTTGGTAGTAATGCAAGGTATCAAACATTCAGTGGTCCTTGAGTACACCTCTCAGGCAATGGGTATAACTCTCAGACAATGAGAAAATAACTCTATTAAAATTATTTACCTTTATATTTTGCTCAGTATAGGTGAGAAAACAACTCTATTAAAATTATTTACCTTTATAGTTTTCTCAGTATAGGTAGCTAAATTTGCATGACATTAACTGTTCATAGAAGACTCTATTATCTATATACTTACAGATGCATATGTATTATACACCTTTAAAATAAAATGTTTCTCAAGATCTTAGTGTGTCTGGAAGTGATTTCATTTTCTTGATGGACTGCCAATATAATAATAAAAGTGTAGTAGTTGTGAGCATGCTAATCTTCTAAATAATTAGCCAGGAATAATACTTGTAATGGTAAAATATAACAAATGACCTAGAAGTTAGAAATGAAGGTTTAAATATTGGCTCTTCAATTTGTTCTGTAACATTTTTGATTTTACTTCTGAGGGACCCTATTTCCTTACTTATAGCACAGAGATAATACTACCTATGTCACAGTTTTTTTCTTGCAATGATAAAGAGAGGATATTTAATGTGCTCAGGAATATCTGACACTTTTGAATGGCACCATAATTGCTA
Organism: Arvicanthis niloticus; assembly: GCF_011762505.2. NCBI lineage: Eukaryota > Metazoa > Chordata > Mammalia > Rodentia > Muridae > Arvicanthis > Arvicanthis niloticus. The sequence goes on from NC_047679.1 coordinate 14,874,058, forward strand.
CTCTACAGTAACTACATGAAAGGAAATACTGACCCTTAGAAGAAATCAATTTCAAATTACCATTTTATGGCAAAGAATTATTGTTAGTGAGAGAGCATGAACTTTTATGCATTTTAAAAAAATTGTATATTTTAGACTTAGAAAATGGCAAAGTGGTATACAGCAGAACTTGACACATTCTGAAGATGGTTTGGAACATCATATTTTTTACACACATGTCTGTCTGTGCAGCCCGAAGACCAGGTTCACCTGACTCAGAAAGCATGCTGGAAAAATTTAGATAACATGCTTGGTCTTATGGCCTTTCTGTACATAAACTGTGTAAGATTCTTACTGCCCCTTTCATTAGTGAAAGAAATGGGCACTGATCCCACTCCATCACTAATATCCACTTGGGAGATGACTTCTTGTTTTGAGTGAACACAAGTATCAAAAGAAAAGTTTCTGGATAAGCAACAGTGATAAAAACCTCATGGTATTGGTACAAAGGTGGGCAGGCAGAACAATGAAATAGAATTAAAGACCCAGAAATGAACCCACACACCTATGGTCACTTGATCTTTGACAAAGGAGCTAAAACTATCCAGTGGAAAAAAGACAGCATTTTCAACAAATGGTGCTGGTTCAACTGGAGGTCAGCATGTAGAAGAAAGAAAATTGACCCATTCTTATCTCCTTGTACAAAATTCAAGTCCAAGTGGATCAAGAACTTCAACAGAAAACCAGATACATTGAATCTACTAGAAGAGAAATTGGGAACACATCAGCACATGGGAAAACTTTCTGAACAGAACACCAATGTCTTATGCTCTAAGATCAAGAATTGACAAATGAGACCTCATAAAATTGCAAAGATTTGTAAGGTGAAGGACACTGTCAAAGGGCAAAATGGCAACCTATAGATTGGGAAAAGATCTTTAGCAACCCTACATCTGATAGAGGGATAACATCCAAAATACACAAAGAACTCAAGAGGCTAGACTCCAGAGAACCAAATAACTGTATTAAAAATTGGGGTACAGAGATAAATAACGAATTTTCAACTGAGGAATCTCGACTGGGAGAGAATCACCTAAAGAAATGTTCAACATCCTTAGTTATCAGGGAAATGCAAATCAAAATGACCCTGAGATTCCACCTCATACCAACCAGAATAGCTAAGATCAAAAACTCAAGTGACAGCAGCTGCTGGCGAGGATTCGGAGAAAGAGGAACACTCCTCCATTGTTGGTGGGATTGCGAGCTGCTACAACCACTCTGGAAATCAGTCTGGCAGTTCCTCAGAAAACTGGACATAGTATTACTTGAGGACCCAGCTATACCACTCCTGGGCATATACCCAGAAAATGCTCCAACATATAACAAGGACATATGCTCCACTATGTTTATAGCAGCCTTATTTATAATAGCCAGAAGCTGGAAAGAACCCAGATGTCTTTCAACAGAAGAATGGATACAGAGCATGTGGTACATTTACACAATGGAATATTACTCTGCCAGTAAAAATAATGACTTCATGAAATTCGCAGGCAAATGGATGGAACTTGAAAATATCATCTTGAGTGAGGTAACTCAGTCACAAAAAATACACATGGTATGTACTCGCTGATAAGTGGATATTAGCCAAAAAGAAGCTTGGAATACCCATGATACAACTTAATGACCATATAAAACCCAAGAAGAAAGAAGACCACACCAAAGTGTGGATGCTAAAGTCCTACTCAGAAGTGGGAAGAAAATAATCTCAGAAGTAGAAGGAGAGAGGGATCTGGGAGGAAGAGAAGAGGGGGAGGGAAATGTGGGGGCTGGATCATATATGGGAGGAGATGGGGGAGAAGTACAGAGGGTCAGGAATTTAAAAGGAGGAGAGTAGCAGTGGGGGGAGGGGGAGCTGGGGGTAGTTCACAGAAAGTCCCAGATGCCAGGAAACCAACCAGGACCCAACAGGGAGGACATTAGCTGAAATACTCAACAAAGGGGAGATAGAACCTGTAGAGACCATATCCAGTATCTGGATAGGCATAGTCCATGGTTGAGGGATGGGACCACACATCAATCTAAAAATATTAATTCAGAATTCCTCCTGTCAAAAGGAAGTGCAGGGACAAAGAGTAAAGTAGAGTCTGAAGGAAAGGCCATCCAGAGTCTGCCCCACCTAGGGATCCATCTTATCTGCAGACTCCAAACCCAGACACTATTGCTGATGCCAAGAAGCACTTGCTGCCAGAAGTCTGGTATAGCTGTCACCTGAGATGTTCTGCCAAAGCCTAACCAATACAGATGTGGATGCAAGCAGCCAACCATCATACTGAATGTGGGGAGCCCAATGGAGAAGTTAGGGCAAGGACTGAAGGAGCTGAAGAGGTTTGCAACCCCATAGGAAGAACAACAATACCAACCAACCAGACCCCCCAAACCTCCCAGGGACTAAATCAGCAACCAAAGAATACACATGGGGGGGACCCATGGCTCTAGCTGGGTATGTAGTAGAAGATGGCCTTATCTGGCATCAATGGGAGGGGAGCCCCTTGTTCCTGTGGAGGCTCGATGACTCAGGGTAGGAGAATGCTAGGGCACTGAGGCAAGATTGGGTGGGCGGGTGGGGAAGCACCCTCATAGAGGCAGATGAGTGAAAGGGGGTAAGGGTTTTGTGGAAGGGAAACTGGGAAGGGGGATAAAATTTGAAATGTCAATAAGTAAAGTAACCGATAAAAAATGGAAAAAAAGGAAAAGTTTCTATACACACAAAAAAATCACACTTTCTCAAGTAGGTAAAGAAAAAACATCCCCCATGTTTTGTAGACTCCACCTACAAGGCATTTTCTAATTCACCCAGAATTCAGAAGAATGAGAGTTTGTCTTTGCCTATCAACTTGGAAGTGGCATTTGACTGGTGCCTGCAGAGGGTTTTCTTTCCATTAGACAAACACATGGCTGTGGTATAAAAGAAATTCAAAGGGAATCCCTTCTCTAAATCTGAAGCTTTGTTTTTCAGAGGAAGAAAATTTCCTCCTTGTATATACTACAGTCCTCGGAAAAGGAGTTTTCATATGAAGTAGAGGGAAACACATTTGATGTGTTCTATGCATTCTGAGTCGTGAGTATATGGCCCTTTACCATTGATGAACTGCTTATTGTAACTGCTTTGTTCACTAAACTCATGGCTTCGATATAGTCTCTATTTGTGTTGACTTCATGTTTTATCTTCTGTTTCAATGACCACATCTTGTGGTTTTTTTTTTTTTTCAAACACGAGCCTTACTTTACTGTCATCTTCTAGATCCATCCAGAAAGTCTTCACTGCCCTTTCCCCCTTCCTTCTTTTGGTATAGTCTATATAAAAATTAAGTTTATCAAAAGGCATATTATGAATCACTTTGATTGGATCATGTAACTGGAGTTTAACTGGAGTCTCTGAAATCTGCAGGGCTCAAACGCAACATGTCGTTCTACCATTATCTAGTATTCTTCAATACTTCTGGTTTCAAGTAGAGATGGTGCTTGAAGAGACTTGCAGAAGTGACTACTAGTCCAACTTCAGACACATACGTCTTCATCATCTATACTGATTGCTCTATCAGGATCACTGACAACGCTGTTTTCAAAAGAAAACTATCCCCATGTCTTTGTCCACATTCTTTCTGTGTTGTCTTTGCTGATCATATTGTGGGCACGGAATCAGATACTCTAAGATTTAATTTTATCTCTGGCATCTTGGATAAATAATTTCATTTATTTAAGGCATGTGTAATCTAACCTCAGCCCCAGAGAAAGGGACCTGCTACAAGAAGAGCAGAGTATGGGTGTTACACATCTTGGCCAGATATACCTATCAGCTGCACCACAGAGAATGTGTGCCTCAGACACTCTGCAGTCTGTGGCCAGAATCTTAGTATAGTTTTCAGACAGCTTTTCTCTATGTATCACTAGACCTAAATAGGCTAGACTGTAATGTACTATGTAGCCTAAGCTGACCTTTCCTCCTGCCAAAGACTCTAATTTCTGGGGATTACAGGCCTGTACCACTTCACCTGGATGAATTTTATTATTCCCCAAGTATATTTAAGACCATACCATTTTGCATTTCTATGACAAAGACATTTTCCTTACCTGAGTGTTTCTAAGATTTTTCCCTCTTACAGCTAACGCTTGTTGGATTAAGGCCTAGAGAGAAGAGGGGAGTTACTCATGTGCTAAAGCAGAAATGCGGTAAAACTCACAGTGGTCAGTGACTTCTGTATGGCATTTAGATTCTGGAAACCAGGCCTATAGTACCAGTGGGGGTGGGGCTGGGTGATTGTGCCATTGCTATTGTGGGAATAGCATCAGTTAATGCCCCACTACATTCCTGACTTGTGTTTGCTTTCTTTGGTATGTCATACCAAGTATTTTTTCTACCTGTCAATAGAACATTGAATTTAATAAGAAGTGTTACTGAGCAGGGTGTGATGATACACACCTTTAATTCTAACACTCAGGAGGCAGAAACAGGTGGACCTCTGAGTTTGATGCCAGCCTGGTCTACAGAGTGAGTTTCAGGACATCCATAGCTACACAGGGAAATCCTGTCTCAAGCAAAACAAACAAACAAACAAACCAAAACCAAAACCACTACCTGTGAGATGCAGACATGAGTAAGCTTGGTACCTTCTTACGCATCTTTCCAGCCATTTGACCATTGCTGCATCAGATTCTGCATTTTCTCTTACTAAGACAAAGCAGGGATGCTTACTTTTCATTGTGACAATGAGCATCTCAGGGACCCTTTCCTCTGGCACCCAAGGTGACTCCACTGAACAAACCTCAGAAAGCTTCTTGCTCAGCACAGACTTAGGCCTTTAATTGAGTCTTGTCAGTTTGCAGCTGTCAGCAGACCTGTGTCAGAACCAAAACTGGCTGGCATCTACCTCCATCTGGCTTTCTGTGCTGATCCTTGAATGCAGCTTTGTACAATCCCCATTGAATAAATCCACTGATGTTCTTTCTGATGCTTAGCCAACCAAGACACCTATTCCTTGTGTTCTGGAGTCATAGGAGACATCTCTGGCACAGGGGCCTCCACGAATTGAACCTGGATTGTGTCAGGAGTGGTAAGGGGGATGGACAACCCCAACATATCATGGAGCTAGACCTCAAAAATGCTGCCACTGATGAGTGGGCCTACAGGGTATCTTGTGTTATAGGTATGGAAAGGGGCTCTAGCTAGAAAGTGAGATAGAGAGAACAAGTATGATATAATTTCTATGCTATATTAAAAGGGAGAGTGAAACTTGCATATTGTCTTAGTTAGGGTTTCATTGCTATGGAGACAGCATAACCATAGCAACTCTTATAGGGGACAACATTTAATTGGGGCTGGCTTACAAGTTCAGAGGTTCAGTTCATTATCATCACAGTAGGGAGCATGGAAGTGTCCAGGCAGGCATGTAGCTGGAGAAAGCTGAGAGTGCTACACCTTCATCTAAAGGCAGCCAGGAGGAGTCTCTCTCTTCACTAGGCAAAGCTTGCACACCGGGAGCCTTCAAAGCCTGCCTACAGACTGACACACTTCCTTTAACAAGGCCACGCCTATTCCAAAAAGGCTACATCTCTTTATACTGCCATTTGCCATGAACCAAGCATATTCAAACCACCACACATAGCTACATTTGTGATTTGTGTCATGTAGGTGGCCAGTGTGGAGGTGTTAAGTTCCTGAGCATGTTTGTGTCTTGGCCAGGGATAGGGAAGCCTAGTGGCAAAGGCTTGGGTTAGGCTTAGCAGGCAAGGTCTGGACAGGGCTTGACAATGACCAAGACAACACAGGACCATGACAGGAACACTCAGGTCCTGCACCTTGGGATGTACCATGGAATTGTCTTCTGCTCAAAGGACACCACTATTCATTGGAGGGTGCCTTCTCTTGCAGGAACAGGTTGTGGCCAACAGCCATGGATGTGAGATAAAGAGAAAGCACATGCATGGGCTTACCCAATGGGACAGATTCTCTGAAGATTGCTTCTTTGTCCTTCCCATTTTTTCCTTAAATCTTCACTGCCTCACAAGACAGTCATCATGATATAAACAAAGGTGTAGTTGACCTACCCCAAGTCCCCATCTTGGTTGGGCTCTTCCACAAGTTTCATGCTAAATATGTAGTAATAGAAAAGGGACTTAGAGATCAGAGAGGCCATTATCAGCTTCGAGTATGACTTGGACTTCTGGGTAGGTGAACATGGAATAAAAGGAATTACAAGACCCTAGGGGTCGAGCTGTCTTGGACAGGGAGAGAATGAGCTTGGAAGTGTGCAGTGTGAGCTACTTCAAGGGCACCCACAGCATTGTCATCACTAGAGTAGCTTGGCCTAGAACAGAGAGAAAGCTGCTTTCCCAGCATTAGACAGCATGTCAGGAAGCCCTGTGTGCTTAGCACCGTGCCTTTAAGAGGATCATCTTAGCCAAGGAAGACGTGTTTGTGCCAGAACTCCTGCTCTTGTTGTAGCTGGTATAACCAGCTACATGGATATCTCCTTTGAAGACAAATCTGGACACAATGCACAGTGAGTAACTGTCCTAAAGCCTGGATTCCAGGAAGGTGGGACATCATGCCTGGAATATCATTGAGTAGAAATGTTAGGGGCTGCTGCTGAAGGACCAGCCCTGAAAACAGACCATTTGGATACCATTCATTGGAGATAACAAATAAGCCTGTTCTCACATCATTGATTCTCAGTTTCTTTTCTAAAGTAGTGTGATAATGCCTGTCTCAGAGTTTGGAGGCTGTTCCAATCTGTATCTATCTATTGGCCTTTCATTTAGAGAAGCTCTGAAATAAGCATCAGGGCACACATATATTTGAGGATCATCAGTGTGTAGCAACAATAAGTAGCAGGATTCTGACATTAAAGGTCCTGAGTCGGTCAGGCACATACATATAGTCATGTTGGGGGGGGGGGCGTGGTTGTGAGCTCTTACCTAATTCAGGGCCCAGTCTTATACAATGTTAAAAATGTGCCTTCTACTCCATCAGTCTACAATGCAATTGTCCTTTTCCAGAATATTCCCCAGGGCTTACTATGAACTAAAAGTTTCCTTGGCTCAAGTTAATAGCTTAATGAACAACTGGCCAGAATGTTTACAGAGATGGCTTAGAAATCAACATTCTGAGCTCTGTCTACACAGCATGTGCACCTTCAGTCTCCTCTGTTTGTTACAGTCTCTCTCTATATATTTTCTTTATAAAATTGGGGCAGATTTTTTTTTATTGGATATTATAGTTACATTTCAGATTTTATCCGCTAACTCCCTTCCACCCACCACCCAGGAACCTCCTGTAGCATTCCCCCCTCCTCATACTTCTATGAGGCTGTGCTCCCACCTACCCCTCCCACTCCTACCTCCCCACCCTCCAATTCCACCCCCCACTTGGTGTTCAGCCTTCATGGGACCAAGAATCTCCTCTCCCACCTATGCCAGACAAGGCCATCCTCCCCTTCATGTACGGGGGGAGTCATGGGTCCTTCCCTATGTGCTCCCAGGCTGGTGGTTTAGACCTTGGGGAGCTCTGGTTGGTTGGTATTGTTGCTCTCCTCATGGGGCCACAAACCCTTTCAGCTACTTCAGTCTTCTAACTTCTCCATTGGGAAACCCTTGATCAGATCAGTGGTTAGCTGTGAGTATCAGCCTCTGAATGTGTCAGCCTCTGGCAGACCTCTAAGGAGACAGCTATATTAGGCTCTTGTCCACATGCACTTCCTGCCATCCACATCAGTGTCTACTCTTGGTGACTGTACCTGGGATGGAGAACCAGGTAGAATGGTCTCCAGATGGCTCCTCCTTCAGTTTCTGTCCCACACTTTGTTTCCATATTTGCTCCCTTGAGTACTTTTGTTACTCCTTCTAAGTAGGACCGAGGCATCCACACTTGGTCTTTTTTCTTCATGAGCTTCATGTGGTCTGTGTGTTGAGTCTTGGCTATTCCAAGCTTTTGGGCTAACATCCGCTTACAGTGAGTAAATACCATGTGTGTTCTTTTGTGATTGGGTTAACTCACTCAGGATGATAATTTCTAGTTCCATCCATTTACCTAAGAATTTTTCAAGTTCATTATTTTTAATAGCTGAGTAATTATTCCATTGTGTAAATGTACCACATTTTTTATATCCATTCCTCTGTTGAAGAACATCTTGGTTCTTTCCAGCTTCTGGCTATTATAAATATGGCTGCTATGAACATAGTGGAGCATATGTCCTTCTTATATGTTGGAGCATTTTCTGGGTATATGCTCAGGAGTGGTATAGCTGGATCCTCAGGTAATGCTATATCCAATTTTCTGAGGAACTGCCAGACTGATTTCCAGAGTGGTTGTAGCAGCTTGCAATCCCACCAACAATGGAGGAATGTTCCTCTTTCTCCACATCCTTGCCAGCTTCTACTATCACCTGAGTTTTTGATCTTAGCCATTCTGACTGGTGTGAGGTGTTATCTCAGGGTTGTTTTGATTTGCATTTCCCTGATGACTAAGGATGCTGAACATTTCTTTAGGTGCTTCATGGCCATTCGAATTTCTTCAGTTGAGAATTCTTTGTTTAGCTCTGTACCCCATTTTTAATAGGGTTATTTGGTTGTCTGGAGTCTAATTTCTTGAGTTCTTTGTATATACTGGATATTAGCCCTCTATTGGATGTAGGATTGGTAAAGATCTTTTCCCAAACTGTTGGTTGCCATTTTGTTTTATTGACAGTGTCCTTTGCCTTACAGAAGCTTTGCAATTGTATGAGGTCCCATTTATCAATTCTTGATCTTAGAGCATAAGCCATTGGTGTTCTGTTCAGGAACTTTCCCCCTGTGCCTAAGTATTCGAGGGTCTTCCTCACCTTCTCTTCTATTAGTTTCAGTGTACCTGTTTTATGTGAAGGTCCTTTATCCACTTGGACTTGAGCTTTGTACAAGGAGATTTCTGTACAAGGAGATAAGAATGGATTGATTTGCATCCTTCTACATGCTGACCTCCAGTTGAACCAGCACCATTTGCTGAAAATGCTGTCCTTTTTCCACTGGATGGTTTTAGCTCCTTTGTCAAAGATCAAGTGATCATAGGTGTGTGGGTTCATTTCTGGATCTGCAATTTGATTCCATTGATCTTCCTGCCTGTCTCTGTACCAATACCATGCAGTTTTTATCACTATTGCTCTGTAGTACAGTTTGAGGTCAGGAATGGTGATTCCCCCAGAAGTTCTTTTATTGTTTAGAATGGTTCTCGTTATCCTGGTTTTTTTTGTTATTCCAAATGAATTTGAAAATTGCTCTTTCTATCTCTATGAAGAATTGATTTGGAATTTTGATGGGGATTGCATTGAATGTATAGATTGCTTTTGGAAAGATGGCCATTTTTACTAAATTAATCCTGCCAATCTATGAGCATGGGAGATCTTTCAATCTTCTGAGATCTTCTATTTCTTTCTTCAGAGATTTGAAGTTCTTGTCATACAGATCTTTTACTTGCTTGGTTAGATTCACTCTAAGGTATTTTATATTATATTTGTGATTATTGTGAAGGGTGTCATTTCCCTAATTTCTTTTTCAGCCTTTTTTCCTTGGAATAGAGGAAGGCTACTGATTTGTTTGAGATGATTTTATATCCAGCCACTTTGCTGAAGTTGTTTATCAGGTTTAGGAGTTCTCTGGTGGAAGTTTTAGGGTCACTTAAGTATACTATCATATCATCTGCAAATAGTGAAATTTTGACTTCTTCCTTTCCTATTTGTATCCCTGTGACTTCCTTTTGTTGTCTAATTGCTCTGGCTAGGTCTTCCAGTACTATATTGAATAGGTAGGGTGAGAGTGGGCAGCCTTGTCTAGTCCCTGATCTTAGTGGGATTGCTTCAAGTTTCTCTCTAAAGTTTTTTAGTTTGATGTTGGCTACTGGCTTGCTGTATATTGCTTTTACTATGTTTAGATATGGGCCTTGAATTCCTGATCTTTCCAAGACTTTTAACATGAAGGGATGTTGAATTTTGTTTTCTCAGCATTTAGTGAGATGATCATGTGTTTTTTTTTTCTTTGAGTTTATTTATGCAGTGGATTACATTGATGGATTTCCGAATATTGAACCATCCCTGCATTCCTGGTATAAAGCCTACTGGATCATGATGGATGATTGCTATGATGGGTTCTTGGATTTGGTTAGCAAGAATTTTATTGAGTATTTTGACATCAATATTCATAAAAGAGAACGGTCTGTAGTTCTCTTTCTTTGTTGAGTCTTTGTGAGGCTTAGGTATGAGCGTAATTGTAGCTTCATAGAACGAATTGGGTATTTTTCCTTCTGTTTCTATTCTGTGGAACAGTTTGAAGAGAATTGGTATTAGGTCTTCCTGGAAGGTCTGATAGAATTCTGCACTAAAACCATCTGGCCCTGGACTTTTTTTGGTGGGGAGACTTTTAATGACTGCTTCTATTTCTTTAGGGGTTATGGGACTGTTTAGATGGTTTATCTGCTCCTGATTTAATTTTGATACTTGGTATCTGTCTAGGAAATTGTCCATTTCATCCAGATTTTCCAATTTGGTTGAGTATAGGCCTTTGTAATAGGATCTGACGATTTTTTAATATCCTCAGTTTCTGTTGTTATGTCTCCCTTTTCAGTTCTGATTTTATTAATTTGAATACTGTTTTGTGCCCTTTGGTTAGATTGGCTAAGGGTTTTTCTCAAAGAACCAGCTCCTGCTTTTGTTGATATTTTGCATAGTTCTTTCTGTTTCTACTTGGTTGATTTCAGCCCTGAGTTTGATTATTTCCTGCCATCTACTTCTCTTGGGTATATTGGCTTCTTTTTGTTCTAACGCTTTCAGGTGTGCTATCAAGTTGTTAATGTATGCTCTTTCCAGTTTCCTTTTGTGGGCACTTAGAGCTATGATTTTTCCTCTTAGTACTGCTTTCATGGAGTCCCACAAGTTTTGGTATGGTGTGTCCCCATTTTCATTAAATTCTAAAAAGTCTTTAATTTCTTTCTTTATTTCTTCCTTGACCAAGTCATCATTGAGTAGAGCATTTTTCAGTTTCCATGTCTACGTGGGCTTTCCATTGTTTTTGTCATTACTAAAGACCAGCCTTAGTCCGTGGTGGTCTGATAGGGTACAAGGGATTATTTTAATCTTTTTGTATCTGTTGAGGCCTGTTTTGTGACCAATTATATGGTCTACTTTGGAGAAGGTACCATGAGGTGCTGAGAAAAAGTTATATTCTTTAGTTTTAGGATGAAATGTTCTATAGACGTCAGTTAAGTCCAATTGGTTCGTAACTTCTCTTAGTTTCATTGTGTCTCAGTTTAGTTTTTGTTTCCATAATCTGTCCATAGCTGAGAGTGGGGTGTTGAAATCTCCCACTATTATTGTGTGAGGTGCAATGTATGCTTGAAGCTTTAGTAAAGTTTCTTTTATGTATGTGGGTGCCCTTGCATTTGGGGCATAGATGTTCAGAATTGAGAGTTCCTCTTTGTACATTTTTCCTTTGATGAATATGAAGTGTCTTTCTTTATCTTTTTTGATTACTTTTGGTTGAAAAACTATTTTCTTTGATATTAGAATCGCTACTCCAGCTTGTTTCTTGGGACCATTTGCTTGGAAGATTGTTTTCATCCTTTTACTCTGAGGTAGTGTCTGTCTTTTTCACAGAGGTGCGTTTCGTGTATGCAGCAAAATGCTGGGTTATGTTTATGTATCCAGGCTGATAGTCTATGTCTTTTTATTGGAGAGTTGAGTCCATTGATATTAAGAGATATTAAGGAAAAATGAGTGTTGTTTCCTGTTATTTTTGTTATTGAAGGTGGAATTATGTTTGTGTAGTTATCTTCTTTTAGGGTTGTTGGAAGATTACTTTCTTGCTTTTTCTAGGTTGTAGTTTCCCTCCTTGTGTTGGAGTTTTCCACCAATTATCCTTTGAAGTGCTGGATTAGTGGTAAGATATTGTGTAAATTTTGTTTTGTCATGGAATATTTTGGTTTCTCCATCAATATTGATATAGACTTTTGTTGGGTATAGTAGTCCGGGCTGGCATTTGTGTTCTCTTAGGGTCTGTATGACATCAGTCCAGGATCTTCTGGCTTTTATGGTCTCTGGTGAGAAGTTTGGTGTAATCCTTATAGGTCTGCTTTTATATGTTACTTTGCCTTTTTCCCTTACTGCCTTTAGTATTTTTTCGTTGTTTTGTACAGTTGATGTTTTGATTATTATTTGGCAGGAGGCATTTCTTTTCTGGTCTAGGCTATTTGGAGTTCTGTAGGGTTCTTGTATATTTATGGACATCTCTTTCTGTAGGGTAGGAAAGTTTTCCTCTATAATTTTGTTGAAGATATTTACTGGTCCTTTAATTTGGGAGTCTTCCCCCTCATCTATACCTATTATCCTTAGATTTGGCCTTCTCATTGTGTTGTGGATTTCCTAGATGTTTTGGATTAGGAGCTTTTAGTATTTTGCATTTTCTTTGACAGTTGTGTCAATGTTTTCCATGGTATCTTCTGCACATGAGATTCTCTCTTCCATCTCTTGTATTCTGTTGGTGATACTTGTGTCTATGACTCCTGATCTTTTTTCTAGGCTTTCTATCTCCAGGGTAGTCTCCCTTTGTGATTTCTTTATTGTTTCTACTTCCATTTTTAGATCCTGGATGGTTTTGTTTAATTCCTTCACCTGTTTTGTTGTGTTTTCTTGCAGTTCTTTAAGGGATTTTTGTGTTTCCTCTTTCAGGGCTTCTACCTGTCTACCTGTGTTCTCCTTAAATTATTTGAGAGTGATGTTTATGTCCTTCTTAAAGTCCTCTATCATTGTCATGAGAAGAGATTTTAATTCTGAATCTTGCTTTTCCAGTGTGATGGGGTGTTCAGGGATTGCTATGATGGGAGAACTGGGTCCTGATGATGCCATGTAACTTTGGATTCTTTTGCTTAAGTTCTTGCACTTGCCTTTCACCATCTGGTTAACTCTAGTGCTGCCTGCACTCACTGTCTCTGTCTGGAGCCTGCCTTTCCAGTTATCTTGCTTGTGTCTGATCTCCTCAGGATCCAGATGTCTCTGTGATCTTTTAATCCTGAGCTCCAGTTGCTCTGAGTACAGTGGCTTCTCTATGATGTCTCAGGATATGGTGTCTCTATGGTGTCAGACCAGCTAGGTGTTTGCTTCTCTTGGTGCAGTGTCTCCTCTAGGGTGTCTCGGTTTCTGGTGTTCACACAGGAGCAGACCAGGTGGGTGTCTGCCACTCTTGGTTCAGTGGTCTCTCTAGGATGTCTCGGGATCTGGTGTCCATACAGGGGCAGACCAGGCGGGTGTCTGCTACAGGCAGTAGGCCCAGGCAAGGAGCAGAAGAAGAGTGGTATTCTTCAGGGGTGGGGTTTGGGTGTCTGCTAGAACCTGAGCTGCCTGCACTCAGTTATGGGTCTAGGGCTGCCTTAGGGCAGTGTGTGAGTGTTCTTACCTGCCGGTCTGGGTTCAGTGATCCCTCTAGGATGTCTCGGGATCCAGTGTCCACACAGGAGCAGACCTGGTGGGTGTCTCCAGAATTTTTTTTTTAAAGCTCAATATATGTATAGACACACACACACACACACACACACACACGGATTTTCATTACAGAATGGCAATAAAAGTGTTAGAGGCCACAGACTTCAAAGAGAAGTCTTACTTAAGGCAAGGAGTTATGGTGCTTTAGTTATCAACTTGGAAAGCTGCTAGAGGAATACAGACCCCAGTCAGCCCAATCTGAAAGCTTTGGAGCTCCCAGGAAGGGACGGGACAAGGTTAAGATGGGTTGATGGTCATTTCCAAGCATCAGGGACAATGCTTACCTGAAGCCCTAAGGACAGTTAAGAGTTCTCTACCTGTTGGTCCCCTAACTCACATTGCTTACACACTGGGTAGTTGAGAGTTTAATTAGGGCTATTGTTATCTGGTAGATGCCCTTCTTTTTATGGGATACAGATGGGGGAATGGCACTAATTTTTTATCTAATGTGTTTAATAAGTTCTCAGGCTGTTTTGCTATATTATGTTCATATAGCTATGTGGCCTTTGTTGGGGATTTGTGAGCTCTTACCTAACTCAGGGCCCAGTCTTATACAATGTTAAAAAATGTGCCTGCTACTCCATCAGTCTACAATGCAATTGTCCTTTTCCAGAATCTTCCCAAGACTTATTATTCTTCAAGAATTCCCTTGGCTCAAATTAGTATCTTAATGAACAACTAGCTAGAATGCTTGCAGAGAGAGAGAGAGAGAGAGAGAGAGAGAGAGAGAGAGAGAGAGCTTTAGAATTCAGTATCCTGAGCTTTTTCTCATTTGTTTCTAACTTGCTTGAATAAGATTACAGGTGGTGCCTTCTTACTTGCATGAATACATCATCATCAGTCTGTGCCTCATGTTTGGACAGGCAGTAATATCCATGTGCACAAAGGAGATACAGAGTCACTGCACTGACAAATTGGAGCAACTGCTGTTTGTAAGATGGAATCTCCAAGAGCAAATCACAGTGCAAGAGCCAATATTTCAGATATCTCAAAGTGGGGCAGTAATAACAAAGAAAATAGTCAGATTTCACGTTGGGTTTCCTGGGAAAGGGCTAAATCCCAAAGCTCACAGACACTTGGAAATTGTGGGTCGTCATTAGATAGCCTGGGGCAGATTATGCCTCCTCAGATTGACTCTAAGAGAAGACCTGTTTAATAGATGCCTGCAATGACACACACTGTCTTTTGTTCCTGTTAAGAGTTGGTGATGTCCTGTCATGCCAGGAAACTGGCTAGCATATAGACACAACATTCCCATACTCTCAGTGCTGCCTCCAGCTATCTCTGCCCCATCATAAGAATGACCACATCTTGCTGCCTGTATTAGGGGCCTGGATTTAGGGTTCTGATGAAAGCAAGGTCAAGACTCAATAAATGGAATTGTGAGCCAAAAGACAATTCTTAAATTTGTCAGATTCAGTTATTTTCTTTCAGTATTTTCACAGAGGTGAAGTAGAATCAAGGATCAGGAGTTGTCTTGGAGCTTTACTGCTGTGAACAGGCACCATGAACAAGGCAACTTTTATAAGGACAATATTTAATTGGGGCTAGCTTACTGGTTCTGAGATTCAGTCCATTATCATCATGGCAGGCAGCATGGCAGCATCCAGGCAGGTATGGCACTAGAGGAGCTGGGAGTTCTACATCTTATTCTGAAGGCAAAGAGGAGAAGACTGGTATCCTCAGGCAGCTTTCAGGAAGTTCTCAAAGCCCATGCCCACAGTGACACACTTCTTCCAACAAGGCCACACCTCCTCCAAGGCTACACCTCCAAATAGTGACACTCCCTGGGCGGAGCATATTCAAACAACCACAGGTATCAAAGATCTGGGCTGAATGAGTTAACTAGTATCAGAGTTCAGGGGTGACTATTGATAGTGGTTCAGGGCTCAGAACTGAATTTACTTCAAGGCTGTTATGAGTAGGGTGAAAGAATGAGAGAGACTGTGACCAAGTGTCAACTCAGTGCGTAACATGATTCAAGGCTCTATGGTGTTAATACATTCATTCAAATCTTCCATCTGACAAACCTCTATTATCAGGGGTCTAGGAGGTCAAGTATCAAATTAAATGAGATAGGATGGGTTTCTGGTTGTATGGCCATACATTGTGGCAACCAAATTTTAGCATGGACATGTGTTTTGATTATAGCTATTTTTGTCTGGGCCTAACCTGATCACAGACTGCCACTGAGAAGACATTGTTGTGGTGGCCTACAGAATAATCTTAAGTCTGTCATCATGGCAATGAAGTAATGCAATAGTGATAGCTAGATTTATAGTAATAATAGCAGAACTCTTAACATACCCTCATAGCAGATGAATGGAAGGCAGACCCATAAGACCATCACCAAAGATTCCAGCAATTATTCCTTCCTGATTCTCAGCTGTGTGTGGTTTGGGTTGAGTGGTGCTAGAGTATGTTGGAAGGAGGTAGAAGGCTAACTAAAGGCAAGATACCATCAATGCAGCATTCCTAAGGGTTAGCATTAACCCTTGCAGCATTAACCCATGCAGGGATGAGACATTTTGATGAAGCTGATTTGAATCACTCATGCTCCTAAAAGCAACCTCTACTCATGGTCCCATAAGTAAGCCTGACAAACATGTTTCTATGGTCCTTCAGTGAATAGACATCTATTCGCATGTCCCCAAAAGTCATTCAACAGCATGTCACCAAGGAGGGGCCTGTTTAACCATCCTTGCCCCACAGATAGAAGGGGCAAGATAGGGGCAGATAGAAGGGTGGGAGATGATTGAGCATTTATTGGGGACCTACTATTTGTCAGACTCAGTGACAGATGTTATTGCATGGACTAGAAGGCATTTGTCCTCAAGGTAAGGACTATGGCTTTCATTTCTACTAGGAAGGAAATGGGTGCAACAGGTATAATTTGAGCTGGCTCAGGGAGCCAGAAGT
This sequence comes from Arvicanthis niloticus, assembly GCF_011762505.2. Classification (NCBI taxonomy): domain Eukaryota; kingdom Metazoa; phylum Chordata; class Mammalia; order Rodentia; family Muridae; genus Arvicanthis; species Arvicanthis niloticus. Next base: position 14,890,512 of record NC_047679.1, read on the forward strand.
GTGGCCAGTGGTTCTGTTCACTGCCCTCACACCACTCTACTGCTAGAACTGGCAAGCAGTTTGCAAGATTTAAGGGACTGAGATTGAGAATAGAGTCCTTGTGGGAGGCCCCTCAAGTCATGTTTTCCCTGCTAGCCTCTGGGCCCTGGGGCTAATTCCAGTCTGCCATCAACTGAGTGCTCCTATTTTATTTCATTTTCATTGGGAATTATTTATTTATTTATTTATTTTTAAAATTTTTTATTTTTTTTTACAACAGGTAAAAAACATACAACAGGAATGCTTTTTGTATGATACAATTAATTGTACAAATATAAAATCTTCTAAACAATCACTGGCATTAGTATACTACTAGCTATGTATAACACAGTGGCAGTAACAATTTGTCCCGTTATTTTTACTCATTTTGTTTATTTTAAACTGACTGGTCACAGACTGAATTTGGGAACCAGGTGGCAAAGTCACAATTTCATTTTGGTAACAAATACTATAGATTTGTCAGACTTGAATATTTTTTTCTTGGAATTTCCTATATATGGAAATTATATGATAATTGACAAATATTACTGAAATTTTAGCTAAATATTCTCAAAAAATGTTTTATATGCTTATGATACCATAGAGCACCCACAAAGTTAGCTTTTAAATTTGGAAATTTAAAATTATGAAGATTTTAAGTAAAAAAGTACATACTATTCCATGGTAAATTGCTTTAAAATATTGAACTTACTGGAACTAATTCTGAAATTTTAATACTAGATGATTGGGCTATAAAAAAATAAATATTCTAATATTCTAAAGCTGGTTATGGTGTCAGACACCTTTAATCCCAGCAATGGGGAGGCTGAGGCAGATTCATCACTGTGAATGCCTGGCCAGCCTGATCTATATATTCGTTCCAGGCTAGCCAGGGCTACATAGTGAGACCATGTCTCAAAAAGTTAAGAAAGGAAAGAATGGGGACCATCTTCGTGGCAAAGTGCTTACCTAAAAATGGCTATTCACTCATTTTATAAAAATCAAAAGACTTCTGTGAGTTTATAATTGAAAGAATCACTTCTCAGAATTCTTTGAAAAGGTAATTCACATGTATATTACTACACTGATTATACCATTTGAACACATTCAATCAAATGTAGCCCCTCCCCACACACTTTATACTTCACTATTGTTTATCTGACAGTTTGATTCCAGATGAGTGCCATTCCACTGGGGGAAAAATAACATTTCAAAAGATCTGTGATACTAATAGAAAAACCAGACCATCTACGATTACCTGATTCTTAAATATAAGAATATAAATTAAATTAATTTGATTTGTTTAAAAAAATAAAAAACAATATATACCAGCAGCTTAAATCAAAAATCAAAGTTTTAAAAAAGGGAACTCAATGATGGTTCCAAGGAAACCTCATGAAAACGTGAACTCATTGTGCTTATAACAGAAACTTCAAAATGGATGTCAGGGTCTCGCACTGCTGCCTTCCCTCCCATCTCCCAACCCTGTGCTCTGTGAAATGCTTGAAGCACCACCACAGGACAGCTGTTTGAGAAGTCACCACTGCAACCCCGTCAGGACAGATGGAAAGATAGTTCAGGAAGGAGGCCAAGGTGGGGAGGATCTTTCTTTGGTGACAAGAAATAAGCCACCATATTACAGATATGCTTTAACTCTCTACATGTAGGAAAGCCAACCTGCTCCTTTTTGATCTTCTTTGGCACAACCTCGGTGGATTTCTCTGACTCAGATCGAGTCCTGATTGATCTTCTCTGCTGCTTCTTTTCTACTGGGCCTGCAGAACCAGATGTCTCCGGAGATGACGCACTCTGAGTCGGCTTCTCATTTCTCTGACTTGGTGAAGAGATTATAAGAGCCTGTCTTGCCCCCTGACACTTATTTCTCTTTTGTTACCAATTCCCTTCGTTGAATAAACAAACTGATCAATAAACTTCCCATCTCCTGTTGCATCCTGGAGAGCAAACACTTGTTCAATTTTCACAGCTGGAGACATATTACACTTCTGCAAATCTAGGCTCCCTTTGTGCAGTGTGATGGAAGCTGGTAAGGACTTCCTTGCAGCTGCTGTTTTCCAGGCTATTTTTAACAGGAGGTGGCTCTTCCTCTTCCAAACTAGTGTGCCGCCTCTGGCTCTGTCTTCGAAGGTCAGTACTTGACTGTGAGGAGGCCACCTCCCCAGCACTGGTCTGCTCTGGCTGACTATTCAGCATAGACCTTGGTCTTCGCGGTTCCTTGCCTTCCATCTTAGAGGTAACATTCTGTGCTTGGGATGAAGCCTCTTCTGGCTGCTTATCAATATAGATGAAAGTGTACTGTTCCACTCTTTCCTCCCGGGTCATTTTCAATGCTTTCTCTGCATGAGCAATGCCAATATCCTACTAGGCACGTTCTCTCTGCGGTCCGGGTTTCTGAATCTTCTGCTTTTCGGAATGATTGCTGGCTTGTTTAGCTGCCTCAGCTAGTAACTCTTCATACTGTTCGTGACCTTTATACTCGCGTACTGTTTCTCATGAACCCATGCCCTCTCTGGCTGGTTGCTAAAAAACTGGACATGATATTCCCGGGCACCTCTTGTGTTAATTTTGGTATGGACCTCAAGCTGGGGATCACTTGAAACCATACAAGGCCACCAAGGATAGGTTCCCACCTTGGACCAAACAAGATCACCAACCTGGAACTTAACACCAGTGGACGTTTCTGTTGTTGGAACAGAAGACAGTATTGGCTGAACCGGGATGGCCTCTTTGAGCACTGGCTCTTCTCTTGGCTTTTGCTGCAGTGTCCACCCTCTCATTTGGTCTGTTCTGTCCCTCTGGCTCTCACTTGGGGATCTTGTGTGACTTGCGCTCTTTGGATCTAGATGACTCGTGTTTGTTGCTTTTCCCCCCCCTCTTTTCCTTTCTGCTTTCATGCTTTGACTTTGTGTGCTCACTTGCCTGTACTTCATTTAAAAGGTCTCCACAAAGGGAAGACTCAAACAATTCCCTGCCATTCTGGATACTTTTGGTTATTTTTAGTTTAATCTCAGGTGAGCCTGTCTTTGGAATCACAGTTTGTGGTACCGAAGGAGGAGGAGGTAGCTGTGGAGGAGAAGGTTTTTCCAGAATTTCATGTGGTCTTGTGTTTGGAATTTCTGAATGGTAATAGTCAGTAGGGCTAAAGTTTCTAACTGCACCAAAACTGTTGGCTAACCCATTGGGATACTGATTATATGGCGGGTATTTGGTTTGAGTTTCATACAAGCTGATTGATGGTGGGTAGCCATTTGTGAGTGGAGGAAGGTCTGTTGTAGGTGGATATTGAAAATCTTGTTGCAAAGTAGCTTCAAAGGGTGTCGGGCCACCATCTTCAATGATGTCACTGTTGTTATCAAAGGCATCCTCCTGGCGGATGTTGGCTGAGTCAATGAGTTGAGGTGGTTGCTGAATTGTGTTTCCCGTGATCCCTTGCATGAAAGAGAAAGAGAAATCCATTGTTCTGCTCAAGCATCCTTAACTTTCCCTTTCTCTCATCGAGCCTTCAGTTTGTTCCATCCTAACCCCCCTGCCGTGTCAGTATGATCACAAGTGAGACACGGAGGCCCGAAGTGGGGCTGGGTTGCGTACAGCTGCCAGGACCACGGGTGCAGGAGACAGAACTGAGCTAGGCCGCATGAAATCCTCGGACTAGATTTTCCCCGCCAAGCACCCCTGCCATGGCGGCCTGCACTAAGGGCCATAGCCCGGCCAGCCAGGCTCGTTTGTGGGCAGACCGAATTTTTTTATTTAAATCATTAGGGAGCAACATTCTTAAAGCAACATTCTTAAAGACCCAGTTTGTGAATTTCACACCATGTTAAGACAGGTAAGCATTTGCCTTACTTTGATTTCCAGTTGTTGAACTAAAATACCCTGACCAAAACAGTGTTTGGGAGAAAAGATTTATTATACTCACAAACTGAGTTACAGTCCATCATTTTGGGGAAGTGGAGATGCCAGAAATTACAAGGAATTGGTCACATGACCTCCATTGTCAGCAACAGAGAACTGTGTATTAAAATATTCATTCCCGGGATCATCTTGCTCTTGTCTCTCCTATTCATTTATTCCAGGGCCCAGCCTATGATAAGATGCTGCTTCATTTATGGAGGGTCTTCCCACATCAGTTAATATAAATGAGAAAATCCCTCAAAGACATGCCCACAGGCCAACTTAATCTAGACAATCCTTCTCTCAGCTCCCTTTCCAGGAGATTGTACACTTGACAAGTTGATAGTCCCAGCTGTCACACCAATTCCAATTACTCCTGGTACCTCCTGCTGCATGTGCTCCAACTACTCTCATGAATATTTTATATTTATAATTCTACTTTTTTGTTACAGATTTCCTTTAATTTGAAAGAGTGTGCTGTGTGTGTTCAAGTGCTGACGGAATGAATCAAGAGGAGGGCATGGATTGCATGGAGTGGAAGCCACAGATAGTTGTGAGTTGCTGGGCATGCATGCTGTGAAACAAAATCCAGGTCCTCTACAAAAACAACAAGAGTTCTTAACAAGTGAGCCATGTCTCCAGCTTAGACCTCCTATCCCCTTTCACATCCCTATGCTCCCCTTCCATCTTCTTTTTGGTCCAACATTTTGAGCCAGGCATGTGTATCAAGTTGGTTTTCATGAGTGAGCAGGAGAGGTTCTAAACAAGTAAATTTCAAGGAGGCAGTGGTTGGATATCATGTCAAAGCAGAGGAGCATCTGAGTAAGATTTATTGTTGAAAAATGGTTTCTTTAGCATGTCTGAACTCTCTAAGATGGGAACATAGGAACTTACCAGTGCAATTGGTACTTTAGTGAATGAAAGGAGGAATGACAGCCGGTGCTTTTTCTCATTTTCAGTGCAACTCAATGTGGCTAAAGAATAAAATTCCCAAGGGAATGGAGAAAATGGAATTTCTTGACCATGGTAAGCTACACATCTAATAAACCATAGTAACATCATTTGAAAGGTTTTTTTCTACATTTTATATCTTTATATATATATATTTTCTACATTTATAAGGGATAGGAGAAAGAAAAGACAATAAGTAACAGGAATAAGGCCAGAGAGGGGAAGGAACAGGTGTGTGTGCTTTTTAAAAGACAATCTAATGGTGTTTGTTGAACAGTGCCTCCAAGCTCGTATTTAGGGCAATGAAAGGACTGCTTCAAGGACCCTCTAGCTGATTTGGGACAAGGAAGAACAAAGGTACATGAACGACTCAAAGACACCACCCTTCTGGCACAGCTGCGCCACAGGGAGGGGAGATCATTATTGCCAAGGAGCAATAAGTGGATATTTGAACAGCTCATTAGTGGAGCAGCCATAGTCAGCCTAGGGAGGGCATGGCAATGGGCAATTGCAAGGAGCATTGTGGGGCTCTTTGGAGGACTAATGGGACCTGTTCTCCTGAGACACAAGGAGGGGGGGGGAGCTACTCTGAATCTCAAAAGACTCACTGTTCAAGTGCTTGAATTTAAGGATCTCAGCCTGAACATTTTGTTGTGGGGGAGGGTATGTTGGCTTGCTGTTTTGTTCCTTTGCTTGTTTTGAGACAGGGTCTCACTAAGTAGCTCTAGCTGTCCTGGAACCCACTATGTAGATCATGCCGGCCTCTAAGTCACAGAGATCCATCTGCCACTGTCTCCTGGGCTCTGGGATTAAATATGTGCACTACCACCATGCCTTGCTTCAGACTGAGTGTTTTCTATGTGCAGTGAGCCTTGGTTGTCATCCTGCCTTCTGGGATTTGTGTCCTGGGGCCTAAAACATTGCTCACTGCCACAAAACCAAAGCATCCATGTTATGGGTTGTCCTGGTATTGTTCATATTTTGATGTTAATTCTGTCTACTTAAGAGAGTCTGTTCCTGATGAGGAGTAGATCACATACTCAGGTGATCTCACTGAACCTTCTCCCATTCTATCTGGTTAACTAAAGTTTAGAGCCTATGATTGGGTAGTGGAAGGTAAAGATGGGACTGGAGGTCTCAAAAGGGGGAGGAAGGAGAAGGAGAAAAAGAGGATGGAGGAGGAAGAGGTAGAAGCCAATATGGAACAGAACCACATGGCCAGAAAAACTACAAGTAGCAAAGGGTTTCAGAGTGGGGAATAAGTAAGGATAGTGGTAGATCTGCCCAATCTAGGCACATAGCTTATAAATATAACTGGGTTGTGTGTTTTTTATACATGCTTATTGGTGTTGGAAATTACTGTAACAAATTGGTGCCCAAAGTGAGGCTTAGAACCCAACTCACCTGAGATAAAAGTCCACCCCACCCCCATCCCCAAATAAATGGCTGGAGCTGCCATCTAAGGATATGGCAGTGTGTGGATTGAAAGATGACTGGGTCTGAGAGGTCTACAGAGAGACCTACTGAGAGGCTCTCTCCCCAAGCCTCAGGCAAACAGTGGAAGCCAGGGGCAGTACACTAGCCCAGACTGACTTAGCGCTACTTTCAGGTTCCCTGAGCCTAGGGAGGGGTGGGGAAACCTGGAGTGTGGCTGCCTGAACGGTAGTCTTCTCACAGACACAGCAGGCTGATATGAGCATCTATACCTGATGGAGCCTTCCCATGCTTCCTTCCCCATATCCCCCACATCTAACAGGACACAGGATAGCCAGACCCACTCTCCTGACTGCTTGGACTGCTGGCTGCCTGAGATCACTGCACATACTGCTGGCTGAAACTCAAAGAAAAGACAGATAGCCAACTCAGAAACACAGAAGCCTTTGGTCTTTCTATAGTTAGCTCCTCTCTGCAAATAAAAGAATCAGAGAGGACTGAAGTGTCCTGAATCGAACAGCAGAGGAAGACAAAGGTACAAAAACCTCTGGATCAGGTAATAAGAGTGACAAAATGATAATAAAGATATATATATATATATATATATATATATATATATATATATATATATATTATATATAATACTTAAAGATAAGAAACACAATAAACACTGGGGTTTTATGGGATGATATTTTGAATTGTTTGTCAGGAATGGATTTAAAGAAAATAGACACCTTGTCGATTACTGTTGCTACGATATTAGGTATCTTGATTTACTATGTCATCTCAAAAAACAGGGCCCTAGATACAAACAATTATGATCCTTAGAAAAGGGATTAGGGGAAACACATGAAGGTTGGAGGCAGAAGCTGGAAAAGATGCTAGAACAAAAGATGCATTCATAAATGAGACTGAGCAACAGAGAGATAAACCTAAGACTGGGAAACATGGCTTAAAGGAAATGCTGGAACTAAAGGTACAGGATTTTTTTTTTAGGTTAAGAGAAGCAACAGAAAGAGGAGAATGAAGGTTGGAGACAGGAGCTAGAAAGGATATTAGAACAAAAACTACAGAACTTCACAGATGAGACTGAACAGCAAAGAGATAGTGATAAAATTTAGAAGCAGATTCTAGAGGATAATTTTCTAAGGTTAGTAAATAAAAATAAGGTAGATGTTATAATATCAGAATTACAACACAAAGAGACATTAAAATTATGGAAGCAGGGCCTAGAGCTGAAGATATAGGAAGTTATAGATCAGCCCGAATGACAGAAAAAGAAATCTAAGACTTGGTGACATGACCTAGAAGAAACATTAAAAATAAAGGCACAGGAAATTGTAGATCATGATAAGCAACAGAAAAAGGAGAATGAAGGATGGAGATAGGGGCTGGAAAATAGGCTAGAACAAAGGATGCAACAGTTCAGAGAGCAGACTGAGCTGCAGAGAGAAAATAATGAGGATTGGAAGCAAGGATTGAAGAATCTTTTAAAATTAATCAATCAGAATAAAATACACAGCAGAATATCAGAATTACAACATAGAGAAAAATTAAAATATGGAAGCAGAACCTTGAACAGAAAATACAGAAACTCAAGGACCAGGAGGAGCAACAAAAGGAAAAATATGAAGCATGGACACAATTTCTTAAGGAAGAAATTTAAAATTTCAGTTAAGGAAAATACTCAGGTAGAGACAGAAGATATTGAAGAAAGCCAACCAAAAGTTATTAGAAAACATTAGTTTATTCAGTTAGTATACAACAAATATCTCCAGACGATGATCATCCACAGGGTTATCAGGAATTTGAATGACAACCTATGGATATGATAGAAATGAGAAAATTTAAGAAAAGTGTTACTAATTTTGGAATGCACTCACCATTTGTAAAACAGATCTTGACTTCTTGAGCTATTAAAAATAGAATAATCCCTCAAGACTGAAAGGATATGGCAAAAGCAATATTGGAACCTATGTCACATTTACAATGATTCTCATGGTAGAGAGAAGAGGCTAATGAAATAGCACCACAAAAGAGAACCAGGAGTACAGATATTTCTAAAGATCAGCTGCTTGGTAAAGGTTGTTTTGCTGAGATAGAGGTGCAGGATATGTATGTCAAAGAAACCTTGGTATTGTGATGCTTGGCATCCTTAAAGGCTGCCTGGGCAGCAAACCTTCCTCATGCAGCTAGATAGGAGAGTGACCCCCAGGTCTAGGTAAAGGGGGTTTATAAAGGAAAAACTTCAAGCAGGGGTTTCCATACCTTGGCATTACATAAGAGGGTAAAAGAATGTTGGTCTTTAAGCTAATTTGTTTATAGCACCTGGTTAAACCACAAGGAGGAAGCATACATCAAAAAAGGAGCATTTTGACCTGGGAAAGACTTATGTTTTCTTAGCCCACTCTGTTGTTATGAACTCTCTACAGCTGCTGTGTCTATTTTGCAACTGCCAAGGACATTTTGACATTTTTCTCAGACCTCAAGGGAGGAGGCCATGCCTCTCCGAGGGCAAGTTAACTTAGAATGGATTCTTAAGAACAAAATGGACCGAAGCACCCATACTTTGGTCTTCCTTTTTCTTGAGCTTCATGTGGTCTGTGAGTTGTATCTTAGGTATTCTGAGCAAACACAGACACTGATGTGGATGTCAGGAAGTGCATGCTGACAGGAGCCTGATATACCTGTCTCCTGAGAGGCTCTGCCAGAATCTGACATATACAGAGGCAGCTGCTTGCAGCTAACCATTGAACTGATCATGGTATCCCCAGTGGAAGAAGTATAGAGAAGACTGAAGGAGCTGAAGGGGCTTGTGGCCCCATGGGAAGAGAGATAATACCAACCAACCAGAGCTACCAGGGTCTAAACTGCCAGCCTGGGAACATGCATGGAGGGACCCATGGCTTCAGCTGTATATGCAGTGGAGGATGGCCTTGTCAGGCCTTGGTGGGAGTGGAGGTCCTTGGTCCCATGAAGGTGGGATGTGCCAGTGTGGGGGAATTTGAGGGTGGGGAGGGGGGAGTGGGTGGATGGGTGGGGGCACACTCTCATAGAAGTAGTGGGAGGCGGACAGGATAGGGAGTTCCTGGGGGGATGGGAAAAGGGAATAATATCTGAAATGTAAATAAGTAGAATATAAAAAAAACCCAAAAACAAAATGGAGTTTATTTTGCTACCTCAGTGCCTTCATTCAGTGCCTCTACTAGTTGCTTTGGAGACCAATCTTGGGCTTCCTGAGGTCCAGATTGTTTGTGCTAATTTTTTGTTAATGAGATCTCATTACTATTAATTGAATAGCCCCTAATCTCTGTTTTATATATTGTAGAGGCTTGTTTATGATACAAGATCCAAAAGTAAAAAGAAGTGAAAGAATAACTAATGGTCCCACAAGTGTAGAGTTGTTAACCAGGAGAAGAAAACACATAGTGAATGGTACCAACTATTAGATTCCCTGACCTTAGCCAATGACTCATGAATAACTCCAGAATGGTTAATATAGAAGCAGCATTCCTCATGCAAGGTGGCATATAGCCCTCCTTGTTGCAGGAAGACTAAGTCTAATCTCTGCCTGTTTTGTTACATCACTTCAGCCAGAGAGTCTACATTGCTGGATATCTTTATCTAAGTCTGCCTTTAAACTGTTATAATTCTTTTCCTGTAATGCTAGTACAGCTATCCCAGTGCCTGCCCTGGCTAGCTCTGCCCCTAGAATTAATGCTAAAGTCAAAGAGATAGGTTTTTTTTTTTTTTTTTTGTCTCATAATGTCTCCCTCAATTTGTCTTATTAAGGCTCTCAATATCATTTTCTCTGAATAATAGGTTATGCAGGGCACTAATTGAACCAAAATACAGAACCCATCTGGGGTAGAAGAATTAAGAAATGCCCCATTCATGCAAGGATCCAGTCCCGTTGACTAGGCCCACCATGCCTGTTCTGGGGGAATAATCCATTTGGAATGTACTATGGGAACAGTCCAATTGCAGAAGGGTGATGTGACAAAGGGACTTTCTCCAGACAGATATCCTGTCCTGATATAGTCTGGAGGGTTAAAGCTAGAACTTCCTGTGACCATCTACATACAGAGTCCTTTTCAGAAACATTATTGTGTTAGAAGGCGGTTTGTATCCAGACAGATCACACCAGGCCAGCACAGTCCCATGAAAAGAGAGTTATTTGGGGGAAGTGAGAAAGAGAAGGAAGGAAAAAAATGGGTGAAGGGTTGGGGTGTCTGTCTTTTATTCAGGCCATTAAGTAATCATGTGTACCACAACACACAGGTGAGACACATAGGTAAAGTGCACACTGGGAATGCTTGATGGTTGCCATGGCAACAGATGAAAGAGGGTCCTTGTCTCCTAGGGGTGACTTCATAGCTGGATTCAGAGGTAACTTTAAAGCCATTTCTAATACCAACATACCTCCCTTTTTCTTATCATTAAGAGAGGAAAAAAGAGGGAGAGAGAGCCAATGGTGAAAGGGAAATAGGGGTATCGGATCTCTTAAACTGATTCCTGCTTTATAGGGGAGTTGTCAGTTTTGGGGTGTAGCTGACTTTCACCATTGGGGTTCACTTGGTAATCACTCATATCAGACTCTCTGTGGACAGTGGCTGGTAATCCTGTAACAGGAACGGATTAATTATTTGGTTAGAGATTTTTTTGAATTTGTCATTGAAGAAATGTGGAAACAAGATTAATGAGGCAGGGAGCAAATAGTAACACCAGGAAAACGAGGAGAAAAGGTGTTACAAAGGGTAATATCCGCTTCCATATAGGGTTTTTGAAAATCTAGGAATTAGAGGCTTCATGTTTCCTGTGATTCTAGATGTCTGATTGTAGCTACTGGATTTTATTTCTTACTATCCCAGATTGGTTGATGTAGAAACAGCATTCTTCTTGGAGAAACAAACAATGGCCACCTTCTTCAGCTGTCAGGACATCTAGCCCCTGTCAGTTCTGAAGCACTACAGCTGCCAAAGAATCTATCTGTTTCTGGATGGTGAGCATGGTTACAGACATTTCTTGAAAACCATTGTTAAGCTGGGGAGAGAACTTACTGTATAGGGTTAGGGAAGTAGTCAGCCCTATTGTTCCTGCACCAGCACCTACAGCTCTTTCCACAGTGATCAGGAGTGGCACAACCTGAACTGCCCTTATGTTGGGTAGCTATTATATCTGCAACCGGGATTGGTAGGGGCTCATTTCCCTGGATTACTCCTAGTTCAGGGAAAAAGAGTACCAATGTGCAAACTCCTGACCAGCTGGTGGGTAGGCAATGATATACCTGAGTGTGAAAAAAATTGATGTGTTTTATATTGTAGGACACTGCGACAGAGATGAGATCTAGGACTTTAGATAGAGTTTGAGAAATTTGGGGAGTGAATTCAGGACCATTGTCTGTCTGGAGGGAGACTATGACACCAAATTGGGGGATGACTTCTCAGAGGAGATCAGAAACTTTCTGAGCTTTTTTTAGTTGTGTGAAATGCCTCCACCCACCCTGAGAAGGTGTCCACCAAGAGCAAGAGGTACTTTGCACGTTTGACAGTGGGTATGTGGGTAAAGCCAAATTGCCAGTCGGTTCCAGGAAGAGCTCTAGCCTGATGGATAGGAAAATGGGTGTTTGGAGTTGGAGTCTGATGTCTGACACATTTTGCAAGAGGCAGTGATGGATTTTAAGAAAATTAAGTCCTCAACAGTAGGCTGCGGGTGGCTCTTAACAAAATAATCAAGCATTACATCTTGTCACTATATACTCAAGAGTGCTTTGCATATCCTTGAAAGTCACTTCGGGTTGTCTGATCACATCTGTCATTCATCTGATGCCCATGTAGGTGATTCTGTGAATTTTCCTGAGAATGGTTCTTGCTAAAGAGGTGGGTAATATTAGCTTACCTTCATTCAATCGCCACCAGTCCATTTAATTTCTTCTTCTGTATATATCTGTTGTTCTGGATGGTTCAGGTAGGACAGTGGCCAATACAGAGATGGCTGTTTTCATTAACACTACCTCCTTAGCAGCCTTGTCAGCCAGCCAGGTTGTTACCTCTAGCTATTGTTCCTTTTAGGTACCCTGGGCAATGAATGATTACCAATTTTTTACAACCAGAGGGCTTTAAGGAGTTGTAGAAATTCATCTTTATTTTTGAAAGTTCTTCCTTCTGCTGTTAGGAGCCCTTGTTTCTGGTAAATGACTTCACACACATGAGTAGTTGTAAATGCATATCTAGCTGTCCCTGTGGATGTTAACATCTGATGAGGGCCTCTGTGGATGCTATTAGCTCAGTTTTTTGAGCTGAAATGCATGGAGGAAGAGACTGAGTCTAGATTACCTCCGATTCTGTAGACACCACTGCCCTTGCTTTCCTCTGACCCTCATGGATAAAGCTGCTCCTGTCTGTAAACCAGGTCTGCTCTGCCTATGACAGAAGAGAGAGGCCTTCAAGACACTCCAAGTACTGCGTACCTGGGCCAGAACCTTATCACATTGACAGAGTGGACAGCCCAAGTCAGGAGATCAGGTAGGAGGGTCTCAGTGTTCAGGGATACAGGTGGCTGGAAAATAACTTGGCCAGGGCTGATAAGCCAGCTCTGAAATTGAATCGTTCAGGCATTAATGAACCATCCATCAGGGGCTGTTTGAGTACCTCTTCAATTGCATGGGGGGCAGTCAGAATCAAATTCTGTCTCAAAGTTAATTTAATGGCATCTTTGACCAACAGTGCTGTGGCTACAATAATATGCAAGCAAGATGGCCATCCTGCTGCCACTGGTCCAATTTCTTTGATAAATAAATCTCCGGCCATTTCCATGGTCCTAGAGTTTGTTTCAAGACCCCTTTATCTATTTCTCCTCCAGCAACCTGTTGAAGCTTGGCTTTTCTTTACTCCTAGATCCAAGGCTTTGTTGGCTAAAAGGATTCTAACAAAATCTCCATTCAATGTCTTTCCTCTCTTTCTTGTCTTTGCTTCTCTTCTATTTTTATATTGTTTTTTGTTTATTTGCATTTCAAATGTTGTCTCCTTTCCCAGTTTCCCCTAAGCAAATCCCCTATCCCATCCCCCATACCCCTGCTTCTATGAGAATGCTCCCCCACTCACACACTCACTCCTGCCTCTCGCCACAGCATTCCCCTACACTGGGGCATTGAGCCTTCATAAGACCAAGGGCCTCCCTTCCCATTGATGCCAGAAAAGGTCATCCTTTGCTACATATACAGCTGTAACCATGGGTCTTTCCATGTACACACTTTGGTTGGTACTTTAGTCCCTGGGAGCTCTGTTGGTCTGGTTGGTTGATATTGTTGTTCTTCATCTGGGGTTGCAAATCCCTTTACCTCCTTCAGTCCCTCTCATAATTCCTTCATTGGGGTCCCTGTGCTCAGTCATAGGGTTGGCTGTGAGCATCCTCATCTTTATTGGTCAGGCTCTGGCATAGCATCTCAGGAGACAGCTATATCAGGCTCTTGTCAGAAAAAACTTCTTGGCATCAGCAGTAGTATCTGGGTTTGGTGGCTGCATATGGGATGGATCCCCAGGTGGGGCAGTCTCTGTACTGCCTTTGCTTCAGTCTCTGCTCCATTCTTTGTCCCTGTATGTCCTTTAGACAAAAACCATTCTGGGTTAAAATTTTGGAGATGGATGGGTTGAGGGCCCCATTCCTCAACCGGGGGACATACTTAACCTCTGGATATGGTCTCTACAGGTTCTCTATACCTTTGTTGGGTATTTCAGCTAATGTCATCCCTGATGGGTCCTGGGAGCTTCTTGCTTTCCTGGCATCTGGGACTTTCTGGTGGCTACTCCTCAGTTCCCTATCCCCCATTGCTACATGACTCTGTTCAATTTCCTGACACTCTGAACATCTACCCTGTCACCTCCCATATATGAACCTGTCACCCCTTTTCCCCTCCCACACTTAATCTTCTTCCAAAGTCCCTCCCACCCACTACAACTTGTAATTATTTTGTTCCCTTTTCTAAGTTGGACTGAAGCACCCTTTGGTCTTCCTTCTTGAGCTTCATCTGGTCTGTGAGTTGTATCTTGGGTATTCGGAGCTTTTTTCCTAATATCCACTTATCAGTGAGTAAATACCAGTGTGTTCTGTTGTGACTGGGTTATCTCACTCAGGATGATATTTTCTAGTTTCATCCATTTTCCTGCAAATTTCATGATGTCATTTTTTAATAGCTGAGTAGTACTCCATTGTGTAAATGTACTCCGTTTCCTGTATCCATTCCTCTGCTGAGGGACAGCTGGGTTGTTTTTATCTTCCAACTATTATAAATAAAGCTACTATGAACATAGAGCATGTGTCCTAGTGATTTGTTGGAGCCTCTTTTAGGTATTGTAGCCGCCCATCAGCCATGGACAAACTGGGTTCATCTGAAAGGAGGGCTGGAAATGTAAAAGAGATGGAGGTATAAGAGAAGCATGGAGCCAAGACAAAGTTTTCTGATCAAGGCTCAAAGTTTAACACTCATCACATTGTATATATAGGGAAAGCCCACAGAACCCATTCTTTGTTTCAGCTGGATTATGTCACAAGGCAAGCTCAGTGGCCTGTCTATTCTTCTAGGGTTCCTGTAGGAGGTTGCACATGCAGCCAGGATGGATGATTCCACCTGGGTTTTATTGTGACAAGGTCTATTGTAGTAAACCAGGTCTTATTCAGCCTGCTCAAGGATGGGGGAGGGCACAATTTCCCCTTTTTAGATTTTTAAAGATGAACAGTACCAATAACTGAGCAGGGGCACAAGATTTAGTTGTTTTCCATAACCCCATCTAGGGTAGAGTGGCTAGCTAACCATGTCTGGCTTAGGTTGGTGACAATATTGCTCCTTTTTACCCACCATGGGGAACAAACATAGCAATATTGATGTATGTCTCTGTCTTAGGTTGATAGGAGCTCAAGAACACTCTCTGACTACAGTTCTTTCCCATACAGACTAAAGCCATGAAAGACATATGAATATGCACTCGATGCATCTCTTCATAGCAATGGATAACTGCCAAGGAGAATAGCTGAGTTTGCTGAGAGCGATCCTGTATGAAGGCAGCCAATCTGTTTAAGATGCAAGGTCCAAAAGTTAAAAGCAACAAGATTATAATTAATGGTCCAAGCAGTGTAGAAAATAAATTTGCAAGTGGGAATGTCCCAGGCATCTAATCCCACTGCTGATTGGCAAGGATCAAACACAAAGTCTGGCCACCAGGTATAGCGGGGATAGCTTTGAGTATTGATAGAAAACACTTGCTCTCCAGTAATAGTGGCGACTACACTCCAGGCTAACTCAGCTGGATGATAGGGATTTTGACATGTCTTCATCATTAGTATTATCATTAGGCTCAGGATCCATGTCCACTTGACAAGCCAATTTTTCAAGCAGCTTTAAGCTCTCTCTCTCTCTCTCTCTCTCTCTTGAGAGAGAGAGAGAGAGAACACAGACAGAACCTCATCCCTAAATTAAAACAGGGTCAGGACCATTCCATGTATTATTTAGGGGTCTCTCCACTTAACCATGGCATATGAGCTGGAAGTGACTGGATGCCAGTGGTGATCTGCTGCCAACTGACCTTTAACATCAGTTTGCAAAAATTTAAAACATATAAGACAAAAGCAAGGTGTGCTTTTGGCGACCTTGGAGAGTATAACCCCCCTCTTTTGTTTTTTTAAAGATGTTATTTTAAAGTTCCACAATACCTGTTTCACAATACCTTGTCCTTGAGGATTATAAGGAATCCCAGTAATATGAGTAATATTAAATTGTTGACAGAAAGTCTCAAATGAATGCCTGCAGTAGCCAGCTCTGTTATCTGTTTTAATCTGATTTGGAATGACCAGCATAGAGAAACAATGTAGGCAATGACTAATTGCCCCTGTCTGTGGGGGATTCGACAAAACCCTAGGGACGGAGGGTGAAAGAATGAAGGGACAGGAGACACAAAGAAGAAGCACAAGTCTTGAAAGTCCTGATCAAGTGCTTAAAATTTAATTTCAGGCAGCAGGTTATAAAGACATAGTGAAACAGGAAGTTTGGGCAAGGATCATTGCTTAAGGCTATCCTACTATCATATCCTCATTGCCTAAGACCATCCCACTGTTGTAACCAGCACCCAGGAAATACTAGACATTCTTTGAGTTCCTGGGATCTGAGACAGTGAATGTCCTTTCTTAACCTTGTCTGACTAAGTTTTCTAGAACAGTAGGTAATTTCATGAGGTTCTTTTAGATCAGCAGGTAATTTTATGGGTTTGGCTCCTGGCAACTAATTACACTTTTTGTTGCTTCTCCTGTTAAAACAGTTGCAACTAGAAAGCCTGAAAAGGTGTCCAGTCACATATTTTAATTTTCCAAAATCAGAAATGAGTAACATCTGTTTGCTATAATTGATTAGGTATAAGTCCTCAAGGATTAACACCATTATGAAGAAACTGAGGACACTGAGAACAAGTCTTTACAATTGACATGCACATTCTCTTAGAAATACCTACTTGTTGTCTCAAGTTATTAAATACTATTTTGATGTTGTAAAGAATGAGATTTTTTGGCCAATTGTTTCTGTAAGGCCTATAATCTGCCTGGTATGAAAATCTGCTATGGCACTGCCCTGGGGTCAAGGCAATACAGTATGAGCTCTTAAATGTCCTATAAAGTTAAGGAACAATACATGTTTGTTAAATTAAGCTGTGTTTGTATAAATAACTATAAAAATTGAAAATTAGCAGTATCTAAAAAAAGGAACAATTTCAAGCAATTGTAAACCATGAGCTATATTTTGGTTATCAGTATATAAATTGAAAGCTTGATTATTCAACATTTCAAAAACAGTGGCTACAGCATGTAATTCAATCATTTGTGCTAAAGTAGAAGGCTGCATGTGTAAATTTACAGGAAATCATCATCATCATGCATAGAGGAAAACTGTAACAACTTGTCTTTTGGATAATGATTATCAAATTTGCCTAAAAGGTTTGCCATGCAATAGGCCAAATATCAATATTCTGCAATAACCAATTTAGTTGCTCTTTGAAATAAGGAATAAACATTTCATCCAAAATACTTTCATGATTCTATCCTACAATTCTGTATTAACACAGCAAAAGCTTCATAGTAGAATACTCAAACTTGGAGATGAAGAAGGACAAATCCATATTAATGGTCCCTTTTTTCCAAAGAACTGCTGTGGGACAGCCAACAATTGATTAGTCTGAATAATGTATCTGTTGTTGGCTAACAGCTTCCTCTATTGTCTGCAAACCTATTTGTCCCTCATCAGTTAATTGTCCAGAGGAATGAAGATTTACATTCCCCTTGAGAATATCAAACAGAGATTTAAGTTCTCTTGTGGTAAGCTTAAGGTGAAGTCTTAGCCACTTAATATCTCCTAACAACTTTTGAAAATCATTAAAAGTAAACTATCTTTTTTGCATGTACATCTGCAACCCAGAAGAGAGCACTAGATCCTATTACAGTTGGTTGTGAGCCATCATGTGGTTCCTGGGAATTGAACTCTTATATTTTTGGTTGTGAGCCTAGCCTTTAAAGGCTGAGTCAACTCTCCAGCCCCAACTATCTTTTCTTATTGGAATTTTGCCACAATCTGCTTAGGACATAACTGAGGTCCCAAATATTGAAAAAGATATGGCCTTTGAATGTTTTCTGGAGCAACAAGCAATCCTCAAAATTTTAAAACTTGTTGTATGATAGCAAAGGCTTTCAGTAAAACTCCTTCAGAGGGATCAGCTAATAAAATATCCACATAATGAATAATATACACTGAGAGATTCAGAGACCTAACCTCTTCTATTAAAGCAAAAACAACTTTTTTACATAATGAAGGGCTATTAGCCATTCCCTGTGCCAAAAGTTTCCAATGTTTTTACTTCACCTGTTCTTTAAAATTACAAGCAGACACACTAAATGCAAACCTCCCACAGTCAACAGGATGCAAAGGAACAATATATAAACAATCCTCTAAATCCATAATAATTCTATATGCATTTGCTAGAATGGCAACTGGAGTAGGAAAGTCAGGTTGTAATGCCCCACAAGTTCATAGTTTCATTAATCTTTCATAAATCTTAAGTTTTAACTTTGTTTTGGATTAATAGAATAACCTATCACTTGGAGGTGAGTGAGTACATCAGCTCCAGTGTTTATTAATCCTTTAAAACCTTTTCCCTTCAATTATTAATTTAAGGTTAGGTCTCTTATTAGTAATAGATTGAACCCAGTACACATCAGAGGATCCAAAGCCATCTTGTCCTCTCTTACTCTTTGAGCAATTCTTTTTTTAGCAGGCACAGCTATAATGCCAATGGAAATAACAGCCATAATTCTAATTTCTCCCACATAATCATTATCTATAACTCCTGGCCCATAAGCTGCCTGTTGTGAATGCCTTGGAGTCTGAGTCTGACCACCCTCCCAAAGGAACAAGCAAGGCAATAAACAAAATCTGGAAAACACCTATCTAGGGTCTTTTAGGGGATAGTCAGGATGACCAAGACAAAAAGAATGACACAAGCCTCTGCTGAGCCCACTCTGAACTTTACATTAACTCAAATGTAAATGTTCTTAATCTGGGCCTAAGATAGTCCACTCATGCCTTTGTTCCTGGGACAATAATTTCTAAAATGACCCAAACTTCCACATTTAAAACTTCCTTTATTTCTTTGTCTCTGTGAAAGCATTGCTTTCATGATTTTATCCTACAATTCTGTATTAACACAGCAATAGCATTGCTTTCACAGTGGTCCCTTGTAAGGCAGCAGCTATAGCCAGACCCTGATTGTATGAGTGTCTGTTGGGCCTAACACGAGGTCTAATCTCCATTCCACCTTCACCCTTCAGTCACTTACACAGGTGGAGGGCAGGAACAGGCCCTAGAGAGATTTACATACTAATGAGGTACCTGAAGGCCAGAGGTGGAGCCATTAAACATTCCTCCCCAGCCCCTCCCCCCTTCTCCCCTCCCCTTTTAACTCAGGTCGATCCTGGGTTTTAGGGGGTATGCATCCAAATCCATCCACCATCCGCCATGTGAATAAACCAGTTTTGGAAACCCAAGGGCTTCCTCGTGTGTTGGGGCCGCGCCGCCATGAGGAACCGTGAGGAGCCGGGGAGAGGCTTTTAGTTAATGAGCAGCCGGGCCCAACTTCCAGCTGGAGGAACCCTGAGTGTTCCCAGCCGAGTACCCACAGCATGGTGGGAGGAACCCTGGGATCCCCAGCCTTCATTTTCCCAACAAGTGTCCAATGTCTACACAAAGATGAATGTATTGAGATAAGTCTGTCTTTGTTTTGTATGGCTGGATGGTGGTGTAGCATGCTGCACTAGCATTCTCATAAACCAATTGTGTAACAAAAGGAATTCCTGCCAGAGGTTCTCAAAAAATTCTACCAGCTGTGTTTAGCAGCCTATCCACAAATGTCTGAAACAGTTCATCAGGGCCTTGTTTGATACCAGGTAAATTCCCACTGAGATCCCCTTTAGTCAGTAATTGATTCCAAGCACAGCATGCAGCCATTGCAATCTGTGCATACACTTCTGCAGGTAGGCCAACCTGATTAGCATTAGCTTCATATTGACTCTCTCCCAGAAGCATTAATATTCCAATCTGTGTTACCTGCCTGAACATTCATCATGGCAGTTCTCTTACTTGTTTCACACCATTCAGAGCTTGACGGTAAGTAATCTCCTCTTGACAAAGTAGCTTTACATATAGTTTTCCAATCTTGGGGGCTTAAATTTGATTCTATCACTGTATCCAATAAAGCTTATGTAAAAGAGGCAGCAACTGTGTACTGTGCTACAGGTCTTCTTAACTCTTTTATTACTCTTGCAATCATTTCCACCTGCTGGATCCCGTTCTCAACTACAAACATGGATGAGACAAAAATTCTGAGCCTGACATTGAACTGCAAACTGCAGCCAATGGACCATTGGCAATTCAAGCATACCTCTAAGTTTACCTTGCAACACCAGAGCAACCACAATGTTGGAAAACAAAACTCAGTCTAGTCTCTCCAAAAACACCAAGTGAATCACCCCTATGCTACAAAGTTTGGCTGCCAATTCCTGCACATGAATGCACAACTGTGCAGCCGCCAATACCTCACCAAAGAGACACTGCCCTAAATAATATCTCATATAGTTCTAGTTTTTAGGATATCCCAATTTAGAAGTATCTTTAGAGACCTGTTTTCCTGGGTTGGCTCATGCCATGTCTTGTTATCTGAATGACTCCAACTCTGAGTTACCAGGTTTAAGCTAACTTTCTGTTACCAAAGTTAAAATTTTTAATCATATCCAATAACTTATAAGCTAATAATCTATAGCCAAGACATGCAGAACATATGTAGATTTTTAAAACCTCTCAGAAACAAAATGAAGTAGATACACATCTTATATATTTAAACCAAACAATATTTTCTTACTTTTCCTAGCTGTAATTTCAAGAGAGAAGCACCTTGTCACCTGCTAAACACTGTCACAGAGATTTTTCTAGGAAAAACAGCCATCAAGGGGTGGATAGCCAGCATATTAAATTTTAACCATTTTTTCTTTTCAACATGAAACATAGAACAACAATCATTCAAACAACAAAACAAAAACACAGACTTAACATAAACCTGTCAGTTTTGACAGACATGGACAGATTGGTACACCAGAGACAGACAATAGGCAGAGGGAAACCAAAATTAAGAATTTCTCCAGTAGGAGACAAAGACGTCTCCCAATTTCCTCCTGTTCCTAGGAGAGCCTGAACAGGGGACAACTGCTTTTCTAAAACTCTTTCTCTCATATTCAAGGTCTAACTCTTCATCTCCTTTAGAAGGTGCAGCAGCACCTACTGATAGTTACTCCTCAGTGCTCTGCTTTCTTTACTTCCCCAATCCTTCTAACCCTGCTTCTCTCACTTGAGGCAGCTCTTAGGCTGTGTGTTAGTTACTAGACGTCTGACCCCAGCAAACAGACCACTCCAGACCACACACGTGAAGCCAGGGTAGATGACTCCACCTTATTTCAGCAAGGTCTATTGTGGTAAACAAGGTCTTCTACAGCCTGTTCAAGGCTGGGGGAGGGCACAAGGTATAATTCCAGGAGTGGTATAGCTGGTTCCTCAGACAGTACTATGTGAAATTTTCTGAGGAACTGCCAGACTGATTTTCAGAGTGGTTGTACTAGCTTCCATTCCCCCCAAGCAATGGAGGAGTGTTCCACTTTCTACACATTCTTGCCAGCATCTTCTGTCACCTGAGTTTTTGATCTTAGTCATTCTGACTGGTGTGATGTGGAATCTCAGGGTCATTTTGATTTGCATTTCCCTAATGACTAAGGATGTTGAACATTTCTTTAGGTGCTTCTCGGCCATTCAAGACTACTCAGTTGAGAATTGTTTGTTTAGCTCTGTTCTTTATTTTTTAATATGGTTATTTGGTTCTCTGATGTCTATCTTCTTGAGTTCTTTGTATATATTGGATATTAGCCCTCTATCGAATATAGGATAGGCAAAGATCTTCTCCCAATCTGTTGGTTGCCATTTTGGCCTATTGACAGTGTCCTTTGCCTTACAGAAGCTTTAAAATTTTATGAGGTCCCATTTGTCAATTTTTGATCTTAAAGCATAAGCCATTGGTATTCTGATGTTTAGAAAATTTTCCCTGTGCCCATGTGTTCAAGGCTTTTCCCCACTTTCACTTCTATTAGATTCAGCATGTCTGGTTTTATGTGGAGGTTCTTGATCTACTTGGACTTGAGCTAAGTACAAGGAGATAAGAATGGATTGATTTGCATTGTTTGGCAAGCTGACTACCAGTTGAACCAACATCATTTGTTGGAAATGTTGCATCTTTATTCCACTGGATGGATATAGCTTTGTGTTAAAGAACAAGTGACCATAGCTATGTGGGTTCATTTCTGGGCCTTCAATTCTATTACATTCATCTTCTTGCCTATCTCTGTGCCAATACCATGCAGTTTTAATCACTATTTCTCTGTAGTACAGCTTGAGGTCAGGGATGGTGATTCCCCCAGAAGTTCTTTTATTGTTGGGAATAGTTTTCACTATTCTCAGTTTTTGGTTATTCCAAATGAGTTTGAGAATTGCTCTTTCTAACTCTATGAAGAATTGAGTTGGAATTTTTGATGGGGATTGCATTGAATCTGTAGATTGCTTTCACTAAGCTGGCCATTTTTACTATATTAATCCTGCCAATCTATGAGCATGGGAGATATTTCCATCTTCTGAGATCTTCTTCAGTTTCTTTAGGGACTTGAAGTTCTTTTCATACAGATCTTTCACTTGCTTGGTTAGATTCACTCCAAGATATTTTATATTATTTGTGACTATTGTGAATGGCGTCATTTCCCTAATTTCCTTCCCAGCCAGTATATCCTTTGAATAGAAGAAAGTTACTGATTTGTTTGAGTTAATTTTATATCCAGCCACGTTGCTGAAGTTGTTTATCAGCTGCAGGAGTTCTCCGATGGAATTTTTGGGGTCACTTAAATATACTACCATATCATCAGCAAATAGTGATATTTCAACTTCTTCCTTTTCAGTTTTTAGTATTTTGACCTCCTTTTGTTGCCTAATTGTTCTGGCTAGAACTTCCAGTACTATATTGAGTAGATAGGGAGAGAGTGGGCAGCCCTGTCTAGTCCCTGATTTTAGCAGGATTGCTTCAAGTTTCTCTCCATTTAGTTTGACGTTGGCTACTGGTAGGCTGTATATAGCTTTTACTATGTATAGATATGGGCTTTGAATTCCTCATATTTGCAAGACTTTTAACATGAATGGGTGTTGTATTTTGGCAAATGCTTTTCCAGCATGTAGTAAGATGATCATGTGGTTTGTATTTTTTGAGTTTGTTTATATAGTGGATTATGTTGATGGATTTCTGAATATTGAACCACCCCTGAATTCCTGGGATGAAGCCTATTTGATCCTGGAGAATGGTCACTTTGATGTGTTCTTGGATTCAGTTTGTGAGAATTTTATTGAGTATTTTTGCACCAATATTCATAAGGAAAATTTGTCTGAAGTTCTCTTTATTAGTTGGGTCTTTTCATGGCTTAGGTATCAGCATAACTGTGGCTACATAGAACGAAAGTAGTGTTTCCACATTCCCAAGTGAAGATCACAGGCCCCTCCAACTTGCAGATTTCAACCATGATATCACTGCCCCATTAGCTATATAGCGCTCTAGCTTGCTCTTATTCCTTTTATCCACCCTCTACACCTTGGTCCTGACAAAGTTATCTCTTAGACCCCCAATGTAGAATTTGCCCATCAAGCTGCAGATTCACTGTTGTCCCAATGGCTTGTCTCACTTGCACCACTCAAAGATTCATTTCCAGCCTTTGGCTTCATGAGATATAAGGTGCCATTAAATTCATAAAAGAGTAATTGAAGGGCATTATTCTGTTCCAAGCTCTGTAAGCATAAGTGGGACTGAGTACATACATCTATAAAAACATTGGCTAGAATCCATTAGTGATGTATAGTGCAAAATACAAGTGCAAGTGAAGGGATGTCAGGAGGGAACTGGGATATTCTCATCTGCCACACAAGCCTGGCCACTACACTAAAGGTAATATACCCAGATCCTTACGCTTTCCAGAAAAAGTTTGCTTCACCTATCTAGGACAAGGGCTACCATTTTATGCTTATCTTGTGCCACCCTGCTCCAAACCTCGGACCCTTCAACCACACTGTCCTTTTACCCAGAAATCTGTATTCCACACTATTATCCCAGAGGACCTCAATGTCCTCCTCTGAGTGGCAGTGCAAAGGTCATTGCCTGAGGAGCCTGCTCTGGTGTCCTGTGCTTGCTTGGTTTGGTTCCTGTGGTGCCTGATCCTGAGACACAATATAGTTTTCTTTGTGCATCCAGATCAATGAGAAACAAATACTTATTTGTGGGTCCAATGATGGCCTTGCCCATCTTGACCCTTCAGAAAAAAGGGATGCATGTGGCTCCCAGCTCAGGTCCTAGCACACTTGGAAATTCTCCATGAATATCATGTACTGAGCACAGGATGGCACATGAAAGCCCTAACCAGAAGCTGCTCTTCAGTGTGAATCAGAGCCTGTCACACAGCAGGGATGATGGTGTCAGCAGCCTTCCACAAAGATGAGCTTTTCACATGGGCACCCACACAAAGAAATGTCCCACCTCTCCCAATACTGTAAAGTTGATAACAGAAATTCCTCTGCATCCCTTGTTCCCACTCAATGAAATGTGCCTCTTCCTCTGTTGAAGGTGATAACATGTGAGACCCTCAAAACTCTCAGGGTTTGACAGATTGATGTGTTGTTGAATTGTTACCTGTCTGACAGATGGGACTTTGCAGACCTGGTAAGAAGGGTTTTTTTTGCAGTACAGAGATAATGCATGTGGACAGAACCATACCTCTGAGAAAGACAAATTAGCATATGAGTAGTAACTTGGCTTCCTCTAAAAACATTGTCTCCAGAAAAGAACCAGAAAAGAACTTGTTGAGTAAGAAAGGTTTGCAGAAGATTTTGAATATCTTGAGGAGAGGACCTTGATCATAGTGAGGGAAGACCTATCAGAGAAAACCACTGTGCTGTGGCTCCCCTCTCACCAGGTACCATGAAACTATACATGCTCCTTGTGATCATGGCAACAGTTGCTAGTGAAGTGGAAGGGACCTTCTTCAGTGACTGCATGGCAAACAAAAGGAATGTCTAGAGCAGGTTAAAGGTGGCAATGGTGTATATACTGATGACTTATATGGACACTGTGGACTACTGTCTGTCTGTCTGTCTTTCCATCTATCTATCTATCTATCTATCTATCTATCTATCTATCTATCTATCTATCTATCTATCTGACAGTCTCTTCCTGACATTCATTCTTTCTGTCTCCCCACTCCCCTCTCCTTGCTGTAAGTCTCAGATCTCCGGCTCATGAGCTTGGATGGTTGAGAGCTGACTTGCAGCACTGCTTAGAGTCATATTTTAAGTATCTGCTCCTTAGACGCTGTTTCTCCACAGCCATGCAGTAGCTAGCTTACCTTCATCTCCCCAAGAATGGGTTACCAATCATAGAATGCATCTTCTTATGCTCTCCCCTCATGCCCTAGCAATGTGAGGTAGCCTTGCTAAAAGCTGGCTGCCCTAGTCTGCATAGTTTTGTGATTGTCTTTCCAAATTCAATTCACAAATGCAGGAAGCAGGTCGGCTTAGCAATGCCACTACACCTCAGTGTGACCTCTTTTTCATCTCGAATGGTCATGGAATTTTACTTCCCTAGTTACATGGAGGTGATTTGTGTTAGCCCTGACATCTATTCTGGATTGGAAGGCATAGTGTGACAAGAAACAACCAAGGTTAGTTTTACAGAAAGGGAAACACAGACAGGATGGTTTGCTCTTCAAAATGAGCCTATCTGCTTCAGGGAGAAAGGTCAATAGTGGCTGACAGAGTCATGGGGACGCTGCATGCTTGGTCACCTTTACCTTGCTGCTGTCTGTGGGCAGAGGTGTGACACCTATTTTACCATCCGTGAGTGATGACCAGACTTTGCCCTCTCTCACTGATGCCTCTCATTCATTCAGTCCCTCTTTTGTTTTACTTCCAGTATTTCACCTTCCTTTTTTTCCCATGGATGAGGAGACTCCTTTGGGTAACACAGCAGTTGGCAGCATTCAGACATGCCTTGCAGAAGCAGTTTGCAGTCACAATTTGAACGGACAATAAACCTTAGTTGCAGAATGCAAAATTGAACTTCAGCCAAAACGAAGACCAAAATAGTCTTCACAGGCAACTGATAGGTGGGTCAAGGAACTTACAAGGTAAAGGAGATACCATAGCAAATGGAGGAGCAGTAGACAGCTCTGAGCTCCATATCAGGAAATGCGTGACAGCTAATTTCGGGATTGGTCACTCTCAGGCTTTTGCCTAAGATCACATGTTGGTACAAAGGAAGGAGCCATCTCAGAGTCAAAGTAGTGTGCCAGGATCCTTCCAGGCTTATCAGAAAGAGGGAGATTTGGTTATGATCCGTGCATGTCATGGAAGAGTTCACACAGGTAACTGAGCAGATTCTAGGACAGCATGCCAGCCAATGATCAGTAAAGTGAAGTCAGAGATGGACAAGCTCCCAGGGGTACAGTTCCTGGTAAGCCCATAAAATCCTGCCCTGCAGATATATGCAAGCACCGAGATGAAGAATGGCCACCACTGTCCATACATTGCAATAGAGTTGCTTTTGAGAGTTGGGGGATAGAGAGTCGAGAATCAATGTGATTCTCCATGTGATGATACCTTCCTCATGAGCTGTCAGACAAGAGAAAGAATACCACAGCTGTGCCAGAGATGCTGTTGATGGACACTGCCCTGTCCTAAGCTCTCTGGACATGTGTCATCTCATGTAACCTCAGAAGAAGCCTGGGAGGTGGCCCCACTTTGAAGATGAGGGACAGACAAAGTGAGATGAATAATCATGAGCCTTCTTTCTTCTCTTTTCATCTCTTGTTACAGTCTGCATTTTCCTGGCTGCACCCGCCCCTCCTCGCTCTCGCCTAGTCATTCCACAAGCCTCCACTTTCACGTTTCCTCCTGGAACCAGGGCTCAGTGTGGCCTTCAGCTCAGATTAGACCCCCATGGATCCACTGCAGAAATGGGATCCCATGTCAATTTCTGCGCCCTCCCGCATAGCCACTGTGATGAACTCCCAAGAGGCCTCAGCAGCCCCTCAGCCTTCCTCTTCTGAAAAGCTAAACATGGGCCTCAGCATCCTGAGCTCCAGCCCCAGTCCGAGTTCAGGTGCCCCAGCTCCTCTGTCAGAGGGGCTGTTCCATCAGCAGACCCGGGAGAAGAAGGCCCTGTGGCAGCAGTACTGGGAGAAGCAGGGCATTCCTCAGAGGAAGAAAGTCTTCCTGAGGCACTCGAGACGCTGGCACCGGGATCACATGGCACCTTACCTGCTTGAAAGGGATGTCAGAGGCTTTCCCTCAGGCGACAAAGCTCAGAATCAGCTTTTATGCCAGGGCTACGTGCAGAATATTTCTGGGATGAGTGGGCAGAAGAACGCAGCCCCGAACCCTCCCTCCTGGGAAACGCTAGTACAGGGCCTCAATGGCCTCACCCTCAGCCTGGGAGCCATCAGACCCAGCTCTTTGCCAGAGGGGCCTCGGCAGCAGCAGGAGCCAGAGGACATGTGCCAGCTGGAGAGACAGCAGGAAAGCCTGAAGATGTTCCAGAGGATGCTCAAGTAGAGGATGTAAGAAGGCTGAGGTGCTGCCCCCCCCCCCCAGATGATAGATGTGAAAACACATTTAGAAGGTGCTGCATTACCATCTTGGTGGCTTGGTCTCCTCTGAGGTCAAGGCAGTCCACTGCCACTGGATGAGTCCCAACACTTGTCCTATGATGGGAATTGTCCTTGGGCAGGTCTCAACTATCCTGCCTGTCTTTAAATACGCCTTTTTGGTTGTGGTGCTGTGTTTTAGCCTATACAGAAGAAAACTGGGTATTAGTGATCCCCAAATGTGTGTGATGTGATTCATACACTGAGAGTTTTCACTGATTTTTCTTACAGCTCATCAACCCCTCCAGCTTCTTGTTATAAAGAATCAACACCATATGTATATATATGCATATATATGTGTATATATAGAAGGCATACATCCACATGTCTTCTTGATGTCAGTTTATTGAGTGCCCCCACAAGAAGGGTTACTACATATGTTGGGATGTATGTGCTCGGTAGGAGACAGTCACTTGAACCTTCCAGAAACTGAAGCCAGGGAATGCAGGCTTAAAGCTGCAACCCAATGTCCTGTGGTGGGTAAAGCTTCCAGGAGTGTGAACCTACATGGAAGAAGAGAAGTTGTCCTCCTTAGCCACACCAAATGGTGGGTCTCTGGAGAAATTTCCCATGTGTTCACTCAATTATGGTTGTAGCAGAAGGTGACTTGGGATGGTAGAACTGTGTGTTATCCCTCCTCCCACTCCTCCCCTCTGGTCCTTTATGTCACTAATAGAACTACAGACACTGGGGCAGGTCAGGAAGGCCATAGTTTCATGTAGAGGAGGACGCAGAGATTAGCAGTTCCAGTAGCCTGCTGGGAAAAGGCTCGGCAGTCTAGGGAGTAGGTAAGGATTGCACTGGAGAAAGGTTTGGAGGACATCATTATGTTCTCAGAAATTTGGTGAGACATGGTGAATGTTTGCAGGGACTTACAAGCCCTATCTTTTTCCATAATGGCACTATGTATAATCAAGGTCTGGGTATACACATATTATTGACTAGAAGCTGCGGGTGGCTGTGCAGTCGTCCCTCAAGTGTTCCCTTACTGGTCAATGGCCAGTGGTGGAAAGTGCTCTAAACGAGTCTATCAGTGGTCATATTGGTGATGTGTGTGCTTTTTTGTTGTTTTCATTGGGTTTTTTTTTTTAGCTGGTAAAGTCCCTGATCATTCAGAAGATCAGCTGGGAGTGCAGAAATTCACCCCTAGATGAATTGACAAAAAGGACAGTATTTTACTTCCCTGTGTGCCACATGAGAGGGGTGGGTGCTCAGGTTGGGCTTGGTCAACTGTAGATTTGGCCATTGTTCCAGTTTGCTGCATGGCAACCATTCTGCTGTGGGAACCTGAAAGCCATGTGTGCTTAAAGGGAACATGCTCTTCCCCTCCACACTCATTCTGTTGCTTCTGAGTGGACTGAATTGAAATCGAGGAGCAGCTGCTCACCATAGCTCAGGAGCAGCACACACACACTATATATATATATCATTATATATATATATATATATATATATATATATATATATATATATATCGATATATATATATAGTGATATATATATATATATATATATATATATATATTATATATATATCTTCTGAATTAGAGAGGGAGCTGAAGGCATCCTAGTGGGATCACCCTTCTCCCTGGCCATTTGGCCATGAGAAGCAGAGCTTCTTGTGTACTAGTTAAAGGAAGCATGTGTGAGACATGTCACTGACTGAACTTTTTGTCATCCTTCATCCTCACATGTCCCTTGACATGCATGCTCTGTATAAAGCACCAGCTTATCTCTCTCTGACTTGAGGGGTCTGTTGGGGTATATACATGTGGATTTTAAATTTTCTGATATGGAATTGATTTGCTTTCTTTCAAGGATGTGCTGTTCTCTAATTGTACCAGATGGCACGAAATCCCCTGTTCCAACTGTGAAAGCAGGATCTCTTCTGTGAGCGCCTGCCTCTGTGTTAAGTGGGATGTCATAGTGTGGTCCTGTGAGAGACTATGAGACTTAAAGAAAGTGAGCAGTGATCTCTACTCTACTTCTGGAGACAACTGATTTGTGTTACACATTGTGAGTTTTGTAACACATTGTCTGAGCCATGATACTGACGGTGATGAGTTAAATTTCCATTGCACTTAAGTTTGCCTGGTCACTTTTCACTAATTCTCCTTTTGAAACAGCAATGCTTATCTTTGTTTCTTCCAACAGTCCCTTTCTGAAGTAATGCCATGTTTTCCTCCTGCAACATCTTCACCTACCTAATACTTTAGCTAACTGGTTGTCTTCCTGATGTCCCCTCCGCATCCAGCATCCTTACCTGCCCCTCTTCAGAGTACATGGCAGGAAAGTTTCAGAGTTAGATGATAGTGCAGTAGGATGGTCATGGAACCATGAGGTCTAAGGTCTACCTTGTTGGATACTCAAGAGAGCCGCTTCAATTAACAAGACGATCCATTGTGTCTCTGTAGTTCTGGGGATGCAGGAACCTTTGGCATGTTGGCTCAGGCTCAGGCTCAGGTGCTAGCCTAATTATCACCCCCCCCAAAAAAAAAACTTCATCCTACAGTGGATAAGACGCTAAGAGCTTGGCCAAGAACTCTGTCCCAGTCACTGGAGTGGCTTGGGAGCCCTCGCCCTTGCTTTTTGCTCTTCTTACTAGTGATCCTCTTACTGGATGAGGTAGCCCTTGTTACTACTCCACAACCCCCGGTTACTTGAGCACTTTTGATAATCTCACTTGACGATAATTACTGACTACTCATGTATACCCCCTTTAATTGCATTTCTTAATCCTCTTCCAGGGGGTTGAGCTAAACTATTCTATGTGCCCTGTATGAGTGTGTGCCTGCATGCCTGTGTACCAGTGTAGGCAGCCAGCTTGTGTGGATAGAGTTCCAAGGTTAATCCTGTGTGTGTTCCTCTGTTGCTTCCCATCGTGTCTATACAGATTCATGTTTTCTAAGATTGGGGAACTCACGAGTTTGGCTTCTTCTGATGGAGTACTAGTCCCAGGATTCCTTTGTTCTCTGCCTAGCAGCAGTAGGATTATGGGTGTGCCCTTCCAGTCCTGGCTTTGAATGAGGGCTGGGAATCTAAGCTCAGGGCCTCAGGTCCTTATGGCATACACTTTAGCTGTGCCCCTGGATTCCAATGCATGACCTGAAGTTTTAATTAGTCACATTTGACCTTCACATTCTACCATTTCTCTTTCTGAGTAGTGAAGCCCCCAACCCAGTGTGCGCCATTTCTGGCCTTACACTCTTTGGAGGGGTGCTGCCTGTGCGAGAAGACCAGGGTGTGAGTCTCACACTCAGAAAGTAGCAGGCAGCATGTTCATGAGCACTTTTCAGTACCTTAGGTGCATTGCTCTGCTGCTCTCAACACTGCAGCAAGCACCTTTAAAAGCTGGTGCTACAAGAGGGATTCTAATTATGCCTTGACTGTTGTCATGGTGACGCCTTTAGAATACCTTTCATCAATGCAACCTGATTTACCTCTAGGACTGGATCTTGCCAACCTCTCACATCCCTTTGGAAATAGAGATACATCTTCCCACTGCATCTGATTTTGTCTCAGGAAAGGTTGGAGATTCGTATGCCAGAAGTGTGACAGCCTGTGGCCCCCTGAGATTCCTGGGAAGGAGGTAGTGGCAGAGGTGTAGGTTGTTAATCTCATTCAAAAACCACTGTGGAATCAATAACCTGGGAGAACAAGCTCTTCCTGACAGGATGGAGTGCGGTTGGTTGCCTAGGTTACAAGTAGCAAAAGCCAGAGCACATGGAGAGTGTCACAGGACCAGCTTCATTCTGCAGGATCCAGGCCTAGATTGTAAGTTTGAGTGAGCATGCTGTTTCAGAGCCTCCTCAATACTGGCAGTTTACTGAAGATGCTCTGGGCCCACTTATGAGAAGCAAATTCAGAGAGGATGAGGACCTAGACTCTAGCCACTAACTGCAGGGGTCATTGGCGTTTGAGTGAGAGTATGCAGATTGCTTAGTCTGTTTCCTCATGGTGGTGGAGACTGTGAAGAAGCAGTGGTCCCAGCCACAAATGCTATTCCTTCTGTGCAGGTGGCCCTGTTGCCTGTGTGCAGGGCACTTTGATAAACATGTTGAAATGGAGTGTTCCTCAGTGTCTATGACCTGATGGGTGGACAAAGAGATCCTGAAGATTGGAGAACACCACACACACACACACACAGAGGCAGGCAGAAAGCAGAGGAAATTGTGACATTTCAAACACCATGTATTATCTCATGTTGTAATGCCAAGTTAAGTGAGCTTGACAAAAACCAAATGAAACAAAACAGAAAGCTCATATATGTATATATATATATATATATATATATATATATATGTGTGTGTGTGTGTGTGTGTGTGTGTGTGTGTGTGTACATTATATATGTTTGTATGTATGTATGTATGTATGTATGTACGTACTGGATTACCTCACTGTGTTTGACACCTGACAATGTTTATATCTTTTTTACAATGACTACTCAGGTCACTGGTTATGGTGAGGTATATGTTGGTTAAGCTTGCTGAGATGTGTCCCACATAAAATCCTCAACACTTGTGCCCTGAGATGTGACATGATAGGGTGAACTAAATATGCCAAGCAGAATCTCAGTGTAGACCTTGAGACTGTAATGGCCATTCATGTTTTGTTGTCCACAAAATTAAGAAACGGGTATGTAAATGGAGTTGGTTGCTGTCAGGGTAACGTACTGAATCAGGTGAAAATGTTGACCTGGATGGACAGACACTATACGTTTCTGAAAAGGACATGATAAGGTCATGTCATAGCATCCTGTATGTCATCCACCATGTGCTAAATCCCACCACTTTCACCTGTCGCATATAGTTAACCCAACAGGAACACCCTGATTATAGAACTGTCACAGGATACATGACTAAGTGTGAATATCAACCCAGGCACACATGACCAAGTGTAACTATCAACAGGGGGATACATGACCAAGTGTGAATATCAACATGGAGATATATGATCAAGTGTGAATATCAACACATGGGGATGTATGATAAAGTGTGACTATCAGATACATGATCCAGTGTGAATATCAATAAGAAGATACTTGACCAAGTGTGAATAGCAACATGGGTATACATGATCAAGTGAAAATAACAATACAGTGATACATGACCAGGTGTGAATCTCAGCATGGGGACACATGGCCAAGTATGAATATCAACATGTGTATACATGACCAAGTGTGAATAGCAACACAGGGATACATGACCAAGGGTGAATATCAAACTAAGAGAGAAAGCAAGTTGGAACATGCTTAATAAACATGAAAGGAAGTCAGATGGCATAGGAGACCACAGGCATTCTGCCTTCAATCTCCACGAGTGTTTCTTTGGTTTGTTTGGTTGGTTGGTTGTTTGGTTGGTTGGTTTTTTTGAGGCTGGGCTTGTCTACCATGCAGCTGTGGTGATCCTGGAATTTACAATGTGCATCAGCTTGGAAGAAATTCACAGTGATCTCCCTGCCTCTGCCTCCTGGATGTCGAGTTGATAGCTAGAGCCAACACACCACCTCTGTTTCTTTTCTTTCTTTCTTTTTCTTTTGACATTATCTTTTTAAAAAATTTATTTTTGTACACTATGTTTATAAGTACTACCTAATCATTTCAGAGGTAATTGCAAAATACCAAAATATTTAAAATTGTTTGTATCTATTTCCTTTGAGACCAAAAAATGTTAGCAGATACAATATGCCATAAAACACATGACAGTTTGATGTATTGTTGCAGATTCAAACTGGAAATCATTTGGGTTTTTTTGTCATCCAGAAGTCCTAGAAAAGAGAATCTGTGTTTACCTAATTTGAGTTTCATTTTTAAAATGAAGAAATAAAAATTGGAGCATATACCATTCCATATGGCAGCTGCATGGAAATTCCATCCTGGTTTATTGTTATTATTTTGTGGTGTATTATTTTATTATATGCTCTCTGTGTATGATTGTGAGAACCTGTCTGGGAGAGTGCCTGTAAAGCCCATATGTAAAATAAGCTCACTTCCTGTGTAGATCAATACCTTAGTGTTTTTGTAATTATTATTATTGTTAATTTTTTTTACTTTACATCCTGATTGCAGCTTCTCCTTTCTCCCCTCCCTCCAGTCTCCTCTAACATCCCTGTTCCCCATCATTCTCAACTCCATCCCTCATGACTACCTTGCCTTTGAATGCAAACATTCATGGGCCAGTCCAATCAGTGGGTGCTATTCCCACAGACATGAATCTTTCCCTGCAATTGTCCCATTTGTAGGACATTCTCATGGCACATACAGTTTTGCTGTGCACATGCAGCACAGGGCACAGGGAGAGGTGAGGCCTGTTCAGGAAGGGATGGACAGACCTCCATGTCATTCTTGCAAAGAGCATTCTCTTGGGATTACAGTTTTCTTGCCCCTGGATGGTGGCCCTCCTCGTTTCCATTCACCGTGGGCATACTGCAACTGCTCTGACATTTGACCTCCTTACAAATGGTGATGCTGGGGTAGGGTTCCTGAGATTGCTTAACAGACTTCAGACTCTACTGAAGTTCCTCTCTTCATGATGTTTGGGTACATAATGAAAGGATGAGACTGTTGGAGGGAAAAGCCTCTCCTGCCAGGAGGCAGTGGGAAGTCTGTAGGGCTTCAGGGCAATCTGGGCATTAGGGGCCAAAACCAAGGATGCAGGAGAAAGGACAAAGTAAGAAATAGTACTGGGAGGCCTTCAAAAGGCCTCCCCTGCTGCCCTGATACACAGTCTTCTAGTCTGACAGTGAACCCTGAAACCCATGCATGTCCTGGAATATTAGTGGCTTTCTGAGCTCACACAGATACTGACCAAATGAAACTGCTGCTTACATGATGGGCATCGTTTCCTAGCAGCCACTGGGCAACTCTTCTGGGCAGATTCAGTGGCAAGCTTATGGAAAGGGCAGTCATGGACTATCCAGTGTGTAGCTGGCTCCTTCCAAACAGCAGAAAGAAGAAAGAAACATCTTTAAGGTAAAGAAAGAGCCTCAACCAACTATTGTTAGCTCTGGCTCCCTTAACTTTGAGGAACATGAAACATATTGTTCCTTTCAGTAGAGGCCATTGAGGGGATACAAGATGGGCCATTAGACTTGAGAGTAAAGTGCATGTACATTGGAAGAGATGGGACACCAGCAAGGAGTTCCTGGGTTCTTTGTCTACTTGTGAGGCCATTTTTATTCCTTGTCCTTTGCTGCCTCCATGCTTGGCTGGGGAAATGTATTCAGTAAGTAAGCAGCACTCTCCAAACTGGTTTCCTTATATCCCTGAGCCCTTGGGAACCTGGGCAAGGATTCTGGTGCTTTCAGGACACAGTTTCCAAATTTTCTGATGTTTTTCTTACATTTCAAAACAGTGTGTGTTTGAGTGTTCAAACATTCAATGACTTAAGACACATATCTGAAGAGTAGAGGCCAACACAAGAAGTCCAGTCTCTCTACAAACCATTGAGTTCCAGGACCTGAACTCCAGTCATCGAAAGGCATAGTGAGTGACATGTGGGATGACAATCCTGCTAGGCCCTAATCTCTGATTTTCACGAGTACTGTTACCTAGAACTCTTCTGCTCAATGAACATCAGAGGCAAAGCTTGGCCCTCTGTACAGAAGACACACACTCTGACTGCTAACGCCCTGGCATTAACACCCACTGGATGCTGACTCCCATTCTAATGGAAACTCTGGATTCAGGAATGAATGGCTACACTTGGCATAACTCATCCAAAAGCATATTTAGGTCACAGGTTAGAGGCTGCAGGCCCAAGCAGCACAGCTGCAGACATTATAGAAGTGCACAGGGCAAGGCACAGAGTACTCAGTTGAGGTAGGAAATGAGCTGGAAGCTGAGGGGTCATGACCTCTGGCAAAAACCTTGAAAAATCCTCTCTTTTTGGTTGTCTGAGATTTTCATACGAAGTCTTTTTATCACATTCACCCCCAAATCTCCCAGATCCTAAACATTCCACATTCTTTTGAATTTGTGGCTGTTATTTTTGTTTTGTTGTAACCCCTTCAAGATCCATTTGTGTTGTCTTTTATTTATTCATCAATTGATTGATTGATTGATTGATTGATTGACT
Source organism: Arvicanthis niloticus (assembly GCF_011762505.2). NCBI lineage: Eukaryota > Metazoa > Chordata > Mammalia > Rodentia > Muridae > Arvicanthis > Arvicanthis niloticus. Next base: position 14,926,250 of record NC_047679.1, read on the forward strand.
GATTCATATGGACATCCAAAGGCCCCTGTATGGATGAGTGGCCAGCAGTTCAGACAGAAGAACAGACCTGTGGAGGCTCAAGCCACATCTATGCAATGCCATTGAAAAGGATCTGGGGAGTTAGCTCAGACATTAAAGGTGCTTACAGCATGAACAGGAGTGAGTGAGTTCATGGTGGAAAGCCAGGCCTGGAGGCTTGCCCTCAGAGTCCTAGATCCAGTGATGCCCTGACTGGTGGGTGGATCTAGTGGGATCACAGGCCAGCAAACGCAGGCTAATCATTAGTTTCACATCCAAGAAAAAGTCTGTCTCTACAAAGTGGCCAACTCCTGAAGGATATGTGGAACTCGAAGCAAAACACATTTCCTTGTGAGTATACGCCTTGCCCCCGTACAGACATGCATCTACTTACAAAGGATACCTACAAAAACAACAGACACCCATAAACGGCCTCTGAACGGCAGATAGACTGAACTTCACAACTTCCCTGAGACTCTACCTCTAAGCATCTCACCAACTCCTGCTGAGGCCACTCAGAAGACAACAGTTGCATCCTGCCAGTGTTAGGGGCACATGCTCAACCACAGTGATCACCTATGTGTTGTATATTGACTTGTGACATCTTATTTGAACAACTGAGAGACTCATTCCTAAAGACTCCTGTCACCTCTTCCCAAGTGGTCAGTATCAGGAGGGACAGCTGATGGTTTAAGATCCAACAATCCAGATCATCCTCATTTTACCTGAGGACAGAGATGGGGAGTTCCTTTTGACCCTTTATTCAAAGAACTACTGCCCATTGTTAAGGGACAGAGGCTGACCAAGGCGACACTTTGGTGGGACCTGAAGGCACTGTTAAAGGAGGAAAATCCACCAGAGTCCCCCAGTGTAACAAGATGCTCTTCTTCCTGCAAGCTACCCTGATTATAGTGGGTGGTGCAGTGCAAGTGACAGCCCATCTAGGGCAAAAGAACATGCATCCTCAGAACTCTTGCTCTGCTCTGCTCTGCTCTGCTCTGCTCTGCTCTGCTCTGCTCTGCTCTGCTCTGCTCTGCTCAGATCTGCTTCTCCTCCCCCTCCCCCTCCCCGTCCCCGTCCCCGTCCCCCTCCCCCTCCCCCTCCCCCTTTCTTCTTCTTCTTCTTCTTCTTCTTCTTCTTCTTCTTCTTCTTCTTCTTCTTCTTCTTCTTCTTCTTCTTCTTCTTCTTCTTCTTGTTTTCTCTCCTCTTTCTCTGTCTCTCTCTCTGTGTCTCTCTCTGTGTCTCTCTCTGTCTCTCTCTGTCTCTCTGTCTCTGTCTCTGTCTCTGTCTCTGTCTCTGTCTCTCTCTCTCTCTCTCTCTCTCACACACACACACACACACACACACACACACACACACCCACACACCTCCTCTTTTCCCTTTGCTGCCATTCAGAAAGAGAAGTAGAACCAGAATGCATGGCTGAGGATATTTGGTTCTGTGACCTTTTCCCTCCCCAGCCAGGCTTCCTGATGCAAGAGACACAGGGGTAGTCACAAGATTTTCCTCTTCTTCCACCCCCTGTGTCCCCATTGCCTACTATGTCATCTGTGGCTTAGAGGGTCCTCTTTTTATTGAGGACCCCCCAAAAGATGTAGTTTTTTTTAGTAATCTGTGTAGTGAGACTGGCTCTTACCTCTGATACACAGGGAGATTGTGTACCCTGAGAGCAACCTTCAGGGCAAGTATATTGAACTTCTGTTAGGAGTCAGTTCGTTTGCCCAGTTGCTCTACAGCTTCTAACCCTACTCTATAAAGTCTTCCCAATTTAATGCTCAGAATCCGAACAAAACAAAAACATGTGTTTGCTCTTTAATGTTTTTCCTTTATACTTGCTCCCAGTCCCCAAACCTTACTCACCTTCTAGTAACCCACTGGCCTATAATTATGTCTTATGATTCCACTTCCTCAGTGGAAATTTACAATGTGACAGTGAGATTTCTCATATTCACACATCCATAGCCTTGGAATCTGAGTCAAAGGAGTGAGGGATTCCATACACACCTCCCCAGTTTTCTCCCAGTCACACCACTGTGCCCTAGTGGTTGCCCCAGAGGTCACCTTTGATGACCCATTCTTTGTGCACCCAGAGCTTCCAAGTTCACTGACATACATGTCCCCATTACTCAACAAGTCCTTTCCCATGAATTTCTGGTCTCCTCTCCTTTTTCTTCCCCACTCCCAGCTCTATTCCTGCTTTCCCTCCTACATGGATAAAGACTTACATTCACAAATTTGGCCAGAAAAATGAAGAACTCGGGACAGACTTAAATCCTACCACCCTCACGAATACATGCTCCCCTTTGCCATGTGGACAGATGCATTCTCGCATACTCCAGGCACAGATTGTGATTGGCATGTTGCAGTTAGTATCCATGCTATGATCTCTCCATCTCCCCCAATGGATCCCCAGAGCTCATGGCCTTTGACCATCCAGCTATCTAAGACATGTTGAGTGTTTGAGGAACATGAGGAAGGGTCACACGCCTGGCCTTCAGCATGCACCTGGGCTGATGATGGTCATACTTCAACTGGGCCAGACTGCAGCCAGACTTGAGAGGAAGTCCCATTGGTGATCTGGCCACTGAAGGAGAAAAGATTGGAGAAGGACCCTGTGACACTCTCTGATCATTTGTCCATTAGAGGGATTCCATCCAGTTACACCTTTGTGGGCCAAAGCCCTTCAACATCCAATTGATCTTCATCTAGTCCTGGGACATCTTGAGACCTGTGCACCATTCACAAAGCTTGTATCACGTTTTGTCAGGCCAGTCCTGAAGGACATCAGGGTTACCTGGCATAATAGGAAAGAATCACAAAGGATGCCCAGGAAGTTCTGTGAGCATAGGAACATGCATAGAGTCTAGAGATTGAGAGCAACATGTGTTGTGTTTGCAGAGGGCTAGAGTCTGGTTCCTGAAACTCCCATGGGACCCCTTTCAACTGCGTAGAATACTACTAACTCTGAGATATCCATGCCCTCTTATGTCCTCTATGGGGACCATACTTACAGGCAGATAGGATCACCTACACACACACACACACACACACACACACACACACACACACACACACACACACAGAGAGAGAGAGAGAGAGAGCGAGAGAGAGAGAGACAGAGAGAGAGACAGACATACACTCAATTGAAAGGGCAGGTTATTTAAAAACAATTCTCTTGATTCAGTGTCTAATTAATTTCAAGGATCATTATCTTTATGTCTCTGCTTTTCTTTTGTTTTCTATAATTGACAATAGATTTTATTTTCATACAGCATATCTGGATTTTAATTTTCCCTCCTTCTACTCTTCAACAACAACAACAAAACCCTGCTTCTAGGAGGTAACAACCAAACATGACAAAATAAAATATAGTAAGATAAACAAAAATCAACACATCAAGACTAGACAATATTTTCCAACAGGAGGAAAAGACTTCCAGAAGCAAGCACAAGCATCAGAGGCCAACTCATTCTCACAGTCAGGATTCCCATAAGAATACTAAACTAATACCTATAGCATATAATTAGAGGACCTGGTGTAGACTCATGTAGGCCCCATGTGTGCTGCTTCAGTCACAGTGAGCTAATATGCAACTTGCTTAGTTGATTCATGGGGCCATGTCCTCCTGGTGTCCCCCATCCCCTCTGGCTCTTACAATCTTTCTGCCTCAACTTCCATGGGATTTCCTGAGTACTGACGGTGTGAAATTTGAGATGTCCAACCTATACTCTCTCCCTGTAAGGTGTGGCTGTTGGTCTCTGCATCTGTTCCAATGTGCTGCTGGAGGAAGCCTCTCTGGTGCTGACTGGGTAAGGCACTTGTCTATGAATTTAACAGAATAACATTATGAGTCACTGGCATTTTGTTGTTGTTGTTGATGATGTTGTTTCTTTAAAGACCAGTAATGCTGGTTTTTCCCTAGGTCTGTAAGTTGTCTAGTCTCTGGATCTTTGTTACCCGAATGGCATTGGATATGGGATCTTTCTCATGGAATGGGCCTGAAGTCAAATGAGACATTGGTTGAGTACTCCCATAATTTCCACACCACCATTGCCCCAGCATATTCTGCAGGCAGTAGAGGTGGCAGGTCCAAAGGTCTGTAGCTCAATTCATATCTACCCCCCTCTGTCTGTATCTCTCTCCCCTCTCTCTGTCTCTCTTTCTTCATCTCTCTCCATTCTTTGAAGACTACCTTGTTAACAAAGAGATTAGAACATAGGGGTTCAATTTTCCAGGAAACCTTCATATTAATTTCCATAGTGATTGTACAAGTTTGCACTCCTACCAGCAGTGGAGGGGTGGTCTTGTTGATCCACATCCTCACCATGTGTGCTGTCACTTGAAGTCTTTTTTTTTTTAAATCTTAGCCATTCGAGAAGTAGAAGATGAAATCTCAGAGTAATTTTGATTTGCATTTCTTTGATAGCTAAGAACATTTCTTTAACTGTGTTTCTGATTCTATTCCATTGAGCAATGTGTCTGTCTGTTTTTATGTCAATACCATGGAGTTTTTAAGTTTTTAATGCTTTATCTATAGGGCAGCTTCAAATCAGCAATGGTGATAATTCCAGATGTTCTTCTACTGATCAAGATTATATATATATATATATATATATATATATATATATATATATATATATAGTGTGTGTGTGTGTGTGTGTATGTGTGTATGAAGTTGAATGTTGTTCGTTTGTCCTTAAAGAATTATAATTGAGTTTTGAAGAAGATTGCAATGGTGATAATTCCAGATGTTCTTCTACTTATCAAGATCATTTTAAATATATATGTGTTTTGTGTATATGTGTGTGTGAAGATAAATGTTGTTACTTTTGTTTGTAAAGAATTATATTGGGCTGGAGAGATGGCTCAGTGGTTAAGAGCACTGACTGCTCTTCCAAAGGTCCTGAGTTCAATTCCCAGCAACCACACGGTGGCTCACAACCATCTGCAATATGATCTGATGTCCTCTTCTGGTGTGTCTAAAGAAAACTACAGTGTACTCATATACATAAAATAAATAAATAAATAAATCTTTTTTAAAAATTATATTGGCATTTTGAGGAAATTGCATTGAATATGTAGATTGCTTTTGTTAAGATGGTCATTTTTACTATGGTAATCCTGTTTTAAATCGATGAGTATTTGAAATCTTTTCATCTTTTGATGTCTTCTTTAATTTCTATTTTCATAGACTTGAAGTTTTTGTCATGTTCATCTTTTATTTGCTAGATTAGGGTCATTCCAAGACATTCTGTTCTGTTTTTAGGTGTTGTAAATGATGCTCCTTTCCTGATTTCTTTCTCAGTCTGTTTAACATTTGTATATAAGAAGGCTAGTTATGTATTTTATATCATTTTATTTTATCTTATTTTATATTATTTCATTCATTTAGTTAGTTACTCAATCTTGTATCCAGCCAGTTTGCTGTTGGTGTCAATCACCTACATTAGATCTCCTGTAAAATATCTGCAGTCACCTATGAATACTATCCTATCATCTACAGACAATGATACTTTGACTTGTTCCTTTCTAATTTGTATCCTCTTGATCCCATGCTGGTCTGTGCACTGGATGCTATCCACAGAGGTTTCTGGCTCAGCCAGGTGGGAACATTCAAATGAAGGGGAAAGGGCACAAGCAGGGATGGGGAAGTGCAACCATTGCAGCTGCTCTGGTGCCATTGCTGCAGTGGCTCTCCTAGTTGTTACTCTGGCTGTGCAGAGATGAGCAAGCAGGGGACTGGCTAACTGGGGAAGTGCAGGAGAGCTTCTAGCAGCAAAAACATCCAGAGAGCATCCTCTTCCTAGGAAGCTTTACAGTTCTTATGTTGCAGATGGTGCCAGGTGATGGAGTAATTCTCACACACCTTTATTCCTTCTGGACAGGATCTGATATACAGTTCTGGGATAGGTTGGAGTCTGAGATCAGGTGCTTCTTTTTGGCTTGGTCTGAGATGGTGCCTCGTCTACATGGAGAAGGGTTTGGGGGCCTGTGACATGTCTGAGGGTCACAACTCTCTCTCTCTCTCTCTCTCTCTCTCTCTCTCTCTCTCTCTCTCTCTCTCTCTCTGCGTGTGTGTGTGTGTGTGTGTGTGTGTGTGTGTGTGTGTGCTGTCTGTGTCTATGTTACTGGGTCCTGGTGTCTGGAGCAAGTGAAGCTCCTACCATTTCTTTGAGTCCTGAGGCTTCAATCCATCTCAACTTGCCAGGCCACTTTCATGGTTCACTGCCCCACAACTCCTCTTTTTTGTTTTATAAAGGATAGGTGTCATCAGAATAACTGTCTCCTATGTTGGCAACAGTTTGGTGTTGAACCAAGACCTGATTAGTAAAGATCTTTGCAATGCTATTCACCATCTGCTTTAGAAATTGGATTAGGCAAATTGCCAAAAGAAGCAAGGCTCCTATGGCTACTACCAGGTAAAGGAAGGGAAGAAGCCAAGCTACCAAGGGGTTAAAGTACCAAGGGGTAGGAGTGTTGACAGCATAGCAACAGCAATGAGTTTCCCTGGAGCTCTTTGCGCATTTGTATATCTTGTTCTACCAGCCCAGATTAATTGACATAGAAGCAATATCTCTCCCCCAGCAAAATGCAAGTCTCTCCCTGGTCAGCATTCAGTAAGTGTAGCCATCCACTGACCATGGATGAACTGGGATTACCTGAAGGGGGGGCTGGAAATGAAAAAAGATGGGGCTGGGAAGGGGGTGAGCATGAAGCCAAGACAAGGTTGTGATCAAGGCCCCAAATTTAATATTCAGCACTGCATTTCTATAGGGGAAGCCCACCTAACCCATCTCTGTTTCAGCTGGATTATATTGGAAAGCAAGCTCAACGGGCAGTCTTATAAGTTCCTGTAGGAAGTTGCACTTGCAATCAAGGTGGTTGACTCCATCTAGGTCCTTAAAGTCCATTGTGGCAAGTACTCAAGGTGTATTCAACCTGCTCTAGATTGGAAAAATTCTGCTCAAGGCTGGGGCAGGCATGAGTAAGTCTAGCCCTCACTTCCCAGAATTTGAGAACCATTCCTTCTTAGGAGGTTATCTGGCCTTGGAGAGACTCAAGGCTGTCTGCAGTGGGGGCCATTGTCTGGTCAAGCCTGGCTTGGATGTCACCAGCCAGATGTTGTGTTTGGACAAGGGCTGCTCCAGCAGTTCCTGTAGCACACTGTGAGACAGCAAGGGCCACTGCAGTGAGCAAAAGGATGAAGATCTCTCTGTTCTATTGGATTCCTCCCATCTGCAAGGCGAGTTCTTCAGGTTCATAGAGATAAACCTTGGGAGCAATCAACCCCGAGGCTCAGGAGCCTTGGGAATGGAGGTTATTACAGGCACCTGTTGTGTCTTTGCACCAGAGGAAAGCAGGAAGGTTAACACATACGTACTTAGTGATGGTGATGTCACTGGCACAGGTGAGATAGGGTTTCAATGAGTTTTCTACAAGGAAAAGAGGGGAATGCGTCAAAAAAAGGAATGTCTTTTGCTTCCTTGTGGGTAAGTGTCCATGGAGTTCACGAAGGGGAATGTTACTGGGAACAGCTGCTAATACTGGTCAGGAGAGAGAGAAGCACATAAAAAGCATTGGGGTAGTTGGGGTGGGTGGTTGAGGGAAGGAAGTCACTGTATATTGGATGTGCTATAGCCATAAGGAGGGAGCTTGGAGTTCTTTCTGAGACTGATTTTCCTTTTCAAGACTATTAACATGGGTAACGACTGATTTGGAGGCAGCAACAAACTCATGGGGGAGAGGTAGGTCAGCTATGAGGTATTTGGCATAGCCATTAAAGTAAGGTTTACCCATGGCTCCAGTTCACCAATGTTCATCTCATAGATCACTGAGCAAAAGCTGAAAATGAGTTTTAAGTTTGTTGCATCAGGTGGATTCCATTCTGTAGCTCCAATATCTGCAACCTCTATATGTGGAGACTTCCTGTGAATATGTGAATATCCTGGAGACATTCACCTGTGTTTTGGTAAGGAAAGCAGAGGAAAGAGCTGGGGGTAGAGGAGATGAATCTGGGTGTAGGGGGTTCTCAATTCTGGTCCTACATCCTTCAAGTAGACAATCTGTTTCTTATGACTTTGCTGTGTCCGTTGTAGTTGTCCTCAGTGAAGAATCTCCAGTAGTATGTATTTGGAAGCCTTTAGAAGCCTGAGAAGTAGCAGATTTAGTATGAAGAATGACAAAAATAACGAAGATAATAGAGGAAAGGGAAGCTTGTTGAGGCTACATGGCCTGGGCAGCAGTCACTACATCATGGATGTCCTTCCAGGAGATCTTGCTGTCCCTCTGGGTATGGTGTTCCTCTGCTTCCTCTTTCTTTGATCTGACAGTGAGAGGCAGGCCATCTTCTTGGTTGGTATGGTAGTATCAGACATTTCTTACAGAAATCCAGATAGGCTTAGGCTGGTCCTGTGGAAAAACACAAGCAAAACCTCTCACAATTGTTAGGAGAGGGTCTGGTCCCTTCCAAATTCCATCCAAAGGATCACGCCATCTAACTAGGATAGAGAGTGTTAATTTTGGTGTGTGCCAATGGAGGGAGATAAGAGGGTATTTGGAGTTTTTGTAGATGTTTAGTATATGTAGTGTAGTCAGAGCCATCATTATTTGTACATTAGAGGTATAGGTAGTTGTCTTTTGTTTTAGAAGTGGGGTTTTAGGGTTTGATGTGTTTTTTGTTCTATTATTCCTTGGCCCTGAGTGTTGTCAGGAATCCCAGTATCCCAATATATGCAGAAGATTTTGAATTGAGAGTTAGTGAAGGCAGGGACATTATCAGTTTTTATCTGTTGAGGAATATCCAGGATGGGAAAGATGCATTAATCTTTTTTAATTTTTACTTATTTGGGTTGTAGCCCATATAAAATATTAGTATCTATCTATGTAACAAAAATATATTTCAGTCTACTGAACTGGGGAATATGGGTGACATCAATTTGGCATAAGGCATTGGATTTGAGGCCTCAGGGGTTAGTCTCCATTGTTTGCAAAGCTGTGGTAGTAATAAGGGGTGCACACATACAAGAGGAGTATTATCCTTTGGAGTTGATCAAGGGAGATATGGGGGAAGTGGCCATGAAGCTCCTATATATTTGTGTGTGTGGTGCCTGAATGGAATTGTTTTGCTTGCTCAGTAGAGGCTATGAATGTTCCTGTTGAAGCAATGTGGTCAGTGAGTACATTTCCCTCAAATATCAGACATAGCAGGGGACTATGATCTGACATGCTGGATATAGATTTAGGCTCTTTCCTGTAGGAAGGTGGAAACCTGTATGAGTGTGACGGGAGAGTGGTTTGGCCTCTAGTTTGACAAAGGATCTTGACAGCCATGGGAGCAGATTGACAGCATATACACTGTCTGAAAAGAGGTTAAGGGGGCCCTGGAATTTTTTTACAGCAAGATACATAAGATATAATTCTTTATATTGATGAGGTGTGATGAAGCAAGTCTCTGAATATCGATAATACAGGGTTCATCGTCAGGGGAGTAGTATATTAATACTGCAGCTCCTCTCTTTCCCATTATTAAATATTGAGTGGTTCTAACTGGAAGCTTTTTTAAACATAGGTTTTGGGGCAGCCATTGCAAAAGAGGGAGGGCAGAAGCCCATTTTTGTCAGGATAATGGATGTCAATTTGTCCTGGGGAAACTATTAAGCTGATAGCAAAGTGAGAGTGATTTTCGATTAACCATTTAATATTGGAGAGGGGGAGGGGGCAGCAAGAACTAGCACATGTATCCACTTCATTTAAAATTCAGGGTGCTCCAGACTTTGGTGGTGAAAGCCTTTAATCCCAGCACTTGGGAGGCAGAGGCAGGCAGATTTCTGAGTCCGAGGCCAGCCTGGTCTACAAAGTGAGTTCCAGGACAGCCAGGACTACACAGAGAAACCCTGTCTTGAAAAAACCAAAAAAATAAAAAAATAAAATACAGGGTGCACCACTCATTAGGGTATGAAGCATTCCTGCCTTCCCTGAGGTTGGTTAAAGGTCTCCTACAAATATAAGGGTGGAGTTAAAGATAAGGAGATATATAGGTATTGTTGGGCCATACCTAGCAAGAGAAATATCTTTTAGGGTTGCATTGACAGAAGATTACTGAAGAATCTCTGAGGGAGTCAAGAGGAAAATTTTGAGGGAAGAAAAGTGTAGGTGTGAGGTGGTGTATCAGGTTCTTAAACATGAAATGGGAAGAGTAAGTTAGATTTTGCGAGGGGCTATTTTGAATCCTAGGGCAGATAGGGAAGGTATTAGCTGATCTTTATGTCAGGATGGGAATGTGGAAGAGTCTCCCTATGCTAAGATGGCATCCATATAATGGTATATTTTGAGTCCTTCATCTAAATAAGGTTTTAATGCTGTGGCTACAGCCTCATGACAAATTATGATACTGTTAGCCATTCCCTTTGGGAGGGCAGTCCATTCATATGGTGAGGCTGGGCCAGAATTGTTGATGGGGGGTACTGAGAACACAAAGCTTTCATAGTCTCTGGGTTGGAGAGGGATGGAATAAAGCTGTCCTTTATATCTATTGCTAGTGGGGGGGAAATGTTGGCAGGGATGGCTGAGACATGGCACAGCCACCTCTGGGGAGAGCCCCAGACTTACATGGTTTTGTTAATTGTTTTCAAATCTTGTAATAATCTCCATCACCTTGACCTCTTTTTTTTATAGAGAACAGAAGGGTGTTTCATGGACTGTGGGAGGGGTGAATGTGTTGTACTAGAATCTGTTCTTCTATCAGCTCTGTGTGGGCTTTAAGCTTCTCTCTTGATAGAGGCCACTGAGAGACTCAGATGGCTTCTTTAGAGAGCCAATCCAGGCAGGTAGTATCAAATCTAACAGTGGCTCCTATACTTGGAGGCCATTTAGAGGAGTGTTTTAGGGTCTCCTTCTTGAGTATTACTTTCTTTATGAGTAATGTACTCTATACAGATGTATTCTCTTTCTGATTGGGTGGTAAGCACTATCTCTAGGGCTTGTAAGATAGCTCTCCCTAGAATATTGGTGGCTACTTGAGCTACCAGGGGTCATATGAGGCCGGTATCTTCATCAGGGTCCTCCCATCTGTAGGCCTGTTTGGTGATAAATGCATGAGAGGTACCACCTACACCTAGGAGCTGCATCCCAGGGGTCAGTTGCCAGTCTCAGTGGGATCTCTTGTAGTTTTCAGATTGTCTTGTCTTCTCCAATATCAATGAGGCACTTGAATGCTTTAGTATCTATTTTTATGGGTGATTTTTGTGGGAGCCTTCTGAGATACTGGACACCCACAAGGCTTCTTTGGGAGTAGCTGTACCTCTTACTGTCAGGGCTGAGAGCTAACCCCTCTGCAATTTAAAGGCTCCAGTGGCCTACTGTCCTTATCACATATGGAGTACACTATCTTTTCAGTGGAAACCTTTTCCTGTAACAGGGCAAATTTTCTTAGGGGGATTAGGATCTGCTTTGGTGAGGGAGCTTTGTGGGCATTTATCTCTCCAACGTCCTGTCTCCACATTTCCAGCAAATTCCTTCGGATTTTACTGCTGCCACAAATGTCTGAACCAGTCATATAATCTGGTATGATATGGTTCCTATGTCATGCATGGGTTGCCAAAATCAACCTATGGTGGTGCTCTTCCCAGACCTCCTGGCAGGCTAGTCTGGATTCAGAAGTCATGCCTTCCCTTACAGTGGTTTTAAGAAGGAGATCTCTGGCAGTGGGGTTGGAGATTTTTTTTTTCTTGCTAAGCTTGTTCTAGTTCTGAGAATAAAATTGGATAGGGATTCTCCTGGCTTTTGAGGAAGAGAGGGAAGGGAGGAGGCAGGGTCTTCTGATCCTGAGGCCTGAATGAACCTGTCCCAAGCTCAGGTTCCACAGAGAGGTAGACCTGATCATAATACCCTGCTCTCTGTGTTGCTTGCTGTGCTCCAATTAAAGTCTTTCTGGTCAAAGAGTTCATCAGAACCCCATCGGGTGTCTCCTCAGTCCAAATTTTGCCTGACATGCTGACTACATTCATCATGAAATAGGGCCTCCCACTCCAAAAACATTGGGCAGTACAAGAAGGAAAAGCAATAAATATCTCTCCAGTCTTGGGGTGTGTTTAGGTTGGCTGTTGACATCAGGAACTGTCTTTATAGTCACTAATCACTTTAGAACCCAGAGATGACAATGTCCTTACCCCTATACCTCCACAAAAGGACCAGTTCATCTGTTGCCATGGCAACCACCGTGAATTCCCAGGGTCCACCTGCCTGCCCTTACCTGTATTCAGTGGTGCTTATGATTACATGAATAAAAGGCAGAGGCCCCTCACCTTTGGTCTTTCCATTTCTTCCATCCAATCATGCCCACCTATTAATAGTTCCAATCATCTTCCTCTTCCAAATACTAACTAATCCCTATCTCACTCCTGCACTGAAACTTTAGAGGAATTGTTACCTCATCCTTCACACATACAGGAGGGCACATTGCTTCAAGCCATCTGTACCTGGTACATAGATGGCTGCTCCTTTCTACATGAATGGGCCAGAGTGCTGCTATGCTATAGTGTCAGACACAGAGGTGGTTGAGGCACATGCCCTTCCTGCTCATACAAACAATCAACAGGGTAAACTAATAGCCCTTACCCCTGCCTTTCAATTGGCACAGGAACAATCCCTCCACATCTACACAGACTCCAAATATGCTTTTCCTATCCTCCTGTCCCATACTGCTGTCTGGAAGGAGCTTGGGTTACTTAAGACTAAAGGAGGACCAGTAACTAATGAAAACAAAATTGTGGCCATGTTAAAGACCTCCTATCTCCCCATAGCTATTGGGATTGTCCACTGCAGATCCCACCAGACTGGTAACTCTATGGTCTCCAAGGGGAAAACCAAGCTGACAAGGTAGCTAGAGCTATAGTCCTTAGGGGCCTAGATTCTTCTCACCTTCCCCAGGACCTTCTTACACTGCAACTCACATCTCCACTCTCACTCCCTGATACTCATCAAACTCTGTTCTATCTTCACCAACTCTTTCATCTTAAGAGCTAAGCATTGTCTTATTTTTTTAAAACCCACCTACAACCTACACCCAAGGACTTAAGTTTCTCAGAATCTATCACTGTCTCTTGGAAAAACTGTCAGATGTCAGACTCCAACTACAGGTATACTAGCATCCCTTTTCCTACCCATCAGGCTAGAGGTTCCCTTCCAGGAACTGACTGGCAACTTGACTTTACCCACATGCCCACTGTCAAATGTGTCAAATACCTCCTGGTCTTGGTGGACACCTCATCAGGGTTGGTGGAGGCATTTGCCACAGCTAACAAAAAAGCTCAGGCAATTCTTGATCTCCTTCTGTGAGAGATCATCCCCTGAGCTCCTACCTCTGGCTCCTTTCAGGCTACAAGCTCTCCCCAAGCAACCACTCTTCATTTCACTCTTTGAACTCATGTATTGACATCTGGTCCTAACTCCTGATCTTTCACCTAAATGCTCTCCCCCTCCCTGATCATCTACTTACCCCATTATTTTGCCACCTCTGCTCTCTCCTATGGAACTTTTCTGACCTCTGTCTACCATGTTCACAAGATGTCCCCTATCCACTGCCTGTCAATCTTGGAGACCAAGTTCATCTATCCCCTCCAGAGCATCATCCCATACCTCACTCTCTTAAATGGCAGGGCACTTTCAAGGTAATTCTCGTGACTCCTACAGCTGCTATCCTCAAGGGACTCTGTCACTAGGTCCACATGTGTCACCACAAACCTTTCACCCCTCCACCTCAAAATGACTCTTCTTTCTACACATTGACCAAAACAGGACCCTGTTGTGCTAAACTCCAGAAAACATCAAGACCACCCACTTTGCTCCAATCCCCCCCAAAAATGAGACTTCATTCCAGCAGCTGTGCTCTCCCTCACTGAATTAGACATGGGCTTCTCATACTCCCCATCCTGTTGGTTTCCATCCAGGGTACCCCTTACATCTGGAGATTTGAGATTCAAGAAGCCGCCACTGATAGTAGTCTTTCCAAATAGAGTTAGGAAACTGCTCTGTAGCCGGATGCAGGAAATAAAGCCAAATTGCTGTGATTCCTACATCCACTATTCCATCCAAATATTATGATCTCTTTGCTTGATTTTTCTTTAAACAGACAAAAGATGATTGTAACAAAAAAAATGGCCAGATGAACATGAGGGCTGCCCATATTGGTCCTGCCAGATACATATGCTAGGATCACAAACTACTCACTTCTTCTATCAACAAAAACAAACCCACTTTTTTTTCTACATACAAGACACATGAAATCCCAGAATGGGAGACAGGAGTTGTTGGTAAACTCTACCTTAAAAATCAAGCCGGGTCCCAAGTAAGTACTATCTGAATCTAGAGAAAATATGACTCAATTGCTCAAACTTTAGATACTGGAAAAGTAGGAGAGGTAATCAAACACTCTTCTGAGGTCCTTACCTCCTTGATATTCCCCTCACAAATGGCACTAAGTTGTCATTTCACATTTTGCTTCACACCTTGACCTCTGCATACCAACTCCTTAATGTCACCTGACATTTAAAGATTGCTGACTATGTTTACCCCCCAGAACTAACTCACAGTTGCCACTTAGAGCTTCCCCTGTGATACTGCCAACTAATCTTACCTCACCTTTATCAGCTGCCCTGAATATGATGTTGCCATGACTCCATATCTTTCCTCTATCTCTCTTCTTGGCATGGTAAATTTTTTTAAGACTTCCATGACATGTTCTATAGGAACCATAAGCTCTCTAGTCTGCAATAGAACCACAACCCTTGATACCTCATCTCTGCTACAATGCCCTGCAGACAAAAACACATTAAATCTTTGTGGCACTCAGGTATATCATTGCCTACCCATCAGCTGGTCAGGAGTTTGCATGCTGGTACTTCTTTTCCCTGAACTAGGAGTATTCTAGGGAAATGAGCCCCTGCCAATCCCAGTTGTAGATATGATAGCTGCACAACATAAAGGGGCAGTTCAGGTCATGCCACTCCTAGTCACTGCTGGAATAGTCATGTGTGTTGGTACTGGTATTGCAGGGACAACTACTTCCATAACCCAATATGATAAGTTCATTTTCAAGCTTAGCACTGGTTTTCAAGAAATACTGAAACCATGCTATAATCCAGAAACAGATTCTTTGGCAGCTGTAGTGCTTCAGAAACAATAGGGGCTAGATATCTTGACAGCTAAAGAAGGTTGACTTTGTCTGTTTTTCCCAAAAGAATGCTGTTTCTATGTCAACCAATCCTGGATAGTGAGAAAAAGACCCAGGATCTACATTCAGACACCCAGAATTGCAGGGATAGTGAGGATGTGAATTACTGGATTTTTGAAAATCCTTTGTGGAAGTGGATACTCCCCTTTTTAATGCCTTCCCTAGTCATCTTCCTGGTATTTGTTCCTTTCCTCATTAACCTTGTTTCTACTTTCCCTCAATTACAAATCCAAAATGTTTCTAGCCAAACAACCTCTTCCTGTTATAGGATTACCAGCCACTGTCCACAGAGGGTCCTGATGTGAACATTTACTAAGTGGACCTTGAAGGTTGAAGTCAGCTGCACCCCGTAACTGAGGAAGCCCCTATACAGGAGGAAAAAGCTTAAGAGATCTGATGCCTCTATTTCCCTTTCACCATCCACTTACCCCTCCCATTTTTCCATCTCTTTATGATAAGAACACCACTTTTTTCCTTTTCTTTATGATAAGAAAAAGGGAGATATCTTGGCATCAAGAACTGGCTTTACAGTCAGGAACTAGCTCTATGGTTGCAAATCACATCCGAATCCAGAGATGAGAGTGACATCACCCACAGGTGACAGGGACCCGTGCATCTGTTGCCATGGCAATCATCACACGTTCCCAGAGTCTACTTGGCTCATATTCTACCTCTACCTGCAAGTGGTTGAGTCACAACGCAAAGAAAAGGCAGACACTCATGACCTCTGCTCTCTTTCCCCCTTGGTCTTAATCACTACCTTTTGCCCTTTGCCCTGACAA
The DNA here is from genome assembly GCF_011762505.2 of Arvicanthis niloticus. Taxonomy (NCBI): domain Eukaryota; kingdom Metazoa; phylum Chordata; class Mammalia; order Rodentia; family Muridae; genus Arvicanthis; species Arvicanthis niloticus. The sequence continues at coordinate 14,942,279 of NC_047679.1, forward strand.
TAAACCTCTCTCACATGGAACTAAACTGTCCTGGTGTGGTCTATCCAGAGGAGAGCCATGATTCTATCACAACAATTGTGTTCGGAGGCAAAGTGAACGTTTGGTGCTTTTTTCTTTCCTTTAGAATCCAAAGCAGTTCCTAGGTGCCAGTTATACCTCCTGACCCTGAGACAGACAGTGGGCCTGAGGAGGAGGACGCTGGTACACATGAAGTTCTGGGTAACCTTTGACCAGGGAAAAGAGCATCAGTGTTACCACGGGATCTGTGCAACCTCCTCATTTTTATTCCATGTGCCTCTCCACAATCAGATGGCTTGTGCTAAGTGGTTTGAAAATGACAGACTGTGAGTGAACATGTCATAGATGGGCTTCACATGTCCACAATTGAGAATGGGGACATTTGCTGCCGTGAGCGTGTGTTGTATCCTGAAGATACCAATGACATGGGTGAGGGCTCCTGTGTCTCCAGAAGCTGTCAGTCGGTGGTTCTCTCCTTCCTGGGACTCACGGTGAACAAGCATCCAACTGCTGGAGCAGAGTGGAAATCCTCAGATGTGGCACTTTCTCTTATTCAAAGTCACTATGTTGTCTGCAGGCCGGGAAAACCTTGACAGCCTGTGAGGATGTGGTGTCCATGAGCAGAAGGCTTCTCTGGTCAATCCAAACTCATCTGCCTCTTCCCTTTGCACAAGTTCCCTTGCCACCTTGTTGATAGAGTAAAGGAGGGAGAAATGTGACTTGGAAAGTGAGGTCCTTCATTGTGTGTTGCACACTGAGAGCCTGGAACACATTCCCTGAAATCAACAGCTTCTTGCAGAGAGCTGCTGCTGAGATGCTGTTCTATCTTAGTCCAGTGAAGATAAGGCAGAGCTTCCCTCTCAGCCCACTCCACAAAGGTGTCACATCCGTCCCTTCTGCCCTTCTTCCACTTTGTGTCACCTTCATGAACACTGTGAAAGTGGATTCTGTTTCCCTATCTCCACACTAGGCTGCAGCCTCTCACCATCTGCTTGTCGACTGAGTCAAAAACTTATTCAACATTCCATACCCTGCTGTTCTCTGGGGATTCCAGACAACTATGCACATGGACCTCCTGGGCTATATGTAGAAAACATTCACACACATATGTGTGTGTTTGTGTGGGTATGTGTGTATTTACATGTATGTACATATATGTATACATGTACATTACATATACACATAAACATACACACATACAGACACCCATACTCAAATACATACATGTCCATTCACACACACACCACATATCCTAACATGCTGTATTCAAGTAGCAATGATCACAACAGCATGAGAAGGGGTCTCTGGATAGCAGGTACCTTCCTTGTGTTCACTTCCTGCCGATTATGAGTGAATCAGGGGAAGAGGAGCATTAGTGGGGAAGAAGAATTGGCAGGTTTTGGTAACACTCAGGTTGTGTCAGGGAATGTGGGAACAGTGAAGGATTAAGGCTGTGGGGACAGGCTGGGAGATGCCTGTCAAAGAATTACCCAGAATAGGGAAGACGTATTTTCACAAATGTTTGGCCAGTATCAGTTCAAGTGGGTACACAGTGTCCAGGGTCCCTGGGAACATCAGTGAGTGTGGTCTGGGAGAAGACTAGAAACTGAGGACCATCACCAAGATGGGGGTGGAGCCGTGGAGCTGGGAGTCAGCAGATGGCAGCACAGAACAGCAGTTAAGACTTAACCTGCCTAGCTCTGCAGGGAGCTTCAAGGGCCTGTTCTGTCCTCCATTGGGTGCAGCATGACACAGTCCCCCCTGCTCCACTTCCTGATGTCAACCTGAGAGATGGTGAGGAGAAGATGAACACAACCCCTTAAGGCTGCTGCAATCACGTGGTGAAACATAATGTTACCCCTCTTAGAAGACGCCTGGCTCTTCAGAGGTTCGGTGTTGGTAAGGAGAGATTAAGGAGGAGGTCAGAGGGGATCAACTAAGGATCCTGCAGCCTGAGGAATAGGCTAAGTACGGTGGCAATCATGTGTGCACGGTTGTGCAGAAACCCTTTATTTCTATACCTACAAAGCAATTTGGGGGCAGGGACTGCAGTTCTTTTGATACACTGAAGCCTGTGACACATGCAGGAAGTCCTTACTTTGGTCTCCAGCACCAAATAATTCAGGTGTGGTGGACCAGGCCTCTAATTCTGGTATTTGGGATGTGGGGGCTGGAGGATCAAAATCTCAAGGCTAGCCTGGTGAGAAAGGAAATTTGAGGCTGGCCTGAGCTATATGGGCCCTTCAAACACCCACACACACCCACACACACATGCACACACGCACACACACAGCATTCCAAACATGTGCCATGCCTCCACACCTGGCATATGTACACCCACACACAATTCCACACATAAGCCATAACACCACACACACCTGGCATACACACACACAGACATGCACAGAGAGAGAGACACACACACTCCAAATGAATGCAGTCATCAAATTTAAATGTTTACATAGGGGTTCACATTGACAGACACCTTTGCCAAGCAGCAAGCTAAGGGTTGAATGTGCTTTATGATGACTGAAAGACATACAGGGAAGATTCCCTGTGTTGTTCTAAGAAGCAGACACAAAGAAACAAATGCAATTAGTGCTCTGTGGTGGGTTTCTACAGAAAGGCAATGACTGTCTGTTACACAGAGATTCTCAGTCCTTTTCAGTGCCCCTAACCATGCAAACTTTCCCCTAAACCAGCACCCCAAGGACAGAGTTCATGACCAGTTTCTCCATCCCTGCACCGGTAGGTCACACTTAGCACCATAAAAACACTTCTCGTGACACAGTGACTTCCAGCATGACACCAGAGCCTCGGGCACGGCTCCCCACAGTATTGCCACATTTTCCACCAGGGCTGGGAAGGGGATGGGGGGCTGATGATCTCAGGGTCCTCAATCAAGGAGTGGAACTTGATTTCCAAACAAACGACAAAAAAAAAAAATTATTGGGTCATCACTGCAACAAGCTGACTGCCATCAGGACCCTGGTCTTTCCCCCTTTTTCTAACTTGCCCTCTCCCTGCAGGGAAAAAGCCAATCTTCTCAAGACTCCTACTTTCTTGCAGAGGCTCTGGCCACATTAAGAAACCAGTTCCTGAGAGATCTGTGCAGGAAGGCCCAGCTTCTCAGCACTGTCCATAGACACTCAGCTCTGAGAGCTCAGCTGCCTGTCTTTTCCCAAGGCCATCCTCCATTGGACAACATCTGGTAGTAGGAAGAACTGAAGCAGAGTTTGGCATCCAGGCAGTCTGGGACAGGGTCCAGAAACAGTGAAAGGTGACCTGCTACCATCAGGTGAGTTGAGAATTGGTGTTTCTCGAGACAAGGCACCATCTTTTACGTTTGCTTATCAGCTAAGAGTGGTGTCCTTAAGGAGTTGTATTCTGTCTATCATGTCTAGTGACATGTCTGTGATCTAATGGTCTCAAACCCTGTGGAGAACATTTGGTTCTTTTCTGGTTGAAAAAACTGGACCTACACAGCTCATATGGCTCTAGAAAACCCATTAGACTTGAATCTATGTGCCACATATCTTATTACATCCCATGGCACAGAAGATCTCCATAATTGAGGGGGCCACAATCGGCCCCCCAGGGATCAAGATGCAGAGGCAAGTAATTCATGAACAGTGTGGTCTATAGAGTAAGCTTCAGGGCAGCCATGGTTACACAGTGAGGTCCTCTCTCAAAAAATGAAACAAAAGTAATCCAAGCCTGAAAAAAAAGTCCACCAGTCCTGATCAGATCTACCACAGTCATATATGAAGGCTGATGTGAGTCACTGAAATAGAAGGGAGATTAAATAACTCAGGAGGCTCCAGGAGCAGTCAGCAGAAGGGAATGCAACTGCCAACCACTCCTGGGACTTCTATGGTCACACCTTTAGTGTCTCTGTTGGACCTTGGAATCTGTAGCAGGCCTGACTTCAGCACAGAGAGACAGTGCTTTGAGTGCGGTGCTGGAGGAGGCTGAAGGGAGAGCACAGGAGGGAACTCAGGGAGCCTCTCCAGCAGCACCTGGTTTGTCTCAGGTGATGGGCAACAAGGATAGCCAACTGAAGTCAAAGCATAGGTGGCTTATTGGCACAGCACTGATGGAAAACCAATTGAACTACAAAGGGTGTGTATTCCTGGACATAATCAATCAGATACCCCTTTGACCTGCAAGGCTTAAGGCATGGTCAGAGAATTTACAAAGCCAGTGTTCACATCCTTGTAATGGGCTATTGTTTAACCAAGATTGTCCATGAGTACTAGTGATTGCTACTTCTTGGCCAACTAGACTTCTGCAAGGGAATGGGTGCTGGCAACTAGAATTGCAATGTTATTGCAGATCCAAACCACATTTCAGAGCAATCAGGTGTTCCCAGTTTTCCCTGTCCTCATCAGCAAGTTATTAACAATGGCAAAATAGGAAGGAGAATTAAGCAGGGTACACAGTGTTGGTGAACATTATTTGTTTTCCTTTTTATGTTTCTCTTTCTTCTTCTCTCATAGAATCATAAAATACATCAGGACATTGGTTATTCTTCCATGCACTCCTTCCAGATCACACTTCTCCCTGTCCTAGGTTCACACCTACTCTGTTTTGTTTCAGAAACTAGCATGCCTCTCAGTGATATCTACTAAACATGGCACAACAAGATACAGAAGAGTAGGCACAAACCCTCTTCTCATGACTGGAAGCAACAACACAGTAGGAAGGAAGAGGTCTCTACATCAAGGGAAAAACTCAGAGACATATCTTAACTCCCAGTGAGAGGAGTCCCACAAAAACACCAAGCTAACATCTATATTTGCAGAGGACCTAGCACAGACTGATACAGACTTGCTGATTGTCAATTTGGTCTGTGTGAGCTCTTGTGAGTCCTGCTAAGTTAATTCTGGGGGCCAGGCTTTCCTGGTGTCCTTGACTCCTCTGGCTCCTGCAATCCTCTCTCTCCTTCTTAGCTGGCATCCCTGAGCTCCAAAGAGAGGAATCAGATGGAGGTGTTCAAGTGGGGCTCTCTCTGTGCCCAGTGTTTGACTGTGGGTGTCTGCATCTGGGCGAGCAGTTTTCTAACCTGGGACCATTCAATACACATGAATAGGAAAATCTAGGAGACATAATTTTCTTGTGTGTGCTCACTTTGGACATTTGATGAACACACCACCATAGTAGACTGTGTATGGCTTCACAGGACCTCTGGATTTGCAGCTGATGGTTGTATGTGAATAGGATTTTTAGAGGATGTGTATTGACTCTCAGCAGGAACCTTCAGGTATAGTCTGTGGCAGGTGTAGGGCAAGGTAACTAGCCACCCTATGGAGGAAGCATGGTAGCCCACATGTGGCCAGAAGGCTCCTTAGGTAGATACTAAGAAGAGCTGATGAATGTAGAAGGGCCAAGTGGGACAAGTCCAAAGATGTCTGTCAGTGTGAGTGCAAAGAGATGAGCCACATCGAGGTCAGAGGATTGTTCACATTTCCCAGGGTAAGGGTTTGCACTTCAGCTGACACTTTTATAATACACCCCAATCCCCACCCCAACATGTGAGAGTTACAGCTCTCTCTGGCATGTTCTTTGTCAAGTGGCACATGGGGATGGTGCACACAGGTGCATGCATATTTTCAAGACCTTGAATTTACAGGGACATTCCCTAGTGAAGAAATATGCCCATAGCCTCAAATCTGAGCATTAACACCCAACAAGTGCTCAGAGAGGGACACTCCTGAGAACTAAGTTGCACCAGGCTTGCGACTGGATTCAGGGCAACTTTGCTTACACAGTCAGTCCATTTGTTAGAAATGGTAGGTTGTAGCATTTATAGAAAACGTTTAACTCTGATTTCCCTACAGAGCCCTTTGAATGGTACCCATTGTTCACTCCAAACACCACCAAATGAGAAATACAAGAAGCACTCTGAAGAATTCATTGTTCCTCGACATACCCAGAGCTCCGTTCCAGTGAAAGTTATTGAGAGACACCTGAAGAGGTAGGTTTATCTTCCTTCAGATCTGAACACAGGAGCATGAGAATGACCATGGTTCTGAATGGAGGTTCAGGGATCTTGTGGACAGCAGGAAGAGGATGGTGTCCTCTCATCCCTTCAGATTCATAGCCCTGAGTTCAGATGAATCTGTCAGTGTGGGTGTTCTGTACAGAAGAGGAGTGCTGCTTATACTATATTTAAGGTATGGGTGTTGAATTCCTGTCCTTTCCAAGACTTTCACCATGAAGGGGTGTTGGATTTTGTCAAATGTTTTTTCAGCATCTAATGAGATAATCTTGTGGGTTTTTTCTTTGAGTTTGTTTATATAGTGGATTTTGGTGATGGATTTCTGTATCTTGAACCATCCCTGCATCCCTGGGATGACACCTACTTGATCATAATGATCATTTTGATGTGTTCTTGGGAGACTTATTTTTATTGGATATTTTATTTAAATTTCTGATGCCATCCCATTTCCCAATTCCTTTCCTAGAAAACCCTATCCCATGCCCCCTTTTCCTTTTTGCTTTTATACAATTTTTTTAAAAAATGTTAATCAAAGGCTTTATAAGTTTGGTAATGCTCAATCAGAAGTGTAACCCAATACCCAACATAGATATATCAACTATCTTTGACTGGTAGAGACCTGTGAACATCTGCCTCCATGTCCCCCCCCCCTTTCTCTCTTTTTCTCTCTCTTATCACCTAGCTTCTCCTCTCCTTCTTCTCCTCCTCTCCTTACTCCTTCTCTTCCTCTCGGTACTCATCCCACCTTAGCTCCCCCTACATATCACCCTTCCTGTTAAAATAAAACTTTTCTCTCAAAATACAATTAGAGAATAATTATGCCCATTTGTACCAGTGAGGTACAAGATAGTCCTAATACCCAGTTTATCATTTTGTTGACTAACCAGAACCTCTGTCATCTCTACTAACGAAAACACTTTCTTGGCTTTAGAATGAATGTCAGCTGAAAACCATCTACTCAAATCTTTTCTCTCAAAGTAAATAGCCAGGATTGGCTATGAGACTATAAGTTTTCAACCCCCTTGGAAATCCAGAATGACTGAGTTAACTGAAATTATGGGAAGCACAAAGCATAGCTTCTAAAACTTAGCCAATTTATAGAGACTTCTGAATACCTGGACACTCCCTATACTACAAAACGTTGGAGCATCTGATCTTCAGCCTTTTGGCCCAGAATCATCTGACAGACCTTAGTGATGCAGAATTATTAAGGGCTGATTACTCTGTCTAGGCAGATATAATCAGTCGACTATTCTGCAAGTGTGTCCTTTTCTGGATAGTAATTTGTCTGTAGATGGAAAGAGGCAATTCTTGCTTAGTGGCTGTCTCACCAGAACTGGAGTAACTCCAAGGATGCTCAATTTCTTCTTAGAATCCAAGAGAGGAAGCTGTCAGGAGCAGACATCAAAATGAACATTACTACAGAAATTTTTGTAACGTCAGTTCTGTGGACTTCTGACGTTTTGAAAACCAACTATCCATGTAAGGTAATCTGGACTGTTGTCTGTTAACTCCTCTCAGCTATTTCTAAAGAAAATATAGACAACACCCTAACAATAAACTCCAAGCCATGTATTTGCTATAGTCCCTTAACTCACAGCTAACCATCTCAAATCAGTTAAAAAAGTTAAAGAAGGACTGGGTCTAAGCTAAGCCTTGTATTCCTAAATGTGTTATACAGGCACAATGCCTATGAGAGTAACAATATTCATCTCACTTTTATATTAATAAGGAGCTCGTACCAATGGAAACTTTAAATTCGAAATCAAAGTAAATTTTGTACCATTCAAGAACTTATAAGTTCTTCTTGATAATAATTATACAGATTTCTACCAATAGGTTATGGCTATGCAATACATCCTAGCTAATCCTCCCTGTTCCAACAAAACCACTACTTTTCCCTAGAAAGACAGCCCAATATTAACCACCTTAGTCCCCAAGCCCAGGGACTAGGGGCGCTGACTCTTCATTAACTTCTTCAAGCTGATTACGGGCGTTGAGATATTAGAAGAGAGGTGGGGGGGAGAGTAAATTGATAAGCCTCTGACACTGTGTCTTCACTGCATCCAGATGGAAATCCAGGACATCAGAGGTTTGAGCAGGTCTGTTCAGCTTCCTTGATGAGTAGAAACACCAAGGCTGTGTATTCTGCAATATACAATTCTCAAAACAAATTTTAGTATCAAGATAATCTTTTTAAAGAGGGCTGACATGTTCTTAAAGATGTTGTTTCTAAGCAACTTTTTCCCCTTTTTTATTGGATATAATATTTACATTTCATATTTTATCCCCTTACACCATTCCCCCCACCACCCAGGAACCCCTTATCCCATCCCCCCTCCTCCTGCTTCTATGAGGGTGTGCCCCCACCTAACCCCCACTCCCAACTCCCCACCCTCAGATTCCCCCCCATCAGTGTTCAGCCTTCATGGGACCAAGGATCTCCTCTCCCACCTATGTCCAACAAGGCCATCCTCCCCTACATATACAGCTGGAGTCATGGGTCCCTTTTTTGGGAGACTTTTATTATTTTCACATCAATATTCACAAGGGAGGTTTGTATGAAGTTCTCTTTCTTTGTGTGGTTTAGGTATAAGCATAATTGTGGCTTCATAGAATAAATTTGGTAGTGTTTCTTCTGTTTCTATTTTGTAGAATAGTTTGACAAGTATTGGTATTAGCTCTTCTTTGAAGATCTGATATAATTCTGTACTAAAACCATCTGGTCCTGGGCTTTTGGGGGTTGGGAGACTTTTAATAATTGCTGTTATTTCTTTAGGGGTAATGGTACAGTTTAGATGGCATATCTGATCCTGATTTAACTTTGGTACCTTGTATCTATATTAAAAATCGGCAATTTCATCCAGATTTTCCAACTTTGTTAAGTATAACCTTTGGTAGTAGGATCTGCTGATTTTTAAAATTTTCTCAGTTTCCCGTGTTATGTCTCCCTTTTCATTTCTGGTTTTAATTTGGGCAGTGTCTCTGTGTCCTCTGGTTAATTTGGCTAATGGTTTATATGTCTTGTTTATTATTTCCTCTGGTTGTTGTGAGACTTGGTGTGGAGATAGCCCTCAAGGTCTGCTCAGGGTTACAGCTCAGACCAGAAGGAACCCTTGCAACTGGCCAGCAGGCGTTCCTGTGTCCCTGGATTCCACTGGTCACAGTTACTCCTGGTGTTGGGGCAGATGATGTCGCCTCCTCACCTATGACCCTGGGTGTTAGAGTACCTGGGAGTCCAACTTCCTCTGGGTGTTGTGGGAATGGGTATGGAGCTAGGGCCCAAGGTCTGTTCAGGGCACCAGCTCAGACTGAAATAAATGTGTGCCACTGGCTGGGCTGTGGCTACTCAAACCCTGGATCCTGCTGGTCCCATGTACTCCTGGTTTTGAAGCAGATGTAGCCTCATTTATGATCCTGGTCGAGTTAGAGCACCTGGGAGACCAACTTCCTCTGAGTGTTGTGAGACTCAGTGCAGAGCTAGCACCCAATGTCTTCTCAGGGCACCTGTTCAGACTGGAAGGAACCCATGCAAGTGGCCAGGCTTAGGATCCTGCAACCATAGATCCCGCTGGTTTCAGTTACTCCAGGTTTAGGAGCAGATGTTGTGGCTCTTCACCTATGATCTTGGGCATGTTAGACCACCTAGAAGTCCAGATTCCTCTGGGTTTTTTGGGACTGTGTGCGGAGCTAATGCCCAAGGCCTTCTCATGGTCCTGGCTCAGAACAGAAGGATCCGTACCACTGGCCGGACTGGGGTTCCTGCATCCCTGGATCCCACTGGTTCATTGCTCCTGGTGTTAGGGCAGATGTTTTGGCATCCTCAGCTATGATCCTCGGTGTGTTAGAGCACCGGGGAGTCCAACATCCTCTGGTCGTTGTGGGACTGGGTGCAGAGCTAGCTCCCACGGTCTCCTCAAGATACTGACTCAGACTTGAGAGAACCAGGTCCACTTTCAGGGATGGGGTTCATGCATCCCTGAATCCTGCTGGTCTGTTACTCCTGTTGCTGGATCAGATGATATGGCCTCCTCCCCTATGATACTGGGCATGTTAGAGAACCTGGGAGTCCAACTTCCTCTGTCCATTGTGGGACTGGGTGCAGAGCTAGAGCCCACAGTCTTTTCAGGGCATCGTTCGGACTGGAAGGAATGCAAGCCACTCACTGGTTGGGGGTGACTCCATCCCTGGATACCACTGATCCCAGTCAATTTCTATATTTGGGCAGATGTTGTGGCTTTCTCACCTATGATCCTGGGAGTGTTAAAACACCGGGGAGTCTAGCTTCCTCTGGGTGTTGTGGCACTGGGTGCTGAGTTAGCACCCTTAGATCTGCATAGGGCACTGGCCCAGACTGAAAGGAACACATGCCACTGGCTAGGCTATGATTCCTGAGACCCTGGATGCCGCTTTTTCCAGTTACTCCAGTTGTTGGGGCAGATATTATTACCTGCTCACATAAGATCATGGGCTGTTAGAGCACCTGGGAATCTAGCTTACTTCAGGTGTTGTGAGGTTGGGTACAGAGCTAGCCCCCTGTGATCTCCTCTGCTCACCTGCTCAGACCAGAAGGAACCCCTGTCACTAGTAGGGCATAGGTTACTCCAAACCTGGATCCTGCTCGTCCCAGTTAATTCCAGTATTGGGGCAGATGTTTTGGCCACTTCTCCACTGATCCTGGGCATCTTAGAGCACCTGGGAGTCCAGTTTCCTCTGGGTGTTGTGGCACTGGGTACTGAGCTAGCGCCCCTAGGTCTTCACAGGGCACTGGCTCAGGCCAGCAGGAACCCGAGCCACTGGCTAAGAAGGGGTTTCTCCATCCCTGGATCCCGCTGGTCCCAGTTACTCCTGGTATTGGAGCAGATGTTTTGACCTCCTCACCTATGGTCCTGGGCTTGTTAGAGCACCCAGGATTCTAGCTTCCTCTGGGTGTTGTGGGACTGAGTGCAGAGTTAGCAACCAAGGTCTCCTCGGGCCACTGACTCAAACTGGATAGATCCCGTGCCACTGGCCAGGCAGTGTTTCCTGCATCCCTGGAACCCCTTGGTCCAAGATACTCCTACTGTTGGATCAGATGTTGTTGCCTCCTCACCTTTGATCATGGGTGGCTTAGAGTACCTGGAAGTCCAGCTTCCTCTGTCTATTTTGGGACTGATTGCAGAGCTAGTGCCCAAGGTCTTTTCAGGGCAAGGCTCAGATGGGAAGGAATGCATGCCACTGGTCAGATGTGTGTTACTCCATCCCTGGATTCCACTGGTCCCAGTTACTCCCAGTGTTGGAGCAGATGTCTTGGCCTCCTCACTTATGAACCTGGGCAGGTTAGAGCACCTGGGAGTCCAGCTTCCTCTGGGTGTTGTCAGACTGGGTGTGGAGTTAGCACCCAAGGTCTCCCCAGGGCACTGATTCATACTGGAATGGTCCTGTGCCTCTGGCTAGGCGGTCGTTCCTGCATCCCTGGATCCAGCTGGTCCCAGTTACTCTTATTCTTGGATCAGATGTTGTGACCTTCTCACCTATGATCGTGGGTGTGTTAGAGCACCTGGGAGTACAGCTTCCTCTGAGTGTTTTGGGAATGGGTGTGGAGCTAGTGCCCAAGGTCTTCTCACGGCACTATGTCAGACCTGAAGGAACTCATGCCACTGGCCTGGCAGGAATTTCTGCGTCCCTGTATCCCTCTGGTCCCAGTTACTCCTGGTGTTGGTGCCAGTGTTGTAGACAACTCACCTAAGATTCTGGGCATGTTAGAACACCTGGGAGTCAGGCTTCCACTAGCTGTTGTGGGACTCTGTGTAGAGCTAGCACACCCAAGGTCTCCCCAGGAAACTGTCACGGACTGGAAGAAACACATGCCACTGGCTGGGTGGGGATTCCTGTGTCCCTGGATGACACTGGTTCCTATTACTCCTGGTGTGTCAACAGATGTTGTGGCTTCCTCATCTGTAAGAGGTGAAGAGATGGTTTGGTCTCCCCGGTAGATCACTGGGTTTGAGATAGCTGGAGACCCAACAGGACCATGGCCTGTGAGAGACATGGCCTGTGAGGGACCGCATATATCTCCCCACGCTCCCGGAATCCAGACTCCTCTATGCAGTCCACGTCCTTCATTAACCTGTGCCTTGCAGACACGTTTGGCTCAGTAGGTCCTCCCAGAGAGGTTTTGCGTCACCATCTACAGCTACAGGTAGAGGGTGTGACTAACAGGCCTCAGCCTCGAGATTTCCATACTCATGAGTTATCTAAAGGCCGGGGGCGTAGCTCAATTAAGTTATTCCTTCCTAGTCCCTCTTCTTTTCCCCTCTCCCTATTTAAGCCAGCTCTCCCTGGCTTTTGGTGGGGGGTGGGGGTGGGGGTGGGGGTGGGGGTGGGGCACACATCCAGATCCAACTACCACGTCATGGCAATAAAACTTCTGGAATCCCTTTGAACTTCACCTGTCTTCTGGGGCCTGCCACCAAGGTTTCTAGCCTTTGGAACCTTGGAACCCGCAGGGTCGCCGTCGCGCCGGCGAGGACCCAGCCACCGGTTCACCGCTGCTGCGGATTTGCCCAACACTCATCTATGATCCTAGCCATGTTAGAGCACTTTGGAGTCCAGCTTGCTCTGGCTGTTATGGGACTGGGTGCAAAACTAGCACCTCTAGGTCTCCTCAGGGCATCTGCTCACACTGGAAGGAACCCAGTCCACTGGCCAGGTTGGGGTTCCTGCATCCCTGGATCCCACTGGTCCCAGGTACTCCTAGTATTGGAGCAGATGTTGTTGCCTAGTCACTTGTGATCCTAGGTGTGTTCGAGTACCTGGGAGTCCGGCTTCCTCTGGGTGTTGTGGAATTGAGTGCGGAGCTAGCGCCCAAGGTCTTCTCAGGGAACTGGCTCAGACCTGAACCCACGTCACTGGCTGGGCTGGGTTCCTGCATTCCTGGATCCTGCTGGTCCCAGTTACTCCTGCTGTTGGATCAGATGTTGTGGCCTCCTCACCTATGATCGCGGGTGTGTTAGAGCACCATGCAATCCAGCTTCCTCTGTCTATTGTGGGACTGGGTGTGGAGCTAGTGCTCAAGGGCCTTTCAAGGCACAGCTTAGACTGGAATGATTGCATGCCACTGGCCGAGTGGGAGTTCCTGTGTCCCTGTAGCCTGATGGTCCCAGTTACTCCTGGTGTTGGTGCAGATGCTGTGGGCCCCTCACCTATGATCCTGGGCATGTTAGAGCACCTGGGAGTCCAGCTACCTATGGGTGTTTTGGGACTTCGTGCAGAGGTAGCACCCCTATGCCTGCTCAGGGCACTGGCTCAGACCAGCAGGAAACCCTGCCATAGGCCAGGAGGTGGTTACTCCATCCTTGAGTGCTGATAGTCCCATTTTCTCCCAGTGTTGGAGCAGATGCTGTGGCCTCCTCACTGATGATCCTGGGCATGTTAGAGCACCTGGGAGTCCAGATTATTCTGTGTTTAGTGGGACTGGGTGAGGAGCTAGCGCCCAAGGTCTTCTCAGGGCACTGGCTCAGACCTGAAGGAACCCATTGACTAAATTGGTGAGCTTTCTTGAATCCCAGCATCCCCAGGTACCAGTTACTCCTGGTGTTGGGGCAGATGCTGTGTCCTCTTTACCTATGACCCTGGACCTGTTAGAGCACCTGAAAGTCCAGTTGTGGCTCAGGCTGGAAGGAATGCATATCACTGGCTGGGTGAGGTTTCCTGAGCTCCTGTAGACTGCTGGACCCAGTTACACCTGGTGTTGGGCAGATGTTATAGCCTTATCACCTGTGATCTTAGGTGTTTTAGAACACCAGGGAGCCCATATCCCTTTGGGTTTGATGGGCCTTGGTGTAGAACTAGCATTCCTAGGTCTGCTCAAGGCACTGACACAGACCTGCAGGAACCCATGCCATGGGCCAGGCAGTGTTATTCCATCCTTGGATCACACTGGTTCAAGTTAATTCCTGTATTTGAGAAGATGTTGTGGCCTCCTTACCTATGATCCTGGGCGAGTTAGGGAGTCCATCTTCCTCTGGGTGCTATGGGACTGGATGTGTAGCTAAAGCTCCTAGGTCTGCTCAGGGCCTCAGCTCAGACCAGAAAAAATGCCATGTCACTGGCCAGGAAGGGATTCCTTCATCCCTGGATCCTGCTGGTCCCAGTTACTCCTTGGTGTTGGGACAGATCGTTTGGCCTCCTCAACTATGATCGTGGGTGTGTTAGAGCACTTGGGAGTCCAGCTTCCTCTATCTATTGTGAGACTGGGTGCAGAAGTAGCACACAAGGTCTTTTCAGGCACAGCTCAGACTGGAAGGAATACATGCCACCGGTTGGGTGGTGGTTCCTGCATCCCTGTAGCCCACTGGTCCCAGTTACTCATGGTATTGGGGCAGATGTTGTGGCCTCCTCACCTATGTTCCTAGACTTATTACAGAACAGGGGAATTCAGCTTCCTCTGAGTGTTGTGGGATTGGGTGTGGAGCTAGCACCCCTGGTCTCCTCAGGGCACTGGCTCAGACCAGCAGGAACCTCTGCCATTTGTCAGGAAGTGGTTACTCCATCCCTGGGTGCTGATGGTCCCATTTTCTTCCAGTGTTGGAGCAGGCGTTGTGGCCTCCTCACTGATGATCCTGGGCATGTTAGAGCACCTGGGAGTCCAGCTTCATCTGTGTTTTGTAGGACTGGGTGAGGAGCTAGCACTCAACGTCTTCTCAGGGAACTGACTCAGACCTGAAGGAGCCCATGTGACAAAATTTGCAGGGGTTCCTGAATCCCTGCATCCCCCTGGTTCCAGTTACTCCTGGTGTTGGAGCAGATGTGTCCTCACCTGTTATCCTGGGTGTGTTAGAGCACCTGGGAATCCATCTCCTCTGGGTGTTGTGGAACTGGGTGTAGAGCTAGAGCTCCTAGGTCTTCTCAGGGCACTGGCTCAGACCTGAAGGAACCCATGTGACTAAATTGCCAGGGGTTCCTGTGTCCCTGCGTACCCAGTTACTTCTGGTGTTGGGGCAGATGCTATGGCCTCCTTACCTATGATCCTGGGCATGTTAGAGCACCTGGGAGTCCAGCTTCCTCTGGGCGTTGTGGGACTGGGTACTGAGCTAGCACCTCTAGGTCTGCTCAGGACACCTTCCTACTGGCCTCGAGGGGTTCTTGCATCCCTGGATCCAATTTGTCTCAATTACATCTGGTGTTGGGGCAAATGGTTTAGACTCCTCACCTGTGATCCTGGGCGTGTTAGAGCAACTGGGGGTCTAGGTTCCTCTCGGTATTGTGGTACTGGGTGCAGATCCAGCATCTGAGGTATGCTCAGGCCACCAGCTCAGACCAAAAGAAACCCTTGCCACTGACTACTCTGGGCTTCCTGCTTCTCTGGAACCTGCTGATGCCAGTTACTTTTGCTGTTAGGTCAGGTGTTCTGGCCTCCTCACCTACGATGGTAGATGTGTTAGAGCACCCAACAGTCCACTTTCCTCTGTGTATTGTAAGGTTGGGTGTGGAGGTAGTGCCCCAGGTCTCTTCAGGGTTTGGTTCAACTAGAAGAAATGCATGTCACTGGCTGGGCAGGAGTTCCTGCATCCCTGGATCCTGCTGGTCCCAGTTACTCCTGGTGTTGGAACAGATGGTTTGGCCTCCTCTCCTACGATCCTGCATGTGTTAGAGCACCTGGCAGTCCAGCTTTCCCTGGATGCTATCAGACTGGGTGCAGAGCTAGCACCCCTAAGTCTGCTCAGGCCACTGGCTGAGACTGGCAGGCACCTGTGCCACTGGCTGGTTGAGGGTTTCTCCATCTTTGGATCCTGCTGGTCCCAGTTACTTCTGGTGTGGGAGCAGGTGTTATGGTCTCCTCAACTATGATCCTGGGTGTTTAGAGTACCTTGGAGTCCAGCTTCCTCTGGACGTTATGGGACTAGGTGAGGAGCTAGCTCCCGAGGTTTGCTCAGGGTACTGGCTCAGACTGGAAGGTCTTAATTATGGTCTTTAACCCTCCATGAACTTGTAGAGCTAATGAAAGATAATGAATGTGTAGTCTTAATGTATACATATGTAAACATCCTTGTTCTAAACTTCTTATTCAATATATGATTTAAATTTATGTTTAAACTTTTAGTAAACTTTTGTAAAAAAAAAAAAAGGGGGGGGGATGCTTGGGAAAACTATGCAATCTATTCCCCTTAAAATGAACAAAAATCTAGGAAGGAATACATTGTAAGGGCATTATCCACTGTGAGTATGTTCTTTCTGCACTGGCATTTGATCTTTTGTTCCATATGCATATGTAAGTATGAATCTCTCTCTCTCTCTCTCTCTCTCTCTCTGTCTCTCTCTCTCTCTCTCTGTGTGTGTGTGTGTGTGTGTGTGTGTGTGTGTGTGTGTGTGCGTGTATGCAATTATGAGATAAGTATTATCTGGGCGCAACTGGTTTGCATGGAGGTATATTTGTATTTATGAGTTTGTATATGAATGTATGTGAGTTTTTGCCTATTTGCTTTTGTAAAGGTTTTTCCTTCTGTGAGCATGGCTTTCTTCTCCTGGTTCAGTCTTAGGCCTAGTTGCACATATGCAGTAGATGTGCAGCTTGACCTTCATGTGGGTCCTGAACACCTGAATGTGAGTCTATCCTAAAAGCCTATACATGGGTTATGTTCCTTTAATTGGGCTGTCTTGTCTGGCTTCAGTGGGAGAGGAAGTGCCTAGACTCACAGAGACTTGATGTGCCAGGGTCGGTGGATACCCAGGGGGCCCCACCAGCTCAGAGGAGAATGGTACAGCAGGTTCTTAGGGTATAATTCCCAATTTTCTGAGAAACCTCCAAATTGTTTTCAGAAGTGGTTGTACAAGTTTGTATTCCTATAGGGCAAGTGGATCATGCCACCAGACAAAAGACCTGGTAAGATTGAAGCAGGTTCAAAAACCTGGGAATTATTATACCTGAGAATGGCAGGCCTTGGAAACAGCTTCCAGCCAGGCTCTACACATCCTGGAACATGTTCCCATTATACCCCATTGGGAGGGCCATAACAGTTACGTAAGGAGAACACCTGAAGCCCTTCTCCATGCAAGTTAAGCATCTCTAACATCCCAAATTGAGCCAATGGGAAGCATCTATCACTGGATCCCACCTTACCCCCACAATGTTCCTAAGGTCCCCAACTATAGAGAAATGTCATGAGGAGACTGCTCACAGCTTGCTAGCTGCTAGGCAACCTAGGATGTTTCTGTCAGTCTCAGCACACTGAGATAAAAAAGAAGCAGACTTTTTAAGCAGAGGATCCTGGTGTTCTGCCAAGTAAGCTGCAAACCTGGGGAAGTGGCCTTCACAATCCTTTTCTCATGAGAAAGTAACTTTGTTTTTAATTATAAGAAGCAACACATCTAAGAATTGGACTGTTGGCAAAATTCTCTGTCTGCAAGGAGGTTTGGGTAACTCTGAACCAAGATAAGCTATTGCTAGGGAAACAGCACTGGGTGAAAACTAGAAACTCGGAAATCTTTATTCTGCCTTTAAACATAGCTGGAGCTTTGAATAAACTGTGCATTGGCTGACTTGGCTGTATGCCCCCTGTGTCCTGGTTAATGTGGCTCTACCCTTGGACTCCAATGCACTAGATATTGACACCTGTCCACATGGAATAAAATGCATGAGTTATTTCACCAAGAATTATCTGAAGGTGGCTGTCTTATTGAGCTGTGACACTCGAGGGGAGAGTTTCCTCTCTCTTGAAGCATTCATCTCTAGACTTTGGCTCCTCCCAGCAGGCCAAGCCACAGTTGCTTGACACTGTGGTTACTGGCAGTGGATTACTGTCAGTTGCAACTACATCCTGCCACTCACCTAGTGGCTCCTGCTACAGTTTCTGGCTGCCCGCCTTAGTTCATCACTACTGCTGCCACTAGCAATGGGGGTGTGAAGGTAGTAAAAGAGATCCCACTGCCTACCTTAAGAGCTGTAAAATTTTGGCTATTCTGACTAGGCCAAAGCCCAGTGGAACCTTTCATTTTGACCTGACTAGGGATCCTGGGATTTCAACCTGTTTCCCTTGAACCTCCTGCTGCCTGTGACCCAGCATCCCTATAACATCAAGGCAGGCACACAGTCTAACATTGTATAGACTGCAGTCTGCCTTCTTTGAGCAGCCAACACAGCACACTCCCACCAGCAACATAGGAATGTTCTCCATTCTCCCCATATTTACTGGCATGTTCTTGTATGAAATTTTGTTCTTAGCCATTCTGACAGGTGTAATCTCAGTGTTGCTTTGATTTGCATTTCTGTGATGACTAAGGACGTTGAACATTTCTTAAACTGCTTCTCAACCATAAGATATTCCTCTGTTGAGAATTCTGTTTAGCTTTGTACCCCATTTTATTTGGGTTATTTGGTTTGTTTGTGTATAATTTCTTGACTTCTTCATATAGTTTGGATAATAATACTCTATCAGAAGAAAGGTTGGTGAAAATCTTTTCTCAATCTGTAAGCTGTCATGTCCTATTGACAGTGTCCTTTGCCTTATAAAAGCTTTTCAGGTTCATGAGGTCCCATTTATTAGTTGTTGATCTTAGTGCCAGAGTTATTGCTGTTCTGTTCAGGAATTTGTCTCTTGTGCCAGGGAGTTCAAGCTCCCCACTTTCTCTTCTATTAGATTTAGTGTGTCCTGTTTTTGTTGATGTCTTTGATATGTATCTACTTGCATTCTTCTACATGAAGACATACAGTTAGATCAGCACCATTTGTTGAAGATGATTTATTTTTTTCATTGTATGGTTTTGGCTTCTTTGTCAAATATCAAGTGTCTATAGGTGTGTGTGTTTATTTCTGGGTCTTTGATTGTATTCCATTAGTCAACCTGTCCATTTTTATGCCAATGCCATGCAGTTTTATTAATATTTTATTGCTCAGTAGTACACCTTGAAATCAGGGGTGGTGATGCCTCTAAAAGTTCTTTTATTATACAGGATTGTTTTAGCTCTCCTGGGTTTTTTTGCTTTTCCATATAAAGTTGAGACTTTATTTTTCAAGTTCTGTAAAGGATTGTGTTGGAATTTTGATGGATATTGGCATTGAACCTGTAGATTGCTCTTGGAAAGATGGCCATTTTCACTGTGTTAATCCTACCAATCCATGAGCATGGGAGATCTCATGCTCTAAGGTCTTCTATTTATTTCTTCAGAGACTTGAAGTTCTTGTCATACAGGACTTCACTTGTTTGGTTAAGTTACACCAAAAATATTTTATATTATTTGTGGCTATTGTAAAGGGTATTGTTTTTCTAATTTCTTTCTCATACTGTTTATTGTTTGCATACATGAAAGCTACTGACTATTTTGAGTTAATTTTGTATCAAACCACTTTTCTGAAGGTGTTTTTCAGCTGTAAGAGTTCTCTGGTAGAATTGGGGGGGGGGTCACTTATATACCCTATCATATCATTTGCAAATAGTGATGCTTTGACTTGTTCCTTTCAATTTATATCCCCTTGGTCTCCTTTGTCTTATTGGTCTAGCTAGAATTTCAAGTATTATGTTGAATAGATAGGGAGAGAGAGGGCAGCCTTGTCTCATCTCTGATTTTGATGGCATTGAATTATTTTTTCTCCATTTAATTTGATGCTAGCTATTGGCTTGCTGTATATTGCTTTTATTATGTTTAAGTATGCACCTTGTAACCCTGGTTTCTCCAAGTCTTTTAACATAAGGGAGTGTGTGATTTTTTTTCTTTCAGTTTATATGGGGAATTTGCATATATTGAACCATCCCTGTATCTCTGGGATAAAGCTTACTTGAACATCGTGGATTATGTCTTTGATATGTTATGGTGGGTTATGTCTTTGATGTGTTATTGGATTTCATTTGAGTGTATTTTATTGAGTATTTTTGCAGCAATGTTCATGATGAAAATTCGTCTGAAATTCTCTTTCTTTGTTGAGTGTGTGGTTTAGTTGCCAGGATGACTGTGGTCTCATAGAATGATTTTGTCAATGCTTCTTCTGCTTTTATTTTGTGGAATAGTTTGGGAGTACTGGTATTAGCACTTCTTTGAAAATCTGGTAGAATTCTGTGCTAAAACCTTCTGGCCTTGGGGTTTTTTTTTCCAGTTGAGAGACTTTTAATGTGTGCTTCTATTTCCTTAGGGGTTATAGGACTGTTTAAATAGTTTACCTGGTCTTGGTTTAAATTTGGAAAGTGGTATCTATCTAGAAAATTATCCATTTCATTTAGATTTTCTAATTTTGTGGACTATGGGCTTTTAAAATAAGACCTAATGATTCTTTAAATTCCTCAGTGTCTATTGTTATGTCTCCCCTTTTTTATTTCTGATTTTGTTAATTTGGATACTCTTGCTCTGTCTCTTGGTTAGTTTGGCGAAGGGTTTGTCTATCTTGTTGATTTTCTCAGAGAACCAGCTCTTGGTTTTGTTGATTCTTGCTATTGTTCTCTGATTCTCTGTATGAAGGTACAACATACCCAAATTTATGGAACACAAGTACAATAGTGGAAATTAGTGCAAAGAGGAAAATTCATAGTGTTAAGTGCCTCCATAAAGAAATTTGAAAGTTCTCATACCACTAATTTAAAAGTACATCTAAAAGCTCTAGAAGAAAAAGAAGCAAACTCACCCAGGGGAGGAGTAGATGGAAGGAAATAATCAGTGCTACAGCTGAACTCAATAAACTAAGTCTTTTTATGCTATCCCAGATTTCCAGAAAGTTTTGTTTCAGGATTTTTTACATTTGTTGTTTCTGTTCTCTTCCCTAGGTTTTCCATCTCCAGGATTCCTTTATTGTGTTCTTCCTTTTTGCTTCTATTTTCATGTTCAGATCTTGAACAGTTTTATTCATTTGTTTCACTTATTTGATTGTGTTTTCTGTATTTCTTTACATTTAAAAGTCTCTACCTTTTTATTGTATTTTCCTGTATTTCTTTAAGGAATTTATTCATTATATCTTTTAAGGCTTCTATCATCTTTTAAGATTGGATTTAAGGACCTAGACACACTACACAGTTGTATCAGATAGCCCAGCAGGGTCTACATGTGGGTCCCCTAACAATTGGAGAGCTGTCTCTCACTTTGTTGCCTGCCTTGGATCCCCTACCCCTAGCTGGGGTCCCCTGTTTGGTTTGAATGGGAGAAGATGCACTTAGTTCTACTATGGCTTGGTGTGCCAGGAAGTGGTGCTATATGCGGGTGGGCTCCCCTTTTCTGAGGAGAATGAGAGTGTGAAATGGGAGGGGTTATGTGAGGATAAGACTGGGAGGAAGGGGGTGCTGAGATCAGGTTGAAAACTGAATAAATAAATAAAAATTTTAGTCCTTTCTTCCTTTTTGTCCTAATTATTTTCTTTTTTGTTGAGAAATGCATTTGTATTAATTCTTTCAAAATTTTATGCAACCTATTTTGATAATATTTACTTCCATTCCTGCTCTTCATTCTTCCAAGTTCTACCCGTCCTCTGTCCTCCCTACTCCACTCTATTCTTTGCTCTGTTCCACCATTGTATCAAAATAGAGTTTTTTATCATACAATATATCCTGCTTATAGTTTCTTCTTCTCATATACTTCCTAGTTCTTCTCCAACTAACCTCCCCTCTGGATAGACTCCCTTTCTGTCTCAAAGAATGAATATTAAAAGCAGTAAGAGAAAAAGGTCAAGTGACATGTAAAGAAAGACCTATCAGAATTACACCAGATTTCTCAACAGAGACTCTAAAAGCCAGAAGATCATGGGCAGATACCATACAGACCCTAAGAGAACAAAAATGCCAGACCAGTCTACTATACCCAAACAAAATTCTCAATCACCATAAATTGAGAAACCAAGATATTCCATGACAAAACCAAATTTAAACTATATCTTGCCACAGATCCAGCCCTACAAAAGATAATAATGGAAAACACCAACACAAGGAGGGAAACTAGACCCCTTTAAAAAAAAGAAATTAACCTCGTCACAACAACTGAAAAGAAGATAACTACACAAACATAATTCCACCTCTAACAACAAAAATAACAGGAAGCAACAATCATTGATCCTTAATATCTCTTAACATCAATAAAATCAATTCTGCAATAAAAGTACAGGGACTAGCAGAATGAATACATGAACAGGACTCAGCATTTTTTGCATACAGGAAACACACCTCAGTAACAAAACAGAAACTACCTCAGAGTAAAAGGCTGGAAAAAAATGTCCAAGCAAATTTTCCCAAAAAACAAGCTGGAGTAGCAATTCTAATATCAAGTAAAATTGACTTTTAACCAAAAGTTATCAAAAAAGATAGGGAAGGACACTTCATACTTATCAAAGGAAAAATCTATCAAGATGAACTAACTATCAATTCTGAACATCTATGCCCCAAATGCAAGGGCACCCACATTTTAAAAGAAACATTACTGAAGCTCAAAGCACACATTGAAACTCACAATAATATAGTAGGAAACTTCAACACACTACTCTCACCAATGGACAGATTATGGAAACAGAAACTAAACAGAGACACATTGAAATTAACAGAAGTTATGAACCAAATGGATTTAATAGATATCTATAGAACATTTCATCCTAAAACAAAAGAATATACCTTTTTCTCAGCACCTCATGGTACCTTCTCCAAAATAGACCATATAATTGGTCACAAAACAGGCCTCAACAAATAAAAAAAGATTGAAATAATCCCTTGCATCCTATCAGATCATCACGGACTAAGGCTGGTCTTTAGTAATGACAAAACAAATGGAAAACCCACATGCACATGGAAACTGAACAACGCTCTACTCAATGATGACTTGGTCAAGGAAGAAATAAAGAAAGAACTTAAAGACTTTTTAGAATTTGATGAAAAATGAGGATACATCATACCAAAACTTGTGGGACTCCATGAAAGCAGTGCTAAGAGGAAAACTCATAGCTCTAAGTGCCTACGAAAAGAAACTGTAGAGATCATATACTAGCAACGTCATAACATATCTAAAAGCTCTAGAACAAAAAGAAGCAAATACACAAAAGAGGAGTAGACAGCAGAAAATAAAAACTCAGGGCTGTAATCAACCAAGTAGAAACAAAGAAAACTAAACAAAGAATCAACAAAACCAGAGGTTGGTTCTTTGAAAAAATCAATAAGATAGATAAACCCTTAGGAAAAATAAGCACAGAGGACAGAGACAGTATCCAAATTAATAAAATCAGAAATGAAAAGGAAGACATAACAACAGAAACAAAAGAAATTTAAAAAATCATCAGATAGTACTACGAAAGGCTATACTCCACGAAACTGGAAAATCTAGGTGAAATAATTTTCTACATATACCAGATGCTAAAGTTATATCAGGATCAGATAAACTATCTAAACATTTCCATGACCACTAAAGGAATAAAAAGAAGCACGCATTAAAGGTCTCCCCACAAAAATAAAAGCCCAGGACCAGATGGTTTTAGTGTAGAATTCTATCAGAATTTCAAAGAAGACCTAATACCAATAGTTTTCAAATTACTCCACAAAATAAAATCATAAGGGACACTACCTAATTCATTCTGTGAAGCCACAGTTACACTGCCACCTGAACCACACATAGACCAAACAAAGAAAGAGAACTTCAGACCAAGTTCCTTTATGAATATTGATGCAAAAATACTCAATAAAATCCTCACAAACCAAATTTGAGAATACATTAAAACAATCTTTCACCATGATCAAATGGGCTTTATTCCAGGGATGTAGGAATGGTTCAATATATAGAAATTCAGCAATGTAATCCACTATATAAACAAACTCAAAGAAAAAAACCACATGATCATCCATTTAGATGCTGAAAAACCCTTTGACAAAATACAACACCCCTTCATGTTAACAATCTTGGAAAGATCAGGAATACAAGGTCCATACCTAAATATACAGAGCAATAGTGATTAAAAAAACCTCTTGGTATTGATACAGAAACAAGCAGGTGGATCACTGGGATAGAATTGAAGACCCAGAATTAAGCACACACATCAATGGTCACCTGACCTTTGACAAAGAAGCCAAATCCATCCAATGGAAAAAAGACAGCATATTCAACAAATGGTGCTGGCTCAAGTGGTGGCTCACATGTGGAAGAATGTAAATCGATCCATTCTTATCTCCCTGTACAAAGCTCAAGTCCAAGTGGATCAATGACCTCCACACAAAACTAGATACAATGAACCTAATAGAAGAGAAAGTGGGGAAGAGCCTCAAACACATTGTCACAGGGAAAATTTTTCTGAACAGGACACCAATGGCTCAGGCTCTAAAACCAACTATGGACAAATGGGGCTGCATAAAATTGAAAAGCTTCAGTAAGGCAAAGGACACTGTCAGTAGGACCAAATGGCAACCTACAGATTAGGAAAAGATCTTACCAACCCTACATCTGATGGAGGGCTAATATGCAATATATACAAAAAACGTGAGAAGTTAGAGTCCAGATAATCAAATAACTCTATTAAAATTGGGGTACAGAGCTAAACAAAGAATTCTCAACTGAGAAATCTCAAATAGCTGAGAAGCACCTAAAGAAATGTTCAACATCCTTAGTATTCAGGGAAATGCAAATCAAAACAACCCTGAGATACCACCTCACATCAGTCAGAATAGCTAAGATCAAAAACTCAGTTGATGGGAGATGCTGGCATAGATGTGGGGAAAGAGGAACATTTCTCCTTTGCTGGTGGGATTGCAAGTTGGCACAACCTCTCTGGAAATCAATCTGGTGGTTCCTCAGAAAATTTGACATAGTACTACCTGAGGACCCTGCTATATCACTCCTGGAATATACCCAAAATATGTTCCAACATGTAATAAGGACACATGCTTCACTATGTTCACAGTAGCATTATTAATAATAGCCAGAAGCTGGAAAGAACCCAGATGTCCCTCAAAAGAGGAATGGATACTGAAAATGTGGTACATTAAAAACAATGACTTGTAAAATTCACAGGCAAATGGATGGAACTAGAAAATATCATCCTGAGTGAAGTAACCCAGTCACAAAAGAACACACATGGTATGTAGTCACTGATATGTGAATATTAGGCCAAAAGCTTGGAATGCCCACAGTACAACTCACAGACCATATGGAGCTCAAGAAGAAGGAAGACCAAAGTGTGGATGCTTCAGTCCTTCCTAGAAGGGGGAACAAAATAATCATGGGAGATAGAGAGAGGAAGGGACCTGGCAGGGACAGGGTAGGGGGAGGGTAAAAGGAGAGAACAGGATCAGGTATGAGTAGAGACAAGGAGAAATACAGAGAGGCTCAGGAAATTTTATGGAGGTGTGTAGCAGTGGGGGATGGGGAACTATGAATAGCCTCTAGAAAGTCCCAGATTCCAGGGAAGCAAGAGGTTCTCAGCACCCAATGGGAACATTAGCAGAAATACCCAATAAAGGGGAGGTAGAACCTGAAGAGACAACATCCAGTGGATAGGCATGTCCCTCGTTTGAGGGATGGGACCACCCATCAATCTCAAAATTTTTAACCCATAATGGTTTCTGTCTAAAGGAAATGCAAGGACAAAGAGTGGAGCAGAGACTAAAGGAAGGGCCATCCAGAGACTGCCCTACCTGGGATTTCATCCCATCTGCAGACAACAAACCCAAACACTATTTGCTGATGCCAAGAATACTTGCTAACAGGAGCCCTGTGTAGGTATCCTCTGAGAGGCTCTGCCAGAGCCTAACCAATACAGATATAGATGCTCACAGCCAACCATAAAAGTGAGCATAGGGACCTCAATGGAAAAGTTAGGGGAGGAACTGAAGGAGCTGAAGCAGATGGCAACCCCATAAGAATAACAAGAATATCAACTAACCAGACCTCCTCCCCCAAGAGATCCCAGAGACTAAAGGACCAATCAAAGTGTACACAAAGTGTACCCATGGCTCCAGCTGCAAATGTAGCAGAGGATTGCTTTATTTGGCATTCATAGGAGGGGAGGCCCTTGGTTCTGTAAAGGATCAATGCCCCAAGTAAGGGGATGCTAGAGTGGTGAGGTGGGAGTTGGTGAGTGGGGGGGCACCCTCTTAGAGGCAGGGGGAGTAAGGATGAAATATGGTATTTGTGGAGGGAAAAATCAGGAAGGGGGGACAAAATTTAGAATGTAAATAAATGAAATAACCAACAAAAAGTTAAAAAAATAAACAGACACCATAGATCTAGTGTTAACTAGAAAAAGGGCATCAAGCATAAATATATCATGGAGAATATTTTCTCATTTTTATACCAGTAAAATGGTATATTATATGGCCTATATAAAAAGGCACTAAGACACTTGCTCATCTCAAACATTGATTATGTTTTAACCTTTAGAATTAAGGGAAAGAAATTTTTATAGAAAAAAAAAAGAAAATTAAAAAACAAAACAACAAATGTTAGACTGTGGTGAGGTCATGGACACTAGATTGGAGCACACTATGGTCAGTTTCCAGGGCTGTATTCTACATACTCACACTTATTCCTACAGATAAGCTTAGGAGGTCATTCCCTTCACCAAAGGAGCTCCTATTTGCAACAGAGAGAGAGACTATTACAGAAATCCATGGTTGGTCAAATTGCTGACAATAACTGACTTTGGGGGCACCACCAACAGAAACATCTACAACATAATCCCTATACCTAAGGCTTAGGAAATATTTCAGATAGGGTGGTTAGATTGTAAGCACCAGGGGAACAGGACTTCAGCTAAGAAAAGCTGTGATAGAGAAAATCTCAACGCTATGGTCACCGAACAAGACCT
Source organism: Arvicanthis niloticus (assembly GCF_011762505.2). Taxonomy (NCBI): domain Eukaryota; kingdom Metazoa; phylum Chordata; class Mammalia; order Rodentia; family Muridae; genus Arvicanthis; species Arvicanthis niloticus. The sequence goes on from NC_047679.1 coordinate 14,969,023, forward strand.
ACACAATGACATCAGTTGACATGCCACTGTGGACAGTGGAAATTGCGCGAGGCCCTACCCCTAGAAAAACTATCACATACACTCATTTGGCAACACATATGTGTGTGACACAAAAACAAAAACAAAAAACAAAACAAAACAAAAAACAAAAGAAAAACTATTGTATCAGTCGATGGTATTTCTTCCTTTTTAGAATGTATTTTAAATGCTCTTACTTCCTATGATATTACCATCAGCAGAGTTCACTAAAGAGGGAGGAACAATTTGCAATAACTGTGCACATGCATGAAACCAGATTAGGGGTGTGCTTTGCCACAGTGAAATTTGGTGTGGGTGTGGGTGGGTGGGTGGGTGGTGTGCATCTGCTTGTGCATGTGTGTGTGTGTGTGTGTGTGTGTGTGTGTACTGTAATATATGAAGTACATATATAACTTGTAATGGTTTTACTTTTGATTGTATATCACTCCCAGAAGTTTTAGGATTGTTTTGTTTCTTTACCTTGGTGGAGACTAAACTAAGGACATCTTTGCATGCCAGGTGAACACTCCACAACTGATCAACATCTCTAGCTCAAAGGTTTTCTTTTTTTAAAACTCCTAATCTTGCACCAAAAACTCTAGAGCATATCACATACTGCCCTTGTCTGCTTACCCTCTCAGCAGTTATTGAAGGAAAAGGGTTTGGCTAATAAAACAGTTGCACATTGGGTAGATGAAGCAGGAGTTATTGTTTCCACAGTGCATATCCTTTATCCTACAGTTCATAGATAGGCCAGATTGGGGCCCCTGAGTTTTACAAGAGGTTATGTGGCTGTTATAATTGAATGAAAAAAAATCTATTCTATCGATGTCACCCAGAGATTGAACTGTTAGATCTTTGTTGAAGTGAAAGCTTGTGTCCACACAAAAGCCTTCATTCCATTGTTCGTAGCATCTTTATTTGTAGTAGCTAGCCAAAATCTGGAAACCAAAATGCCCAGCTGGTGAATGGGCAAAAAAAAAAAAAAAAAAAAAAAAAAAAAAAAAAAAAAAAAAAAAAAAAAAAAAAAAAAAAAAAACCAGTGGTACACCTACAACATAGTATAGCAAACAGCAATGCTAAGTAAGATTAGAGGTTTCTTCTTTATTAACTGTAGTGCTGGGTAATCAAACCTAGGGCCCCACACATGCTGGGCAAGCCATTTCCCCACATGCTGCATTCCTAAATAATGGAATTTTGACATACACCATCAAGTATGGAGAATTAAGCCCATGGTGATGAGCAGAAAAGGACAGCACCAAACATTTTTATATGACATTCTTGAAATGAAATGAATACGGAAATAAAAACTAGCATGAGTCAGAATTTCCCAATGGAACAGATGTGACACTTGGTTACAGTGACGCTTGCATGGACTTGCACATAGGATACAGGGACAGAAAGCTCTAAACACCCATTATAACAGGGTCGGTGCCCCGCTATTGATGTATTGTTATTGTATAACTGAAGGTAAACTATCAGGGAAACTAACTAGATGAAGAATGCCTTAAAGGTCCAGAGACCTTGTGTTTCTTCTGGGTTCCAGTGGATAAAATGGAATGGAAGCGGTCTGAAAACAGCAAGCCGGAAACCCTACATAGATGTTCTAACTTTATTGGCAATGATGTAAGAAGACAACCCGCAAACCCGAGAAGAGGAAAATGGTAGCTAGCCCTATTGGAACCGCGACATGGGTAGTATAGACTCATTGCTATCTCGTCGTCGTCCTTGCTGAGGAGCATCTCTTCCCAGAATGCCTCAGGGAGGATGCCAAAACTACTAAAGGATGGTTATATTTGTGAATAGATTCTAATCGCGATCCAGCTGTATCATCACCACCAGGTTGGACATCGTTACTCCTCCTGACCATGCTCCCAAAAAGACGTTGCTCATGATCCCATGGATCTTCCTTCTCATGAGGATGACAGTGTCAGAGTAATTCTGTCCATTCGTGGAGAACATGTTAAAACATCATTTTGCTTTTCTGCTGCCACTGTTTTTTGTTTTCTCTTTTCGGTATGGTGTCTTGCACAAGATGGGGCTGGGTGGTATGGGAGTTGAGTGTCAAGTTACTGAGGTCTAGTGTTAGCATTTCCCAGGAGGATGACTGAGAGACTGCCTCTGTCCCAGTTCCCGCAGAGAACCCAGATGTGTTCCCCACACACTTCTGGCAGAGGTGGCAGTCACATCTGAACATTGAATCATCTGAATCTCGTGGAGAAGAGGGTTTCTTTTTCTTGTCAGATTTTGGGGGTAACAGAAACCTGACGTGTTTCTTTTTCTTGAACTCAACAGTCTTCAGTTTCTTTTGAGGTGATTTTGAACTCTCTTGATGTTGCTCTTCATCCATCCTTTCTAAGGGAAAAAACACATTAGAAACACAGAGAGTCTATTGAAAACACCTCATGCTGTACACACTCCTGAAACCTTCAGACACACAGACACACATGTTGGAAGTTGCCTCTCATGGTTTCAGAGATGGAAACCTTAATCTGAAACTGCTTCCTGCAGCTGTTTTTGGTTTTGATGTGTTTTCTTTTGTTTGGTTTGTTTTTTTTTTTCCTTTGCTTTGTTTATGGTGCCAGCTCAACAACAAGTGAAGGATGCGTGCACACTTTGTATTTGGAATATCTGTTTTAGTGAGGCTTTGCTTGTAGTTTTGAGTATGTATGCCATGAGAAACCCCAGGACAGAATTCCTGCAAGTGGAGAGCACAGATCATTATTCCTTAGTGTTCAGATATTGGTGTCTTTTGAAACAAATAGTCCCTTCTTTAATGTTTCTTTTAAGTCCTTACTCCCTCTATATAATGTGATTGGAGGCAGCCCTGTCTCAGAGGGTACTCCCTGGCATGATGTGTGTTCTATGTGACCCATAGCTTAGGCTGTGCTTCCTTAATTCCCATCACTTGATGAGACAAATGGAAAACAAGAGCAGAGCAAAATGAGCCCAAGGAGACCGTCACTGGACACAGATCAAGGTTGGCCAACGATGATCCATGTCTTCCAATCTTTTATGGCATGGTCAGACCCTGGGATCATGGAATGCCAGTGACAAAAGCAACACAAAGACACAGACCAGCTTTCAAGGACTGTCCATGAAGCTAGTAACTACAGTATCTCCAGGGACAGATGGATGGGCATGGGAGTAATTCAACTGATGGATGCACTATTAAAGTTTATGTATTTATAATTCCTAGCTATCAATACACACACACATACACACACACACACACACACACACACATGCATTTACTGGCCCTGTTCAGGCTTCAGGATCCAAGGGTTGCTACATAGGAGAAAAGCTGAGAGCATTTCATCAGAGGGAAATTTGGCTCCCAGCAAGATTCTTGACCTATCCTTACATGTTTGCTACCTGTAATAAGCCCTACTCTTCCTGGGTACAGTACCCATGACACAGAGGCTGTGCCCTGAAAGACTATTGGGAATGACAGCAGTTTCCCTTTGAAACTAATGAAATAATTAGTCTAGCCCAGGAAGATTTGTAGTCAAAATATGCTTATGCTACCTTCCACCCACCAAGATGAGGACACGTGAAAGCAAAGGCCACATAGAGCATTTGGCTGGATGAGTTAAGAAGGCTTCACAGAAGAAAATATACATGAGTATGACCATAAGGGAGATAGTTTTTTTTTTTTTTTGGTTTGTTTGTTTTTGTTTGTGGTTTGAGACAGGGTTTTTCTCTGTATCCCGGGCTGTCCTCAAACTCTCTCTTGAAATGAGACTGTCCTTACACTCAGAGATCTGCCTGCATCTGCCTCCGGAGTGCTAAGATTAAAGTCCTGTGCCACCATAGACTCGCCATTAAGGAGGTAGTTATGGAGACATGTCAAACATTCACAATAGAACTCCCACATAGTCCAACCATAACACTCATGGCTACAATGCAAATGAGTCAATGCTACCTTGCTACAGTGATACCGAAATACCCATACTACCAACAGAACCCAAGTAATGGATTCAGCCCAGGTGCCAGTCAATGGACTAATTGATAACAGAAATGTACTGAGCTTAAAAAAAGGGAGTTTGCCTTGGCTGCAAGGAAGGACAAAATTACATTGTTTGAGGGAAGAGGTACATTTTGTGTGAAACAAGTCAAATTTGGAAAGACAAATATCACAGGTTTTCTTTCATATGTGAAAGCCATAAAAAAGGAAAGTAAGCCAAAGCTAATAAAAAGGGACAGAAAATTAAGGGAAGGAACACAGGGACTGTAGGTGGAGCCTTGGAAAGTGTGGGGGAGAGATAACAGGACAGGAAAGGGTTTCAGAGTCTGTGGCAGAGCATCCAAAGACACAGGGTGGGTGGGGAAGTCCCTGAAATATTGGGAAGGCAGATAAGTGTAGAAGCAGTTGCAACTGGATTGTCACCATTGTGGAAACATGGCAGCATCCAGGCAGGCATAGTGCAGGAGGAGCTGAGAATATGGTCCAAGCATATTATGTGTACATATGGAAATGTCATGATTAAATCCTTCCTTTGTATGATTACTACACACTAAGAAAAACTGCAAAAAGGCACTTATGGTAAGTAGCTGTGCGGTGTGTTCTATAAACGTGCTTTCGGGATATCAGGTGTAATGAGTGATGTTTGACTTGTGAACAAGATGGATCAAAACAACAAGGTTTACCACCTTTGACTCTCAGTACCTAGCATATGCTGTTTTATGGATCCTATCTTAGGGACTGGCTTACAGGTTCAGAGTTTCAGTCCATTTTCATCAAGATGGGACAATTGCAGCATCCAGGCAGGCATGGTGCAGGAGGAGCTGAGAGTTCTACACCTTCATCTAAAGGCTGCTAGTGGAAGACTGATTTCCAGGCATCTAGGGCAAGGGTCTTAAAGCCCACACCCACAGTGCCACACCTACTCCAACAAGGCCACACCTACTCCAACAGGGCAACACCTTCTAATAGTGCCAACTCCCCGGGGCAGAGCATACACAATCCATCACAGATCCTTAAAATAATTCTCCCACACACCCACAAATCCCCAAATCTTGCAAAGCAGATCTCCACACAGAGTGATCAACTTTTCCAGATTCCCCTATATGCAACAACATTCACTATCCAGTTGCAACTGCTTCTATACTTATCTGTCTTCCCAAAATATTCAGGGACTTCCCCCGACCACTCTGCATCTTTGGATACCTGCCACAAATTCGGAATCCCTCCAACCTCTCCTTGTACTCATTCTCCCCATGCCTCCTATTCCTCCAGATCCATTTTGACTCAGATCCCTCCCTGTCTTGAACTACCTGCTCAAATAAGACCTTCTCAGGGAGACTGGCCCTGGGCACTCCATTTAAAAGTGCATGCAGTGTTGGCAAGTGGTGGTGGCACACACCTTTGATCCCAGCACTCTGAAGTCAGAGGCATGTGGATCTCTGTGAATTCAAGGCTACCTACTCTACAGAGCCAAATCCAGGATGGTCAGCACTGTGTAGAGAAAATGCCATGCCTCAGGTAACAAGATGAATCAGAAACAGAACAGCAACAACAACAAACAACAGAAGTGTAGGCCCTGACACTATAACCCATTAAGGGTACAGTACTGACACACACGATTGTCAGTAACCAACAGCCTCAGAGTAGACATAACCCTCATCCAAAAGAGAGAAACCATGCCTGGTACTGGAAAGCTAGCCAAGATTCCACAGCCTGGTGAAGTCATGATTCTTACAGGAGATATTTCAAATGACATTTTACTATAAATCATTATAACCCCCTGACTACATTCTAAGTATTTTACTATGTACCCACAGTTAAGTGTAGTCCTCAAACCTCACTGAAGGAAACTTCTCTTTGCAATAGACAGAGATCAATATAGAAAAGAACAACCAATCTGTGCACAGAGTTGTAAAGCAGGTCTCATATGATACGTCTACAACTAAACTCCTGCACCTCAGGTTCAGGGACCACTGTGGAAGAAGGGGCAGAAACAGTGTAAGAGCAAGAGGATCAGGGAGTTAGCCGTGAGACTTTGTCTCCTAGGAATGTCAGCAGATAGACCCATAAGCTCTCAGCAACATGACTGGAAACCTGTGAGCTGATCAAGGATGGCACTAATAGACATGCTAACACAGAGAGGGTCCAGTGAAGGGGACAGCAAAGGGTAACATGAGGTCTTAACCCTGCATAAAGAACTACAAGAAACCAAGGAATGCCAAGACTGGGAGACCCAGCCTTCCCTAAGAAGGCACACATAAATTAGTCATCAAATAGCAAAAGCTTGGCCTTGAAAACATACCTCTGTAAGCAACTTTATACAGACTGAACAGGTTTTGTGTATGCATTTAGGATTATGTATACAGATGTGAATATGAAAACGGTTAATGAAGAAAGAGGCAATGAATTTGGAAAGCAGCAAAGAGGAATAAATGGGAGGTTTGTGGGGGTGAGCAAGGAAAGAGGAAATGATGTAATTTTAATCTCAAAAAGATTTTTTTTTTTTAAAGAAGTGCATACCCACAATTCACCACTGGCAACCCTCCTCTCCTGCTCTGCTTTCCTAACAGAAAACACTGCTTCCTACTGCAAGGGACATGAGAGCATGCTGATTCCTTGACCTCAATGCTGATTTCTGTAGACCACAGTACCATATAAATTCCATGAGAGCTGGCATTTTCAGCAGAGCCCTGGAGCATGTCCAGCTCCCAGTCTACCTCCTGCCACACATACAACCCTCACTAAAAGGACCTGGAGCAAAGGAAGTGCCTACCATGCAGAAAGGGCTCCCTAAAGGACAGTTTTTGTTCCTGTTGGGTGAAGCTAGAGAGTAGAGAGTCAACACAGGAGCCCTGAATTCTGGTGTCCCACAGAGGGACAACAGGGCTTTTATCAGGTCACCATCTGTCACACATGAGCTATGCAGACCCTAGTAGTTACTCTCCATTGAGTAAGTGCCCCTAATCTCTAGAGAGATACCCTGTAAGAAGTCACCATCCATACCATCCTGTTGGTAAAAGCTTGTAAAGAAGCTTTCCAACAGAAAGCAGCAGCTAGGGCCCGTCGTCTCTTGTCCCCAAGCACCTGGTCAAGTCTCAGGCTCACCTTTGAAGTGCTTCAAATTCCCAGTTGCCCAGCTTTCAGCTGTAAATACTAGCAGCAGTGCTAATACCCTGAGAAACTGGGAAGGTTTCATGGCAACTGCATCTCTCTGGACTAACAACTGAGAGCAATGAGCATGGATTCCATGTCCAAGCATGCACCCACACTATAATACTTAAGACCCTGAAGATAAGGGGAATGAAGTTCATTGAGAAACAGTGGCAATCCTGAGGGTATGGAGCCAGTCGCAATGACTGCACAGACTGGAACTGTAGTAAGAAGAGCTCCGGAGCCCGTGAACTCCCTTTCCCATACTTCATATGGAAAATCCACATTCGTGGTGGAAAATGTGTCACACTCATGGGACCACTGGGCTGGGCTTAGTAGATAGACTTAAGGATATGAAAAAGAGCATCAAATTAAATGGTGCTTAAGAGTTTCTTTTTAAATTCTTATTGACAATTATATTCTTTTCACACAAAATATACTCTGATTATCATTCCCCACTCTGCTCCTCCTAGTTCCTCCCCACATCCCCTCCCATCCAAATCTACTCCCTCTTGGTCTCTCATTAGAAAAGATCAGGCCACTAAGAGATAATATTAAAGCATAACCAAATAAAGTACAAAAAGGAAACAGAAATACCATCACATTGAAGTTGGACAGGACAAAAACGACAAAAGAAAAAGACAAGAAGCAGAGAGCCACTTCTTCACTCAGTACTCAGGAGTCTCATAAAAACAATAAAGCAGCAGAAACAATATTTAGCCAGAGGACCTGGTGTAGACCTGTGCAGGCCCTGGGGATGCCAGATCAGTCTGTCTGGGCTCACAGCAGCTTTGTTCAAGTTGATCTAGAAGGCCTTGTTCTCCTGGTGTACACCATGAACTCTGGGCTCTTACACTCTTTTCTACCTCCCATTTCATGGGGTGGCCTGAGCCCCAGGGGAAGCACCTGATGTTGAGATCCCATTTAGGACTGATTGGTCCAAGCAGCTCTCTCTCTTCTCTCTCTCTCTCTCTCTCTCTCTCTCTCTCTCTCTCTCTCTCTCTCTCTCTCTCTCTCTCTCTGATTGAATCTGTTCCTTAACTTAAGACTAAGTGAGCAAGAATGAACACCTGATAAATAGTGCATCGTGATTAAATGCTTTCTATAATTCTTATATAAACACAACCTATAGTCTTCCAAAAAATGTGCAAAAAATAGGATATCTAGATTCATAAAACGGTAGTGATAAAAAGAAGTATCCCACAAGAACACATATTTGTTTCAAACTGAGTCTCACCTGTGTCTGACGTTATGCATATTTGTATAAATTACAGCTCTGAGGCCTGTATCCACTGTGGACATAGTTTTATGTTGGGCTCACTCAAATAAGGAAGTCATGACCCACTCCCTCCTACCCATCAACTTTATTTTTGAGAGCAAATGATCAGCAATAAAACAAGCAGAGTGTTTCGCAGAGTAATGTATAAGTAACAGGGAGAAACCTGAGCAAATAGAAAAGTGTATCACTATGAGTCCTAGGGCTGAGTGCTGTGTGACCTTGGCAACATGCAATTGTAGTCAAAATGACTGTGTAGCAGGACAAAGCCAGCTCATCTGTGGGAAGAACTTTGAGTAACATCCAAAGAAGCAGTTTGAGGAAAATCAAAGAGACTTGGGCAGAGACAAAGAGAGGATCTCCTGAGGCCTCCACTAGAAGATTTCGGTGAGAAGAAAAAATCAGATTTCCTTAGAGGCTGCTGGATGTGATTGCTTCCGTGAGAAGAGAAGCATCCCACAGCATCTCCAGACCTGATTACATGTGAGGTCTACCTCCACAATCACTTACTGATAGCAGCCATTTGACTTTATCCTGTGTAGCTGGACATGGAATCCAGCATGTCCCTGGGCATGGGAGCATTTGATTTACAGCTGAAATACATCCTGGTCCTTGTACCACATGTGTGTATTACAACTTACTTGAAATTCCTGCATAAGATATATGACATCTTATTCATGAATATAAAAGCCAGTTGGGCTGCTGGCCCCAGCAGGATGGTGATACGAATCCACCGCTTCCAGTTTATTAGAGTTTTCATAGGCAAGGACAGTTTTGTGGTTTGAATCAAAAGGGACCTTTAGGTCAGGGATACATTGTGCTTGTGTGGAATTCATGGCTGTTTTAGAGACCAGTTTACCATAGAAATTTATGGTGGATCTAAGTCACCAGAGACTAGTTTTTACCCAAAGTAGTTTTAGCAATTATGTATTCTTTCAAATGCTTTCACAAGGTAGCATAACTATAGTTCAGATGCACAAGACACAATTTTCCAAGATAATTAAGCAATTTTCAAAAACATGGATTCATACAGTCAAATGGCATGTTAGATAAAACCTCTCTCTCTAGGGAGACAGTGTCTGAGTTATTCTAATCAACATTCTGCTCTCTTCTGAGTGTGAAATGGAAAGGGAGTGAGATGGGAAACAGTTGGTTTCAGAGCAGAGGTTGTGATTAAAAGGAGTGGCACTTGACGGTTATGGGTGTAGAAAGGAAAGACTAGAATGCATCAACCAAGAGCTTCAGCTCATAGCACAGGAATTTGTCTCCTCCATTTGTAAGGGAATCCTCAAGAAGTAGGGTGATGTTGTCTTCAACCCTTGAGGGGAACCTTGTGACTGTGCTGGGTACTTGTTAGGGGAAAGGAAGGGGACACCCAAGAACAAGTTCTCAGAGCTGTGTGGCTAAGGAAAGAATTTAGTGAAGGACATGGCCTAACAAAATTGAGGAAGAGCCAGCAACGTCTACTTCAATTGTACTCCAACTGGTACATCTAAAAAGGAACCCCTACAGCCATGGATCAGGGAAAACCACAGTCAAGGAGGTGGGAAGACTGTAAAAGCCAGAAAACCAGGATGGGAGCATGGACTTAGGTTAGCATCCTCTACACATGACAGGAATGCTGCACTCAAAGAAATCTCAACACCATTTGTGTAAACAAAGACTTGCATCGTGGTGGTTACAATAGTGACCATGCCAGTGTTGATGGGGGAAGTTTCACAAGCCCCAAATCCTGTTAGACAATGAGTTACAGACTTTCTGTGGTTGCCAAGAGAGGGAGAATCAATTCTTTGCAGAGTTGAACATTGTGATGAGTTGCTTAAACTCACCTGGTAAGCCCTACTGCTATACACGTTGGAGCAATGTGGAACAGATTCAGAGGGATTGTGAGAATGTGTCCACAGGTCACTGTGTCCTCCCAGAGATGGAAACATGTGTACCTGTGTAACTACCCTAATCACACAAGAATAGGTCTTGAATTCAAGAAAGATCTGAGAGGGAATACTGGAGCAGTTCTCGCACAAAGAGTGAGGGAGGAGAAGGGTATAAATGTGCTCTTGGACATGACATTTTACAAAAGAAAGAATTTATGTTAAAGAATAAAACACAAAAGGAGCACATTATTTGTGTCCAATACCATTTGCTTCTTATCAGGTCTTCATTTGAAAATGTCAATCATTCATGAATCACGTTAAGAGTTTTCATTCCTGGATGCTTTGTGATAGCTATTTAGGTTTTTTTTTTTTTTTTTTTTTTTTTTTTTTTTTTTTTTTTTTTTTTTTTTTTTTTTTTTTTTTTTTTTTTGAGACAGGGCCTCACTCAGTACATGGGTCTCACCACGACCTCCCATAGTCCAGGCTGGCCACAGGCATACAGCAATCTCCCTGCCTCTTTCTCCAGAAGATTGAAGTTACAGGCATGGGCCAATAATGCCCATATCCTTGTGATTTCAGTAAGAATTATTCAGAGTTCTATAAACGTTACTGAAGCAGGCCACTTACATTTATCTGGCTACCCATTGAAATATGGATTATTTTCATAATCTTACTCATTCAAAAAATGTTGAATGAGTCCATTGGCATAAAAGTGGTACCTATTATTAGGCCAATTTTCTCCTTTAATTTTGCTACTACCATGACAATATTTTCTGAGAGTTTGCAAGGCTGTGGTTGACTGAGGTCTTCAGCTTTACAATGGTATCCCATGGTCCTTAACATCAATCCATCATTCGAGTTGGTAACAGAATAAACAAAGGTTTGTCTGAAGGATCAGGCTTCTCTCTGAAAGAGCATGTGAACAACACATGCAGGTCTATAAATTTTGTGGATTGGTGAAAACCGGCCCACAGGAGCTATCTGATAAGGCAATATGTGTATAGGAGAACTGGGTTCACATTGTAGGCAGGAGAACACTGAAGCCTACAGAAAACTTTGCCTTCAAATTTTGTCTCCAGACCCTGCAGGAGAGCAGCCAATGATCAGAAGGAGATTCTCAGGGATCCTGTGGTGGGTGTCACCGCAGATCAAGGAATGTGCCCAGTATCTCGTTTCCTTAGATGAGATTGATCCTGGCTGGGTAGGATCAAGGCCATGCATGAGTGTGACAGAGGGGAATGGACAGAACGACCATCAAATCTGGATCTTGAAGATGGTGGAAGCAGACACTCATCTGACTCCTTCCACAAGGATTTGGTTTCAGATCAGTTGAGTATGGGAACTCAAGTGGGATCTTTAGGCTCTGAAGATCACATTCTTAGCAAAGCAGGACAAGACAGAGAGGAAAAAAGAAGTTGTGTATATGGTGAGAAATATGGAGAGACTCATTGGAAGCAGACTCTGAAACTGCCTCTTGAGTCCACCCAGGATGAACCATCTCTCCTTCAACCATTGCACAGCAAACATTCTGCCTCTTAATAGAACTCACTTAAACAAGGGAAATGAAAAGATGCAGTGGGATCCCTAAGAAAGCCAAACTAGAAAGCTCACCACAAACAAGAGGACATGGCTGTGTCTGACAGTACCCTTTTACCACAAATTTACTCCCAAGCCTTACCTGTTGAAGAAAATATCCACCGAGCACACAGGCCACACAACCACCCCTGAGCCCAAGAATCTGAGGGCTATTCTGAGTGATCACCTATGAATGGCATGCTTTTAGTAGCCATGAGGATGTCACAGTATTTGAAAAAGGAGAAACACAATACAAAAATCAAGCCTGGAATCTGTTATTCTCCATAACATCACTGAATCCTGTGGTCACCACCTCACTTACAAAGACTTACATTCTCCACAAACAAACAAGATAGCTTAGGCCATGCTTCGATGATGCAAAGAAGCTCTGAAGAGACAAGGAATAAGCCCACCCTGTTTGCAAACAACCTGTTAGAATGTGGTAGATAATTTCTCTCCTGTAGCAGATTTGCCCGTAAAAGCAACCATAGAACATCCCACTTTCAGGTCACATGGGCTTTATTGTTCTTCACATGCAAAGACCCTGCAGGCTCTGCTGTGTGAGTGAAAAAGAAAGCACACTCTCTATCCTCTATTCTCATTGGAAGTAACACAAGATATATGTGTCAGGGATGGTGTCAGTTGGGAAAAACCATCATTTACTGCAATGTGTCTGGTACAACATTGGTAAGGCTGGAAAGGATGTTGAGAGACTATGTGCTGTGTAAGCCTCCCCCACCCCATCACACCCCACTCCCTCTGTCTGTCTCTCTCTTTCTCTCTTTCTTTTTCTTGTCTTTTCTAAGTTTTCATTTTCTTTATTTCTTTTCTTTTAGTTCTTTTCTTCTTTCTTCTCTCTTTTCTCTCATCTTTTCATTTTTCTCTCTTGTTCCAGCTCTCACTCCCTCACTTCCTTCCTTCATTATCCCACATAGAATTTCTCTGCATACCCCGGCCATCATAGAACTCATTTAGTAGACCAGGCAGGCCTCACACTCCCATATGTCTGCCTGCCTCTGCCTCCCAAGTGCTGCCAGGTCTGGTTTCACATTACTTGTGTTTGCATCCCAGCTGCACCATTTGTAAACATGTGTCTATACCCTAGCTGTACCATTGGATCTCTGTCCAAACCCTACCATTTGTGAGCTTCTGTCTATGTCCCAGCTGCAACATTGCATCTATGTCCCAGCTCCACTGTTAGTGAGCTTGCATCTATACCAAGATCTCCATTTGTAAGGTTGTGTCTATGTCCAAGCTCTATCATTTGTGATCATTTCTCTATTTCTAATCCCCACCCTTTGTGACCCGGGCTCTATGTCACAGCTCTACCAATTGTGAACATCTTCTATGTCCCAGCTTGCCATTTGTGAACTTGTCTCTAAATCCCAGGTCCATCACTTGTAGGACACGCTATGATGGTTCTCTAAGCACTGGAGCCATTTTTGTGAAAGGGGGTGTTTCCCTAAGGTTCCCACATTGGAAGACCTCTTTGCGATGGTCGAGTGAAATTTGAAAGTCAACCATTTTGAACACTAGCCTGACACGCACTACATCAGAGGTGTGCCTTGACACCTGGCAACTCCTCTTCTGTACAGAACACCCACACTGACAGAGTCATCTGAACTCAGGGCTATGAATCTGAGGGGATGAGAGGACACCATCCTCTTCCTGCTGTCCACAAGATCCCTGAACCTCCATTCAGAACCATGGTCATTCTCATGCTCCTGTGTTCAGATCTGAAGGAAGATAAACATACCTCTTCAGGTCTCTCTCAATGACTTTCACTGGAACAGAGCTCTGGATATGTCTAGGAACAATGATTTCTTCAGAGTGCCTCTTGTATTTCTCATTCGGTGGTGTTTGGAGTGAACAATGGGTACCATTCAAAGGGCTCTGTAGGGAAATCAGAGTTAAACGTTTTCTACAAATGCTACAACCTACCATTTCTAACAAATGGACTGACTGTGTAAGCAAAGTTGCCCTGAATCCAGTCGCAAGCCTGGTGCAACTTAGTTCTCAGGAGTGTCCCTCTCTGAGCACTTGTTGGGTGTTAATGCTCAGATTTGAGGCTATGGGCATATTTCTTCACCAGGGAATGTCCCTGTAAATTCAAGGTCTTGAAAATATGCATGCACCTGTGTGCACCATCCCCATGTGCCACTTGACAAAGAACATGCCAGAGAGAGCTGTAACTCTCACATGTTGGGGTGGGGATGGGGTGTATTATAAAAGTGTCAGCTGAAGTGCAAACCCTTACCCTGGGAAATGTGAACAATCCTCTACCTCGATGTGGCTCATCTCTTTGCACTCACACTGACAGACATCTTTGGACTTGTCCCACTTGGCCCTTCTACATTCATCAGCTCTTCTTAGTATCTACCTAAGGAGCCTTCTGGCCACATGTGGGCTACCATGCTTCCTCAATAGGGTGGCTACTTACCTTGCCCTACACCTGCCACAGACTAAACCTGAAGGTTCCTGCTGAGGGTCAATACACATCCTGTAAAAATCCTATTCACATACAGCCATCAGCTGAAAATCCAGAGATCCTGCAAAGCCATACACAGTCTACTATGGTGGTGAGTTCAACAAATGTCCAAAGTGAGCACACACAAGAAAATTATGTCTCCTAGATTTTCCTATTCATGTGTATTGAATGGTCCCAGGTTAGAAAACTGCTCGCCCAGATGCAGACACCCACAGTCAAACACTGGGCACAGAGAGAGCCCCACTTGAACATCTCCATCTGATTCCTCTCTTTAGAGCTCAGGGATGCCAGCTAAGAAGGAGAGAGAGGATTGCAGGAGCCAGAGGAGTCAAGGACACCAGGAAAGCCTGGCCCCCAGAATTAACTTAGCAGGACTCACAAGAGCTCACACAGACCAAATTGACAATCAGCGAGTCTGTATCAGTCTGTGCTAGGTCCTCTGCAAATATAGATGTTAGCTTGGTGTTTTTGTGGGACTCCTCTCACTGGGAGTTAAGATATGTCTCTGAGTTTTTCCCTTGATGTAGAGACCTCTTCCTTCCTACTGTGTTGTTGCTTCCAGTCATGAGAAGAGGGTTTGTGCCTACTCTTCTGTATCTTGTTGTGCCATGTTTAGTAGATATCACTGAGAGGCATGCTAGTTTCTGAAACAAAACAGAGTAGGTGTGAACCTAGGACAGGGAGAAGTATGACCTGGAAGGAGTGCATGGAAGAATAACCAATGTCCTGATGTATTTTATGATTCTGTGAGAGAAGAAGAAAGAGAAAAATGAAAATGAAAACAAATAATGTTCACCAACACTGTGTACCCTGCTTAATTCTCCTTCCTATTTTGCCATTGTTAATAACTTGCTGATGAGGACAGGGAAAACTGGGAACACCTGATTGCTCTGAAATGTGGTTTGGATCTGCAATAACATTGCAATTCTAGTTGCCAGCACCCATTCCCTTGCAGAAGTCTAATTGGCCAAGAAGTAGCAATTACTAGTACTCATGGACAATCTTGGTTAAACAATAGCCCATTACAAGGATGTGAACACTGGCTTTGTAAATTCTCTGACCATGCCTTAAGCCTTGCAGGTCAAAGGGGTATCTGATTGATTATGTCCAGGAATACACACCCTTTGTAGTCCAATTGGTTTTCCATCAGTGCTGTGCCAATAAGCCACCTATGCTTTGACTTCAGTTGGCTATCCTTGTTGTCCATCACCTGAGACAAACCAGGTGCTGCTGGAGAGGCTCCCTGAGTTCCCTCCTGTGCTCTCCCTTCAGCCTCCTCCAGCACCGCACTCAAAGCACTGTCTCTCTGTGCTGAAGTCAGGCCTGCTACAGATTCCAAGGTCCAACAGAGACACTAAAGGTGTGACCATAGAAGTCCCAGGAGTGGTTGGCAGTTGCATTCCCTTCTGCTGACTGCTCCTGGAGCCTCCTGAGTTATTTAATCTCCCTTCTATTTCAGTGACTCACATCAGCCTTCATATATGACTGTGGTAGATCTGATCAGGACTGGTGGACTTTTTTTTTCAGGCTTGGATTACTTTTGTTTCATTTTTTGAGAGAGGACCTCACTGTGTAACCATGGCTGCCCTGAAGCTTACTCTATAGACCACACTGTTCATGAATTACTTGCCTCTGCATCTTGATCCCTGGGGGGCCGATTGTGGCCCCCTCAATTATGGAGATCTTCTGTGCCATGGGATGTAATAAGATATGTGGCACATAGATTCAAGTCTAATGGGCTTTCTAGAGCCATATGACCTGTGTAGTTCCAGTTTCTTCAACCAGAAAAGAACCAAATGTTCTCCACAGGGTTTGAGACCATTAGATCACAGACATGTCACTAGACATGATAGACAGAATACAACTCCTTAGGGATGCCACTCTTAGCTGATAAGCAAACATGAAAGATGGTGCCTTGTCTCGAGAAACACCAATTCTCAACTCACCTGATGGTAGCAGATCACCTTTCACGGTCTCTGGACCCTGTCCCACGCTGCCTGGATGCCAAACTCTGCTTCAGTTCTTCCTACTACCAGATGTTGTCCAATGGAGGGTGGCCTTGGGAAAAGACAGGCAGCTGAGCTCTCAGAGCTGAGTGTCTATGGACAGTGCTGAGAAGCTGGGCCTTCCTGCACAGATCTCTCAGGAACTGGTTTCTTAATGTGGCCAGAGCCTCTGCAAGAAAGTAGGAGTCTTGAGAAGATTGGCTTTTTCCCTGCAGGGAGAGGGCAAGTTAGAAAAAGGGGGAAAGACCAGGGTCCTGATGGCAGTCAGTTTGTTGCAATGATGACCCAATAAATTTTTTTTGTCTTTTGTTTGGAAATCAAGTTCCACTCCTTGATTGAGGACCCTGAGATCATCAGCCCCCCATCCCCTTCCCAGCCCTGGTGGAAAATGTGGCAATACTGTGGGGAGCCGTGCCCAAGGCTCTAGTGTCATGCTGAGAGTCATTGTGACACAAGAAGGGTTTCCATGGTGCTTAGTGTGACCTACCAGTGCAGGGATGGAGAAACTGGTCATAAACTCTGTCCTTGGGGTGCTGGTTTAGGGGAAAGTTTGCAATCTCTGTGTAACAGACAGTCATTGCCTTTCTGTAGAAACCCACCACAGAACACTAATTACATTTGTTTTTTTTTTTGTTTGTTTGTTTCTAAGAACGACACAGGGAATCTGCTCAGTATATCTTTCAGTCATCATCAAGCACATTCAAGCCTTAGCTTGCTGCTCAAGGAAAGGTGTATTTCAATGTGAACCCCTATGTAAACATTTAAATTGATGACTGCATTCATTTGGACTCTCTCTCTCTCTCTCTCTCTCTCTCTCTCTCTCTCTCTCTGTGTGTGTGTGTGTGTGTATGCCAGGTATGGTAGTGTGGCACATGTTTGGAATGGTGTGTGTGTGTGTGTTTGTGTGTGTGTGTGTGTTTGAAGAGGCCATATAGCTCAGGCCAGCCTCAAATTTCCTTTCTCACCAGGCTAGCCTTGAGATTTTGATCCTCCAGCCCCCACATCCCAAATACCACAATTAGAGGCCTGGTCCACCGCATCTGAATTATGTGGTGCTGGAGACCAAAGTAAGGACTTCCTGCATGTATCACAGGCATCAGTGTTTCAAAAGAACTGCAGTTTCTGCCCCCAAATGTCTTTGTAGGTATAGAAATAAAGGGTTTCTGCACAACCGTGCACACATGATTGCCACCGTACTTAGCCTATTCCTCAGGCTTCAGGATCCTTAGTTGATCCCCTCTGATCTCCTCCTTAATCTCTCCTTACCAACACCGAACCTCTGAAGAGCCAGGCATCTTCTAAGAGGGGTAACATTATGTTTCACCAAGTGATTGCAGCAGCCTTAAGGGGTTGTGTTCATCTTTTCCTCACCATCTCTCAGGTTGACATCAGGAAGTGGAGCAGGGGGGACTGTGTCATGCTGCACCCAATGGAGGACAGAACAGGCCCTTGAAGCTCCCTGCAGAGCTAGGCAGGTTAAGTCTTAACTGCTGTTCTGTGCTGCCATCTGCTGACTCCCAGCTCCACGGCTCCACCCCCATCTTGGTGATGGTCCTCAGTTTCTAGTCTTCTCCCAGACCACACTCACTGGTGTTCCCAGGGACCCTGGACACTGTGTACCCACTTGAACTGATACTGGCCAAACATTTGTGAAAATACGTCTTCCCTATTCTGGGTAATTCTTTGACAGGCATCTCCCAGCCTGTCCCCACAGCCTTAATCCTTCACTGTTCCCACATTCCCTGACGCAACCTGAGTGTTACCAAAACCTGCCAATTCTTCTTCCCCACTAATGCTCCTCTTCCCCTGATTCACTCATAATCGGCAGGAAGTGAACACAAGGAAGGTACCTGCTATCCAGAGACCCCTTCTCATGCTGTTGTGATCATTGCTACTTGAATACAGCATGTTAGGATATGTGGTGTGTGTGTGAATGGACATGTATGTATTTGAGTATGGGTGTCTGTATGTGTGTATGTTTATGTGTATATGTAATGTACATGTATACATATATGTACATACATGTAAATACACACATACCCACACAAACACACACATATGTGTGTGAATGTTTTCTACATATAGCCCAGGAGGTCCATGTGCATAGTTGTCTGGAATCCCCAGAGAACAGCAGGGTATGGAATGTTGAATAAGTTTTTGACTCAGTCGACAAGCAGATGGTGAGAGGCTGCAGCCTAGTGTGGAGATAGGGAAACAGAATCCACTTTCACAGTGTTCATGAAGGTGACACAAAGTGGAAGAAGGGCAGAAGGGACGGATGTGACACCTTTGTGGAGTGGGCTGAGAGGGAAGCTCTGCCTTATCTTCACTGGACTAAGATAGAACAGCATCTCAGCAGCAGCTCTCTGCAAGAAGCTGTTGATTTCAGGGAATGTGTTCCAGGCTCTCAGTGTGCAACACACAATGAAGGACCTCACTTTCCAAGTCACATTTCTCCCTCCTTTACTCTATCAACAAGGTGGCAAGGGAACTTGTGCAAAGGGAAGAGGCAGATGAGTTTGGATTGACCAGAGAAGCCTTCTGCTCATGGACACCACATCCTCACAGGCTGTCAAGGTTTTCCCGGCCTGCAGACAACATAGTGACTTTGAATAAGAGAAAGTGCCACATCTGAGGATTTCCACTCTGCTCCAGCAGTTGGATGCTTGTTCACCGTGAGTCCCAGGAAGGAGAGAACCACCGACTGACAGCTTCTGGAGACACAGGAGCCCTCACCCATGTCATTGGTATCTTCAGGATACAACACACGCTCACAGGCAGCAAATGTCCCCATTCTCAATTGTGGACATGTGAAGCCCATCTATGACATGTTCACTCACAGTCTGTCATTTTCAAACCACTTAGCACAAGCCATCTGATTGTGGAGAGGCACATGGAATAAAAATGAGGAGGTTGCACAGATCCCGTGGTAACACTGATGCTCTTTTCCCTGGTCAAAGGTTACCCAGAACTTCATGTGTACCAGCGTCCTCCTCCTCAGGCCCACTGTCTGTCTCAGGGTCAGGAGGTATAACTGGCACCTAGGAACTGCTTTGGATTCTAAAGGAAAGAAAAAGCACCAAACGTTCACTTTGCCTCCGAACACAATTGTTGTGATAGAATCATGGCTCTCCTCTGGATAGACCACACCAGGACAGTTTAGTTCCATGTGAGAGAGGTTTATTGTCAGGGCAAAGGGCAAAAGGTAGTGATTAAGACCAAGGGGGAAAGAGAGCAGAGGTCATGAGTGTCTGCCTTTTCTTTGCGTTGTGACTCAACCACTTGCAGGTAGACGTAGAATATGAGCCAAGTAGACTCTGGGAACGTGTGATGATTGCCATGGCAACAGATGCACGGGTCCCTGTCACCTGTGGGTGATGTCACTCTCATCTCTGGATTCGGATGTGATTTGCAACCATAGAGCTAGTTCCTGACTGTAAAGCCAGTTCTTGATGCCAAGATATCTCCCTTTTTCTTATCATAAAGAAAAGGAAAAAAGTGGTGTTCTTATCATAAAGAGATGGAAAAATGGGAGGGGTAAGTGGATGGTGAAAGGGAAATAGACACATCAGATCTCTTAAGCTTTTTCCTCCTGTATGGGGGCTGACTTCAACCTTCAGGGTCCACTTAGCAAATGACATCAGGACCCTCTGTGGACAGTGGCTGGTAATCCTATAACAGGAAGAGGTTGTTTGGTTAGAAACATTTTGGATTTGTACTTGAGGGAAAGTAGAAACAAGGTTAATGTGGCAGGGAGCAAATACCAGGAAGATGACTAGGGAAGGCATTAAAAAGGGGAGTATCCACTTCCACAAAGGATTTTCAAAAATTCAGTAATTCGCATCCTCAGTATCCCTGCGATCCTGGGTGTCTGAATGTAGATCCTGGGTCTTTTTCTCACTATCCAGGATTGATTGACATAGAAACAGCATTCTTCTGGGAAAAATAGACAAAGACAACCTTCTTTAGCTGTCAGGATATCTAGCCCCTGTTGTTTCCGAAGCACTACAGCTGCCAAAGAATCTGTTTCTGGATTATAGCATGGTTTCAGTGTTTCTTGAAAACCAGTGCTAAGCTTGAAAATGAAATCATATTGGGTTATGGAAGTAGTTATCCCTGCAATACCAGTACCAACACACATGACTATTCCAGCAGTGACTAGGAGTGGCATAACCTGAACTGCCCTTTTATGTTGTGCAGCTATCATATCTACAACTGGGATTGGCAGGGGCTCATTTCCCTAGAATACTCCTAGTTCAAGGAAAAGAAGTATGAGTGTGCAAACTCCTGACCAGCTGATGGGTAGGCAATGATATACCTGAGTGCCACAAAGATTTGATGTGTTTTTGTCTGCAGGGCATTGTGGCAGAGATGAGGTATCAAGGGTTGTGGTTCTATTGCAGACTAGGGAGCTTATGGTTCCTATAGAACATGTCATGGAAGTCTTAAAAAATTTACCATGCCAAGAAGAGGGATAGAGGAAAGATATGAAGTCATGGCAACATCATATTCAGAACAGCTGACAAAAGGTGAGGTAAGGTTAGTTGGCAGTATCACAGGGGAAGCTGTAAGTGGCAATTGTGAGTTAGTTCTGGGGGGTACACATAGCCAGCAATCTTTAAATGTCAGGTGACATTAAGGAGTTGGTATGCAGAGATCAATGTCAGAAGCAAAATGTGAAATGACAACTTAGTGTCATTTGTGAGGGGGATATCAAGGAGGTAAGTACCTCAGAGGAGTGTTTGATTACCTCTCCTACTTTTCCAGTATCTAAAGTCTGATCAATTGAGTCATATTTTCTCTAGATACAGATAGTACTTACTTGGGACCTGGCTTGATTTTTAAGGTAGGGTTTACCAGAAACTCCTGTCTCCCATTCTGGGATTCCATGGGTCTTGTATGTAGAAAAAGAGTGGGTTTTTGTTGTTGTTGTTGATAGAAATGACTGGTTCGTGATCCTAGCATATGTATCTGGCAGGACCAATATGGGCAGCCCCCATGTTCATCTGGCCATTTTTTTCCAATCATCTTTTGTCTGTTTAAAGAGAAATCAAGCAAAGAGATCATAATATTTGGATGGAATAGTGGATGTAGGAATCACAGCAATTTGGCTTTATTTCCTGCATCCGGCTACAGAGCAGTTTCCTGACTCTATTTGGAAAGACTACTACCAGTAGGGGTTTCTTGAATCTCAAATCTCCAGATGTAAGGGCTACCCTGGATGGAAACCAACAGGATGGGGAGTATGAGAAGCCCTTGTCTAATTCAGTGAGGTAGAGCACAGCTGCTGGATTGGAGTCTCATTTTCTGAGATTGGAGACAAGGTGGGTGGTCTTGATGTTTTCTGGAGTTTAACACAACAGGGTCCTGTTTTGGTCAATGTGTAAAAAGAAAAGTCATTTTGAGGTGGAGGGGTGAAAGGTTTGTGGTGACACTTGTGGACCCTGTGAGAGAGTTCCTCGAGTTAGCAGCTATAGTAGTCACGAAAATTGCATTGAAAGTGCCCTGCCATTTAGGAGAGAGGGGTGTTGGATGATGGTCTGGAGGGGATAGATGAACTTGGTCTCCAAGACTGACAGGCAGTGGATAGGGGACATCTATTGACCATGGTAGACAGAGGTCAGCCTAGTTCCATAGGAGAGAACAGAGGTGGCAAAATAATGGGGTAAGTAGATGATCAGGGAGGGGGAGAGCATTTAGGTGAAAGATCAGGAGTTAGGACCAGATGTCCATATATGAGTTCAAAGAGTGTGATGAAGAGAGGTTGCTTGGGGAGGGCTTGTAGCCTGAAAGGATCCAGAGGTAGGAGTTCTACCCAATGGAGGTGAAGTTTCTGGGACAGGTTGACAAGAGTGGTTTTTAGGAAGCAGTTAGTTCTTTCTACGTTAACTGAAGACTGGGAGTGGTAGAGAATATGAAAATGCCAGTGGATGTCTACGGTTTTAGATAGAGTTAAAGGAATTTGGGAAGTGAATTATAGACTTGTCTGACTGGAGGGAGGCTGAGACAAAAAATCAAGAGATGATCTCTTTGAGAAGGAGATCAAGAATTGCCTGAGCTTTTTTGTTAGCTGTGGCAAATGCCTCCACCAACCCTGAGAAGGTGTGCACCAAGACCAAGAGGTATTTGACACATTTGACAGTGGGCATGTGGGTAAAGTCAAGTTGCCAGTCAGTTCCAGGAAGGGAACTTCTAGCCTGATGGGTAGGAAAAGGGATGCTACTATACCTGGAGTTGGAGTCTGACATCTGACAAATTTTCCAAGAGACAGTGATAGATTCTGAGAAACTTAAGTCCTCAAGAGTAGGCTGTAGATGGGTCTTAACAAAATAACACAATGCTTGGCTGTTAAGATGAAAGAGTTGGTGAAGATAGGGCAGTGTTTGATGAGGGTCAGGGAGTGTGAGTAGGAATGTGAGTTGCATTGTAAGAATGTCCTGGGGAGGGTGAGAAGAGTCTATACCCCATATATGCCTCAACTCTAGCTGCCTTGTTAGCTCAGTAGTTTCCTTCAGAAACAATGGAGTTATCAGTCTGGTGGGATCTGCAGTGGACAATCCCAATAGCTGTAGGAAGATTGGAGGCCTTTAACATGGCCATAATTTGGTTTGCTTTAGTTACTGGTTGTAAGGATCCTGTCATGCTCCTTTCACATAGTGGCACAAGGCAGCAGCATATGGAAAGTGTACTTGGAGTCTGTGTAGATGTTGAGGAATTGTCCCTGTGACAGTTGAAAGGCATGGGTTAGGGCTATTAGTTCAGCCTGTTGATTGTTGGCATGAGCAGGAAGGGCATGTGCCACAATCATCTTTGTGTCTGACACTATAATATAGCCAGCTCTTCTGGACCCTTCATGTAGAAAGAAGTAGCTGTCTGTATACCAGGTACAGAAGGCTTGAGGCAATGTGCCCTCCTGTATGTGTGAAGGATGAGGTAATAGTTCCTCTAAAGTTTCAGTGCAGTAATGAGATAGGGAGTGGTTAGTATTTGATCCAGGAAGAACATTGTAAATACTAAGAGGCGGGCATGATTGGAAGGAAAGTGTGGGTATTAGTGATACCCGAGGAGAGGTATAGTCTGTAAGGCATTGTCAGTTAGGAGCTGTAACAAGTTCTGAGAAGAGAAGACAGTTATAGGCTACCCAAAGTTTAAGTTTTTTGACTCTCAAATAAGGAGTTCAGTGGCTGCCAAGGTACAAATACAAGGTACCCATTCCTGAATAGTTAGATCTAGTTTTTTGACAGGAATGCTACAGGCACGAAAGAGGGTCCCAGTTGGTGACCTAAGACTCCAAGGGAAAATCCCTCCTTTTCAATTACGTAAAGGGAAAAAGAATGAGGCAGGTCAGAGAGAAGTAAGGCTAGGGACTTAAAGAGGGCCTGTTGGAGCCTTTGAAAGGGCTTGGTAACAGGTTTACAAACAAGAGGTACATGGGCGGGAGGAATCTATTTCTGCTTGAGATAAGGGGCAAGAAGGGAGAGGAAAGGAAGGATCCCAGGAACGTAAAAAACTAGGTATTCTTAAGAATGATAAAATCTCTTCCTTTGTAGAAGAAACAGTTGGAGTTTGAATCAGATTCCTTCTACCTAATGTAATGGCCTTGTGGGTTGGGGTAATTATTAGTCCCAAATAGGTGATCTGAGGAGTAGACCTTAGAAGGTGAGACCCTGTAGCCAACTGGAAATTCAGAAGAGCAGAGGTGTCAACTTGACTAAATTTTAGAGAAGGGCTACCAAGAAGGATATTATGTATGTAATGCATAATCTTAGCTTTAGGGAGAGACAGAGAAAGTAAGTCAGAAACCAGGGCCTAGCCAAATAGGTATGGGCTGTCCCTGAATCCCCGAGGTAGAACTTTTCAGGTGTCAGGATCTGTCCAGTAAAAAGAAAATATGTTCTGTAACTGGGCATCTAGAGTGATAGAGAAAAACGTATCCTTGAGATCTAGGACTGAGAAATGGGAAGTTCCTGAGGGGAGAGTGGGAAAAAGTGTGTATGGGTTAGCCACAACAGGATGGAGGGGAACCACTGTGGTATTAATGAGTCCGAGATCTTGAACCAGGCAGTAGGTTACATTAGGTTTCTTTTTTTTTAGGGTTCCTAGCATTTATTTTTTTATTGGATATTTTATTTACATTTCAGATGCCATCCCTTTTCCCCATTTCCCTTCCCTAGAAAACCCTATCCCATGCCCCCTTTTCCTTTTTGCTTTTAAACATTTTTTTAAAATGTTAATCAAAGGCTTTATAAGTTTGGTAATGCTCAATCAGAAGTGTAACCCAATACCCAGCCTAGATATATCAACTATCATTGACTGGTGGAGACACGTGAACATCTGCCTTCATGCCCCCCTCTCTTTCTCGCTGTTTCTCTCTCTCATAGCCTAGCTTCTCCACTCCATCATCTTCTTCTCTCCTTACTCTGTCTCTTCCTCTCAGTACTCCTTCCCACTTAGCTCCTCCTACATATCACCCTTCCTGTTAAAATAAAATTTTTCTCTCAAAATACAATCAGAGCATAATTATGACTATTTGTACCAGTGAGGTACAAGATAGTCCTAATACCCAGTCCATCATTTTGTAGACTAACCAGAACCTCTGTCATCTCTTCTAACTAAAACACTTAGTTCTGAACCTGGCTTTTTTCTTGGCTTTACAATGAATGTCAGCTGAAAACCATCCACTCAAATCTTTTCTCTCAAAGTAAATAGCCAGGATTGGCTATGAGTCTATAGGTTTTCAACCCCGTCAGAAATCCAGAATGACTGAGTTAACTGAAGTTATGGGAAGCACAAAGCATAGCTTCTAAAACTTAGCCAATTTATAGATACCTCTGAACACCTGGAATGCGCCTATACTACCAAACGTTGGAGCATCAAATCTTCAGCCTTCTGGCCCAGGATCATCTGACAGACCTTACTGATGCAGAATTATTAAGGGCTGATTACTCTGTCTAGGCAGATGTAATCAGTCGACTATTCTGCAAGTGTGTCCTTTTCTGGACAGTAATTTGTGTTTAGATGGAAAGAGGCAATTCTTGCCTAGTGGCTGTCACCGCACAACTGGAGTAACTCCAAGGATGCTCAATTTCTTCCTAGAATCCAAGACAGGAAGCTGTCAGGAGCAGACAGGTCTCTAATCAAAATGAACATTAATATAGAAATGTTTGTAACATCAATTCTATGGACTTCTGACGTTTTGAAAACCAACTATCCATGTAAGGTAACCTGGACTGTTGTCTGTTAACTCCTCTCAGCTATTTCTAAATAAAATATAGACAACACCCTAACAATAAACTCCAAGCCATGAATTTGCTATAGTCCCTTAACTCACAGGCTAACCATCTCAAATCAGTTAAAAAAGTTAAAAAAGGACTGGGTCTAAGCTTTGTATTCCTAAATGTGTTATACAGGCACAATGTCCATGAGAGTATCAATATTCATCTCCCTTTTATATCAATAAGGAGCTCGTACCAATGGAAACCTTAAATTTGAAATCAAAGTAAATTTTGTGCCATTTAAGAAATTATAACTTCATCTTGATAATAATTATACAGATTTCTACCAATAGGTTATGGCTATGCAATACATCCTAGCTAATCCTCCCTGTTCCAACAAAACCACTAATTTTCCCTAGAAAGACAGCCCAATATTAACCACCTTAGTCCCCAAGCCCAGGGAATAGGGGCGCTGACTCTTCATTAGCTTCTTCAAGCTGATTAAGGGCGTTGAGATATTAGAAGAGGGGTGGGGGAAGAGCAAATTGATAAGATTTTATCCCCTTACCCCACTTCCTCCCACCACCCAGAAACCTCCTATCCCATGCCCCCTCCTCATGCTTCTATGAGGGTGTGCCCGCAACTGCCCCCTGCCCCCACTACCCCCTCCCCACCCTCACAATGCCCCCCTACTCTGTGTTCATTTTTCATGGGACCAAGAATCTCCTCTCCCACCTATGCCCGACAAGGCCATCCTCCCCTACATATACCGCTGGAGTCTTGGGTCCCTCCCTATGTGTTCCCAGGCTGGTGGTTTAGACCCTAGGGGGCTCTGGTTGTTAGGTATTGTTGCTTTCCTCCTGGAGTCACAAACCCTCTCTGCTCCTTCAGTCTTCTCTCTAAGTTCTCCATTGGGAAACCCTTGATCATATCAGTGGTTAACTGTGAGCATCCTCTTCTGAATGTGTTAGTCTTTGGCAGACCTCTAAGGAGACAGCTATATCATGTTCTTGACAGCATGCACCTCCAGCCATCCACATCAGTGTCTAGTTTAGGTGACTGTACATGGGATGGATACCCAGGTGGAATGGTCTACTGATAGCCCCTCCTTCAGATTCTGTCCCATATTTTGTTTACATATTTGCTTTCTTGAGTATTTTTGTTACTCGTTCTAAGTAGAACTGAGGCATCTCCTCTTGGTCTTCCTTCTTCATGAGCTTCATGTGGTCTGTGGGTTGAGTCTTCGCTATTCCAAGCTTTTGGGCTAACATTCGCGTAACAGTGAGTAAATACCATGTGTGTTCTTTTGTGATTGGGTTAACTCACTCAGGATGATAATTTCTAGTTCCATCCATTTAGCTAAGAATTTCTCCAATTCATTATTTTTAATAGCTGAGTAATACTCCATTGTGTAAATGTACCACATTTTCTGTATCCATTCCTCTGTTGAGAGACATCTGTGTTCTTTCCAGCTTCTGGCTATTATAAATAAGGCTGCTATGAACATAGTGGAGCATGTGTCCTTATTATATGTTGGAGCATCTTCTGGGTATATGGCCAGGAGTGGTATCGCTAGATCCTCAGGTAATGCTATGTCCAGTTTTCTGAGGAACCACCAGACTGATTTCCAGAGTGGTGGTACCAGTTTGCAATCCCACCAACAATGGAGGAGTGTTCCTCTTTCTCCTCATCCTCAACAGCATCTACTATCACCTGAATTTTTTATCTTAGCTACTCTGACTGCTGTGAGGTTGTTTTGATTTGCATTTCCCTGATGACTAAGGATGTTGAGCATTTCTAAAGGTGCTTCTCAGCCATTTGAGTTTCCTCTGTTGAAGTAAGTCAGGTTTAGGGTCACTTAAGTATACTATCATGTCATCTGCAAATAGTGAAATTTTGACTTCTTCCTTTCCGATTTGTATCCTTTTGACTTCCTTTTGTTGTCTAATTGCTCTAGCTAGGGCTTCGAGTAGTATATTGAATAGGTAGCGTGAGAGTGGGCAGCCTTGTCTAGTCCCTGATCTTAGTGGGATTGCTTCAAGTTTCTCTCCATTTACTTTGATGTTGGCTACTGGCTTGCTGTATATTGCTTTTACTATGTTTAGGTATGGGCCTTGAATTCCTGATCTTTCCAAGACTTTTAACATGAAGGGATGTTGAATTTTGTCAGATGCTTTCTCAGCATCTAGTGAGATGACCATGTGGGTTTTTTTGTTGAGTTTATTTATGTAGTGGATTACATTGATGGATTTCTGAATATTGAACCATCCCTGCATTCCTAGGATAAAGCCTACTTGATCATGATGGATGATTACTATAATGTGTTGTTGGATTCGGTTTGCGTGAATTTTATTGAGTATTTTTGCATCAATATTCATAAGAGAGAGTGGCCGGGCAGTGGTGGTGCACGCCTTTAATCCCAGCACTTGAGAGGCAGAGGCAGGCGGATTTCTGAGTTCGAGGACAGCCAGGGCTACACAGAGAAACCCTGTCTCGAAAAACCAAAAAAAAAAAAAAAAAAAAAACCATAAGAGAGAGTGGTCTGTAGTTCTCTTTCTTTGTTGGGTCTTTGTGAGGCTTAGGTATGAGCATAATTGTAGCTTCATAGAACAAATTGGGTATTGTCCCTTCTGTTTCTATTCTGTGGAACAGTTTGAAGAGAATTGGTATTAGGTCTTCCTGGAAGGTCTGATAGAATTCTGCACTAAAGCCATCTGGCCCTGGACTTTTTTTGGTGGGGAGACTTTTAATGACTGCTTCTATTTCTTTAGGTGTTATTCGACTGTTTAGATGGTTTATCTGCTCCTCCTTTAACTTTGGTATCTGGTATCTATCTAGAAAATTGTCCATTTCATCCAGATTTTCCAATTTGGTTGAGTCTAGGCCTTTGTAGTACGATCTAATGCTTTTTTTTAATTTCTTCTGTTTCTTTTGTTATGTCTCCCTTTTCAGTTCTGATTTTATTAATTTGAGTACTGTCTCTGCTCCCTTTGGTTAGTCTGGCTAAGGGTTTCTCTATCTTGTTGATTTTCTCAAAGAACCAGCTCCTAGTTTTGTTGATATTTTGTATAGTTCTTTCTGTTTCAACTTGGTTGATTTCAGCCCTGAGTTTGATTATTTCCTGCTGTTTACTCCTCTTGGGTAGATTAGCTTCTTTTTGCTCTAACACTATCAGGTGTGCTGTCAAGTTGTTAATGTATGCTCTTTCCATTTTCTTTTTGTGGGCACTTAGAGCTATGAGTTTTCCTCTTAGTATTGCTTTCATGGAGTCCCACAAGTTTTGATATGATGTGTCCTGATTTTCATTTAATTCTAAAAAGTCTTTAATTTCCTTCTTTATTTCTTCCTTGACCAAGTTAACATTTAGTAGAGCATTGTTCATTTTCCAAGTGTATGTGGGCTTCTCATTGTTTTTGTCCATGCCAAAGACAAGTCTTAGTCCATGGTGTTCTGATAGGGTACAAGGAATTATTTCAATCTTTTTGTATCTGTTGAGACCTGTTTTGTCACCAATTATATGGTCTATTTTAGAGAAGGTACCATGAGGTTCTGAGAAGAAGGTATATTCTTTAGTTTTAGAATGAAATGTTCTATAGATGTCAGTTAAGTCCAATTGGTTCATAACTTCTGTTAGTTTAATTGTGTCTCGGTTTAGTTTCTGTTTCCATGATCTGTCCATAGCTGAGAGTGGGGTGTTGAAATCTCCCACTATTATTGTGTGAGGTGCAATGTATGCTTGAAGCTTTAGTAAAGTTTCTTTTATGTATGTGGGTGCCCTTGCATTTGGGGCATAGATGTTGAGAATTGCGAGTTACTCTTTGTACATTTTTCCTTTGATGAATATGAAGTGTCTTTCTTTATCTTTTTTGATTACTTTTGGTTGAAAAACTATTTTCTTTGATATTAGAATCGCTACTCCAGCTTGTTTCTTGGGACCATTTGCTTGGAAGATTGTTTTCCAACCTTTTACTCTGAGGTAGTGTCTGCCTTTTTCACAAAGGTGCATTTCCTGTATACAGCAAAATGCTGGGTTGTGTTTATGTATCCAGTCTTATAGTCTATGTCTTTTTATTGGAGAATTGAGTCCATTGATATTAAGAGATATTAAGGAAAAATGAATGTTGTTTCCTGTTATTTTTGTTATTTGCAGTGGAGATATGTTTGTATAGCTACCTTCTTTTAGAGTTGTTGGAAGATTACTTTCTTGCTTTTTCTAGGTTGTAGTTTCCCTCCTTCTGTTGAAGTTTTCCACCAATTATCCTTTGAAGTGCTGGATTTGTGGTAAGATATTGTGTAAATTTGGATTTGTCATGGAATATTTTGGTTTCTCCATCAATATTGATTGAGAGTTTTGTTGGGTATAGTAGTCTGGGCTGGCATTTGTGTTCTCTTAGGGTCTGTATGATATCAGTCCAGGGTCTTCTGGCTTTTATGGTATCTGGTGAGAAGTCTGGTGTAATTCTTATAGGTCTGCCTTTATATGTTACTTTACCTTTTTCCCTTACTGCTTTTAGTATTTTTTCTTTGTCTTGTACATTTGATGTTTTGATTATTATGTGGAGGGAAGTATTTCTTTTCTGGTCTAAACTATTTGGAGTTCTGTAGGCTTCTTGTATATTTATGGACATCTCTTTCTTTAGGTTAGGAAAGTTTTCCTCTATAATTTTGTTGAAGCTATTTACTGGTCCTTTAAGTTGGGAGTCTTCCCCCTCATCTATACCTATTATCCTTAGGTTTGGCCTTCTCATTGTGTCTTGGATTTCCTGTATGTTTTGGGTTAGTAGCTTTTTGTATTTTGCATTTTCTTTAACAGTTGTGTCAATGTTTTCCATGATATCTTCTGCACATGTGATTCTCTCTATATCTCTTGTATTCTGTTGGTGATACTTGTGTCTATGACTCCTGATCTTTTTTTTTTTTTTTTTTTTTTTTTTTAGGTTTTCTATCTCCAGGGTAGTCTCCCTTTGTGATTTCTTTATTGTTTCTACTTCCAATTTTAGATCTTGGATGGTTTTGTTTAATTCCTTCTCCTGTTTGGTTGTGTTTTCTTGCAATTCCTTAAGGGATATTTGTGTTTCCTCTTTAAGGGCTTCTATCTGTCTACCAGTGTTCTCCTTAAATTCTTTGAGAGTGTTATTTATGTCTTTCTTAAAGTCCTCCATTATCATTATGAGAAGTGATTTTAATTCTGAATCCTGCTTTTCCGGTGTGATGGGGTTTTCAGGGCTTGCTATGATGGAAAACTGGGAGGTCTTGATGCCATGTAACTTTGGATTCTGTTGCTTACATTCTTGCACTTGCTTTTCGCCATCTGGTTAACTCTAGTGCTGCCTGTACTTCCTGTTTCTGACTGAAGCCTGCCTTTCCAGTTATCTTGCTTGTGTCTGATCTCCTCAGGGTCCAGATGTCTCTGTGATCTTCTCCAGCTGCTCTGAGTACAGTGGTACCTCTAGGATACCTTAGGATGTGGTGCCTCCAAGGTAGCTGACCAGCTCAGTATCTGCTGTTCTGGGTGCAGT
Source organism: Arvicanthis niloticus (assembly GCF_011762505.2). NCBI lineage: Eukaryota > Metazoa > Chordata > Mammalia > Rodentia > Muridae > Arvicanthis > Arvicanthis niloticus. The sequence goes on from NC_047679.1 coordinate 15,000,111, forward strand.
GTCTCCTCTAGGATGTCTCAAGAACAGGTGCCCACTGCTCTGAGTGCAGTGTCTCCTCTAGGATGCCTCAGGATAAGGCATCCACTGCTCTGAGTGCATTGGTTCCTCTAGGATGTCTCAGGATATGTTGTCTGTTGCTCTGAGTTCAGCTGTTCCTCTGCCACTCTGGGTTCAGTGGTACTTCTGCTGCTCTGGGTTCAGAGGACCCTCTACCACTCTGGGTTCAGTGGATCTTCTAGGTTGTCTCGGGTGGAGTCCGGTGTCCACCCAGGAGTGGACCGGGTGTGGGTCTGCACCAGGCCTTGGATCCTGGAGAGAGGTGGAAGGGGAGATCCACTCCGCAGGGGCGGGAGGTTGGGTTTCTGCTGGAATCTGAGCACTCACAACACTCAGTTATGGCCGTAGAGCACTGTGTGGCTCCTCTTACCTACTGCTCTGGGTTCAGTGAACCCTCTATGATGTCTCGGGAGGGGTCCGGTGTCCACCCAGGAGCGGACCGGGCACAGGTCTCCATTAGGTTTCTTAACTGCTAGTTTAGGAGTGCTAAAGAGAGAAGGGGTAGAGTGAAGGAGGTTTTTTTTTTTTTTTTTCATTAAGAGGTCAGAAATGATAGAGTTATGTCCCCAGAGGCTTTGGATAGTGAGGACATATTAAGCTTGGCCAATATTCCTGGTAGAATCCAGTAATTGGATGACAACAGGAGAAGGATGTTTAGCAACAGAGGGGTTCTGGACATCCCAGACTCAAGGGTCTACCTGACAAGCTGGTAAAGGAAACAACATGTTAAGGTTAGTAGGCTTACTGACTAGAAGAAGGAACAGCGGGGCCACTGCCAAGCTTGGGTTAGGCAAATGTGGGGAGCAAAAGAAATAGAGGCTCCTTACTTAGCTAGAAGATTCCTTCCCAATAAGGGGACAGGACATGTTTGTGCTACCAAAAAGGAATGGGTGAGAGATACACCCCTAAAAATGCAACTACGTGGTGGGCTTTGGTGAGGAAGTTAAGGTTCTCCCCCTCCCTTGATGATAGGAAAACAAGAGGGAGAAGAGAGTCCCCAAAACTCCTTCAGGACCAAGTAAGTGTCCCCAGTGTCCAAGAGCAAGGAGATGGACTGCCTACATTCCCTGATGGCTACTCAGTGCTCCATGCTAGTGATGGCTTTGGTCAGGTCAAGGGAGCTCTGGCCTCTTCAGTCCTCCATAGCCAAGCCTAAGCGTTTGGCTGGAGGGTCACCTGGTAGTGATGTCTTTCTATTTTGTTTGACCTAAAGTCAATCGACAGGCCAGCGTCCCTCTTGATGGCACCTAGGACATGGCACCTTTGGTTTGCATGGGTTAGGGCAAGCCCCTCCCCCCAGTGACCTTGTTGATCACATGTGTAGCAGGAGCCTCATGGTCTCTGAGTCTTAGAAGACCAAGAGTCTGGGGCAGTGGCTGAGACTGGTCACATAGCCTTTGTCAGCATATGGTATTTTTGTCTGTGAGCCTTCCCATCTCTCTCATGGTACACTTTGAAGGCCAGAGCCAAAACATCTGCCTGTGTAGTTAGAAGTCCATTCTCCAGCTTTCTAAGTTTAGCTTTTTTGTCATGGTAGCTTTGGGAAGCTAAGTAGATCATCAGAATTTGCTTACCCTCTGAGTTTTCATGGTCCAGATTAGTGTCCTTAGATAAGTCCTTTATAGGCATTCTTAAAACTGATATGGTTTTCTTGTTTGTCCTGGATGACCTCTTGGAGTTTTTCAAAAATTACTGGTTTTAAGGCTGCCCTATGGAGAGCAGCCAAGAGGTCTATCCCTGGCTAAAATACCACCTGGAGAACTATAATTCCATTGAGGAGCTTGGTCAGGTACTGTCTCAGATCTGATTAGATACGTTCTATCTGTTTGATGAATTTCATCTGCATGTGTTCTCGCCTGTTCCCAAACTTACCTGTGTTCATCGGGAAGTAACTAATTATTAGGGATCATATGTACATCATAGAAAGTCAAGCTATAACATTGAGTAATGTACTGAAATTCTTTAATAAAGGTGGAGGAGTTTGAGGTATAGGAACCCAGTCTGCTTTCTATTTGAGAAATTTCACTCAGTGAGAAAAGAGCATGTATTCTGACAAGGCCATCTACCCCAGAAACTTCCATTAAAGGAAGGACTGAGGCTGGGTCAGGTGTCCCTGGGGGAAGAAAGACTTGATGGTTTGACTGTGGCCTTAGGGAAGGTGTTGGAAGTGTTGAAGGTAGGTGCCAATGCAGGGCGATTGGAGAGACCTGCAGCTGGCAAAGGAGGCGGGGAGTGTTCCAGAGAGGTCAAGCAAGAAGGCTCTGATGTAGCCTGGAGAGAAGGAGAAACTGAGGTGGTAGTTTAGGTGTTCAGAGACATGGAAACAGGTCTGCAGTCAAAAGGAGGTGATTTGTTAGCTGGATCGAGGGTTGTAGTATCATCTGGTGGAAGTTTAATGGCTAAGAGAAGTTGGGTTGGGGAACAAGTAGAACACAGAGAGGGGTTGGAGCAAAGATAGGTAAACACTTGGGCATTTCCATTTAACAGACTGCTGGGAGTATGTATGAAGATCCCGTAAAATAATTGGATCTAATGTGCCATTAGGTGGCCATTTGGAGCCATTTTCTAATGGGTATTAAATCCAGACCTTATTGCAGAGGCGTATTAGCTTTAATACCCTCAAGTGGGGCATTAACTTTAGAGATTTGAGATTTTCCAGGAGACATTCCAGTGGGGAGCATGGAGGTATGGTCGAAGACATTGAAGCACCCACTGGGTGACAGGGATGTTATTGACCTATTCATACTGGAGTTCTGAGAAAAGTTCAGAAACGAGTCACAAATGTCCACGTTGTCATGTGAACACCTAAGGGGCTAAGGGGAATCCAGGACTTTCCAGAAAGCATTTCTACCTAGGCCTAGGGGTTTCTGAACAGCTGCAAGAGCCCCAGAGGTTAGGAACCACTTTCGAGAAGGAAAGTCACCCAAGGGTCAAAGGCATATCTTGTAAGTCAGCTAAAAGGCTGATCATAAGGACCTAAGCCGTGAAACACCAACCTCGTAGCCCATATAGGCTGGAGAGGCTTCTTTTGCGAAACCAAGGCCCTTCCTGCTGACTGGAGGAAAAAAAAAAAACTTACCAATCTGCCAATGTTTGTGTGAAAAGTTTAGCACTCTGGTAGCAGGCAACGTGAAATTGTATGGTTAGTGTGGGCTGGGCCAAATGAGTAGCACATGTGGCAGAAGCTAGCCCATGTGGTGGACTGGGGAAAGCAGTTCACATGGTAAAAGTCTATGAGTTCCTCAGCAGCACCTGGTGGTCTTCAGCTGCAGTTGCAGAAATCTGCATGGCTGCAGTGGTAGCTGGGGCAATGGTGGAAGTGGCTGGGGCAGTGGTTGCAGCAGCGGTTGAAATCTACGTGGTACAGTGGTGGTGGCAGGCAACAGTGGCAGTGGCGGTGGTTGTGGCAGTCCACATGGTATGGCAACAGAGGTGGGCGGCGGTCACTGTTGATCACTCATGGTGGAACTGCACTGACCTGGTGTGGTCTGTCTGGATGTGAGCCACAATTCTATCACAACATTGATCCCGAAACCTAGGAATCGCTAGACCCAGGAGTGCTGTGGACACCGGGTGACATGTCTACCTTCCTCTGTTTACCTAGCATAGCCATTCAATGACTGCCTGTCTAAAAGACCCATTACTACCTAACCCTATCTTTGCTCACATAGAGACTGCAGGCCCAGGTGAAGTCATTGTCCTCAACCTTGTATTCTAGCAAAAGCAGATCCTCACAGCACAGGCACCCATCCACACCCTTGAGGCCAGTTATCCACAATGACAAGGCTATACATCTCCCAGGAGCCAGATCCATGTCCAATGCCCGTGGCAGTCTAATGATTTCTAGGGGTGCTCTTGCAAAGCCTGAAGCACAAGAAAATACCTTCAAACAGCCTTTATGAATGTGATACGGGTCCTTGAAGAGGCAATGCAAAAATCCCTTTACAAATCCAGGAAAACACAAACAGTAGAAGAAAATGTTTAGAATTGCTCAAGACCTGAACTAGGAAATAGAATCAATGAAGAAAACTCAAACTGAGAACATTGAGAAAATGAAAACAGTAGAAATTGGAACAGCAAGATTTACTAACAGAGTACAAGAAATAGAAGAGAGAATCTCCAGTGTCAATGACACAATAGAAAATGGATACATCAGTTAAAGAAAATGTTAAATCTAAAAACAAAGCTCCTGAAATGAAACTTCCAGGAAATCTGGGATACTATGAAAACATCAAACCTGTAAATAAAGAGGAAGCAGAATCTCAGTGCAAAGGCCCAGAAACTGTTTTCAACAAAATCATAGAAGAAAATTTCTCCAAACTAAAGAGGGTGAGGCATATAAAGTTACAAGATGCATACAGAACACCAAATGTATTCCACCAGGACATATAGTAACCTAGGCTCGTAGTAATTGAAACACTAATCGTACAGAACAAAAGAAAGTATATTAAAGGTTGCAAGAGAAAAAAAGGACAAGAAACATACAAGGTGGGCACATTAGAATTATACCTGACTTCTCCATAGAGACTCTAATACGACAAGGACATGAACAAATGTTCTGTGGGCTCTGGGAGAACACAGATGCCATCGCAGACTCATAAACCCAGTAAAACATCCAATCACTAGGGCAAGGGGGAATGAGATATTCCATCAGAAATTCAAATTTAACCAATATCTATCTACAAATCAAGCCCTACATATGCTGTGAGAAGGAAAACTCCAACTTAAGGAGGCTAACTTCACTCATGAAAACACAGGAAATGATGAATTTTCTACCTGCAAAATTAAAAGAACTATAACACACATACATGCATACACACACAGTGTCACAAACATGCCACCAGCAACAAGTACCAAATAACAGTACTCAACAACAATTGGTGACTGATGTCACTCAGCATCAATGGTTTCAACTCCCCAACTAAAAGACACATAGTACAAGAGAAGATGTAAAAATGTGATCCATCTTTGTGCTGCATCTGAGAATCAAACCTTAACATCAAGGATATACATCACCTCAAGGTAAAGGTTTAGACAAAGATATTCAATAGAAGGGGCTTAAGAAGCAAGCTGGTACACAATTTTAATATCTTACAATATAGATTTCAAAGCAAAACTAATCAAAAGAGATAGAGAAAGACAAAACACACTCATCAAAGGAAAAATCTACCAAGAGGACATTGCAATTATGAACATCTATGCCCCAAACACAAGGGCACACAAGTTGGAAAAAACTGGCTACTATAGTTTGAATCGCACACTAACCCTCACACACTGTTAGTGGGAGACAATAATATACCACTCTTACCAGTGAACAGGTCATTCAGACAAAGAACTAAACAGAGAAAAACTGGATGTAACCAGCAGTATATATTAAATAGACTTAACAGAGATCTACATAACCTTTCACCTAAATACCAAAGAATATATCTTCTTTTCAGCACCTCATGGAACTTTCTCCAAAATTGACCTCATAGCCTAGGACAAAACATGTCTCAACAGGTGCAAGAGAATTGAAATAACTCTCTGCATCCTATGAGATGTCCAGGGATTCATGCTGTGTTTCAACAAAAACAGTAACAAGAGAAAGCTCATTAAAACCCCATAATTCTCTACACAATTCTATACCAAAAGCAAAATGGTACAATATAGAAATTAAAGAAAATTTAAGACATTCTAGAATTCAATGAAAATGAAGGCACAGGATACCCAAACTTATATGATGTAATGAAAGCAGTGCTAAGAGGAAAAGCCATAAAAACTACCAGTTTAAGAGTACACATGAAAGCTCTAGAATAAAAAGAAGCAAAAGCACCAAGTGGAGTAGAGCACCAGAAATACTCAAATCTGGGGCTGAAATCAATAAATAGAAACAAAGAGAACAATACAAGGAATCTGTGAAACAAAGAGTTGGTTCTTTGAGAAAATCAAGAAGATTGGCAAACTTTTAGCTACACCAGGAGAGAAGCAGAGACAATATCCACATTAACAAAATCAGAAACTCAAATGAAGACAAAACAACAGACATTGAAGAAACCCAAGGATTGAGAAGGATATACTTTTTAAAAAAACCTATACTCCAGCAAATTGGAAAATCTAGAAGAAATGGATAATTTTCTTTATACCTATCACTTACCAAAGTTCAATCAAGATCAGGCAAGCAATTAGGCAGATCTATAACTAAAAGTTAAACAGACGCAGTCATTAACATCTTCCAAACAGTAGAAGTGCAGGGCCAGATGGTTTTAGCACAGAATTTTACCAAATGTTCAAAGAAGAGTTAAGGCCTACAGTATTAAAATTATTCTACAAAATAGAAACATAACAGGCATTTCCAACTCCTTTTAGTAAGCCAGAATCAGCATGATATCCAAACTACCTAAAGGCCAACAAATTATGAAAATTACAAACCAACTTCCCTTATGAACACAGATGCAAAATACTCAACAAAATACTTGCAAACTGAATCCAAGAACACATCAAATAGATCATCCACCGTGATGTAGGCTTCATCCCATAGATAGATTGTCATTTCAACACGTGAAAATCGATCACATTCATCCACCATATAAGCAAACTGAAAAAAAAAAAAAAACCAACCACAGGATAATCTCATTAGATGCTGAAAAAGACTTTTTAAAACCCACAACACTTCATGCTAAATGTCTTGGAGACATTTGGGATGAAAGAGACATACCTAAACATAATAAAGGCTACTTACAGAAACCTTTAAGCTGGCATCAATTGAAAGAAGAGAAATTCAATGCAATTAAACTAAAATCACTAACAAGACAAGGTTGTCCACTACATATCTATTCAATATAACACTTGACGTTCTTGCTAGAACAATAAGACAACACAAGGGGAATGTGGGGCAGTAGACCATAAGAGGAAGCTGGATATGGTTGAGCTGAGGTGGAAGGTTCAGGACCCAAAGGGATGGTAGGAACTTCACCTGCTCCTTACACCAGACCCCTGTCACATAGCAATAGACACCCATACGAAGAGTTGTGGTCATCAGTTATGTAGGGGAAGTGCCTCCAAAATCCTCCACATGTAGATGAGGCATTCCTAACATCTCAGACCAAGCCAATAGGAACCACCAGCTGTCGGGCTCCAACCTACCCCTAAACTTTATATAAGATCCTATCCAGAAGGAATAAAGATGTGTGAGAATTACTCCATTGCCTGAGAGCACCTGTTGTATAAGAGCTGCAACACTTCCTAGCAAAGAATGCTCTCAACATTGGAGGGCAGCTGGGGCAGCAGCAGAAGCAGCAGAAAGCAGCAGCAGCACACAGTGGTGGTGGTTGCACTTCCTCCTTACTGGTAGCACCCTTTCCCCTTCACATGAATGCTCCTGCTGCTGGGGCAGGCGAGAGGCCTCCATTGATAGTGTCAGGTGCACAAACCAACAATTGGTGACCACATGGGGCACAACAGCAAATTTATTGCAACCAATACCATGGGAAGGTGAGCCCCTCCCTTCCCAACTCTGGAGACAAGCAACTCATCCTTTCCTGCTGTGCTTTCAGTCAGAGCCATCCAATGGATTTGAACAAGCTGAATGGGCACCTGAAGCCTTCTGGCCAAAGCTATTCCCTGGTGTTATTGGAAGGTCCCTCTAGCCCCTGTCTAAGTACAGCCAGCCAGCAATGGGCATTGGGAAAGACTCTCTAATTTCTCTTTAAAACAAAAAGAAAAAAAAACGGTAATGCAGCAGCCACTTAAAAGCCACAGGGTGGCTGCCAGTTCTTATATCTGCAGGAAGGCTTAGCATTTTGGACCTCTCTGGGATCCCCCAAAGCCTATAGGTCAAGGGAATGCTTCCATTGTACATGATATTTCTCCTCTTTTCTGTCATGGGAAACTCATCACCACATAAAAAATTCTCCCAGGTCAAGGAGATATGTACCCTACTAAAATCTCATGGAATAAAAATAGCCAAAAAAAAAAAAAAAAACCAAGCCTCCTTGTTTTGGGAGAAATTCCTTCAGATAGCATCATACATGGCCAATGAAAATATGTACAGCCCTGACTCATGAACCTGAGTAGCTTCTCTCATCAGAAGCAAAGATAACCAAAAGGGAAACCACCCCCTCCAGTGATATTTGGCTGACCCTAGCTTCAATTCAGCAATGCATAAGGCCATATAAATAAGACAGGCTGATACCAACACAGACCATGAGGCACCCTCAGCCAGAGAAGCCTAAACTCAAGGTCCTAGAGACCACTCCATTTCAGATCTCATAGCCCTTACCTAATTAATGAGGGATATACAATCCATCTACTCACCCCTGTTTCCTTATCCCTCAGAGGAAACAGCAAACATATCATCTAATGGACAGAGGTCCATTAGAAAAACAAATGAGCTGCCACCAGGCTCTCCCCTCCTTCCCCCACCCAACCTCCCTCTTCCCCCAGTCACATAAACCAAACACCTATAAAATGGTTCAACATAAACCGAATAATCTCCACAGTCTCCTTCCCCTAACCATTTACCATGCAATAACTTTGTAGTTTTCCTGACTCCCTTGCATAAATAAAACCCATGTCTGATGCTACTTATGTCTATGTTACTAAACTAGAATCTCAAAACACGCAAGAATTCCCCATTAATATTAACTCCAACAGAACTAAACCACTTAACTGGTACCCATTCCTAGCCTCAGACTTAACAGAACTCAGGCAGGCAGTAAAGAAAGACAGCACCTATGCACACTGGAAAATATTGTTCCTACAGAGCCATATTGCCAATGTTGTGCTACAATGGCAGCAATTTGGACAGATCACACCAGGCCAGCAGAGTTCCATAGGAGATATTTATTGGGGGAGAAAAGGACAAAGGGGGCGATGAAGAAGAAGAAGGAAAGAGAGAAGGTCAGGGGGCTCTGCCTTTTATTTGGGCTGTGAAGTAATCACAAGCACAGCTCCTCAAAGGTAAGTGTAAGCAGATAGATTCTGGGAATGTATGGAGGTTGTCATGGCAACAGAGTAGTGGGTCCTTTTGTTGTTGCCTAGGGGTGACATCATCTTCATGTCTGAGTTCAGAGGTGACCTGTGACAATAAAGCCACTTCCTGAATATAGAGCCAGTTTCTAATGGCAACATATCTCCCCTTTTCTTATAATAAAGTGAAGGAAAAAAGGATGGAGGGAGAAATCAATGGTGAAAGGGGAATAGGGGTGATGGATCTCTTAAGCTGCCTCCTGATGTCTAGGAGTATCTTCAATTTCAGGGTGTAGCTGACGTTCAACATCGAGGTCCACTTGGTAAATGTTCACATCAGTCTCCTCTGGGCAGCGGCTGGTAATCCTGTAACATGAGTTGATTAATTGTTTGGTTAGAAATATCTTGAATTTATTATTGAGAGAATGTAGAAACAAGATTAATGAGGGAGGGAGCAAATAATCATGCAAGGACAATGATTAGAAAAGGGAATATGCACTTCTGTATAGAGTTTTCAAAAATCTAGGAATTGGAGACCTCATGTTCCCTGAGATTCCGGATGTCTGATTATACCTGCTGGATTTTATTTCTTACTATCCCAGATTGGTTGACATAGAAATGACATTCTCCTTGGAGGATCAGGCAAAGGTCATTGCATTTAGTTGTCAGGACATCGAGCCCCTGTTGGTTCTAAAGCACTACAGCTGCCAAAGAATCTGTCTCTGGATTATAAGCATGATTTCAGTATTTCTTTAAAAACCAGTGCTAAGCTTGAAAATGAACTTATCATATTGGGTTGTGGAAGTAGTTATCCCTGCAATACCAGTACCAGCACATATGACTATTCCAGCAGCGACTAGGAGTGGCATGACCTGAACTGCCCTTTTATGTTGTGCCGCTATCATATCTACAACTGGGATTGGCAGGGGCTCATTTCCCTAGAATACTCCTAGTTCAGGGAAAAGAAGTACCAGCGTGCAAACTCCTGACCAGTTGATGGGTAGGCAATGATATACCTGAGTGCAACAAGGATTTGATGTGTCTTTGTTTGCAGGGCATTGTAGCAGAGATGAGGTATCAAGGGTTGTGGTTCTATTGCAGACTAGGGAGCTTATGGTTCCTATAGAACGTGTCATGGAAGTCTTAAAAGAATTTACCATGCAAAGAAGAGGGATAGAGGAAAGATATGGAGTCATGGCAATATCATATTCAGGGCAGCTGACAAAAGGTGAGGTAAGATTAGTTGGCAGTATCACAGGGGAAGCTGTAAGTGGCAATTGTGAGTTAGTTCTGGGGGGTACACATAGCCAGCAATCTTTAAATGTCAGGTGACATTAAGGAGTTGGTATGCAGAGATCAAAATGTGTCAGAAGCAAAATGTGAAATGACAACTTAGTGCCATTTGTGAGGGGGCATATCAAGAAGGTAAGGACCTCAGAGGAGTGTTTGTTTACCTCTCCTACTTTTCCAATATCTAAAGTCTGATCAATTGAGTCATATTTTCTCTAGATACAGATAGTACTTACTTGGGACCTGGCTTGATTTTTAAGGTAGAGTTTACCAGAAACTCCTGTCTCCCATTCTGGGAATCCATGGGTCTTGTATGTAGAAAAAGAGTGGGATTTTTTGTTAACAGAAGAAGTGACTGGTCCATGATCCTATCATATGTATCTGGCAGGACCAAGATGGTCCAAGATGGCCACCCATCTGGCCATTTTTTTGTTACAATCATCTTTTGTCTGTTCAAAGGAAAATCAAGCAAAGAGATCATAATATTTGGATGGAATGGTGGATGTAGGAATGACAACAACTTGGCTTGATTTCTTGCATCTGGCTACAGAGCAGTTTCCTGACTCCATTTGGAAAGACTACTATCAGTGGGGGCTTCTTGAATCTCAAATCTCCAGATGTAAGGGCTACCCTGGATGGAAACCAACAGGATGGGGAGTATGAGAAGCCCATGTCTAATTCAGTGAGGTAGAACATAGCTGCTGGAGTGGAGTCTCATTTTCTGGGATTGGGGACAAGGTGGGTGGTCTTGATGTTTTCTGGAGTTTAGCACAACAGGGTTCTGTTTTGGTCAATGTGTAGAAAAAAGAGTCATTTTGAGGTGGAGGGGTGAAAGGTTTGAGGTGACACATGTGGTCCGAGTGAGAGAGTCCCTCGAGTTTAGCAGCTGTAGGAGTCACGAAAATTACCTTGAACGTGCCCTGCCATTTAGGAGAGAGAGGCATGGGATGATGGTCTGGAGGTGATAGATGAACTTGGTCTCCAAGACTGACAGGCAGTGGATAGGGGACATCTATTGACCATGGTAGACAGAGGTCAGCCTAGTTCCATAGGAGAGAGCAGAGGTGGCAAAATAATGGGGTAAGTAGATGATCAGGGAGGGGGAGAGCATTTAGGTGAAAGATCAGGAGTTAGGACCAGATGTCCATATATGAGTTCAAAGAGTGAGATGAAGAGAGGTTGCTTGGGGAGGGCTTGTAGCCTGAAAGGAGCCAGAGGTAGGAGTTCTACCCAATCGAGGTGAAGTTTCTGGGACAGCTTGACAAGAGTGGTTTTTAGGAAGCAATTACTTCTTTTTACGTTATCTGAAGACTGAGAGTGGTAGAGAATATGAAAATGCCAGGGGATGTCTAGGGTTTTAGATAGAGTTAAAGGAATTTGGGAAGTGAATTCTAGACTTGTCTGACTGGAGGGAGACTGAGACAAAAAATCAAGGGATGATCTCTTTGAGAAGGAGATCAAAAATTGCCTGAGCTTTTTTGTTAGCTGTGGCAATTGCCTCCACCAACCCTGATGAGGTGTCCACCAAGACCAGGAGGTATTTGGCACATTTGACATGGGCATGTGGGTAAAGTCAAGTTGCCAGTCAATTCCAGGAAGGGAACTTCTAGCCTGATAGGTAGGAAAAGGAATACCTCGAATTGGAGTCTGACATCTGACAGATTTTCCAAGAGACAGTGATAGATTCTGAGATACTTAAGTCCTTGGGTGTAGGTTGTAGGTAGGTTTAAAAAAATAAGACAATGCTTAGCTCTTAAGATGAAAGAGTTGGTGAAGATAGAACAGAGTTTCATGAGTGTCAGGGAGTGAGAGTGGAGATGTGAGTTGTGGTGTAAAAATGTCCTGGGGAGGGTGAGAAGAATCTATGCCCTTAAGGGCTACAACCCTAGCTGCCTTGTCAGCTTGATTTCCTTCTTGGAGACAATAGAGTTACCAGTCTGATGGGATCTGCAGTGGACAATCCCAATAGCTATGGGGAGATAGGAGGCCTTTAACATGGCCACAATTTTGTTTTCATTAGTTACTGGTCCTCCTTTAGTCGTAAGTAACCCAAGCTCCTTCCAGACAGCAGTATGGGACAGGAGGATATGGAAAACATATTTGGAGTCTGTGTAGATGTGGCGGGATTGTTCCTGTGCCAATTGAAAGGCAGGGGTAAGGGCTATTAGTTTACCCTGTTGATTGTTGGTATGAGCAGGAAGGGCATGTGCCTCAACCACTTCTGTGTCTGACACTATAGCATAGCAGCACTTCTGGCCCATTCATGTAGAAAGGAGCAGCCATCTGTGTACCAGGTATAGATGGCTTGAGGCAACGTGCCCTCCTGTATGTTTGAAGGATGAGGTAATAGTTCCCCTAAAGTTTCAGTGCAGGAGTGAGATAGGGAGTGGTTAGAATTTGGTAGAGGTAGAAGACTGGAAATATTAATAGGTGGGCATGTCTGGATGGTGAGTGTAGAGTCTTCTATTACTGATACCTGAAGAGAAAGGACCATGGAGTGAGGCAGAATCTGTAAAGCTCTGGAAATTAGTAGCTGTGACAGATTTTGAGAAGAGAAGAGAGTTACAGGTGACTCATAGTTTAGTTGTTTGACTCTCTAATAAGGAGTTCAGCAGCTTCTAAGGTATGAATAAAAGATGCCTATCACTGAATGGCTAGATCTAGTTTTTTTTGGACAGTAATGCACCAGGTGCAAAAGAGGGTCCCAGTTGGTTGCATAGGGCGATAAGTGCAAATCCCTCTTTTTCAGGTACATAGAGGTAAAAAAGACTATTTATGTCAGGGAGATGGAAGGCTAGGGTCTCAAAAAGAGCATGTTGGAGCCCTTGTAAAGGCTTGGTAATAGGTCTAGAAGGGTTCATCAGTAGGGCCTAATGCCACTTCATATAAGAAGAGTAGGGGAAAATAAAGAACACAGGAACATAAAAAGCTAGCTAATCTTAGGATTGATAACATTTCTTCTTTGGGGAAGGAACAGTTAGAGACTGAATCAGACTCGTTCTATCTAAGGTATTGTGGGTGGAGTAATTGTTAGTCCCAAATAGGTGATCTGAGAAGTGGACAGTTGGATTTTAAAAGGTGAGACCCTGTAGCCTGGACTGGAAAGGAAATTCAGAAGAGCAGAGAAGTCAAGAGCAGACATTTTTTTCCTTAAGAGGTAAGAAATGATAGGGTTAAGTCCCCTGAAGCTCTGGAGAGAGAAGGGGGGTTATTGAACTTGGGTGATTTACCTGCTGGAGTCCAGTAATTGGATGACAGTAGAAGAATGATGTTTATATCAAAAGAGGGGCTCTGGATGTCCCAGACTCAGGGGTCAACCTGAGAAGCTGGTAAATGGAACAACATGTTAGGGTTAGTAGGTTGACTGTCTAGGAGAAGTAGCAGAAGGGCTGCTGGCAAGCCTGGGTTTAGGCAAATGGGGATGGGGAGCAAATGAAACAGAGGATCCCAATAAAGCTAGATGATCCCTTCCCAATAAGCGGATAGGACACGTTGGTACTAGTAAAATGAATGGGTGAAACTAACACTCCTAAAATTGCATCTAAGTCGCAGGATCTGGTAAGGAATGTAAGATTTTTCCCCCTACCCTGAAAATAGGGGAGTGAGAGGGAGAAGTGGCTCCCAAAACCTTCATTAGGACCAAGTAAGTAGCCCCAGTATCCAAGAGGAAAGAGGTGTGTCTCCCACATACCATGATGACTACATGGGGCTCTCTAGCTGGTAATGGATGCAGTCCGGTCAAGGGAGCACGGACCTCTTCAGTCCTCCATAGCCAAGCCTAGGAGATAGGCTGGAGGGTTACATAGGAGGCATGTTCCTCTGTTTTGTGTGATGTGAGGGCAATCGAGAGTCCAACATTCCTCCTAATGGCACCTAGGACATGGCCCCTTTGGCTTGTATGGGTTAGGGCAAGCCCTTGCCCAGTGACCTTGTTGACCACATTTGAAGCAGGAGCCTGGTGGCCTCTGAGTCTTAAAAGACCAGGAGTCCAGAGTAGTGGCTAGGACTGGTCTCACAGCATATGGTATTTTTGTCTGCAGGCCGTTTCATCTCTCTCATGGTACTCTTTGAAGGTCAGTGCCAAGATTTCTGCCTGTGGAGTTAAGGGTCTCTTCTCCAAATGTCTAAGTTTGGCCTTTATGTTAGAGTAGCTCAGGGAAAAATGTAGTTCATCCGAATTTGCTTACCTTCTGAGTTTTCAGGTCCAGGTTAATATATTGGAATAAGTCCTTTGTAAGGCATTCTAAAAACTGAGATGGGTTTTCTTGTTTGTCCTAGATGACCTCTTGGAGTTTTTCAAAATTTACTGGTTTTAAGGCTGCCTCATATAGGTTGGCCAGGAGGCAGGTTATGAATCTATCTCTGGCTAAAATACCACCCGGGGAATTCCATCGAGGATCTTGGTCAGGCACTGCCTCAAATCCAATTGGATCTGTTGCGTCTCTTTGCTAGTCTCATCTGCCATGTATTCTGACCTGTTCCCAAACTCACCTGTGTACATCAGTCAGTAACTTATTAGCCAGGATCGTATGTACATTGTGGAATGTCAAGCTATAAGATTGAGTAATGTATTGAAACTGTTTAATAAAGGCAGAGGAGTTCGAGATATAGGAACCCAGTCTGCTTTCTATTTGAAAATTTTCACGCAGTGAGAAAGGAACATGAACTCTGACAAGGCCATCTACCCCAGAAACTCCCCTTAAAGTAAGGAACTATGCTGGGTCAGGGTCCCAGAGGGAGAATACTTGGTGTTTTGACTGTGGCCATAGAGCAGGTAATGGGAGGGCTGAAGGTAGGTGCACCTGGGTCTAGCAATCTCCTAGTCACATCACCAAATGTTGTGTTAGAATGGAGGCTCCTCAGACAGACCACACCAGGCAAACACACTTTCATCGGAGAGTTTTATTGGGGGAAAAAGGACAGAGGAGGGGGACAAAGAAGAAAATGGAAAGACTAAAGGTCAGGGGCCTCTGCCTTTTATTTATATAATCACAAGCACCACTGAATGCAGGCAAGGGCAGGCAGATGGACCCTGAAAATGTATGGCAGTCACCATGGCAACAGATGAGCTGTTTTTTTTTTTTGTTTTTTTTTTTTTTTTGTGGTGGCATAGGGGTAAGGACATTGACATCTCTGGGTTCTGCAGTGGTGAGGGGCTATAAAGCCAGTTCCTGACTGTAAACCCAGTTCCTAATGCCAACAGCTAACATAAATACACCCCAAGACTGGAGAGATATTTGCTGCTTTTCCTTCTTGTACTGCCCGATGTTTCTGATGTGGGAAGCCCTATTTTATGATGGATGTAGTCCGCATGTAAGGCATAATTTGGACTGAGAAGACACCCGATGGGGTTCTGATGAACTCTTTGGCCAGAAAGACTTTTCCATTAGAGCACAGCAAGCAACACAGACAGCAGGGTATTATGATCAGGTCTACCTCTGTGGAACCTGAGCTTGGGACAGGTTCATTCAGGCCTCGGGATCAGAAGACCCTGCCTCCTCCCTTCCCTCTCTCCCTCAAAAGCCAGGAGAATCCCTATCCAATTTTATTCTCAGAACTAGAACAAGCTTAGCAAGAAAAAAATCCCCAGCCCCACAGCCAGAGATCTCTTTCTTAAAACCACTGTAAGGGAAGGCATGACTTCTGAATCCAGACTAGCCTGCTAGGAGGTCTGGGAAGAGCACCACTATAGGGCACTGAGCTGAGAGACAACCAGGTGTCTGGTTGAACGAGTTTCAAACCCCGGAGACCCTTATGAGGGATGGTAGGCTGTTTGGCTCTGTTCCTGGCCCCCTGGTGCTCTCAGCTTCTGCCTTTACCGCTTCACAGCCCCTCCCTCAGAGAGGTTGAGAGGTCTACGACCATGACCATCGGTCAAGTAGGAATAGTGCCCCAGGCTCTCCTCACATGCATATGAGGCATCCCCAAAACCTAGACCAAGCCAATGAGGTTACCTGTTGCTAAAACCTTCACCCACCCCAAACTGTATATATTGAGCCTAATTGACAAGTAAAGCACACACAAGAACCATCCAGGCATCCATGAACTTCCTTTCATCGTTGACCCGCCTCCGCAGCCCTTCTCTGCTACCTGGCCGGCACTTCCCGGCTTGAGAGCTGTAACCCTTTAGAGCCTGCTGGGCTCCTACCTAGCTGGCACCTCCTGCTTAAGAGCTGTAACGCTTCAGAGCCTGCTAGGCTCTTCTGCTATCTAGCCGCATTCCCCGGCTAAACAAAGAGCTGTAACGCTTGTAACCGCCGGCTCTCCCTGGAGCCTGCCTGGAGCACCCGGCTGCCTTTCTGTCAGCTAGACTGGCTCCTTATCGGCCTGGCCCGAGCCTGGACCAGTTTAGCACAGAGTAGCAGGGCAACACCTGGAGAAGATTAGCCAGCGACGATGACAGCCTGCGGACGCCAGCGGCCAGGGCAGGAAATCCCCCCCTCCCCACTCACGCCCTGCCACCAGCCAGGAGACCACCATGGGACATCTGCAGGACCAGGTCCCCACACACCACCATAGGTGGATTGTGGCAACTGATGCAAGACATAGGAACCATATCATACCAGATTATATGCCTGGTTCAGACATTTGTGGCAGCAGTAAAATCCGAAGGAATTTGCTGGAAATGTGGAGAGACAGGACATTGGAGAGATAAATGCCCACAAAGCTCCCTCACCATAACAGATCCTAATTCCCCTAAGAAAATTTGCCCTGTTACAGGAAAAGGTTTCCACTGAAAAGATAGTGTACTCCATATGTGATAAGGACAGTAGGCCACTGGAGCCTTTAAATTGCAGTGGGGTTAGCCCTCAGCCCTGACAGTAAGAGGTACAGCTACTCCCAAAGAAGCCTTGTGGGTGTCCAGCATCTCAGAAGGCTCCCACAAAAATCACCCATGAAAATAGATACTAAAGCATTCAAGTGTCTCATTGATATTGGAGAAGACAAGACAATCTGAAAACTACAAGAGATCCCACTGAGACTGGCAACTGACCCCTGGGATGCAGCTCCTAGGTGTAGGTGGTACCTCTCATGCATTTATCACCAAACAGGCCTACAGATGGGAGAACCCCGATGAAGATACCGGCCTCATATGGCCCCTGGTAGCTCAAGTAGCCACCAATATTCTAGGGAGAGCTATCTTACAAGCCCTAGAGATAGTGCTT
Organism: Arvicanthis niloticus; assembly: GCF_011762505.2. Lineage (NCBI taxonomy): Eukaryota > Metazoa > Chordata > Mammalia > Rodentia > Muridae > Arvicanthis > Arvicanthis niloticus. The sequence goes on from NC_047679.1 coordinate 15,017,573, forward strand.
ACCACCCAATCAGAAAGAGAATACATCTGTATAGAGTACATTACTCATAAAGAAAGTAATACTCAAGAAGGAGACCCTAAAAACACGTACCAACCTTAAAACTCATTTACAGATTTCCTTCAGTGATCTATGAGATGAACATTGGTGAACTGGAGTCATGGGTAAACCCTACCTTAATGGCCCAGCCCCATCTTTTTTCATTTCCAACCCCCCTTTCAGGTAAAGCCAGTTCATCCATGGTCATTGGATGGCTACACTTACTGAATGCTGACCAGGGAGAGACTTGCATTTTGCTGGGGGAGAGATATTGCTTCTATGTCAATTAATCTGGGCTGGTAGAACAAGATGTACAAATGCTCAAAGAGCTCCAGGGGAACTCATTGCTGTTGCTATGCTGTCAACACCCCTACCCCTTGGTACTTTAACCCCTTGGTAGCTTGGCTTCTTCCCTTCCTTTACCTGGTAGTATCCACTGGAGACTTGCTTCTTTTGCAATTTGCCTAATCCAATTTCTAAAGCAGATGGTGAATAGCATTGCAAAGATCTTTACTAATCAGGTCTTGGTTAAATACCAAACTGTTGCCAACATAGGAGACAGTTATTTTGATGACAATGACACCTTTATAAAATGAAAAGGAGGAGTTGTGGGGCAGTGAACCATGAAAGTGGCCTGGCAAGTTGAGATGGATTGAAGCCCCAGGACCCAAAGGATGGTAGGAGCATCACTTGCTCCAGACACCAGGACCCAGTAACATAGACACAGAAAGCAGAGAGAGAGAGAGAGAGAGAGAGAGAGAGAGAGAGAGAGAGAGAGAGAGAGAAACAGAGACAGAGACAGAGAGAGACAGAGACAGAGAGAGACAGAGACAGAGACAGGCACAGGCACAGGCACAGGCACAGGCACAGGCACAGGCACAGGCACAGGCACAGGCACAGGCACAGACACAGACACAGACAGACACAGACACAGACACAGACAGACACAGACACAGACACAGACACAGACACAGAGAGGCAAAACATGAACCGAGCTACAGACCTTTGGACCTGCCAACTCTACTGCCTGCAGAATATGCTGGGGCAATGGTGGTGTGGAAATTATGGGAGTACTCAACCAATGTCTCATTTGACTTCAGGCCCATTCCATGAGAAAGATCTCATATCCAATGCCATTAGGGTAACAAAGATCCAGAGACTAGACAACTTAGAGACCTAGGGGAAAACCAGCATTACTGGTCTTTAAAGAAACAACATCATCATCATCAACAACAAAATGCCAGTGACTCATAATGTTATTCAGTTAAATTCATAGACAAGTGCCTTACCCAGTCAGCACCAGAGAGGCTTCCTCCAGCAGCACATTGGAACAGATGCAGAGACCAACAACCACACCTTACAGGGAGAGAGTATAGGTTGGACATCTCAAATTTCACACCGTCAGTACTCAGGAAATCCCATGGAAGTTGAGGCAGAAAGATTGTAAGAGCCAGAGGGGATGGAGGACACCAGGAGGACATGGCCCCATGAATCAACTAAGCAAGTTGCATATTAGCTCAGTGTGACTGAAGCAGCACACATGGGGCCTACATGAGTCTACACCAGGTCCTCTAATTATATGCTATAGGTATTAGTTTAGTATTCTTATGGGAATCCTGACTGTGAGAATGAGTTGGCCTCTGATGCTTGTGCTTGCCTCTGGAAGTCTTTTCCTCCTGTTGGAAAATATTGTCTAGTCTTGATGTGATGATTTTTGTTTATCTTACTATATTTTATTTTGTCATGTTTGGTTGTTACCTCCTAGAAGCAGGGTTTTGTTGTTGTTGTTGTTGTTGAAGAGTAGAAGGAGGGAAAATTAAAATCCAGATATGCTGTATGAAAATAAAATCTATTGTCAATTATAGAAAACAAAAGAAAAACAGAGACATAAAGATAATGATCCTTGAAATTAATTAGACACTGAATCAAGAGAATTGTTTTTAAATAACCTGCCCTTTCAATTGAGTGTGTGTATGTCTCTCTCTCTCTCTCTCTCTCTCTCTCTCTCTCTCTCTCTCTCTCTCTCTCTGTCTCTCTCTGTGTGTGTGTGTGTGTGTGTGTGTGTGTGTGTGTGTGTGTAGGTGATCCTATCTCCCTGTAAGTATGGTCCCCATAGAGGACATAAGAGGGCATGGATATCTCAGAGCTAGTAGTATTCTAGGCAATTGTAAGGGGCCCCATGGGAGTTTCAGGAACCAGACTCTAGCCGTCTGCAAACACAACACATGTTGCTCTCAATCTCTAGACTCTATGCATGTTCCTATGCTCACAGAACTTCCTGGGCATCCTTTATGATTCTTTCCCATTATGCCAAGTAACCCTGATGTCCTTCAGGATTGGCCTGACAAAACATGGTACAAGCTTTGTAAATGGTGCACAGATCTCAAGATGTCCCAGGACTAGATGAAGATCAATTGGATGTTGAAGGGCTTTGGCCCACAAAGGTGCAACTGGATGGAATCCCTCTAATGGACAAATGATCAGAGTGTCACAGGGTTCTTCTCCAATCTTTTCTCCTTCAGTGGCCAGATCACCAATGGGACTTCCTCTCAAGTCTGGCTGCAGTCTGGCCCAGTTGAAGTATGACCATCATCAGCCCAGGTGCATGCTGAAGGCCAGGCATGCGACCCTTCCTCATGTTCCTCAAACACTCAACATGTCTTAGATAGCTGGATGGTCAAAGGCCATGAGCTCTGGGGATCCATTGGGGGAGATGGAGAGATCATAGCATGGATACTAACTGCAACATGCCAATCACAATCTGTGCCTGGAGTATGCGAGAATGCATCTGTCCACATGGCAAAGGGGAGCATGTATTCGTGAGGGTGGTAGGATTTAAGTCTGTCCTGAGTTCTTCATTTTTCAGGCCAAATTTGTGAATGTAAGTCTTTATCCATGTAGGAGGGAAAGCAGGAAGAGAACTGGGGGTGGGGAAGAAAAGGAGAGGAGACCAGAAATTCATGGGAAAGGACATGTTGAGTAATGGGGACATGTATGGCAGTGAACTTGGATGCTCTGGGTGCACAAAGAATGGGTCATCAAGGATGACCTCTGGGGCAACCACTAGGGCACAGTGGTGTGACTGGGAGAGAACTGGGGAGGTGTGTATGGAATCCCTCACTCTTTAGACTCAGATTCCAAGGCTATGGATGTGTGAATATGAGAAATCTCACTGTCACATTGTAAATTTCCACAGAGGAAGTGGAATCATAAGACATAATTATAGGCCAGTGGGTTACTAGAAGGTGAGTAAGGTTTGGGGACTGGGAGCAGGTATAAAGGAAAAACATTAAAGAGCAAATACTTGTTTTTGTTTTGTTCAGATTCTGAGCATTAAATTGGGAAGACTTTATAGAGTAGGGTTAGAGCCCTAGAGCAACTGGGCAAAGGAACTGACTCCTAACAGAAGTTCAATATACTTGCCCTGAAGGTTGCTCTCAGGGTACAGAATCTCCCTGTGTATCAGAGGTAAGAGCCAGTCTCACTACACAGATTACTAAAAAACTACATCTTTTGAGGGGTCCTCAATAAAAAGAGGACCCTCTAAGCCACAGATGACATAGTAGGCAATGGGGACACAGGGGGTGGAAGCAAAGAAAAATCTTGTGACTACCCCTGTGTCTCTTGCATCAGGAAGCCTGGCTGGGGAGGGAAGGGGTCACGGAACCAAACATCCTCAGCCATGCATTCTGGTTCTGCTTCTCTTTCTGAATGGAACAAGGGAGGAAAGAAGGGATTGAGAGGGAGAGACAAGAGCAGAGAGAGAGTTCTGAGGATGCATGTTCTTTTGCCCTAGATGGGCTATCACTTGACCTGCACCACCCACTATAATCAGGGTAGCTTGCAGGAAGAAGAGCAGCTTGTTACACTGGGGGACTCTGGTGGATTTTCCTCCTTTACCAGTGCCTTCAGGTCCCACCAAAGTGTCACCTTGGTCAGCCTCTGTCCATTAACAATGGGCAGTAGTTCTTTGAACAAATGGTCAAAAAGAACTCACCATCTCTGTCATGAGGTAAAATGAGGATGATCTGCAAAAATTCAGGTGATAGTAGATGCTGGCGAGGATGTGGAGAAAGAGGAACACTGCGTCATTGTTGGTGGGGTTGCAAGCTGGTACAACCACTCTGGAAATCAGTCTGGCAGTTCCTCAGAAAATTGGACATAGCACTACCTGAGGATCCAGCTATTCCACTCCTGGGCATATACCCAGAAAATGCTCCAACATATAATAAGGACATATGCTCCACTATGTTCATAGCAGCCTTATTTATAATAACCAGAAGCTGGGAAGAACCCAGATGCCCTTCAACAGAGGAAGGGATATAAAAAATGTGGTACATTTACACAATGGAATATTACTCAGCTATTAAAAATTATGAATTGGAGAAATTCTTAGGTAAATGAATGGAACTAGAAAATATCATCCTGAGTGAGGTAACCCAAACACAAAAGGACACACATGGTGTTTACTCACTAATAAGAGGATATTAGCCCAAAAGTTTGAAACAACAAAGATTCAACTAACAGACCACGTGAAGCTCATGAAGAAGGAAGAACAAGTATGGATGCCTAGGTCTTACTTAGAAAGAGTAACAAAATACCCAAGGGAGCAAATATGGAGACAAAGAGTGGGACCGAAACTGAAAAAGAGGCTGTCTGGAGACCATGCCACCTGAGTATTCATCCTATGTGCAGTCACCAAAAATAGACACTGATGTGGATGACAGGAAGTGCATGCTGACAGGAGCCTGATAGGGCTGTCTCCTTAGAGGTCCTCCAGGTTCTGACATACCCAGAGACAGATATTCACAGTTAACCATTGATCTTATCAAGGGTTCCCAATGGAGAAGTTAGAGAGAAGACTGAAGGAGCTGACAGGGTTGGTGGCCCCATGAGGAGAGCAACAATACCAACCAGCCAGAGCTCCCCATGGTCTAAACCACCAGCCTGGGAGCACATAGGGAGGGACCCATGACTTCAGCTGTATATGTAGGGGAAGATGGCCTTGTAGGGCATAGGTGGGAGAGGAGACTTTTGGTCCCATGAAGGCTGAACACTGATGTGGGGGGGGGGAATCTGAGGATGGGGAGGTGGCATTGGGGGGGGGTAGTTGGGAGCACACCCTCATAGAAGCAGGAGGAGGGGGGATAGGATAAAGAGCTCCGGGCTGGTAGGAGGAATGGGGTAACGGGATAAAATTTGAAATGTAAATATAATATCCAATTTTTTAAAAGACGGAAAAAAAGGAAAAGTTGTTAGAACCAACATCTTTAATAAAATGTCAGCCATCTTAAGAAACTATCTTGATACTAAAATTTGTTTTGAGAATTGTATATTGCAGAATACACAGCTTTTGTGTATCTACTCATCAGGCAAGCTGAGCAGACATGCTCGAACCTCTGAGGTCCTGGAATTCCATCTGGATGCAGTGAAGACACAGTGTCAGAGGCTTATCAATTTACTCTTCCTCCTGCCCCTCTTCTAATATCTCAATGCCCTTAATCAGCTTGAAGAAGTTAATGAAGAGTCAGCGCCCCTATTCCCTGGGCTTGGGGACTAAGGTGGTTAATATTGGACTGTCTTTCTAGGGAAGTGTAATGATTCTGTTGGAACAGGGAGGATTAGCTAGGATGTATTTCATAACTATAACCTAGTGATATAAATCTGTATAATTATTATCAAGATGAAGTTATAATTTCTTAAATGGTACATTTACTTTGATTTCAAATTTAAGGTTTCTATTGGTATGAGCTTTTTAATTGATATAAAAGTGAGATAAATATTGTTACTCTCACAGGCATGTGCCTATATAACACATTTAGGAATACAAGGCTTAGACCCAGTCCTTCTTTAACTTTCTTAAATAATTTGAGATGGTTAGCCTGTGAGTTAAGTGCCTATAGCAAATTCATGGCTTGGAGTTTATTGCTAGGGTGTTTTCCATATTTTCTTTAGAAATAGCTGAGTGGAGTTAACAGACAACAGGCCAGATAGCCCTACATGGATAGTTGGTTTTCAAAATGTCAGTAGTCCACAGAATTGACGTTACAAACATTTCTGTAGTAATGTTAATTTTGATTAGAGACCTGTCTGCTCCTGACAGCTTCCTGTCTTGGATTCTAAGAAGAAATTGAGCATCCTTGGAGTTACTCCAGTTGTGCGGTGACAGCCACTAGGCAAGAATTGCCTCTTTCCATCTACAAACAAATTACTGTCCAGAAAATGACACACTTGCAGAATAGTCGACTAATTATATCTGCCTAGACAGAGTAATCAGCCCTTAATAATTCTGCATCAGTAAGGTCTGTCAGATGATCCTGGGCCAGAAGGCTGAAGATCAGATGCTCCAACGTTCGGTAGTATAGGGACTGTCCAGGTGTTCAGAGGTCTCTATAAATTGGCTAAGTTTTAGAAGCTATACTTTGTGCTTCCCATAATTTCAGTTAACTCAGTCATTCTGGATTTCTGACGGGGTTGAAAACTTATAGTCTCATAGCCAATCCTGGCTATATACTTTGAGAGAAAAGATTTGAGTGGATGGTTTTCAGCTAACATTCATTCTAAAGCCAAGAAAAAAGCCAGGTTCAGAACTAAGTCTTTAAGTTAGGAGAGATGACAGAGGTTCTGGTTAGTCAACAAAATGATAAACTGGGTATTAGGACTATCTTGTACCTCACTGGTACAAACTGGCATAATTATGTTCTAATTGTAATTTGAGAGAAAAGTTTTATTTTAACAAAAAGGGTGATATGTAGGAGGAGCTAAGGTGAGAGGAAGAGAAGGAGTAAGGAGAGGAGGAGAAAAGGAGAGGAAAAGCTAGGTGATGAAAGAGAGAGAGAGAAAAAGAGAGGGGGGACATGGAGGCAGATGTTCACATGTCTCCACCACTCAATGATAGTTTATATATCTAGGTTGGATATTGGGATACACTTCTGATTGAGCATTACCAAACTTATAAAGCCATTGATTAACATTTTTAAAAAGTTGTATAAAAGCAAAAAGGAACAGGAGACATGGGATAGGGGTTTTCTGAAAAGGGAATTGGAAAAAGGGGATGATATCTGAAATGGAAATAAAATATCCAAAGGAAAAAAATGATGATGATCTAGATTGTTGGATCTTAAAAGACCAGCTATCTCTCCTGAAACTGACCACTTGGGAAGAGGTGACAGGCATCCTTAGGAGTGAGTTTCTCAATTGTTCAAATAAGATGTCACGAGTCAATGTACAACACATAGGTGATCACTGTGGTTGAGCATATGCCCCTAACACTGGCAGGATGCAACTGTTGTCTTCTGAGTGACCTCAGCAGGAGTTGGTGAGATGCTTAGAGGTAGAGTCTCAGGGAAGTTGTGAAGTTCAGTCTATCTGCCGTTCAGAGGCCGTTTATGGGTGTCTGTTGTTTCTGTAGGTATCCTTTGTGAGTAGATGCATGTCTGTACGGGGGCAAGGCATATACCCACAAGGAAATGTGTTTTGCTTCAAGTTCCACATATCCTTCAGGAGTTGGCCACTTTGTAGAGACAGACTTTTTCTTGGATGTGAAACTAATGATTACCCTGGGCTTGCAGGCCTGTGATCCCACTAGATGCACCCACCAGTCAGGGCATCACTGGATCTAGGACTCTGAGGGCAAGCCTCCAGGCCTGGCTTTCCACCATGAACTCACTCACTCCTGTTCATGCTGTAAGCACCTTTAATGTCTGAGCTAACTCCCCAGATCCTTTTCAATGGCATTGCATAGATTTGGCTTGAGCCCGCACAGGTCGGTTCTTCTAACTGAACTGCTGGCCGCTCATCCATACAGGGGCCTTTGGATATCCATATGAATCAGTCAATCAATCAAAAATCAATCAATCAATCAATCAATCAATCAATGAATAAATAAAAGACAACACAAATGGATCTTGAAGGGGTTACAACAAAACAAAAATAACAGCCACAAATTTAAAAGAATGTGGAATGTTTAGGATCTGGGAGAGTTGGGGGTGAATGTGATAAAAAGACTTTGTATGAAAATCTCAGACAACCAAAAAGAGAGGATTTTTCAAGGTTTTTGCCAGAGGTCATGACCCCTCAGCTTCCAGCTCATTTCCTACCTCAACTGAGTACTCTGTGCCTTGCCCTGTGCACTTCTATAATGTCTGCAGCTGTGCTGCTTGGGCCTGCAGCCTCTAACCTGTGACCTAAATATGCTTTTGGATGAGTTATGCCAAGTGTAGCCATTCATTCCTGAATCCAGAGTTTCCATTAGAATGGGAGTCAGCATCCAGTGGGTGTTATTGCCAGGGTGTTAGCAGTCAGAGTGTGTGTCTTCTGTACAGAGGGCCAAGCTTTGCCTCTGATGTTCATTGAGCAAAAGAGTTCTAGGTAACAGTACTCGTGAAAATCAGAGATTAGGGCCTGGCAGGATTGTCATCCCACATGTCACTCACTATGCCTTTCGATGACTTGAGTTCAGGTCCTGGAACTCAATGGTTTGTAGAGAGACTGGACTTCTTGTGTTGGCCTCTACTCTTCAGATATGTGTCTTAAGTCATTGAATGTTTGAACACTCAAACACACACTGTTTTGAAATGTAAGGAAAACATCAGAAAAATTGGAAATTGTGTCCTGAAAGCACCAGAATCCTTGCCCAGGTTCCCAAGGGCTCAGGGATATAAGGAAACCAGTTTGGAGAGTGCTGCTTGCTTACTGAATACATTTCCCCAGCCAAGCATGGAGGCAGCAAAGGACAAGGAATAAAAATGGCCTCACAAGTAGACAAAGAACCCAGGAACTCCTTGCTGGTGTCCCATCTCTTCCAATGTACATGCACTTTACTCTCAAGTCTAATGGCCCATCTTGTATCCCCTCAATGGCCTCTACTGAAAGGAACAATATGTTTCATGTTCCTCAAAGTTAAGGGAGCCAGAGCTAACAATAGTTGGTTGAGGCTCTTTCTTTACCTTAAAGCTGTTTCTTTCTTCTTTCTGCTGTTTGGAAGGAGCCAGCTACACACTGGATAGTCCATGACTGCCCTTTCCATAAGCTTGCCACTGAATCTGCCCAGAAGAGTTACCCAGTAGCTGCTAGGAAACGGTGCCCATCGTGTAAGCAGCAGTTCTATTTGGTCAGTTTCTGTGTGAGCTCAGAAAGCCACTAATATTCCAGGACATGCATGGGTTTCAGGGTTCACTGTCAGACTAGAAGACTGTGTATCAGGGCAGCAGGGGAGGCCTTTTGAAGGCCTCCCAGTAAGACTTTGTCCTTTCTCCTGCATCCTAGGTTTTGGCCCCTAATGCCCAGATTGCCCTGAAGCCCTACAGACTGCCCACTGCCTCCTGACAGGAGAGGCTTTTCCCTCCAACAGTCTCATCCTGTCATTATGTACCCAAACATCATGAAGAGAGGAACTTCAGTAGAGTCTGAAGTCTGTTAAGCAATCTCAGCAACCCTACCCCGGCATCACCATTTGCAAGGAGGTCAAACCTTAGAGCAGTTGCAGTTTGCCCACAGTGAATTGAAATGAGGAGGGCCACCATCCAGAGGCAAGAAAGCTCTAATCCCAAGAGAATGCTCTTTGCAAGAATGACATGGAGGTCTGTCCATCCCTTCCTGAACAGGCCTCACCTCTCCCTGTGCCCCGTGCTGCATGTACACAGCAAAACTGTATGTGCCATGAGAATGTCCTACAAATGGGACAACTGCAGGGAAAGATTCGTGTCTGTGGGAATAGCACCCACTGATTGGACTGGCCCATGAATGTTTGTATTCAAAGGCAAGGTAGTCATGAGGGATGGAGTTGAGAATGATGGGGAACAGGAATGTTAGAGGAGACTGGAGGGAGGGGAGAAAGGGGAAGCTGCAATCAGGATGGAAAATAAAAAAATTAGCAATAATAATAATAATAATTACAAAAACACTAAGGTAGTGATCTACACAGGAAGAGAGCTGATGTTATCTATGGGCTTTACAGGCACACTCCCAGACAGGTTCTCACAATCATACACGGAGAAAATATAATAAAATAATACACCACAAAATAATGACAATAAACCAGGATGGAATTTCCATGCAGCTGCCGTCAGGAATGGTATACATTCTTATTTTTATTTCTTCATTTTAAAAATGAACTAAAACTAGGTCAATGTGGATTTGCTCTTCTGGGACTTCAGAATGAAAAAAATGAGTTCCAGTTTGATTCTGCAACAATATAACAAACTGTTATGAATTTAATGGCATTTTTAATCTACTAACATTCTTTGGTCTCAAAATAAACAGATACAAAGTATTTTAAATATTTCAGTATTTTCAAATTACTTCTGAAATTATATACTAATTTCAGGCACTAATTATAAATATTTTGTACAAATATGAATTTTAATTAACAAGATTTGAAAATAAAAAGAAAGAGTGGATACAGAGTAGTCATTAATTATGGTCTAGTGAGATTATCAAAAGTGCTCAAGTAACCGGGGGTTGTGGAGTAGTAACAAGGGCTACCTCATCCAGTAAGAGGACCACTAGTAGGAAGAGCAAAAAGCAAGGGTGAGGGCTCCCAAGCCACTCCAGTGACTGGGACAGAGTTCTTGGCCAAGCTCTTAGCGTCTTATCCACTGTAGGATGAAGTTTTCTGGGGGTTGTGATAATTACGCTAGCGCCTGAGCCTTAGCCAACATGTCAAAGGTTCCTGCATCCCCAGAACTACAGAGACACAATGGATCGTCTTGTTAATTGAAGCGGCTCTCTTGAGTATCCAACAAGGTAGACCTTAGGCCTCATGGTTCCATGACCATCCTCCTACACTATCATCTAACTCTGAAACTTTCCTGCCATGTACTCTGGAGAGGGGCAGGTAGGGATGCTGGATGCGGAGGGGACATCAGGAAGACTACAGTTAGCTAAAGTATTAGGTAGGCGAAGATGTTGCAGGAGGAAAACATGGCATTACTTCAGAAAGGGACTGTTGGAAGAAACAAAGATAAGCATTGCTGTTTCAAAAGGAGAATTAGTGAAAAGTGACCAGGCAAACTTAAGTGCAATGGAAATTTAACTCATCACCATCAGTATCATGGCTCAGACAATGTGTTACAAAACTCACAATGTGTAACACAAATCAGTTGTCTCCAGAAGTAGAGTAGAGATCACTGCTCACTTTCTTTAAGTCTCATAGTCTCTCACAGGACCACACTATGACATCCCACTTAACACAGAGGCAGGCGCTCACAGAAGAGATCCTGCTTTCACAGTTGGAACAGGGGATTCCGTGCCATCTGGTACAATTAGAGAACAGCACATCCTTGAAAGAAAGCAAATCAATTCCATATCAGAAAATTTAAAATCCACATGTGTATACCCCGACAGACCCCTCAGGTCAGAGAGAGATAAGCTGGTGCTTTATACAGAGCATGCATGTCAAGGGACATGTGAGGATGAAGGATGACAAAAAGTTCAGTCAGTGACATGTCTCACACATGCTTCCTTTAACTAGTACACAAGAAGCTCTGCTTCTCATGGCCAAATGGCCAGGGAGAAGGGTGATCCCACTAGGATGCCTTCACCCACACAGTTATCAAGACATCAAATAATGGCTGGCAGGAATGTTTCTCTGCCTCCTCCAGCTCCCTCTCTCATTCATATTCATATATCATATATATGATATATGATATATATATCTCACTATAGTGTGTGCTGCTCCTGAGCTATGGTGAGCAGCTGCTCCTGGATTTCAATTCAGTCCACTCAGAAGCAACAGAATGAGCGTGGAGGGGAAGAACATGTTCCCTTTAAGCACACATGGCTTTCAGGTTCCCACTGCAGAATGGTTGCCATGCAGCAAACTGGAGCAATGGCCAAGTCTACAGTTGACCAAGCCCAACCTGAGCACCCACCCCTCTCATGTGGCACACAGGCAAGTAAAATGCTGTCCCTTTTGTCAATTCACATAGGGGTGAATTTCTGCACTCCCAGCTGATCTTCTGAATGATCAGGGACTTTACCAGCTACTAAAAAACCCAATGAAAACAACAAAAAGCACACACACATCACCAATATGACCACTGATAGACTCGTTTAGAGCACTTTCCACCACTGGCCATTGACCAATAAGGGAACACTTGAGGGACAACTGCACAGCCACCAGCAGCTTCTAGTCAATAATATGTGTATACCCAGACCTTGATTATACATAGTGCCATTATGGAAAAAGATAGGGCTTGTAAGTCCCTGCAAACATTCACCACGTCTCACCAAATTTCTGAGAACATAATGATGTCCTCCAAACCTTTCTCCAGTGCAATCCTTACCTACTCCCTAGACTGCCGAGCCTGTTCCCAGCAGGCTACTGGAACTGCTAATCTCTGTGTCCTCCTCTACATGAAACTATGGCCTTCCTGACCTGCCCCAGTGTCTGTAGTTTTATTAGTGACATGAAGTACCAGAGAGGAGGAGTGGGAGGAGGGATAACACACAGTTCTGCCATCCCAAGTCACCTTCTGCTACAACCATAATTGAGTGAACACATGGGAAATTTCTCCAGAGACCCACCATTTGGTGTGGCTAAGGAGGACAACTTCTCTTCTTCCATGTAGGTTCACACTCCTGGAAGTTTTATCCACCACAGGACATTGGGTTGCAGCTTTAAGCCTTCATTCCCTGGCTTCAGTTTCTGGAAGGTTCAAGTGACTGTCTCCTACCGAGCACATACATCCCAACATATGTAGTAACCCTTCTTGTGGGGGCACTCAATAAACTGACATCAAGAAGACATGTGGATGTATGCCTTCTATATATACACATATATATGCATATATATACATATGGTGTTGATTCTTTATAACAAGAAGCTGGAGGGAATGATGAGCTGTAAGAAAAATCAGTGAAAACTCTCAGTGTATGAATCACATCACACACATTTGGGGATCACTAATACCCAGTTTTCTTCTGTATAGGCTAAAACACAGCACCACAACCAAAAAGGCGTATTTAAAGACAGGCAGGATAGTTGAGACCTTCCCAAGGACAATTCCCATCATAGGACAAGTGTTGGGACTCATCCAGTGGCAGTAGACTGCCTTGACCTCAGAGGAGACCAAGCCACCAAGATGGTAATGCAGCACCTTCTAAATGTGTTTTCACATCTATCCTCTGGGGGGTGGGGGGGGCAGCACCATGGCCTTCTTACATCCTCTACTTGAGCATCCTCTGGAACATCTTCAGGCTTTCTTGCTGTCTCTCCAGCTGGCACATGTCCTCTGGCTCCTGCTGCTGCCGAGGCCCCCCTGGCAAAGAGCTGGGTCTGTTGGCTCCCAGGCTGAGGGTGAGGCCATTGAGGCCCTGCACTAGCATTTCCCAGGAGGGAGGGTTGGGGGCTGCGTTCCTCTGCCCACTCATCCCAGAAATATTCTGCACGTGGCCCTGGCATAAAAGCTGATTCTGATCTTTGTCGCCTGAGGGAAAGCCTCTGACATCCCTTTCAAGCAGGTAAGGTGCCATGTGATCCCGGTGCCAGCGTCTCGAATGCCTCAGGAAGACTTTCTTCCTCTGAGGAATGCCCTGCTTCTCCCAGTACTGCTGCCACAGGGCCTTCTTCTCCCGGGCCTGCTGATGGAACAGCCCCTCTGACAGAGGAGCTGTGGCACCTGAACTGGGACTGGGGCTGACGCTCAGGATGCTGAGGCCCATGTTTAGCTTTTCAGAAGAGGAAGGCTGAGGCCTCTTGGGAGTTCATCACAGTGGCTATGCGGGAGGGCGCAGAAATTGACATTGGATCCCATTTCTGCAGTGGATTCATGGGGGTCTAATCTGAGCTGAAGGCCACACTGAGCCCTGGTTCCAGGAGGAAACGTGAAAGTGGAGGCTTGTGGAATAACTAGGCGAGAGCGAGAAGGGGCGGGTGCAGCCAGGAAAATGCAGACTGTAACAAGAGATGAGAAGAGAAGAAAGAAAGCTCATGATTATTCATCTCACTTTGTCTGTCCCTCATCTTCAAAGTGGGGCCACCTCCCAGGCTTCTTCTGAGGTTACATGAGATGACACATGTCCAGAGAGCTTAGGACAGGGCAGTGTCCATCAACAGCATCTCTGGCACAGCTGCGGTATTCTTTCTCTTGTCTGACAGCTCATGAGGAAGGTATCATCACATGGAGAATCGCATTGATTCTCGACTCTCTATCCCCCAACTCTCAAAAGCAACTCTATTGCAATGTATGGACAGTGGTGGCCATTCTTCATCTCGGTGCTTGCATATATCTGCAGGGCAGGATTTTATGGGCTTACCAGGAACTGTACCCCCTGGGAGCTTGTCCATCTCTGACTTCACTTTACTGATCATTGGCTGGCATGCTGTCCTAGAATCTGCTCAGTTACCTGTGTGAACTCTTCCATGACATGCACAGATCATAACCAAATCTCCCTCTTTCTGATAAGCCTGGAAGGATCCTGGCACACTACTTTGACTCTGAGGTGGCTCCTTCCTCTGTACCAACATGTGATCTTAGGCAAAAGCCTGAAAGTGACCAATCCCGAAATTAGCTGTGGTGGGCAAATTCTACATTGGGGGTCTAAGAGATAACTTTGTCAGGACCATGGCGTAGAGGGTGGATAAAAGGAATAAGAGCAAGCTAGAGCACTATATAGCTAAAGGGGCAGTGAGATCATGGTTGAAATCTGCAAGCTGGAGAGGACTGAGATCTTCACTTGGAGACCTCGTGGGAGGGCACATAAATTATGTGGCAGAGATGACTTCCAGGCAGGTCAGGCACTATGTATTTGAACCCTCTTAGCATAGACATATCCCTCAGGCATGAGACACTGGATATCACTAGTGAGCAGAAAAGTTCATTGAAAACTATGCCTTGAGGAATCCCACATTGCAAATGCCAGGTTTGATGGTTTGGTTAAACCGAGAAAGAAAAGGCAAAAGGAAAATAAAATATAGTGTTTCACATCATTTAATGAAAACAGTGTGGAAGTATAGTCTCACCTCAGTCTTGTCCCCTTAGTCCAGAAACCATGTGTTTAGGGCACACAGTGCTCTTTCTTATACATTTTCCACCATGTCCTAGTAGCTTGGTGCTAGTAAGCAATCTCTGAGTTAGATAATAGAATTCCTTTGGCTTTGTGGAGTATGTGGGTGACCTTCATGTGCTTCACTGAAGCCAACTGGTCCAAAACCCACCGAAGCTGCTTCAATCTTAAACCATAATATGTCCTCAGCTAAGTAACTCTTAGTTCTGTGGTCAGAAAAGACCGATTATTATCTAACAATTTTTAGTAATTTATCATCCTTCTTTCTGTTAATTTTTTTCTTTTTAATTTTTAGTTCAAGCCAGGCGGTGGTGGCGCATGCCTTTAATCCCAGCACTTGGGAGGCAGAGGCAAGCGGATTTCTGAGTTCGAGGCCAGCCTGGTCTATAGAGTGAGTTCCAGAAAAGCCAGGGCTCCACAGAGAAACCCTGTCTCAAAAATTTTTAGTTCAGGTCTCACTTTTATTGTAGTTTGGACTGGAACTCACTGTGTAGCATAGAATCCTCTCAGAAGTATAGTCACCTTCCTGCCTCTGACCCCTTGGGACTTATAAGAATTGACCACTGAGCCTATGTGAATATGTGGGTCTGTGTCTGTCTGTGTCCTACACACTTACCCATTCTCAGATGCAAACTACATGTGTACAGTGTTAACTGGATTGGATCTCATCATGAAGCCAAGGCCTGCCTCCAACCTTTGATCCTTCTGTCTTGGTATCCCAAGTGCCTAGAGGAGTGGCATGCTCATATATATCTGTCTGTCCTTAAAAACTGCCAAAGCATCTAAGTTCTTGAGCTCAGTGTTGCAAATATGGCTGTCCCAATGTTGGCAAATATTTGCTCACTACTAGAATCTTTGTTCTCTACCAAATCAACACCTTTCTCAACAAGAATGAAGGTATTTTGATTAAGAAAGAAAGCAGGGGAGGGGGGAATGCCTTATTACGTTAGATCTGAGCAGTCTTCTTTAAACTCTGGGGATATATTTGAAAAAAATTATCTTTAGTGGCTCTACACAATGCAAGACCATATTTTAGCTTCTTAGATTCTCTACAACAGATGGTTCTGACCAAATAACTTTACCCAAGCAAACAGATAAAGCATGTCTCTGGACTCCAGTTTAAATACCCTCGCAACTTGCCTCCAATTATTGTATGCTTCTCTGTGAAATGCCACAGCCCATGTGCCAATAACAGCTGCTCTGTCAGTTGTTCTGTATGACTTCATACCTCATGTGTATGTCTGCCTTTTGAAGTTAGAGATCAAGTTGGAGGTTAACTAGGCTAACACCTAGAAATGACACAGTCACTCCAGTGATGCCTCTCTTTATAAAAATAATAAAAGTGAAATGGAAAATTGTAGGACCGTGAAAGGACAGCATGGTTTCTGGTTGAGCACTGGCTATAGATGGCCAGAGACCCAACAGGTTTCTCTGCAAGGGACTGCATACATTTCACCATACTCCCAGACTCCACGCTCCTGACATGAGGCCTAAGATCTCCATCAATCCATGCCACTCAGTCACACAGGTCAATGTCCCTACTAGCCCCTCCACAGGTAGAGGGCATGACTACAGGCCACAGAGACTAAAGAGATCTCCATATTCATGAGATATCTAAAGGCCAGAGGGCATAGCCAATTAAGCATTCCTTCCCAGACCCACCTCCTACTTGCAAAAGGTAACATTAACCTCAACCCCCGAACCCTGGAAACAGAGGGTACAGTTTCATCCACTTTCTGCCATGACAATAAACATTTTAAAACCATGGACTCCCTCTCATCATTGGGGCCCACTGTGGGGAACCCTGTAGAAGGCCTTCAACTACTGAGCTGCCACCTAATCTCCCCCTGACCTCTCTGCATTCCAGACACAGAGCCCACCAACTCAAGCAAGCTAGCAAAGCCAGCCAAGACCCAGCCAAGCAAGTCACTGTGACCAAGAGTCTTACCCAGTGGGGCACGACTGGAGCTCATCTCTCCCCCTTTCCCCTTTCAGCTGCTGGTTGGTCCAGCCCATATGCCACCACCCCCCCATCTTGGTCCTTCCATAGCCTCTCAGCAGAGCCTGGGAGCTCATGGGCTGAAACCAACCAGTCTATGGAAGCCACTTGGCCTGGAGATCTCCAACCCAAAAGCTCCAGCCCACGTGGGGTCTCAGACTCTGTTCTCCCCATGCCTAGGGTAGAGTCCTGCAGCTTCTCACAGCCCAACGTCCGCCTGGCACATGTGGAGTGAACTCAGTCAACTTCCTGTGCTTCTGTCCCCTGAGCCATAGCTCCAGCTGTCTGGGGCAACAGACACACAGGACCCACAACTCAGCCCAAAAGAACTCACACCCAAGCGTGAGCCACAGCCCTACATATGCATTCCTGATTCATCTTCCCTCTGATGATGTCCACATGGCAAGTGGATTCTCATGGAAAAAGTTTCAGACTGTGTCTTTGCTATGTCTAGATGCATGGATTCTGGGAAAATGTGCTACAATCAGTATGCAGCTCTAAGCAATCACACCTTACAATGTCCTTGGGTCCACCTGCAGAGCACTATGGGGCATACCCAAGGACCACAATATACCCACAACAGTATCATACTGCACACAGTCCCCTTCATGGGGGGATGCTGCCAGTCAATGCAAGACACTGTTCCCACTGTGGTAAATGTACCCGAGGCCACACAGAGAGCTGGGAAGTGACCAAGGATGTGTCAAGTCCATATCAACAGCGAGGGCCTGTAGGACATAAAGGAGACTCAAGACTGACCATGTTTAAGAAGAGTGGTGGCCAAAGTCATGTCCCAGTTAGGTCACAGGGATACTAACACATCAATCGTTGGTAAAGAGGGTGTCACCAAGGCTTATGGATGCATGTGTTCAGTTTCAGTAGGTGAGTAACTTACCAGCTTGTTGTGTCTGTATGCTACCTCACCACCTTGTATCTTTCCAGTAGAGGAAAGAGCCAGTCTGATGTCATACTTACATTGACTCCTGAGAGATGACTACATAGGACATATCTTCCAATCCAGCTTCGGGCATTAGACAGAGTTTTCATTTATTTGCATATGTTTGCTTTTGTCCATTTGGCATATCGACCTACTACATGGTAGGAATATGCTACCACTGGACTATATTCCCTACCTTCTGCTTTGACTTTTGACATGAAGGCTCAAAACAGGGCATTGGCTGTCCTTGAACTCACTCTCTAGCTCTGGATTAGAGCTTGTGATCCTCCAGGCTCAGCAGCCCAATGAGCTGGAATTACAGGCTTATACCTGCAGGCCTATGTATTATTGCTGTTTGAAGTCAAGCACATGGACCCTTTTCTCTTCCAAGAGAAGAAATGAACAGTACTCTTTCTCCCAGAGGAGAGCCATTGATTCTCCGCTCTTCATCTTATGCTTCATTTACCTGGTATGCCCCATGCTGGTTTGAGAATTGACAACTGATTCTTATGTTGTCTATCCCAGGAACATTCAGTGTACAAAAATGCAGTGACAATGACAACACATGTGGTAAAGACCAGCCCGTCATGACTGTACCAGTAATGGACCTTCCTCAAAGTCAAGAAGTTGTGTACTGATTATGCAGCTAATCACTGTCACACTCTTTTAAGGAAACTTGAACAATGCAAGCCTACAGGACTTAGAATCACATGTTGGGAAGAGTGCTTCCTATCTACCTGCTGCTCCATATGACTATTTATTCTTCAGGACCTCATTGGACAGGTAAAGGACTGGATGAAAGATCCTCTTGCTGCCTGTAACTTGCAAAGCTCACCCTACTTCTATATCAAACAGTGAGATATGGAAATGATGGGGTCATAGCACATAGTAGGTTGTTCCTAGAGGTAAGTTAGGTCCTTACTCCCTGCACACAAACCCTGTCTCCCCCTTAGTGAAACATTTTTCCTTTTTCCATGTTTTTAATTCTTCAGAGGAAAATAGTCCCTTCTTCCCCATGCTATCCTAAAAAAGAACTTGTACGTTATATGACAGTCAGTCTTGATGGACAAGATTCCATCTTGCCAATCAATAATGAGAACTTTTAGGACATAGCCTGTTTATAAAGTTAAAGGAGTTCTACAAGACAGTAAGTGGATGACATTTTGCATGTCCATATTGAATTTAATACCTGATTCTATGACTTTGGTGTCACTGATAATTACAGAACGTTGTAGAACATGAAGTTCACTTGTAGAGAGTGTGCTTAGCAAACAGTTGGAGGCCATTCTTTTCTCAGTAAATGTGAAAGCCAGTTGTAGGCCTCACAGACACAGGGAACAAGGCATGATGCCTTCAGTTCTTTGATCAGCAAGAAAATATGGGCATTACACAAGTCTGCCCACAGGCTGGGCTGGCTTCTCAATATGACTAACCACCAGGGATAGATCCATCACCAAGGGGCATTGCCTGTTTCTTCTAATGGTAACTCAGCTCACCCATCATAAGCCACATTAACTGTGATGATAAATTTGCCATCCTGGGCCTCTGCTACAGGCTAGGCAAGCAATGTTCTACTGTGGCCCATCCAGACACACTTCCCTGTATGGATTTTGATGACTTGAAATGCTCTCTTTCCCGTGAATGGTTTGTTAGACAATGGACAGTCACCCACCCAGCTTTACAATACTTCTCAAGTCAGATATCATTTGCAATGGCTTAGATTTTATCAACATTGGACATAATAGAAAGAGCTGTAAGAGACAACACAGAAGCAGTAAATATCCAGATTTTGTGCTTAAGCCACAGCATTGCTGTGCACTTCTCTGACTGAATTATAAGTGCTCGACACAAGTCTGAAGAGCACACACAGGAGCCTTAAAGGAAGAAGGCTTCTCCCTTGGAATACAAAGAATGTAGCTGCTAGACACAGGCTTCAAGTTCACAACCTACATGGGCTGACGTTTGCATGAGTATAGGTAGAGAAGGACTTCTGTAGACATTTCCCTTCCAAGGATCAGCCCACATTCATATCAGAATGAGAGCAAGCCACCCACATTTCCCCTCTTCCACAATGCTCATTACTGGTTTGGTACTGGCTTCTCCATTGTTTGTTCTATTATATTTTGAGAAAAAACACACAAACTTTTCCAGGCCACTTAACTTTTCAAAATAAGGAAATCACATTTTAAACAACATTTAACATGAACACCCTAAATAAGCAACTTGGAAACCAACCTGGTTTGTACATGTAATCCATTCAGTCTCAGGAGAAGTCCTCATGCTGCTACTTTAACATGAAAAGAACATCAGATGTGACAGAAAACATATCAAACTGCCATGAATGATCCTTTGAAACTGTAATGGTGGCGCAAAACAGCAAAAGAATACAACACCCATTGATTGACCTCTTACTGAAAATATAGACAAAAGCCAAGACTGCTTTGCATGAGTGCCATTGAAATTTATAAACAAGGGTGATTAGGTCATCATGCCTAAGTGTGTTTTCTTTGATGAAGGCTGTAAAAATGAGCCTCCTTCAAGATGTTGTTAATGTGCGAGTAAGTATCTTCGACTTGGCACTCTTCATTGCCCTTCTCTTGGGATAAGCCAAGGATGTTGTAGTTCAGTTCAACAGTGCTCTGGCTCAAGCTGTTTTCTGGCACTCTCTCATGATTGAGGTTGTTGACATTGATTTGGTTACGCCCGATGTCACTGCTTGTTGACTGGAAGAAAGACAGACGGAGGATGGCTGTTATGATACTGTCATCACTTCCTGTGCCCCTTGAAGAATACTGATATCACATTCTACAAAAGACTTCACAGTCAGTAATATTCAATCACTTTGGTCAATTCATTACCTCCTGACAGCAGACTTGTTGGTGATGCAGGGTTGAATAATACCCATTTGACAGAACAGAAAATAGATCTCCAGTGGCCCCAAAGGCCAGTCCCTAGGAAGTGTCAGGGAGAAAGTTTAAACAGAGGTGCTTTTGCTCCAAATCCCTGAACTTATCTACTGCCCCTGCTTGTACCAAGCTTTCCAATTACCTGCATCAAGAAAGGAAGTTCCCATGCTCCGAGATCAAGAAGCAATCAATTCTGCAGAATTGGGTAGGAATTGAGCCCAAAGCAAGTAAGATGGAATACAATTACAAGTGCCAATGTTACAAAGAAATGATGGGAAACATTTTATTCTCATATATGGGCACACATGCTTATCGAAAAATAACAGGATCTTTCCCTATGTATCCATGAGAGCAAACAGACATGCTCCTCCTACAGCAATTCAAGGCCCCTCTCACATGTTTAAATGTCTTTGACATTTTTTAATGAAAGCTATAGTAAGTGACAAATCAGAATTTTTGATGACTGACACCCATTTGTCTACTATTTGGGGGCTTATTATAGTACATTTCAGTATCTGCTCTTACAATTGTGTTTTTGAAATTAATTCATTCTGTCATATTGGTTATACTATGTGAGATCTCCAAAACAGAGTTATATTCTCCAATTTTGTTGACTAGGGATATAAGTCAGTGCTAGAATGCTTTTCTAAATCACTATCATGTTCATACACCCACCAACATCTTTCTCTAACCTTAAGACTATCAAAGGAGGAGGATGTGATCACAAGGAGCCTTATCTAATTAAAATACTTACCAATTTTGGTTTTTATGGATTCTGTGCCATCATTTTCAATATAGCCTTAATAAGGACTGAAACCAAGACATGTCACCGTTGTGAGGTTATGTGAAGCTCTTTAGCTCAGTACATCACTCACAAGAATCAAATAAAAGTATTCAGGCAACAACACTCATGCATTCAAGGTCTGTCTATGAGAGTCACTGAACCCAAACAACCTATGTGTGAGTATCTGGGAAATGGGTATCAATTGATTTGAGGGCTACCTACATGTGTGAAAAGGTTCTCAGAAGAAACTAGAAAGAATATCTCTTATAAGACCTACAGTAAAAATCTACATGTAGCACTTAACTTTTACAGGTAGCACTATTACCATATATTTTACTTATAAATTCTCAAAGTCCATGTAAGATATCACATTGGGAAAAAATACCACCTTGTACACATTAAGGGTTCCTTTATGTACATTTCTTGTTGTTTTCATTTTGTTTCATTTTGTTTTGTTTTGTTTTGTTTTGCTGGACTGTATTCTGAACAATATGGTCAGGGGAGGAATCATCAAAAATGGCAACATATTTGGTTTGACGCTCTGTGTCGTGAAGATGATAGTATTATATGAGGAGGGGTATAGTTAGTAAGGGGCTGAGGATATGGTAACATTGGTAGAAAGCTTCCATAACACACAGGAAGTACTGGATTCAAACCCAGCCCAGCACACCAGGGACTGAGCACACCAGGGACTGAGCAGCACTCTTTTTTTTTTTTTTTTTTTTTTTTGGTTTTTCGAGACAGGGTTTCTCTGTATAGCCCTGGCTGTCCTGGAACTCACTCTGTAGACCAGGCTGGCCTCCAACTCAGAAATCTGCCTGCCTCTGCCTCCCAAGTGCTGGGATTAAAGGCGTGTGCCACCACCACCCGGCTGAGCAGCACTCTTATAAAGCCAGGTAGACTTAGGAGAATCAGAATGTCAAGGTCATATGCTTCTTTAGCAAGAGGGCCAGTTTAACCTGAGACACTTGTGACTCTGCCTGTGAGATCTTTCAGGAAATCTCAGAGCCCAGAAAGAAATTCTTCAGAATCATTTTGAAGAAAAGAGTGGATGACCAGTCCCCAATTTCTGATTGAGACATAACATTTGTAAGTCTGTATGTAAGTACAGACATCACCATTACAGCAATGTTCATTGATTGTTTTTACAACTTCAGCATCTTAAATAGGGATGATCACAAGTCACAAAATGGGGTTTTTTTTGGATGGAAGTTACTTGCTAGGTATGTAAGCACATACCTGTGATCTCAGAACCTGGCAGGCTGAGATAGGAGGATATGGAGGCCAGTCTGGATTACATACTGAGTTCCAGGCCAGCCCCAGATATGTATCAAGAATCTGCCAATACACAGAGACAGGCAGGCAGACAGGCTACAATAGCTAGACAGGCAGGCAGACACACAGACAAGAAAAAAAGTAAGAGACAGACAAAGAAAGACAGAAAGCAAGAGATAACCTGAAGTGTAGTCTCCACTCTTACTGGACAGCAAATGTTTTTGTCAATACTCAAAGCCACCCTCCATATACCTGCTGACCAGACTTTGTGTTTCATCCTTACCAATTAGCAACAGGATTAGATACTTGGGACATTCCTGCTTACAGTTTTAATTTCTACACTGCTTGAACCATTAATTATAATCTTCTGGCTTTTAACTTTTGGACCTTGTGTCTTAAACACATTGGTTGCCTTCGTGCAGAATCATTCTCAGCAAACGCAGCTATTCACCATGGTACTTATCCAACACTATAAAGAAATGTATTGAGTGCATGCACATATGTTCTTTGGTCTGATTCATATGTGGCTTTGGTCTGTATGGGAAAGAGTATGCTATAGAAGACTGCTAGTCAGAGATAGGTAAGAATCTTCTTGAGCTTCTATAGAACTAGGACAGAGGCAAACATCCTATGTTTGTCCTCCTTGACAGGTAATAAGGAGCAATATAGACACTGACCTAAGTCAGACATGGTCACCTGGCAAATCTACCCTAGACAGGATTATGGAAAACAAGTTAATCTTGTGTCCCCATCCAGGTATTGGTACTGCTCATCTTTAAAAAACTAAAAAGGAGGAATTGAGCCCTTCCCCAACCTTGAGAAGGCAGGAAAGAGATTGTTTACCACAATATACCTTGCTGCAATAGGACTTAAGTGGAGTTATCTGCCATAGCTATACGTGCAACTTCCTACAGAAACTTAGAACAATAGAATGTATGCTCCCTGAGCTTGCCTTGCGACATAATCCAGCTGAAATAAAGAAAGGATTAAGTGGGGCTTTCTATACATATAATTGCTGAGTATTAAACTTTGAGCCTTGATCAGAGAACTTTGTCTTGGCTTCATGCATCTTTCTCCTCTTTGTCTCCATTTCATTTCTAACCCTCCTTTCAGGTGAACCCAATTCATCCAAGACTGCTGGATGCTAAACTCACTATTCAAATTTTCCAAGTGTGCTACACCATGGTGGTATAGGCTCTATCTGTGTGCAAAGGCAAGGCTGTATTTGGTTCAAGGTCTTCATAAAATTTGCATATTTACTTCAGGGCCAAAGAAACTGTGAGGACAGCATTCACTGCTATAGTTCTATTTAAGGACACAGAATCACCTGGGGGTGGGGGGTGGGGCTTTTTCTAGGCTTGCCTCATATCTTCCTTACCTAGGCTGCACTAGTGAAAGAATGCTGGCTAGGCACATGTCCTGCCAATGTACAGTCAGTCCAAACAGTTGCTTATGTGTTTACTGACCAAGCAGGAAATTCATCCCATCTCCAGTGGCCCTCCAGGTGTAACTGACCTGACAACTTTCTCCTGGAGGACCAGCTTTCATGAGGATTGTCCTCCATGAAGACAAGCTTCCAAATGAGGGAAGCAACCAACAGTCCTACTCAGCTATGATGCCTGTGAGTCACCACAATGATCAGCATGGCACATTAACCCTAAGGGGGCACTAATGGAACATATGCCTTGGTGGTAACCCTACAGCTCTTTACTCAGCTTTCTTTCAGGCCTTCTCAAAGGATGGGAAACATGCCTAGGACAAGAAACCTAGCCTACTTCTCAGGGATAGATATATCAAAGAAATTTGGGACAGAATCACCATCCCAAATGGCATACCAAATATTTTCCTTATACCCACAGTGTACCACAGTCCTCGGGCCACATAAAGAAAACATCTCTTCACAACTCACTATTAAAGAAAACTACACATCATCAAAGGGGAGACATGTGGAGGCCAGCTTCAACTGATACATCAAACAATTGTTAGAACCAGAGGGTCGTAGACTGTCTTCTGAGACTGTGTCTTCTAGAAATGTCAGAAGCTACATCCATAGAGTCTCACAACATAAAGACTGCCTAAACACGAAGTGAAAAGAACCAGAGTAGACACGACAGAGTGAACAGGGAATTCCCAGGAGACCTCAATGCTACAAAAGAACTACAGGCAACTAAGAAGAGCTGATAGGGAGATAAGGAAAGCTGGGAGGGGAAGAAGAGAGCACACCTGCTGGTTATCCACACCAAAGCTCAGTCCTGAAAACATACATACAAGTAGCACTATTCAGACTGGACAGCTTGTATTTCTGAGAGAGAGAGAGAGAGAGAGAGAGAGAGAGAGAGAGAGAGAGAGAGAGAGAGAGAGAGAGAGAGTTTGTGTGTAAGATTAACTAATGACAAGGAGGACACAAGTTAGATAGTGAGCAAGAAAGACGTGTATATGAAAGGGTTTGGAGGGAGACAAGGGAAGGGTAAGATGATGTCATTATACTACAATATCAAAAATTAAATACATAAAAGAAAACAGTCCCCTGCAACACACACTGCGTGATGGGAGGAATACTAACAGGAAAAGTGTGCCTACTGAGGAGAACAAGAGCTCGAGAAGGATGAGGAAGATTTTGAGGGGCAGTCAGATGCTGCTGCTAGAATGAGGAGGGTCTGTGGCCCTTGGGAAATGCTTGAGCCATGGAGGTGCAAGAGAAGACAGGAATGGGGTATCTATGTGAGATGAACACACAGATATCCCAATGGCTGGCTGTAATGGATAAACAGTAGAGGAGACTGAGGAGCACTGAGGCCACCCACACAGTTGCAAACTATCCAGCAACAGGCCTTGCAGGTCTTGATTCTGTTGGCAGAAACCTAAGGGATGATCCAGTGATGCCCAGAAAAGCGGAGGAGGAAGGAGTTGCTGAGAGCACTGTACAGATCCACAAGGACATCCCACCTTTACAGGCAGCACTTGGCAATTTAAACATCTCTGTGCTTCAGACTGGCAGACACCCCAGACTGAGTTCTCCCTTGTAAGCTATAGCAGAGCAAGGTGGCAGATGCCAAAAGTAAGGTGAGGCAAGCAGCTGTTGGAAAGAAGCTGCCAAAGGTTTAAGTGGCAGGAAGGAATGCAGACAGCAGCTTAGAATCACAGGACAGAAGAAAGGCAGCACCTGAAGAAGCATCATGGCCCAGCAGGCTTCACAGTAGGTGGAAAGAGAGCCTCAGTGGACTAATGACACAAATTCAGGAAAATGGAACCTGTAAAGAAGAACTTTATCAGGGAAGGCCATGACAAGAACTGAATGGTAATTCATGTGTGTTGATGATACAGAACTGTAAATGCCTCCTAACTTATGGAGCAAGTTAATTCAAGGTAATTGTACCTTCAGTTCTGTCTTTCCACCCATTTCCAGTTTACCTCAGAGATACTCACTTCTAGGAACACCAACAGTGTAACAGGATTCACCCTTGTATGACATGTTCACACAGAAATGTTGTTGTTTACAAACTGAAACTGACAAGCCCTAGCAAGCCCACTAGAGTCTTTAGACTAGGAGCTCCCAGAGGCTCCTCACATTCAAGCTGACTGCCTCCCCTTCCCTGAGCCCACCAAAACACTGCAAAACCTCTTGAGCCAGAGGACAGCCAAGGAAGCAGACTGTTGAATTACTACCACTTGCAAAGGACCAAGGGATGACAGACATACATGTGTGAAATTCTGTGCACAGGCAGGGGGTTCAGCTAGGCTTTCTGAAGACCAGAAGGTGAAATTGGACCAGCCCTTGAGCTCTGAGCAGTTTTCAATGGAAAAGTAGGTACACCACACCTCCAGTACACACGTGGAACTATTTATCTTCAGGAAGCAATTCAGACTCTAAAGTGAGCTTGAGTAAGAGACTGCTTGCCATACTTTGGCATGCTCCATGAACAAGAATTTTTAATATGTCTGCACTGCTATTTGTCCATCTTTTGCAGTCTCCATGCCTCCATACACAAAAGTTCAATGACTGTATCTTCTAAGAAGGTCATTTCAGAGGGGACCCCCTTTGCTTAGGGTTTCATAATACAACTAGAGACATGGCTTTGGCTCACAGGCATAGACTCAGAGCCCTCGAATGTCTCCAGAAGTTCTGTCTTCCAGATCATATGGAGACATCTAGATTGACAGAAATGGTCCCACACTCATTTCATTTCTGTTTCTGTGATTAAAACATCCTAACTAATAGCAATTCAGGGGAGAAAGTCTTAATTGGCTTACAACTCTAGGTTTTCATCTCTTGTTGTAGGAAACTCAAGGAAGGACACTGAAAGCATCTCACCTACACTCAAGGACAGACACAGAAAAAGCACAGCAATCCTAGCTTGCTCGCTTGCTATTTGATATCCCATCAGGATGATGATTCAACTACCCTGTAAAGGCCACAAACTGCCAATACCAGAAAGAAAGAATACAGTTTACCAAACATTCCATCAGATACCTGAACTTACCTTGTGTACTAACAGTAATTAATCCAACCTTTTGGGGAAATCGAACTTACACAGAACTTGCACAGAAGTCAAACTTAAGTATATGTGAGGTCCCTAATGCATTTCTCTCGTTCACCTCATTGCTGTTTCTTCCTTGGAACTTGAGTATGTGGACATCAATTAGTTCCCATGTGACATGGTGGAGTAGAAGTCTGGCATCTGCACTAGTGTAATCTACACACCTGCCTTACACTCTCTGTCGTCTGTTTTACTCAGACGTACTTACACTCATGGGTGTGTGTGTGTGGGGGGGGGGATCCTGGGAAGCCATTGTTCTTTATCTGCAATACAGGCAAGCATGGAAGCTTCCTGTCTTTGGGTTTGGACCGCCTTATCTTATACCTTTGATCCAGGAAGCACAAAGGTCAAAAGATGCTGACCTTGGAAATAAAGGCCAGGATTGATACTTGGGTAACTGTATGCAACAGCACATTCTATTGCCCGAGACCACTAATTCATTGACTAGGGTAGTCCTGGGACCCAGACTCTAGGTACATTTTATCCAAAACCTACCTGTGTTCATGTCCTAGAGGCAGGGATGGTACATGTTGATAAACCTTTGTTCTCTTTCTCAAGAAAGGTAAAAGTGAGCATACTTACTCATTGCCTGATGAGACTTGTTCAGAAAGACTTTACAATGCTCTCTCCTCAGTATGTTATTCTTCCATTGAAAGCCTGCTATTATAACTACACAACACTAGCTATTAACGTGAAGATTTCTGGAGCTGAAATGCCAGCTCTTCAGCACAGGCATCACTACTAAAGCTTTCTGAAATGCCTTCACACAACTCCAGGTTTGCTTTCAATTTTTCCAGGGAGGGGCAAGAAGAGCATTGTAGCTAGCTACTACCATGGGGCTCTGTTCTTCAAGTTTATTTCAGTCCTAACCATATCAGCTGGGGTGCGATTCTTCCTCCCCATTTGTGTGGTGGTGACATTTTTGGAACCCAGTTCTTCTTTGCTGTGCTTAGGAAAGCCTCCTTTGTTGACCCTTTCTCTGTCCTACTGTACAGTCAATCCATGCTTGAGACAACACTTAAAGCCCTGTTTTGGCTCATAGCCACTGCAGCCTATGAGAAACTTTCATGAGGGCACCTGGGATGGTTCTCTTGCCATTGTGGGGATAGAAATGTAAACCGCATTGTGAGCAGAGAGACAGAAGAATCAGCTATGTTGCCATAGTTCCTACCTGTACAGCACGAGGGTCCTGTAAGGCCTGGTCCTTCTTAGTCCTCTTCGAACATTGGGGGACGATGGTTGTCTTCCTCATTGTCGTATGGTCGTCTTTTCCTGAAAACAGTTTTCAAAGGTAGAAGGACATCTGTCATTCAGTAATTGATCTTGAATGCTTAACTTGTCGCCCTGTGCCAGTACCCAAATCTGGGGGTCTTTTCTAGGAAAGATCTATTCAGTGCTGCTCTGATGGACTTCCATTCTGCAGCAGGTGGCACTAGGCAGTGGAGGAATCACGTCAAACAGAACTCTATGTGTACCCAAAGACCAAGTTCAATTTCCCCAAACCAACATCGCAATTTCAACCACTGTTTCAAACTAGAAACAAAGAATTTTACAGTCAAATGTTAAAACTCTACCTGACCAGACCCTTTATCTTCTTATTCATCCAGTCCAGTTTAACAGCTTCTAAGCCCTGCCATAGGGCAACTCTCAAGATACTTGTGACTTCTAGAGTCTTCTTGGTCTTATGTCCCTTTAGCCAGTGGCTGTGAACACTGAACAGATACAGATTCTTTCTGTGTACTGTCATGTCATTCCTGTTACTATAACAACAATTATTATGTCACTAAACTGCCAGCATCACACCATGGCTGATTACTTTCTTGAAACCATGTCTAAAAGTTGTCTTAATGCTTCAGTTCAGTATATCTTGTACCCTATTCTGGTTTGCAGAAATACTTAGATTGTGCTATTTGGCAATATCATTCTTGAATATTTTTCATCTGTCATTATATGGGTGTTTGTGCAAGTTATTTAGTTAAATATAGTGGCAAGTTGTTTTTAATCATACATTTCTTCGAGTTCATTTATTTTTTTTTTGTAGTCTTCAGTCTTGCTTCATTGTCTGAGAGAATTCTTGTTCGAGTATCCCATTTTCTCAAAGTCTTTTCAATTAAATTGTCTTAAAATAACTTCTAAATATAAAAGGGAGAATTTATACCTAGATAAAGAGGTGTTTACACACATTTTGGGGTGGATATATTGAGTGCTACATTTCCTTTTTTTTTCCTGACATCTCTTTACAATAAAATAAATGAAAATCCAGACAAAGTAACTGAATCAGTAACAAGAACAAAGGTTTTATGAACTTACTATTTAATGTAAAGATTTCTTTAATGGAGAAATATTTCTCGATGTGAAAAATAATGAAGTACTCTATGTCTAAATCAAATAATATCATCATGGTACAAACATTACATGCACAAAATTATTCAGGACATTTGTTTATGGTGTTATTTTGTTTAAAAAGTTTATCCTGTGTGTGTCTTTTGTTATGTATTTATGCAAAGCAGACTCACTTCACATAGCTTTATCTAAATGTAGATATGAAAGATTTTTTTAATTTGATAAATTCTTTACCATAAGTTTTTCTTAGTAGTGATCTTGTCTACAATTAGCCATAATGTACAGGATAACCATGTTATAATCAACAGAACCAAGAAGTCAAATAACCTGGCAGGCCCAAGGGAGGATAGTTGAATACTTCTCAGAAGGGGAAACAAATTAGATATCAGAGGTCATTGGAAGTAGGAGGAGCAGGTTGGGGACGGAGAGGTGGAGGACAGCAGAGTAGAGAGAAGGAAAGTGGGCTGGGTGGTGGTGGCAATCTCTAGGATTTGCCAGAGACCTGGGATTGGAAGAGGCCCCAGAAGGTCTATGGGGTTGACCCTAGATGAGACTCCTAGCAGTTGGAGAGATGGATCCTGAAGTGACCACTTCCTGTAGCTAGGCAACTCCCAGTGGAGGGATAAGAACACCAAACCACCCACAAAATTTTAAACCCAAATTATTTCCTGCCTACAAAAAGCACAGAGCTAGAGACTAAGAGAATGGCCAGCCAATGACTTCTCCAAATTGAAACCCATCCAATGAACAAGAACCAATCCCTGACACTATTAATGATACTCTGTTATACTTGCAGAGAGAAACCTAGCATAACTGTCCTCTGAGAGGCTCCACCCAGAAGCCAATGGAAAGAAATGCTAAGACTCATACCCAAACAGTGGATGGGCTCAGGGAGTCTTATGGAAGAGTTGGGAGAAGGACTGAGAGATCCGGAGAGGACAGAGACTCCACAGGAAAACCAAGACAATCAACTCACTTGGACCTCTGGCAACCCACAGAGACTGGATCATCAACCAAAGAGTGAGCACAGGATGGACCTAGGCCCCCTGCACATATGTCACAGATAAGCAGCTTGGTCTTCATGTGGGTCTCCCAATACCTGGAGCAGCGGCTGTCCCTGAGCCTGTTGCCTACCTGCCTGTGGATTCTGTGCCCCTAAATAGAGAGACTTTTCTGGCCTCAGTGGTAGCAGATATGTAGGAGGCGAAGGTGTTGTATTAGTCGGATGGTGGAGGGGGGGGATGACACCTACAGGGGAAGAGGGAATGAGGGCAAGAATTTCATGGGGAGTACTGGGAGAAGAGGAAAGGCTGATATTGAGTTGTAAAGTGAATAAATGAATTTTAAAAGAGTATTGAATGAAAAAGAGTATGTATTTTTCAATATACTTCAAGTATTTTAACATACATTCATTTCTCTCTGTGTGTCTCTGTGCGTTTACATGTTATGGATTATATATGGTAGTCAGGAGACAACTAGTTGTAAAAAAACAACTGTTTTTTTCCTTGTACCACATAGGATCTGGTTGAAATCAGATCATCTGGCTTGGTGCCAAAAGCTTTTAAACACTTTTAGTATTCCATTATGTCATATATGCATATAATTTGTTTTGATCAAATCTACCATCGAATTTTCGTCATCTCCCTCCTGCCACCTTTCTCTCCCAACGTCAAGTACTTTTCCACATCCCCCTGAATCCATGTAATGCTAGTAGTATGTGCATGGGTGTAAGAACATCTACTGGAGCATGGGTGGCCTCTCAGAAGCCTAAAGAAACTGGATTCTTCCCCAATAACCATTAATAGCTAGTAGCTCCTCAGCTAGTGGTGTACGTTCATGAACTGCTTCCCAATCTGTGCTGAGAATTCTCCGGGCTTAATCTTGTGTACGTGTTTTGAATGTGGTCACAGCTGCTGTGGGGTTCGTGTAGGCAACAGTTCTGAACTTTTCTGCAAACGAAGTTTCCCTACAAAGATCCCACCACCTCTGACTTTTATAAGATTTCTGTCTCTCCTTCCCTGACAATACCTGAGACTTGGAAGGGACAAATTCATGATTTAGATATTCCACTCAGGGGAGAGAATTCAAAGATTCTTATCCTCTTCCTGTTACTCATTAAAGGTTTGTGTGTTCACTGTCATCTACTATAAAAGAAGGCTTCCTGTGCTGTTGTGAGGTGAACTAATATATGGACATAAAGAGAATTTGGAGGGAAGTTCAATGTGTCCATTAAGCAGGTTAATAATAGTATTAAATTCTTTCTTAAGGCTTAATAATCCCAGGACTAATGGAGCCTGTTCCTTGGTTTGAGCCTTATTCCACAATGATTGAAACCCCAGTGGCAGTGGGACATTCAGATCATCACAAGCCTCAATTTTCAGCAGTAGAGAGGACCAGGACTGGGAAGCACTCACAAGTTGGATATTTCTTCCTTAGGATGCGCTGTACCTTGAGGCTAGCATCCCAGATCTAGGGTCTACAGTGTTGGGATCCTTGGCTCCTGACAGGGGCTACTGTCACAGACCCAAGAACTAGATTTTGAAGACCTTTGGCCCTTCCAGGCTCCTTGAGCACTTTCATGGAGGTAGACCCCACCCTTTCTCATCTCTGGCTCCCACAGCCTTCTGTCTTTCTTCAGCATTAAGGCTCTGGCTCCTCTGACTTTCTGCTGTCCCTTGTTACATCCTCTCATGCTCCACATCCTTTCTGCCCCAGGCTGTCTCTCTCAAGAACTCTCCCACTGCCCTCTTGCGGCCACTGGTGCTACCGCAAGGGCTGCTGCCTCTGTGGGGACAGCAGATGCTGTTTCTAGAAGGGTGCTGCCTCAGCTGCCCTCTATCCCCTGTTCTGGCTTATCTCTGTGTGTCATGGAAAACAAAACCCCACACCTTAAAACTGGCCAGAAAAGACCACAGTGGACATTCTTCTAGTGGTCCTAGCATTACATCAGCAGAGGACAAGCTGACCCAGAAAGTAAATCCAACTGCCAGCTCACACAGTAAGAATGGGGGTGTGGCAAGTGTGTTTGCACCAGTAACTGCACAGTCTTTCATACCAATGGAGCTTGGTGAACTGGACCAATGCAGCCATACTGCTGGGCCACCAGAAGGGTGTCTTACCCTCTGGCCTGGGTGAGAATAGCTGCACAGACTTCTAAGGTGTATATCCAGGCCTGAGATGCCAGAATGCAAACCCAAACAGAAAGCTCTTAAAGCTACTTGACAGCACCCTGGCAGGTAGAGCATCTTCTGCAACTTAAGTTGGCATGCATATGTCTCCACAGTGCAGCGTGTTCAGAGTCTGTGCAGTGTTCCAAGTCACCTGGTTACAACCTGGGCATTGTAGTGGACTTCCAAATCAGAGTTGTTTAAGGCTGACAGGCACAGGGACTGGCTTGTGACGAACTTTGCTCTGAAGAGTCTGAGCTACACAGAGAGAACATTCAATGAAGATTTACAGTAGAGTCCGAGAAAGGTTCAAATAGCACTAACAATTCTAGCATTTTACAGCACTTAACATTATTTAACAACCATAAATGAGGCTTAATATCCCAGGGTTGGAGTGAGAGGCGGGCCCTCTGATCTATCTCAGAAGGACAAGCATTACTTGGCATTTTAGACATAATTTACTAAAAGTAATCACTGTGGGATGGAAGCTGTAAAGGGCAGGCATCTTAACAGAAGACAGTAAATGGGGAAAGTGGGTCTAAAAGTGACCTGAGGTGTAAAAGGATGTCAAAAGAGCACCTAATGAGAAAAGCAGGAGCCGCTGGTCTCCTTACTGCTCTGCTTTGCCCACGGATTAATCAAGCAAAGAGGTACTGTAGAAATCGAATAGGGGTGTGTTGCAGTAAGTTTCCTTTTTTTATTGGGTATTATATTTACATTTCAGATTTTATCCCCTTACCCCACTTCCTCCCACCACCCAGAAACCTCCTAGCCCATCCCCCCACCTCATGCTTCTATGAGACTATACCCCTACCTACCTTTCACCCCCACTCCCCCATCCCCACACTCACATTACTCCTCACTGTGTTCGTCCTTCATGGGACCAAGAATCTCGTCTCCCACCTATGCCAGACAAGGCCATCCTCCCCTACATATACTGCTGGAGTCATGGGTCCCTCCCTATGTGCTCCGAGGCTGGTGATTTAGACCCTGGTGAGCTCTGGTTGGTTGGTGTCATTGCTTTCCTCCTGGGGTCACAAACCCTTTCTGCTCCTTCAGTCTTCTCTCTAAGTTCTCCATTGGGAAACAATTGATCATATCAGTGGTTAGCTGTGAGCACTGTCCTCTGAATGTGTTAGTCTTTGGCAGACCTCTAAGTAGACAGCTATATCATATTCTTGTCAGCATGCACTTCCAGCCAACCACATCAGTGTCTAGCATGGGTGACTGTACATGGGATGGATACCAAAGTGGAATGGTCTCCAGATGGCCCCTCCTTCAGTTTCTGTCCCACGTTTTGTTTCCTTGTTTGCTCCCTTGAGTAGTTTTGTTACTCCTTCTAAGTAGGACTGAGGCATCCCCACTTGGTCTTCCTTCTTCATGAGCTTCATATGGTCTGTGAGTTGAGTCTTCTCTATTCCAAACTTTTGGGCTAACATCCGCTTATCAGTGAGTAAATACCATGTGTGTTCTTTTGTGATTGGGTTAACTCACTCAGGATGATAATTTCTAGTTCCATCCATTTAGCTAAGAATTTCTCCAATTCATTATTTTTAATAGCTGAGTAATACTCCATTGTGTAAATGTACCACATTTTCTGTATCCATTCCTCTGTTGAGGGACAACTGGGTTCTTTCCAGCTTCTGACTATTATAAATAGGGCTGCTATGAACATGGTGGAGCATATGTCCTTGTTATATGTTGGAGCATCTTCTGGGTATATGCCCAGGAGTGGTATAGCTGGATCCTCAGGTAATGCTATGTCCAGTTTTCTGAGGAACCACCAGACTGATTTCCAGAGTGGTTGTACCAGCTTGCAATCCCACCAACAATGGAGGAGTGTTCCTCTTTCTCCACATCCTTGCCAGCATCTACTATCACCTGAGTTTTTTTATCTTAGCCATTCTGATTGGTGTGAGGTGGTATCTCAGGGTTGTTTTGATTTGCATTTCCCTGATGACTAAGGATGTTGAGCATTTCTTAATGTGCTTCTTGGCCATTCTAGTTTCCTCTATTGAGAATTCTTTGTTTAGCCCTGTACCCCATTTTTAATAGGGTTATTTGGTTGTCTGGAGTATAATTTCTTGAGTTCTTTGTATATCTTGGATATTAGCCCTCTATAGGACGTAGGATTGGTAAAGATCTTTTCCCAATCTCTTGGTTGCCGCTTTGTCATATTGACAATGTTCTTTGCTTTACAGAAGCTTTGCAATTTTAAGAGGTCCCATTTGTCAATTCTTGATCTTAGAGCATAAGCCATTGGTGTTCTGTTCAGGAACTTTCCCCCTGTGCCTAGGTATTCGAGTGTCTTCCCCCACCTTCTCTTCTATTAGTTTCAGTGTATCTGGTTTTAAGTGAAGGTCTTTTATCCACTTGGATTTGAGCTTTGTACATGGAAATAAGAATGGATTGATTTGCATCTTTCTACATGTTGACCTCCAGTTGAACCAGCACCATTTGCTGAAAATGCTGTCCTTTTTCCACTGGATGGTTTTAGCTCCTTTTTCAAAGATCAAGTGATCATAGATGTGTGGGTTCATTTCTGGGTCGTCAATTCTATTCCATTGATCATCCTGTCTGTCTCTGTACCAATACCATGCAGTTTTTATTACTATTTGCCTGTAGTACAGTTTGAGGTCAGGGAAGGTGATTCCCCTAAAAGTTCTTTTATTGTTGAGAATAGTTCTCACTATCCTGGGTTTTTTGTTGTTCCAAATGAATTTGCAAATTGCTCTTTCTATCTCTATGAAGAATTGATTTGGAATTTTGATGGGGATTGCACTGAATCTATAGATTGCTTTTGGCAAGATGGCCATTTTTACTAAATTAATCCTGGCGATCCAGGAGCATGGGAGATCTTTCCATCTTCTGAGATCGTCTTCAATTTCTTTCTTCAGAGACTTGAAGTTCTTGTCATAAAGATCTTTTACTCGCTTGGTTAGATTCACTCCAAGGTATTTTATATTGTTTGTAACTATTGTGAAGGGTGTCATTTCCCTAATTTCTTTCTCAGCCTGTTTATCTTTTGAATAGAGGAAGGCTACTGATTTATTTGAGTTGATTTTATATCCAGCCACTATGTTGAAGTTGTTTATCAGGTTTAGGAGTTCTCTGGTGGAAATTTTAGGGTCACTTAAGTATACTATCATATCATCTTCAAATAGTGAAATTTTGACTTCTTCCTTTCCTATTTGTATCCCTTTGACTTCCTTTTGTTGTCTAATTGCTCTGGCTAAGACTTCCAGTACTATATTGAGTAGGTAGGGTGAGAGTGGGCAGCCTTGTCTAGTCCCTGATCTTAGTGGGATTGCTTCAAGTTTCTCTCCATTTAGATTGATGTTGGCTATTGGCTTGCTGTATATTGCTTTTACTATGTTTAGGTATGGGCCTTGAATTCCTGATCTTTCCAAGACTTTTAACATGAAGGGATGTTGAATTTTGTCAAATACTTTCTCAGCATCTAGTGAGGTGATCATGTGGTTTTTTTCTTTGAGTTTATTTATGTAGTGGATTACATTGATGGATTTCTGAATATTGAATCATCCCTACATTCCTGTGCTAAAGTCTACTTGATCGTGATGAATGATTGCTTTAATGTGTCCTTGGATTCGGTTAGCGAGAATTTTATTGAGTATTTTTGCATCAATATTCATAAGAGAGATTGGTCTGTAGTTCTCTTTCTTTGTTGGGTCTTTGTGAGGTTTAGGTATGAGTGTAATTGTAGCTTCATAGAAGGAATTGGGTAGTGTTCCTTCTGTTTCAATTTTGTGGAATAGTTTGAAGACAATTGCTGTTAGATCTTCCTGGAAGGTCTGATAGAATTCTGCACTAAAACCATCTGGCCCTGGACTTTTTTTGGTGGGGAGACTTTTAATGACTGCTTCTATTTCTTAAGGGGTTATGGGACTGTTTAGATGGTTTATCTGCTCCTATTTTAATTTTTCTACTTGATATCTGTCTAGAAAATTATCCATTTCATCCAGGTTTTCCAATTTTGTTGAGTATAGGCCTTTGTAGTAGGATCTGATGATTTTTTAAAAATTTCCTCAGTTTCTGTTGTTATGGCTCCCTTTTCAGTTCTGATTTTATTAATTTGAGTTATGTCTCTGCACCCTTTGGTTAGTCTGGCTAAGGGTTTGTCTATCTTGCTGATTTTCTCAAAGAACCAGCTCCTGGTTTTGTTGATATTTTGTATAGTTCTTTCTGTTTCAACTTGGTTGATTTCAGCCCTGAGTTTCCTGCCGTCTGCTCCTCTTGGGTATATTAGCTTCTTTTTGTTCTAACGCTTTCAGGTGTGCTGTCAAGTTGTTAGTGTAGCTCTTTCCATTTTCTTTTTGTGGGTACTTAGAGCTATGATTTTTCCTCTTAGTACTGTTTTCATGGAGTCCCATGAGTTTTGATATGATGTATACTCATTTTCATTAAATTCTAAAAAGTCTTTAACTTCTTTCTTTATTTCTTCCTTGACCAAGTCATCATTGAGTAGAGCATTGTTCAGTTTCTACGAGTATGTGGGCTTTCCGTTGTTTCTGTCCATGTCAAAGACGAGTCTTAGTCCATGGTGGTCTGATAGGGTACAAGGGATTATTTCAATCTTTTTGTAACTGTTGAGGCCTGTTTTGTGACCAATTATATGGTCTATTTTGGAGAAAGTACCATGAGGTGCTGAGAAAAAGGTATATTCTTTTGTTTTAGGATGAAATGTTCTATAGATGTCAGTTAAGTCCAATTGGTTCATAACTTCTGTTAGTTTCATTGTGTCTCGGTTTAGTTTCTGTTTCCATGATCTGTCCATTGCTGATAGTGGGGTGTTGAAATCTCCCACTGTGGGGAGCCAACAGAAGGTGACTATCATCCTTGCAGCCATCTTGAGCCATATACCCTGACAAGAGACTTGATTACATCAGCCTACAACAGCTGAGCACACTCTGATAACATCTTCCTTTAGATACCCAGGATCTTCCCTTGGCTATGTGAGACTTAAAGCTGTGATTTAGAGCCAAGACTTAAGGGCATGACTTAGAGATCAGATTTAGAGACATGGCCTAAGGGCATGACTTAAAGGCGTGACTTAGAGGCATGGCTTAGAAGTGAGACATATAAAAGGCAAGAGGCAGACAGAAGAAAGCAACAGATTATTAGGCACTAGAGAGTACAACTTGGAACTAGGAATTAGGTTAGAGAGTACAACTTGGAGCAGATTATTAGGTATTAGGCACTTGGCACTTGGAGGAAGAACTTGGAATTAGGTATTAGGCACTTAGCACTTGGAACATGGAACTTGGAGGCACTAGGGACTAAGAACTAGGGACTTGCAGAGAAGAAGAGAGACTAAAGAATAAACGAGATTGAATCATACTCTGTCTGGTCTCCATTCTTCGAGTCTGTTCTCACTCTCTCTCTTGCTGAACCCAAACCCACAGACTGGAGCAGCTTGGGGCAGTGCAGGCTCTAACAATTTAGCTCCCAAAGCTTTTGGCAGTGTGGGTTCAAACATTGATAGAGCGGTCTGAGACATTTTGGCCCCCAAACGTGGGGCAGCTCGGGCGGCAACATCCCACTATTATTGTGTGAGATGCAATGTATACTTTAAGCTTTAGTAAAGTTTCTTTTATGTATGTGGTTGCCCTTGCATTTGGGGCATAGATGTTCAGAATTGCGAGTTCCTCTTCGTACATTTTTCCTTTAA
Organism: Arvicanthis niloticus; assembly: GCF_011762505.2. Lineage (NCBI taxonomy): Eukaryota > Metazoa > Chordata > Mammalia > Rodentia > Muridae > Arvicanthis > Arvicanthis niloticus. The sequence continues at coordinate 15,056,256 of NC_047679.1, forward strand.
TGAATATGAAGTATCCCTCTTTATCTCTTTTGACTACTTTTGGTTGAAAAATGATTTTATTTGATATTAGAATCGCTACTCCAGCTTGTTTCTTGGGACCATTTGCTTGGAGATTGTTTTCCAACCTTTTACTCTGAGGAAGTAAGTGTCTGTCTTTTTCACAGAGGTGCATTTCCTTTATGCAGCAAAATGTTGGGTCGTGTTTATGTATCCAGTCTGATAGTCTATGTCTTTTTATTGGAGAATTGCATCCATTGATACTAAGAGATATTAAGGAAAAAAATGAATGTTGTTTCCTGTTATTTTGGTTATTGGCGGTGGAGTTATGTTTGTGTAGCTATCTTCTTTTAGGGTTGTTGGAAGATTACTTTCTTGTTTTTTCTAGGTTGTAGTTTCCCTCCTTTTGTTGAAGTTTTCCACCAATTATCCTTTGAAGTGCTGGATCTGTGGTAAGATATTGTGTAAATTTGGTTTTGTCATGAAATATTTTGGTTTCTCCATCAATATTGATTGAGAGTTTTGCTGGGTATAGTAGTCTGGGCTGGCATTTGTGTTCTCTTAGGGTCTGTATGATATCAGTCCAGGGTCTTCTGGCTTTTATGGTCTCTGGTAAGAAATCTGGTGTAATTCTTATAAGTCTGCCTTTATATGTTACTTTACCTTTTTCCCTTACTGCTTTTAGTATTTTTTTCTTTGTCCTGTACATTTGATGTTTTGATTATAATGTGGCAAGAGGTATTTCTTTTCTGGTCTAAACTATTTGGAGTTCTGTAGGCTTCTTGTGTATTTATGGAAATCTCTTTCTTTAGGTTAGAGAAGTTTTCCTCTATAATTTTGTTGAAGATATTTACAGGTCCTTTAAGTTGGGAGTCTTCCCCCTCATCTATACCTATTATCCTTAGGTTTGTCTTTCTCATTGTGTCTTGGATTTCCCGTATATTATGGGTTAGTAGCTTTTTGTATTTTGTATTTTCTTTGACAGTTGTGTCAATGTTTTCCATGGTATCTTCTGCACATGGGATTCTCTCTTCTATCTCTTGTATTCTGTTGGTGATACTTGTGTCTATGACTCCTGATCTTTTTCCTAGGTTTTCTATCTCAATGGTAATATTCCTTTGTGATTTCTCTATTGTTTCTACTTCCATTTTTAAATCTTGGATGGTTTTGTTAAATTCCTTCACCTGTTTTGTTTGTTTTCTTGCAATTCCTTAAGGGATATTTGTGTTTCCTCTTTAAGGGCTTCTATCTGTCTACCAGTGTTCTCCTTAAATTCTTTGAGAGTGTTATTTATGTCCTTCTTAAAGTCCTCTATCATCATCATGAGAAGTGATTTTAATTCTGAATCCTGCTTTTCCAGTATGATGGGGTGTTCAGGGCTTGCTATGATGGGGGAACTGGGTTCTGATGATGCCATGTAACTTTGAATTCTGTTGCTTACATTCTTGAGCTTGCCTTATGCCATCTGGTTAACTCTAGTGCTACCTGTACTCGCTGTCTCTGACTGAAGCCTGCCTTTCCAGTTATCTTGCTTATGTCTGATCTCCTCAGGGTCCAGATGTCTCTGTGATCTTCTCCAGCTGTTCTGAGTACAGTGATACCTCTAGGATGACTCAGGATATGGTGTCTCCTAGGTAGCAGACCAGCTAGGTATCTGCTGTTCTGGGTGCAGTGTTTCCTCTAGGATGTCTCAGGATAAGGTGTCCACTGCTCTGAGTGCAGTGGCTCCTCTAGGATGTCTCAGGATAGGTTGTCTGTTGCTCTGAGTTTAGTTGTTCCTCTGCCGCTCTGGGTTCAGTGGTACCTCTGCTGCTCTGGGTTCAGTGGACCCTCTAGGATGTCTCAGGAGGAATCTGGTGTCCACACAGGAACAGACCGGTCGGGGGTCTGCGCCAGGCCTCAGATCCAGGAGAGGGGTGGAAGGGGAGTGGTATTCCACAGGGGCGGGGTTTGGGTGTCTGCTGGAATCTGAGGGCTCCCCCACACCCAGCTATGGGCGTAGGGCAGTATGTGGGTCTTCCTACCTACTGTTCTGGGTTCAGTGGACTCTCTAGGATGTCTCAGGAGGAATGCGGTGTCCACACAGGAGCAGACTGGGTGGGGGTCTCGCAGTAATTTTCAAAACAGTAAGCCCATATAAAAAACACACAACCTAGTTTTTATATTTATTTATAAGCTATATGCCTAGATTAAGCAAATATATCACTATCCTCACTTATTCCCCAGCTATGATACTGCTACTTGTAGTTTTTTCCTGGCCATGTGGTTCTGTTCCATATTGGCTTACAGCTCTTCTTCCTCCATTCTTTCTCTCTCCTTCTCCTTCCTCTCCACTCTGAGACCTCCAATCCCACCTTTCTCTTCCACTGCCCAATCATAAGTGCTAGCCTTTATTTGACCAGATAGAATGAGCAGAAGGTTCAGTGAGATCACTCAAGTACATGGTCTCTACCTCATCAAGTGCAGCCCCTCCTGAGTAAGCAGAATTAACATCAAAATATAAACAGCACCAGGGCAATCCAGAAAATTTCCCGTTTTGTCCAATTATAAAGCTCCTTTTTCTTAGATATAAATTGATCCCAACCATTTTAATTATGCAAATTATAAAATATAATATATACTTACCATCTAGTCTGTTAGAGTTGTCATTTTAGACAAAGCACTCTACAATCTATCCTAACTTAAAGAGCTGGTAATTTCATACCTGAGACAATCAAGGGGTTGTTTGGAGACATCATCCAGGGTTTAATTTTCAAATTATTAAGGAATTTAAAAATGCAGCATCACAATATGGTGCCACTGCTCCTTTTACTCTTGCAATTTTAGAGTCTGCCACAGAGGAGTGGCTGACTCGTGGTGATTGGAATACATTAGTGAGAGCAGTTCTTATCAGTGGTGACTATCTTATTTGGAAATCAGAGTATCATGAGAATTATAAAGAAACAGCTAGGAGAAACATTCAGGCAGGCAATGGTTGGTCCTTTGATGCCTTAGTAGGAGAAGGGCAGTTCGCTTCTAGTGATAACCAGATGCAATATGACCCAGGCTTATTTGCTCAAATTCAAAACGCAGACATGAAGGCTTGGTGTAAACTCCTGGTAAAGGGAGACACTGGTGCATGTTTAACAACAGTCAGGCAAGGGCCTGATGAACGATTTTCTGACTTTGTTCATCAATTAATGACAACAGCAGGGAGAATTTTTGGTAGTGCAAAGGCAGGTGTAGATTATGTGAAACAATTTGCATATGAAAATTCCAATCTGCCTGCCAAGCGGCCATTAGACCCTACAGGAAAAAGACTGGAGCAGCTTGGGACAGTGCGGGCTCTAACAATTTAGCCCCCAAGGCTTTGGTAGTGTGGGTTCCAACATTGATAGAGCAAACTCCAACATTTTGGCCCCCAAATGTGGGGTAGTGCAGTTCTCAACATTGAGGCTTCTTTGGTGTCAAATTATATGGTCAATTTGGGAGAAGGTACCATGAGATGCTGAGAAGGTATATTCTTTTGTTTTAGGATGAAATATTTTATAGATACCTGTTAAATCAATTTGGCTCATAACTTCTGTTACTTTCACTCTGTCTCTGTTTAGTTTCTGTTTCCAGATCTGTGCATTGGTGAAAGTCAGGTGTTGAAGTCTCCAACTATTATTGTGTGAGGTTCAATGAATATTTTGAGCTTTAGGAAACTTTCCTTTTAAATGTGTGTGCCCTTGCATTTGTGACATAGATGTTCAGAATTGAGAGTTCATCTTGGTGGATTTTTCCTTTCATGAGTATGTAGTTTCCTTCCCCATCTTTTGCGATAACTTTTGGTTGAAAGTTTATTTTATTGGATATTAGACTGGCTACTCCAGCTTGTTTCTTGGGACCATTTGCTTCAAAAAAAATTTTCCATTCTTTTACTTTGAGGTTATGTCAGTCTTTGTCATTGAGGTATGTTTCCTGTATGCAGAAAAATGCTGGATCCTGTTTACCTAGCCAGGCTGTTAGCCTATTTAATTTTATTTGTGAATTGAGTCCATTGATGTTGAGAGATACTAGGTACAATGATTCCTGGTTCCTGTTATTTTTGTTGTTAGAGGTGGAATTATGTTTGTGTGTTTCTCTTCTTTTGGGTATGTTGTGAGAAGACTAATTTCTTGTTTTTTCTTGAGTGTAATTTCCCTTCTTTTGTTAGAGCTTTCTTTCTATTACCCTGTGTAGTTCTAGATTAGTGGAAAGATATTGTTTAAATTTGGATTACTTATGGAATATTCTGGTTTCTCCATCTATGTAATTGGGATTTCTTTTTATGTTGGTGTTCTCTTAGGGTCTGTATGACATCTTACAAGGATCTTCTGACTTTAGAGTCTGTTTCAAAGTCTGGTGTAATTCTGCTGTTTTAGATGTTTCTTGACCCTTTCCCCCTTACTGCTTTCAATAGTCTTTCTTTATTCTGCATATTTGGTATTTTAAATATTATATGAAGAGGGGAATTTCTTTTCTGGTCCCAGCTTTTTGGTATTCTCTGGGCTTCTTGTATGTTTATGAGCATTTATTTCTTTATGTTAGGAAAATACTCTTCTATAATTTTGTTGAAGATGTTTGTTGGCCCTTTGAATTGGAAATATTCACACTCTTCTATAATTATTACTTTCAAGTTTAGTCTTTTCATTGTGTTTTGAATATCTTGAATGGTTTGAGGTAGGAGATTTTTGCTATTTGCATTTTCCCTGACTGTCATGTCCACTATTGTATCTTGTATGCCTGAGATTCTCTTTTCCATGTATTATATTCTGTTGTGACCAGGCCAGCTCAGTCAGTCAACAGGTTCTTCAGTACAGGAGTGAGGATTAAAAGAAAAAGACAATTAGACAATATTGCAGCATGACCCCAGCCAGTTCTGAGGCTGAAGGCAGGTTTATTTTTTCCCAATTTTCTTTTAAACCATTTTAATTACATGCAAGTATTTATGTCAGTTATAGGTTAAGGAACCAGTAATACAATAAATACAAATAGTCAAGGGACAAAAAAAAAAAAAAAGGCAACAGACAAAGTCCCATGATCACTGTTTCTAAGGGCTCATCAGGATGACAAAAATATTTGCGCCTAGTTCCCTGTCCTAGCCCATACTCACATTCATGCCTGAGGCCTTCTTCTTTGTTCTAGCCTAAGACTTAGATTCTCGATTGAACTTACTTCTCTGTTTTGGCCTAAGATTAGATTCCTGAATGAATTTACTACCTTGTCATGGCCCAATGTCAGATTCTTGCCTAAAGCTCATTTCCTTGTCCTTGGCCAATGTCAGATTCCTGCCAACAGCCCCAAAAGCTCTCCACATCTCCCCCTTTATTTTATTTAACAAGACTGAGCCTGTCTTAAGTCATTCTGACAAGAACGCCCCTTACCCATCATGGAATATGCATTATCAAAAGCAGTGCAGTTCTGTCTTGGGTTGGTAAGGTGCTGCAGAAGGTTGCCTGTCCTTGGCTTGCCAGCCTCTTAAATCTGGGGGTCCATTTTTAGTTTCAAGCCATATACTTTGGCTGCCAACATGTTGATGTTGTTAAAGACAAGCTTCAACATGATGGGCAGGAATAAAAGTAGTCCCAGAACAAAAAGAGCTAGCATGATCAAGCTATATATGCCATTCTTGAAGCTTAACCAAGATGGAAGTACTAACATCAGGCCATGAATAATTTTATCAGCAGTATCTGCTGGATCAAAGCTCAGTGGAGCAGCATTCTTTAAGTAAATAAATCTCAGTGTGCAAAGCTACAACATCCACAGAGGTGTTAGAATTATGCCAAATACCCTGCAAGTACCTTTGAACCTCTTCCCAATTATAGTGACTATCATAGTAAATTTTAGAAGTAAACCAAATTCACTGACTCCTTACATTTAAACCCTGAATCTCCTCTCCAATAATCTGCATAGTATCATAAAGAGCATCAATCCATTTTTCCAAATGTCTATCTAAATCCTCTTGAATACTCAGAACATTAGTAATATTTTTTTTTGCTAGATGACTAACAAACACAGCTGTCTTAACTTCTTGTGTCAAAGCAATTGTGGAAGCAGTGGTGCTAGCAATTCATGTAATCAAAGCTGCTATGCCAACAATAATCAAGCCCACTACCCTCTTGCTTCTGGTTAAAGCCTGACTTACTTCTTCCAGTACTTGCAAGCTTTTTTCAGAATACCAAGTTTCTGTAATACTCACAGGCAATGAAACAAAAGCTGTTTGATAGACCACCATACCAGCCATGCCATATTTCAATACATTAACACACTTTGAAAGTGTACAATCAATACAACTTACATTGCATACTGTAGAAAAAGCAAAAGTAATTTTAACATGACAATTCAAAGAACCTTAATACATACATTAACTCTTGTTTGAAATCCAGGTCCTGTCCCAACTTTATCTATTGCTAACATCATAGAGAACTACAGATAACTTCCAAATATGTCTCTGAAAATGTCCAGCCTTCCAAATGAAGACTTTCATTTCCAATATTGGGTTGATTTCTAGACAAGTCCATGTTTAAGTCAGAATAATTGGTCACATTAGATGAAGTAAAAGAGTCATTATAACTTCTCTTTTTGATTTTTGAATGCAGTTTCCACAGTACCCATGTTTTCTGTCTCACAAAGTCTAAAAGCTTGAAGCAAGGCAGCTTGTCCAATCTGGGATATAGGCAAGCAAAGGTGGGTCAGGAACACATGTCCAGTACAGCTTCCTAGTCACCATAATCAGGGCACTCTGAAAGTTTACAGGTCAGCATCATTCTTTATCCCAGCATCAGCATGTCTCACCCGTTGCTCTGGCAACCACCATGCTCCTGTGAAGAAACATAAACATGCCCTCTTCCCCATATTAAATACCTGATCTGGATCATGCCATATAGCAGTATGTGGATCCTATCATTTCACCTAGACATAAGTATGCCTAGTTGTAGGATGCCATAGACACTCAGCAGAGAGTTTGTTGGCATCCAAATTTTAAATTTTTAAAATAAAAGAACATGATTTAAATAAATTTATGGTATATGGGAATATAACCCCTCCCCTTTATTTTATGAAGATATTGTTTTTAAAATTCCACAATAACTGTTTCTTAATACCTTGTCCTTGATTAAAAGGAATCCCAGTAATATGGGTAATATTAAATTGTTGACAAAACATCTCAAATGTTTAACTGTAATAGCCAGTTCTATTATCTGTTTTAATCTGTTTTGGAACAACCAGCATAGAAAAACAATGTAGGCAATGACTAACTATGTTTGTAGTTACTTCTCCTGTTAAAGCCGTTGTAATTAGAAAGCCTGAAAAGGTGTCAATAGTCACATGAACATATTTAAAATTTCCAAAATCAGAAATATGAGTAACATTCATTTGTCACAACTGATTAGGTATAAGTCCCCGAGGATTATGTGGTACAGGAAGAAACTGAGGACATTCAGGACAAGTCTTTACAATTTGACATGCATATTCTCTACAAATACCAAATTGTTGTCTCAAGCTATTACTATTTTGATGATGTAAAGAATGAGATTGGTTGGCTAACTGTTCCTGTGTAACTGTTCCTGTATAACCTTCCTGGTATACAAATCTGTGGTGGCACTGCCCTCACTAAAAGATCTGGGTAGTTCAGTATGAGCTCGTAAATGTCCTACAAAGGTAAGGAACTGTACATTCCCTTAAATTGAGTTGTATTTGTATAAGTAATTGCAAAAATTGAGAATTAGCACTATCTAGAAAAGGAACAGTTTCAAGCAATTGTAAACCATGAGCTATATATTGGCTATCAAATTAAAAGCTTGATTTTTCAGCATTTCAAAAACAGCAGCTATAGCATGTAGTTCAATTATTTGTGCAGAAGCAGGGGGAAACTCAAAAGAATGAACATGCGATCCAGTCACATATGCTGCCTTCCCATTAGATGAGCTATCTGTAAATACAGTAAGCTCATTTTCTATGGGCTACATGCATAAATTCATAGGAAATACAAAAGCATGCATAGAGGAAAATTGTAACAACTTGTCTTTTAGATAATGATTAGCAATTTTGCCTGAAAATTTTGCACATGAAATAAAGCAAATATCAATATTTTGCAATAACCAATTTACTTGTTCTTTGGAATAAGGAATGAATATTTCATCAGGTTCTTTCCCAAAATATTTTTTTGATTCTGACCTACAATTCTGTATTAACACAGTAAAAGTTTTATAATAGGGTGTTAAAAATTTACTTGGAGATGAAGAATGATGAATCCACATTAATGGTCTCTTTTGTCAAAGGACTTCTGTGGGCATAAGAGTAGCAATAATGCAAACAGCCAACAGCTGATCATAAACTTTATAATGTATCTGTTGTTGATTAATAGCTTCCTTTACTCTCTGCAAAGCTATTCATCCCTCAGTTAATTGTTGAGGGGAATTAGGATTTGCATCCCCTTGAGGGTATCAAACAGAGGTTTAAGTTCTCCTATGGTAAGATTAAGATGAGGTCTTAGTCAATTAATATCACCTACCTACTTTTGAAAATGATTAAATTATCTTTTTTGCATGTACACCTGCAAGCCAGAAGAGGGCACTAGATCGCATTATAGATGGTTGTGATCCACCATGTAGTTGCTGGGAATTGAACTCAGGACCTCTGGAAGAGCGATCACTGCTCTTAATCGCTGAGCCATCTCTCCAGCCCTACATATCTTTTCTTTTATTATTGGATATTTTATTTACATTTCAGATGCCATCCCCTTTCCCAAATTCCCCTCCCTAGAAAGCCCCTATCCAATGCCCCCTTTTCCTTTTTGCTTTTATCCCATTTTTAAAAAATGTTAATCAAAGGCTTTATAAGTTTGGTAATGCTCAATCAGAAGTGTAACCCAATACCCAACCTAGATATATCAACTATCTTTCACTGGTGGAGACACGTGAACATCTGCCTCTATGTCTCCCCTCTTTCTCTCTCTTTCTCTCATCACCTAGCTTCTCCTCTCCTTCTTCTCCTCCTCTCCTTACTCCTTCTCTTCCTCTCACCTTAGCTCCTCCTACATATCACCCTTCCTGTTAAAATAAAACTTTTCTCTCAAAATACAGTTAGAGCAAAATTATACCAATTTGTACCAATGAGGTACAAGATAGTCCTAATACCCAGTTTATCATTTTGTTGACTAACCAAAACCTCTGTCATCTCTCCTAACTAAAACACTTAGTTCTGAACCTGGCTTTTTTCTTGGCTTTAGAATGAATGTTAGCTGAAAACCATCCACTCAAATCTTTTCTCTCAAAGTAAATAGCCAGGATTGGCTATGAGACTATAAGTTTTCAACCCCGTCAGAAATCCAGAATGACTGAGTTAACTGAAATTATGGGAAGCACAAAGCATAGCTTCTAAAACTTAGCCAATTTATAGAGACCTCTGAACACCTGGACACTCCCTATACTACAAACCGTTGGAGCATCTGATCTTCAGCCTTCTGGCCCAGAATCATCTGACAGACCTTAGTGATGCAGAATTATTAAGGGCTGATTACTCTGTCTAGGCAGACATAATCAGTCGACTATTGTGCAAGTGTGTCCTTTTCTGGACAGTAATTTGTCTGTAGATGGAAAGAGGCAATTCTTGCCTAGTGAGTGTCTCACCACAACTGGAGTAACTCCAAAGATGCTCAATTTTTTCTTAGAATCCAAGACAGGAAGCTGTCAGGAGCAGACAGGTCTCTAATCAAAATTAACATTACTACAGAAATGTTTGTAACATCAGTTCTGTGGACTTCTGACGTTTTGAAAACCAACTATCCATGTAAGGTAATCTGGCCTGTTGTCTGTTAACTCCACTCAGCTATTTCTAAAGAAAATATGGAAAACACCCTAGCAATAAACTCCAAGCCATGAATTTGCTATAGGCACTTAACTCACAGGCTAACCATCTCAAATTATTTAAGAAAGTTAAAAAAGGACTGGGTCTAAATCTTGTATTCCTAAATGTATTATACAGGCACAATGCCTATGAGAGTAACAATATTCATCTCACTTTTATATCAATAAAAGAGATAAATGTCGTGGATTCTAAGAAGAAATTGAGCATCCTTGGAGATACTCCAGTTGTGCAGTGACAGCCACTAGGCAAGAATTGCCTCTCTCCATCTACAAATTACTGTCCAGAAAAGGACACACTTGCAGAATAGTCGACTGATTATATCTGCCTAGACAGAGTAATCAGCCCTTAATAATCCTGCATCACTAAGGTCTGTCAGATGATTCTGGGCCAGAAGGCTGAGGATTTGATGCTCCAACGTTCGGTAGTATAGGGGCTTTTCAGGTGTTCAGAAGTCTCTATAAATTGGCTAAGTTTTAGAAGCTATGCTTAGTGCTTCCCATAACTTCAGTTAACTCAGTCATTCTGGATTTCTGATGGGGTTGAAGAACTCTAGTCTCATAACCAATCCTGGCTATTTACTTTGAGAGAAAAGATCTGAGCACATGGTTTTCAGCTGACATTCATTCTAAAGCCAAAAAGCCAGGATCAAAAGTAAGTGTTTTAGTTAGAAGAGATGACAGAGGTTCTGGTTAGTCAACAGAATGATGGACTGGGTATTAGGACTATCTTGTACCTCACTGGTACAATTAGGAATAAGTATGCTCTAATTGTATTTTGAGAGAAAAGTTTTACTTTAACAGGAAGAGTGACATGTAGGAGGAGCTAAGTGGGAAGGAGTACTGAGAGGAAGAGATAGAACAAGGAGAGAAGATGAAGAAGAGGAGAAGCTAGGCAATGAGAGAGAGAAAGAGAGAGGGGGCATGGAGGCAGATGTTCACATGTCTCCACCAGTCAAAGATAGTTTTTATATCTAGGTTGGGTATTGGGTTACGCTTCTGATTGAGCATTACCAAACTTATAAATCCTTTGATTAACATTTTAAAAATCATATAAAAGCAAAAAGAAAAGGGGGGGCATGGGACAGGGATGTTCTAGGGAGGGGAAATGTGGAAAGGGGATGGCATCTTAAATGTAAATAAAATATAAAATAAAAAAAAAGAAAAGTCACAGAAGTAGGGCTTAGAGTAGGGCATTTGAAATGTTTTGAAGGATGAACACCTAGCGGGGGGGGGGGATTTGAGGGTGGGGAGGTGGGAGTGGAGGGGTAGGTGGGGGCATATCTTCATAGAAGCATGAGGAGGGGGGTTGTGATAGGAGGTTCCTGGGTGGTGGAGGGAAGGGGGATAAGGGGATAAAATCTGAAATGTAAATAATATCTAATAAAAATAAATTTAAAAAGAAAAAAATAAAATAAAAAAAGAAAGTTAAAGAAGGACTGGGTCTAAACCTGCTGTCTGCTTGTATCTTTCAAAAATTCTGTTTTCCATAGCAGATAATCTCCTCCTCTCCCACATGCATGAGTTAGCTGTTTCCAATCTTCAGGCAGAAGAGTCTCTGTAGACAAGCCATCTAATATAGCCAGGGTGAACGGAGCAATAGGTCCATACTGAGCACAGGCCATTTTTAATTCCTTTAGCTGCTTAAAAGGAATGGGACTGTGATATCTAAAAGTGTTTCCTTCTTAATCCTGTGCTTCAAACACAGGGCACTGCAATCCTTGTATATCTTCCCCTCGTTCTGCAGCCTATTTTCATCTTGCCTGAAGAGGTGATAACATCATAACACTAGGATTTAAAGTAAGATGTTTCCCCTCATTTCTATTACCTTTTAAAGTCACTGGAGGGGGCAAAACCTTATTTTGGGCACAACTATTGGTGTGTCCTCCTCGGAATCTGAACTGTTGCTACTCTTTTGTTCTCCAAGAATTTGCTCAAGTCTTTCAGCTAGCTGAGCTAATTCTTTTTGTTTCATCTTCTCCTGTCTCTGGGCTAGCTTTGCCTGCTTCCTCCCAAAAAAATGCCTTAAGAGAATCCTGAGAAGGAGGTAAATCCTTACTACAGTGCTTAACAGACTCTATCTCCAATTCAATTTTGTCTCTGGGATCAAGAGGCTCGCCACTCTTTCCTGCCTTGTCTGAAACCTCAGAAATAGGAGGTGCTGTTGAAACAGTTTTATTTTTCCGGTTGATTTCACTATCTGCATCTTCTAATATCTTAGCTAATTTTAGACTTTCATGTATAGGATCTAGAGTATCTCTAACTAGGGTCCAAAGGTTAAAAGCATCTACTGGAATCTTTTTCAGGACCATGTGCTGTCTCTGTCTAGTACCCTTTTATCCCTTCTTCCACTTTCTCCCATATCTGTAAACTTACTGTACCCTCCTCATGGAACCAAGGACAGATATCTCCTATAAAAACCAGAAACTGGGCAATTTGTTTCTGACTTATGTTCGCTCCTCTGGCCTTTAGCATATTTTAAAGCATATATATGAAAGGCATTCTACCAATCCCTTGCCCCATTCTTATGGGGTTGACTTACTGCTGGCCCAAATCTTCTTTACTTTTCTTTGTGTGTGCTTCCAATTCCCCTGGTGTCCTTCACTGTATCACACTTACTGGAGCTCCAATGTTGAGGTGCCAACTGACCAAGCCAGCTCAGTCAGTCAACAGGTTCTCCAGCCCAGGAGTGAGAATTAAAAGAAAAAGACAGCTTCCTGTCGGTGCCTGGGCACTGAGCAGATCTTGGGTTTCAGCTCTGAACCCAATCCTACAAAACTCAGAGGAGGTGGAGCTCCCAGGAGCTCTACTCCCAGCAGTATCTTGGGTAAAAAAAAAAAAAAAAAAAAACAGCAACACCCACCCAAAACAGGGAGTAACTGGGACCCACTGGGACCCACTGGGACCCAGGAATTCACTCCTGGCCAGGGGCCCAGGTTCCTTCCAGTCTGTGCCTGACCACTGAGCACATCATGGGCTTCAGCTCTGCACCCAATCCCACAAAACCTAGAGGAGGCAGAGTTCCCAGGAGCTCTAACCCCAGCAGTATCTTAGGTAAGGAGACCGCAACATCCACTCAAAACAGAGAATAACTGAGACCCATTGGGACCCAGGAATTCACTCCTGGCAAGAGGCACTGGTTTCTTCCAGTCTGTGCCTGAGAACTGAGCACATCTTGGGCTTCAGCTGTAACACCAGCAGCAACATCCACCCCAAACAGTTCTGACACAACCAAGATAATAAGAAAGACAGGCTCCATTCAGTGACATGGCAGGTATCACTAAGGAGATCCAGATGACAAAACACAAGTGCAAGAACATAAGCATCAGCAACCCAGGATACTTGCCATCATCAGAACCCAGTTCTTCCACAATAGAAAGTCCTGAATTCCCCATCTCAGCAGGAAAGCAAGATTCAGATTTAAAATCACTTCTAATGATGATAGATGACTTTAAGAAGGACATAAATAATACTCTCAAAGAAATTGAAAACAACACAGGTAAACAGGTAGAAGCCCTTAAAGAGGAAACACACACAAAAAAAAAACATCCCTTAAAGAATTACAAGAAAACACAACCAAATAGGTGAAGGAATTGAACAAAACCATCCAGGACATAAAAATGGAAGTAGAAACAATAAAGAAAACACAAAGGAGACTACCCTGGGGATAGAAAACCTAGGAAAGAAATCAGGAGTTACAGATATAAGCATCACCAACAGAATACAAGAGATACAAGAGAGAATCTCAGGTGCAGAAGATAATATAGAAAATACTGACACAACTGTCAAAGAAAATGCAAAGTGCAAAAATTCCTAACCCAAAACATCAAGGAAATCCAGGACACAGTGAGAAGACCAAACCTAAGGATAATAGGTATAGATGAGAGTGAAGATTCCCAACTTAAAGGGCCAGTAATTATCTTCAACAAAACTATACAAGAAAACTTCCCTAACCTAAAGAAAGAGATGCCCATAAACATACAAAGCTTACAGAACTCCAAATAGACTAGATCATAAAAGAAATTCACCCCTTCACATAATAATCAAAACACCAAATGCACAAAACAAAGAATATTAAAAGCAATAAGGGGAAAAGGTCAAGTAACTTTTAAAGGCAGACCTATCAGAATTACACCAGACTTCTCACGAGAGATTATAAAAGCCAGAAGATCCTGGACAGATGTCATACAGACCCTAAGAGAACACAAATGCCAGCCCAGGCTACTATACTCAGCAAAAATCTCAATTACCATTGAGGGAGAAACCAAGATGTTCCATCACAAAACCAAATGTACACAATATCTTTCCAGAAATACAGCCCTACAAAGGATAATAGAGGGAAACCACCAACAAAAGGAGGAAATTGTACTCTAGAAAAAGCAAGAAAGTAATATTCTTCCAACAAACCCCAAAGAACATAGCCACATAAACATAACTCCACCTCTAATAACAAAAATAACAGGAGGCAACAATCACTTCTCCTTAATATCTCTTAACATCAATGGACTCAATTCCCCAATAAAAAGACATAGACTAACAGAGTAAATATGTACACAGGACCCAACATATTGCTGCATACAAAACACACACCTCAGTGACAAAGACAGACACTACCTCAGAATAAATGACTGGAAAACAATTTTCCAGGCAAATGGTCCCAAGAAACAAGCCAGAGTAGCCATTCTAATATCAAATAAAATCGACTTTCAACAAGAAGTTGTCAAGAAAGTTAAGAATGGACACTTCATACTCATCAAAGGAAGAATTAAACAAGAAGAAATCTCAATTCTGAACATCTGTGCAACTAATGCAAGGGCACCCAAATTCATAAAAGAAACTTTACTGGAGCTCAAAGCATACATTGCACCTTACACAATAATAGTGGGCGACTTCATAACCCGACTCTCATCTCCAGACAGACCATGGAAACAGAAACTAAACAGATACACAGTAAAACTAGGAGAAGTTATAAAACAAATGGATTTAGCAGATATTTATAGAACATTTCATCCAAAAACAAAAGAATATACCTTCTTCTCAGAACCTCATGGTACCTTCTCCAAAATAGACCATATAATTGGTTGCAAAACAGGCTTTAACAGATACAAGAAGAATGAAATAATCCCATGCATCCAATCAGATCACCATGGACTAAAACTGGTCTTCACTAACAAAGACAAGAGAAAACCCATATACCCATGGAAACTAAACAAAACTCTACTCAATAATAATATGGTCAGAAAAAAATAAAGAAATTAAAGACTTTTTAGAATTTAATGAAAATGAAGACACATAATACCAATACTTACGGGGCATGATGAAAGCAGTCCTAAGAGGAAAACTCATAGCTCTAAATGCTTACAACTGTGAGTTAGTGCCAGGGGGTACACATAGCAATCTTTAAATGTCTGGTGACATTAAGGAGTTGGTATGCAGAGGTCAAGGTCTGAAGCAAAAGGTGAAATGACAAGTTAGTGCCATTTGTAAGGAGGGATATTGAGGAGGTAAGGACCTCGGAGAAGTGTTTGATTATCTATCCTACTTTTCCAATATCTAAAGTTTGGGCAATTGACACATATTCTCTCTAGATACAGATAGTACTTACTTGGGACCCAGCTTGATTTTTAAGGTAGAGTTTACCAACAACTCCTGTCTACCATTCTGGGATTCCATGGCTCTTGTATGTAGAAAAAGAGTGGATTTTTTTGTTGATAGAAGAAGTGACTGGTCCGTGATCCTAGCATATGTATCTGGCAGAACCAATATGGGCAACCCTCATGTTCATCTGGCCATTTTTTATAATCATCTTTTGTCTGTTCAAAGAGAAATCAAGCAAAGAGATCATAATATTTGGATGGAATGGTGGATGTAGGAATGACAACAACTTGGCTTGATTTCTTGCATCTGGCTACAGAGCAGTTTCCTAACTCTATATGGAAAGACTACTATCAGTGGGGGCTTCTTGAATCTCAAATCTCCAGATGTAAGGGCTACCCTGAATGGAGTTTAGCAGCTTTAGGAGTCATGAGAATTACCTTGAAAGTACCCTGACATTTAGGAGAGAGGGGTGTTGGATAATGGTCTGGAGGGGATAGATGAACTTGGTCTCCAAGACTGACAGGCAGTAGATGGGTAACATCTTGTCATCATGGTAGACAGTGGTCAACAAAGTTCCATAGGACGGAGCAGACATGGCAAAATAATGGGGTAAGTAGATGATCAGGGAGGGGGAGAGCATTTAGGTGAAAGATCAGGAGTTAGGACCAGATGTTCATACATGAGTTCAAAGAGTGAGATGAAGAGATGTTGCTTGGGGAGAGCTTGTAGCCTGAAAGGAGCCAGAGGTAGGAGTTTTACCCAATCGAGGTGAACTTTCTGGGACAGCTTGACAAGAGTGGTTTTTAGGGAGCAGTTAGTTCTTTCTATGTTATCTGAAGACTGGGAGTGAAAATGCCAGGAGCTGTCTAGGGTTTTAGATAGAGTTAGAGCAATTTGGGAAGTGAATTCAAGACTTGTCTGACTGGAGGGAGGCTGAGAAAACAAATCAAGAGATGATATCTTCAAGAAGGAGATCAAAAATTGTCTGAGCCCTTTTGTTAGCTGTGGCAAATGCCTCCAGCAACCCTGATGAGGTGTCCACCAAGACCAGAAGGTATTTGGCACATTTGACAGTGGGCATGTGGATAAAGTCAAGTTGCCAGTCAGTTCCAGGAAGGGAAACTCTAGCCTGATGGGTAGGAAAAGGGATGCTACTATACCTGGAATTGCAGTCTGACATCTGACAGATTTTCCAAGAGACAACGATAGATTCTGAGATACTTAAGTCCTCAGGTGTAGGTTGTACGTGGTTTTAAAAAAAGAAGACAATGCTTGGTTCTCAAGATGAAAGAGTTGGTGAAGATAGAACAGAGTTTGATGAGTGTCAGGGAGTGAGAGTGGAGATGTGAGTTGTGGTGTAAAAATGTCCTGGGGAGGGTGAGAAGAATCTATGCCCTTAAGGGCTACAACCCTAGCTACCTTGTCAGCTTGGTTTTCTTCTTGGAAACAATAGAGTTACCAGTCTGGTGGGATCTGCAGTGGACAATCCCAATAGCTATGGGGAGATAGGAGGCCTTTAACATGGCCACAATTTTGTTTTCATTAGTTACTGGTCCTCCTTTAGTCGTAAGTAACCCAAGCTCCTTCCAGACAGCAGTATGGGACAGGAGGATATGGAAAGCATATTTGGAGTCTGTGTAGATGTGTAGGAATTGTTTCTGTGCCAATTAAAAGGCAGGGGTATTTGATTTAATTGGCATTATCTAGAGGAAAAAGAAAGAAATTTGCATGATACACTGAGCCACATAGACTTAGGAGTTCATCCATAAAATAGTTGTGCTAATAAAGTTTGCCTATGTAGAGTCGAAAGTCAGCATTGATTAAGCAATTCCAAATGGCTACTTACAATTAAGAAGTCTCATCTCTCTGCATCCTAAGAGGCCCTGGGAGAATAAAGAGAAATAAAGGAACATACAGACAAAATATATTTTATTAAGGTATTGCTTCTTTTCAATTTGTAGATGTAAACTTCATTTGTTTTAGAAAATTAAAGTTTTAATCCAATTTAAGACAAAAAAAAAAAGGCAGGGGTAAGGGCTATTAGTTTACCCTGTTGATTGTTGGTATGAGCAGGAAGGGCATGTGCCTCAACCACCTCTGTGTCTGACACTATAGCGTAGCCAGCACTCTGGCCCATTCATGTAGAAAGGAGCAGACATCTATGTACCAGGTATAGATGGCTTGAGGCAACGTGCCCTCCTGTATGTTTGAAGGATGAAATAATAGTTCCTCTAAAGTTTCAGTGCAGGAGTGAGATAGGGAGTGGTTAGAATTTGGTAGAGGTAGAAGACTGGAAATATTAATAGGTGGGCATGTCTGGATGGTGAGTGTAGAGTCTTCTATTACTGATACCTGAAGAGAAAGGACCATGGAGTGAGGCAGAATCTGTAAAGCTCTGGAAATTAGTAGCTGTGACAGATTTTGAGAAGAGAAGAGAGTTACAGGTGACTCATAGTTTAGTTGTTTGACTCTCTAATAAGGAGTTCAGCAGTTGCTAAGGTATGAATAAAAGATGCCTATCACTGTATGGCTAGATCTATTTTTTTTTTTTTTACAGGAATGCACCAGGTGCAAAAGAGGGTCCCAGTTGGTTACCTAAGACACCAAGGGCAAATCCCTCTTTTTCAGTTACATAGACAGAAAAAGGACTATTTATGTCAGAAAGATGGAAGGCTAGGGTCTCAAAAAGAGCATGTTGGAGCCTTTGAAAAGACTTGGTAATAGGTCTAGAAGGGTTCATGAGTAGGGCCTATTGCTGCTTCACATAAGGGGTGGGAAAGTAGGGGAAAAGAAGGAACATAGGAACATAAAAAGCTAGCCAATCCTAGGAATGATAACATTTCTTCTTCGGAGAAGGAACAGTTAGAGACTGAAGCAGACTCTGTCAAAGGCAATAGCCTTGTGAGTGGGGTAATTGTTAGTCCCAAATAGGTGATCTGAGAAGTGGACAGTTGGTTTTTAAAAGGTGAGACCCTGTAGCCTGGACTGGAGAGGAAATTCAGAAGAGCAGAGGTGTCAACTTGGCTAATTTTTAGAGAGCGGCTACAGAGAAGAATGTTGTCTATGTAATGGAAAATCTTAGATTTAGGGAGAGACAGAGAAATAAGTCAGCAGCCAGGGCCTGTCCAAATATGTGTGGGGTGTCCCAGATTCCTGAGGTAGAACAGTCCAGAAAGGAGGGAAGAAAAGTAGTAGGTGCCAGGATCTGTCCAGGTAAAGAAAAATGTGTTCTGTGACTGGGCATCTAGAGGAATGAAGAAAGAGAGCGAGCGAGAGAGAGTATTGAACTTGGGTGATTTACCTGTTGGAGTCCAGTAATTGGATGACAGTAGAAGAATGATGTTTAGCAAAAGAGGGGTCCTGGATGTCCCAGACTCAGGGGTCAACCAGAGAAGCTGTTAAATGGAACAACATGTTAGGGTTAGTAGGTTGACTGTCTAGGAGAAGTAGCAGAAGGGCTGATGGCAAGCCTGGGTTTAGGCAAATGGGGAGGGAGAGCAAATGAAACAGAGGATCCCAACTTAGCTAGATGATCCCTTCCCAATAAGCGGATAGGACACGTTGGTACTAATAAAATGAATGGGTGAGAGGAACACCCCTAAATTTGCATCTAAGGGCAGGGTCTGGTAAGAAATGTAAGAATTTTTTCCTCCTACCCTGACAATAGGGGAATGAGAGAAAGAAGTGGCTCCCAAAACCTTCATTAGGACCAAGTAAGTAGCCCCAGTATCCAAGAGGAAAGAGGTGTGTCTCTCACATACCATGATGACTACATGGGGCTCTCTAGCTGGTAATGGATGCAGTCCGGTCAAGGGAGCACGGACCTCTTCAGTCCTCCATAGCCAAGCCTAGGAGATAGGCTGGAGGGTTACATAGGAGGCATGTTCCTCTGTTTTGTGTGATGTGAGGGCAATCGAGAGTCCAACATTCCTCCTAATGGCACCTAGGACATGGCCCCTTTGGCTTGTATGGGTTAGGGCAAGCCCTTGCCCAGTGACCTTGTTGACCACATTTGAAGCAGGGGCCTGGTGGTCTCTGAGTCTTAAAAAACCAGGAGTCCGGGGTAGTGGCTAGGACTGGTCTCACAGCATATGGTACTTTTGTCTGCAGGCCGTTTCATCTCTCTCATGGTACTCTTTGAAGGTCAGTGCCAAGATTTCTGCCTGTGGAGTTAAGGGTCTCTTCTCCAAATGTCTAAGTTTGGCCTTTATGTTAGAGTAGCTCAGGGAAAAAAGTAGTTCATCCGAATTTGCTTACCTTCTGGGTTTTCAGGTCCAGATTAATATATTGGAATAAGGCCTTTGTAAAGCATTCTAAAAACTGAGATGGGTTGTCTTGTTTGTCCTGGATGACCTCTTGGAGTTTTTCAACATTTACTGGTCTTAAGGCTGCCTTATAAGGCCAGCCAGGAGGCAGGTTATGAATCTATCTCTGGCTAAAATACCACCCAGGGAATTCCATCGAGGATCTTGGTGAGGCACTGCCTCAAATCCAATTGGATCTGTTTGTTGCATCTCTTTGCTAGTCTCATCTGCCATGTATTCTGACCTGCTCCCACACTTGCCTGTGTTCATCAGGAAGTATGTCAGGGGCAACTTTGTTTATACCTGAAGGCCTGGAATCAGCCATAGGCTTAAAGCCAGCCTGCTAGCACAAAGACTTGGGTCTTGTGTAAAAATCCTTGAAACAGATGAATAGAAGCTATTGTAAACAAGAAGCTTTGGTGTATAGTTGCCAGGCTCTAGCCATAGACCTTGTAGATAAGTGACCTCGATGGATTATTATTATTATCCTTAACTTAGATAGGGACAAGTGAATCATAGGTGGAGTCGGAGTGACCTGTCCCCTGAAACTTCACCCAGCTGATACTCTGTTCTGGAAGATATCTGTACTTCTCCTGAACACTTATGGTCCTGTGTCATCCCCTTCCCCCACATCCTGCCTTTTTGTGTATATAATCCCTGTGTGGAATAGTAAAATTTGCAATCTGGTCAGCCTATAGACAGATCACCATACTTTACATCTTTGTCTGTATCCACCCCCCGCCCCCCAATCTTTTTCAGATGACCTCCACGGACCCCTGTTTAATGTCCTGCTAGACAGGACAGATGTAAATTATTAGCCAGGATCATATGTACATTGTGGAAAATCAAGCTATAAGATTGAGTAATGTATTGAAACGGTTTAATAAAGGCAGAGGAGTTCGAGATATAGGAACCCAGTTTGCTTTCTATTTGAAACTTTTCATGCAGTGATAAAAAAACATAAACTCTGACAAGGCCATCTACCCCAGAAACTCCCCTTAAAGTAAGGAAATATGCTGGGTCAGGGTCCCAGAGGGAGAATACTTGGTGTTTTGACTGTGGCCATAGAGCAGGTAATGGGAGGGCTGAAGGTAGGTGCACCTGGGTCTAGCAATCTCCTAGTCACATCACCAAATGTTGTGTTAGAATGGAGGCTCCTCAGACAGACCACACCAGGCAAACACACTTTCATCGGAGAGTTTTATTGGGGGAAAAAGGACAGAGGAGGGGGACAAAGAAGAAAATGGAAAGACTAAAGGTCAGGGGCCTCTGCCTTTTATTTATATA
Source organism: Arvicanthis niloticus (assembly GCF_011762505.2). Taxonomy (NCBI): domain Eukaryota; kingdom Metazoa; phylum Chordata; class Mammalia; order Rodentia; family Muridae; genus Arvicanthis; species Arvicanthis niloticus. The sequence goes on from NC_047679.1 coordinate 15,077,308, forward strand.
ATCACAGGCACCACTGAATGCAGGCAAGGGCAGGCAGGTGGACCCTGAAAATGTATGGCAGTCACCATGGCAACAGATGAGCTGGTCCTTTTGTGGTAGCATAGGGGTAAGGACATTGACATCTCTGGGTTCTGCAGTGGTGAGTGGCTATAAAGCCAGTTCCTGACTGTAAACCCAGTTCCTAATGCCAACAGCCAACATAAACACACTCGAAGACTGGAGAGATATTTGCTGCTTTTCCTTCTTGTACTGCCCAATGTTTTTGGAGTGGGAGGCCTTATTTCATGATGGATATAGTCAGCATGTAAGGCAAAATTTGGACTGAGGAGACACCCGATGGGGTTCTGATGAACTCTTTGGCCAGAAAGACTTTTCCATTAGAGCACAGCAAGCAACACAGACAGCAGGGTATTATGATCAGGTCTACCTCTGTGGAACCTGAGCTTGGGACAGGTTCATTCAGACCTTGGGATCAGAAGACCCTGCCTCCTCCCTTCCCTCTCTCCCTCAAAAGCCAGGAGAATCCCTATCCAATTTTATTCTCAGAACTAGAACAAGTTTAGCAAGAAAAAAATCCCCAGCCCCACAGCCAGAGATCTCCTTCTTAAAACCACTGTAAAGGAAGGCATGACTTCTGAATCCAGACTAGCCTGCCAGGAGGTCTGGGAAGAGCACCACCATAGGTGGATTGTGGCAACCCATGCATGACACAGGAACCATATCATACCAGATTATATGCCTGGTTCAGACATTTGTGGCAGCAATAAAAACCGAAGGAATTTGCTGGAAATGTGGAGAGACAGGACATTGGAGAGATAAATGCCCACAAAGCTCCCTCACCATAACAAATCCTAATTCCCCTAAGAAAATTTGCCCTGTTAAAGGAAAAGGTTTCCACTGAAAAGATAGTGTACTCCATATGTGATAAGGACAGTAGGCCACTGGAGCCTTTAAACTTCAGAGGGGTTAGCCCTCAGCCCTGACAGTAAGAGGTACAGGTACTCCCAAAGAATCCTTGTGGGTGTCCAGCATCTCAGAAGGCTCCTACAAAAATCACCCATAAAAATAGATACTAAAGCATTCAAGTGCCTCGTTGATATTGGAGAATTTGACAATTTGAAAACTACAAGAGATCCCACTGAGACTGGCAACTGACCCCTGGGATGCAGCTCCTAGGTGTAGGTGGTACCTCTCATGCATTTATCACCAAACAGGCCTACAGATGGGAGGACCCTGATGAAGATACCGGCCTCATATGACCCCTGGTAGCTCAAGTAGCCACCAATATTCTAGGGAGAGCTATCTTACAAGCCCTAGAGATAGTGCTTACCACCCAATCAGAAAGAGAATACATCTGTATAGAGTACATTACTCATAAAGAAAGTAATACTCAAGAGGAGCCCCTAAAACACTCCTCTAAATGGCCTCCAAGTATAGGAGCCACTGTTAGATTTGATACTCCCTGCCTGGATTGGCTTTCTAATGAAGCCATCTGAGTCTCTCAGTGGCCTCTATCTAGAGAGAAGCTTAAAGCCCACACAGAGCTGATAGAAGAACAGATTCTAGTACAACACATTCACCCCTCCCACAGTCCATGAAACACCCTTCTGTTCTCTATAAAAAAAAAAAAAAGAGGTCAAGGTGATGGAGATTATTACAAGATTTGAAGACAATTAACAAAACCATGTAAGTCTGAGGCTCTCCCCAGAGGAGGCTGTGCCATGTCTCAGCCATCCCTGCCAACATTTCCCCCCACTAGCAATAGATATAAAGGACGGCTTTATTCCATCCCTCTCCAACCCAGAGACTATGAAAGGACTATGAAAGCTTTGTGTTCTCAGTACCCCCCATCAACAATTCTGGCCCAGCCTCACCATATGAATGGTCTGCCCTCCCAAAGGGAATGGCTAACAGTATCATACTTTGTCATGAGGCTGTAGCCACAGCATTAAAACCTTATTTAGATGAAGGACTCAAAATTGAAGTCTTTTTATATGGATGCTATCTTAATATAGGGAGAATCTTCCACATTCCCATCCTGACATAAAGACCAACTAATACCTTCTCTATCTACCCTAGGATTCAAAATAGCCACTCACAAAATCCAACTTACTCTTCCCATTTCATGTTTAAGAACAGATCTGCCTTACCCCGATACACCCCCTCAAACTCACCCTTTTCTTCCCTCAAAAATTAACTCTTGACTCCCTCAGAGATTCTTCAGTAATCTTCTGTCAATGGAACTCTAAAAGATGTGTCTCTTGCTAGGTATGGCCCAACAATACCTATATATCTCCTTATCTTTAACTCCACCCTTATACTTGTAGGAGACCTTTCCCAACCTCAGGGAAGGCAGGAATGGCTTCACACCCTAATGAGTGGTGCGCCCGGAATTTTAAATGAAGTGGATGCATGTGCTAGTTCTTACTACCCCCTCCCTGAGTACTGACGGTGTGAAATTTGAGATGTCCAACTTAGACTCTCTCCCTGTAAGGTGTGGCTGTTGGTCTCTGCATCTGTTCCAATGTGCTGCTGGAGGAAGCCTCTCTGGTGCTGACTGGGTAAGGCACTTGTCTATGAATTTAACAGAATAACATTATGAGTCACTGGCATTTTGTTGTTGAAGATGATGATGTTGTTTCTTCAAAGACCAGTAATGCTGGTTTTTCCCTAGGTCTCTAAGTTGTCTAGTCTCTGGATCTTTGTTACCCTAATGGCATTGGATATGGGATCTTTCTCATGGAATGGGCCTGAAGTCAAATGAGACATTGGTTGAGTACTCCATAATTTCCACACCACCATTGCCCCAGCATATTCTGCAGGCAGTAGAGTTGGCAGGTCCAAAGGTCTGTAGCTCGGTTCATATCTACCCCCCTCTGTCTGTATCTCTCTCCCCTCTCTCTGGTCTCTCTTTCTTCATCTCTCTCCATTCTCTGAAGACTACCTTGTTAACAAAGAGATTAGAACATAGGGGTTCAATTTTCCAGGAAACCTTCATATTAATTTCCATAGTGGTTGTACAAGTTTGCACTCCCACCAGCAGTGGAGGGGTGGTCTTGTTGATCCACATCCTCACCATGTGTGCTGTCACTTGAAGTCTTTCTTTTTTATATTAGCCATTCGAGACTCAGATTCCAAGGCTATGGATGTGTGAATATGAGGAATCTCACAGTCACGTTGTAAATTTCCACAGAGGAAGTGGAATCATAAGACATAATTATAGGCCAGTGGGTTACTAGAAGGTGAGTAAGGTTTGGGGACTGGGAGCAGATATAAAGAAAAAACATTAAAGAGCAAATACTTGTTTTTGTTTTGTTCAGATTCTAAGCATTAAATTGGGAACACTTTATAGAGTAGGGTTAGAGCCCTAGAGCAACTGGGCAAAGGAACTGACTCCTAACAGAAGTTCAATATACTTGCCCTGAAGGTTGCTCTAAGCGTACAGAATCTCCCTGTGTATCAGAGGTAAGAGCCAGTCTCACTACACAGATTACTAAAAAAACTACATCTTTTGGGGGGTCCTCAATAAAAAGATGACCCTCTAAGCCACAGATGACATAGTAGGCAATGGGGACACAGGGGGTGGAAGAAGAGGAAAATCCCTGTGTCTCTTGCATCAGAAAGCCTGGCTGGGGAGGGAAAAGGTCACGGAACCAAACATCCTCAGCCATGCATTCTGGGTCTACTTCTCTTTCTGAATAGCAGCAAAGGGAAAAGAGGAGGAGGTGTGCGCACGCGCACGCACACGCGCACGTGTGTGTGTGTGTGTGTGTGTGTGTGTGTGTGTGTGTGTGTGTGTGAGAGAGAGAGAGAGAGAGAGAGAGAGAGAGAGAGAGAGAGAGAGAAGGGTGTGAGGGAGAGGGAGAGGGACAGAGAGAAGAGAGAAAACAAGAAGAAGAAGGAGGAGGAGCAGGAGGAGGAGGAGCAGGAGGAGGAGGAGCAGAAGCAGAGCAGAAGCAGAGCAGAGCAGAAGCAGAGCAGAGCAGAGCAGAGCAGAGCAGAGCAGAGCAGAGCAGAGCAGAGCAGAGCAGAGCAGAGCAGAGCAGAGCAGAGCAGAGCAGAGCAGAGCAAAGAGTTTTGAGGATGCATGTTCTTTTGCCCTAGATGGGCTGTCACTTGCACTGCACCACCCACTATAATCAGGGTAGCTTGCAGGAAGAAGAGCAGCTTGTTACACTGGGGGACTCTGGTGGATTTTCCTCCTTTACCAGTGCCTTCAGGTCCCACCAAAGTGTCGCCTTGGTCAGCCTCTGTCCATTAACAATGGGCAGTAGTTCTTTGAATAAAGGGTCAAAAGGAACTCCCCATCTCTGTCCTCAGGTAAAATGAGGATGATCTGGATTGTTGGATCTTAAACCACCAGCTGTCCCTCCTGAAACTGACCACTTGGGAAGAGGTGACAGGAGTCTTTAGGAAAGTGTCTCTCAATTGTTCAAATAAGATGTCACGAGTCAATATACAACACATAGGTGATCACTGTGGTTGAGCATGTGCCCCTAACACTGGCAGGATGCAACTGTTGTCTTCTGAGTGGCCTCAGCAGGAGTTGGTGAGATGCTTAGAGGTAGAGTCTCAGAGAAGTTGTGAAGTTCAGTCTATCTGCCCTTCAGAGGCCATTTATGGGTGTCTGTTGTTTCTGTAGGTATCCTTTGTGAGTAGATGCATGTCTGTACGGGGGCAAGGCATATACCCACAAGGAAATGTGTTTTGCTTCAAGTTCCACATATCCTTCAGGAGTTGGCCACTTTGTAGAGACAGACTTTTTCTTGGATGTGAAACTAATGATTACCCTGGGCTTGCAGGCCTGTGATCCCACTAGATGCACCCACCAGTCAGGGCATCACTGGATCTAGGACTCTGAGGGCAAGCCTCCAGGCCTGGCTTTCCACCATGAACTCACTCACTCCTGTTCATGCTGTAAGCACCTTTAATGTCTGAGCTAACTCCCCAGATCCTTTTCAATGGCATTGCATAGATTTGGCTTGAGCCCGCACAGGTCGGTTCTTCTAACTGAACTGCTGGCCGCTCATCCATACAGGGGCCTTTGGATATCCATATGAATCAGTCAATCAATTAAAAATCAATCAATCAATCAATCAATCAATCAATAAAAGACAACACAAATGGATCTTGAAGGGGTTACAACAAAACAAAAATAACAGCCACAAATTTAAAAGAATGTGGAATGTTTAGGATCTGGGAGAGTTGGGGGTGAATGTGATAAAAAGACTTTGTATGAAAATCTCAGACAACCAAAAAGAGAGGATTTTTCAAGGTTTTTGCCAGAGGTCATGACCCCTCAGCTTCCAGCTCATTTCCTACCTCAACTGAGTACTCTGTGCCTTGCCCTGTGCACTTCTATAATGTCTGCAGCTGTGCTGCTTGGGCCTGCAGCCTCTAACCTGTGACCTAAATATGCTTTTGGATGAGTTATGCCAAGTGTAGCCATTCATTCCTGAATCCAGAGTTTCCATTAGAATGGGAGTCAGCATCCAGTGGGTGTTAATGCCAGGGTGTTAGCAGTCAGAGTGTGTGTCTTCTGTACAGAGGGCCAAGCTTTGCCTCTGATGTTCATTGAGCAGAAGAGTTCTAGGTAACAGTACTCGTGAAAATCAGATATTAGGGCCTGGCAGGATTGTCATCCCACGTGTCACTATGCCTTTCGATGACTGGAGTTCAGGTCCTGGAACTCAATGGTTTGTAGAGAGAGTGGACTTCCTGTGTTGGCCTCTACTCTTCAGATATGTGTCTTAAGTCATTGAATGTTTGAACACTCAAACACACACTGTTTTGAAATGTAAGGAAAACATCAGAAAAATTGGAAATTGTGTCCTGAAAGCACCAGAATCCTTGCCCAGGTTCCCAAGGGCTCAGGGATATAAGGAAACCAGTTTGGAGAGTGCTGCTTGCTTACTGAATACATTTCCCCAGCCAAGCATGGAGGCAGCAAAGGACAAGGAATAAAAATGGCCTCACAAGTAGACAAAGAACCCAGGAACTCCTTCCTGGTGTCCCATCTCTTCCAATGTACATGCACTTTACTCTCAAGTCTAATGGCCCATCTTGTATCCCCTCAATGGCCTCTACTGAAAGGAACAATATGTTTCATGTTCCTCAAAGTTAAGGGAGCCAGAGCTAACAATAGTTGGCTGAGGCTCTTTCTTTACCTTAAAGCTGTTTCTTTCTTCTTTCTGCTGTTTGGAAGGAGCCAGGTACACACTGGATAGTCCATGACTGCCCTTTCCATAAGCTTGCCACTGAATCTGCCCAGAAGAGTTGCCCAGTGGCTGCTAGGAAACGGTGCCCATCATGTAAGCAGCAGTTTCATTTGGTCAGTATCTGTGTGAGCTTAGAAAGCCACTAATATTACAGGATATGCATGGGTTTCAGGGTTCACTGTCAGACTAGAAGACTGTGTATCAGGGCAGCAGGGGAGGCCTTTTGAAGGCCTCCCAGTACTATTTCTTACTTTGTCCTTTCTCCTGCATCCTTGGTTTTGGCCCCTAATGCCTAGATTGCCCTGAAGCCCTACAGACTGCCCACTGCCTCCTGGCAGGAGAGGCTTTTCCCTCCAACAGTCTCATCCTGTCATTATGTACCCAAACATCATGAAGAGATGAACTTCAGTAGAGTCTGAAGTCTGTTAAGCAATCTCAGCAACCCTACCCCAGCATCACCATTTGCAAGGAGGTCAAATGTCAGAGCAGTTGCAGTTTGCCCACAGTGAATTGAAATGAGGAGGGCCACCATCCAGAGGCAAGAAAGCTGTAATCCCAAGAGAATGCTCTTTGCAAGAATGACATGGAGGTCTGTCCATCCCTTCCTGAACAGGCCTCACCTCTCCCTGTGCCCTGTGCTGCATGTACACAGCAAAACTGTATGTGCCATGAGAATGTCCTACAAATGGGACAATTGCAGGGAAAGATTCGTGTCTGTGGGAATAGCACCCACTGATTGGACTGGCCCATGAATGTTTGCATTCAAAGGCAAGGTAGTCATGAGGGATGGAGTTGAGAATGATGGGGAACAGGGATGTTAGAGGGGACTGGGAGGAGAGGAGGGAGGAGAAGCTGCAATCAGGATGTAAAGTAAAAAAAAATAACAGTAATAATAATTACAAAAACACTAAGGTAGTGATCTACACAGGAAGAGAGATGATGTTATATATGGGCTTTACAGGCACACTCCCAGACAGGTTCTCACAATCATACACAGAGTACATATAATAAAATAATACACCACAAAATAATGACAATAAACCAGGATGGAATTTCCATGCAGCTGCCATATGGAATGGTATACACTCCAATTTTTATTTCTTCATTTTAAAAATGAAACTCAAACTATGTGAACACAGATGTGCTTTTCTAGGACTTCTGGATGACAAAAAAAACCAAATGATTTCCAATTTGAATCTGCAACAATCAATCAAACTGTCATGAGTTTTATGGTATATTGTACCTGTTAACATTTTTTGGTCTCAAAGGAAATAGATACAAACAATTTTAAATATTTTGGTATTTTGCAATTACCTCCGAAATGATTAGGTAGTACTTATAAACATAGTGTACAAAAATAAATTTTGTTTAAAAGATATTATCAAAAGAAAAAGAAAGAAAAAGAAACAGAGGTGGTGTTGTGGCTCTAGCCATCAACCCGACATCCAGGAGGCAGAGGCAGAGAGATCACTGTGAATTTCTTCCAAGCTGATGCACATTGTAAATTCCAGGATCACCACAGCTGCATGGTAGACAAGCCCTGCCTCAAAATACCAAACAAACAAACAAACAAACAAACCAAAGAAACACTCGTGGAGATTGAAGGCGGAATGTCTGTGGTCTCCTATGCCATCTGACTTCCTTTCATGTTTATTAAGCATGTTCCAACTTGCTTTCTCTCTTAGCTTGATATTCACACTTGGTCATGTATCCCTGTGTTGCTATTCACACTTGGTCATGTATACACATGTTGATATTCATACTTGGCCATGTGTCCCCCTGCTGAGGTTCACACCTGGTCATGTATCACTGTGTTGTTATTCTCACTTGATCATGTCTACCCATGTTGCTATTCACACTTGGTCATGTAACCCCATGTTGCTACTTGGTCATCTATACCCATGTTGATATTCACTCTGTATCATATATCTGATAGTCACACTTCATCATGTATCCCTGTGTGTTGATATTCACACTTGATCATATATCTCCATGTTGATATTCTCACTTGGTCATGTATCCCCATGTTGCTATTCACACTTGATCATGTATCTCCTTATTGATATTCACACTGGATCATGTATCTGATAGTCACATTTCATCATGTATCACCGTGTGTTGACATTCACACCTGGTCATATATCTCCATGTTGATATTCTCACTTGGTCATGTATCCCCCTGTTGATAGTTACACTTGGTCATGTGTTCCTGGGTTGATATTCACACTTAGTCATGTATCCTGTGACAGTTCTATAATCAGGGCGTTCCTGTTGGGTTAACTATATGCGACAGGTGAAAGTGGTGGGATTTAGCACATGGTGGATGACATACAGGATGCTATAACATGACCTTATCATGTCCTTTTCAGAAACGTATAGTGTCTGTCCATCCAGGTCAACATTTTCACCTGATTCAGTACGTTACCCTGACAGCAACCAACTCCATTTACATCCCGGTTTCTTAATTTTGTGGACAACAAAACATGAATGGCCATTACAGTCTCAAGGTCTGCACTTAGATTCTGCTTGGCATATTTAGTTCACCCTATCATGTCACATCTCAGGGCACAAGTGTTGAGGATTTTATGTGGGACACATCTCAGTAAGCTTAACCAACATATACCTCACCATAACCAGTGACCTGATTAGTCATTGTAAAAATGATATAACCATTGTCAGGTGTCAAACACAGAGAGGTAATCCAGTACCTACATATATACATACATACATACATACATGCATACATACATACATACAAACAAACATATATACATGTACATATATATATATATATATACACATATATACATACATATATGAGCTTTCTGTTTTGTTTTGTTTGGTTTTTGTCAAGCTCACTTAACTTGGCATTACAACATGAGATAATACATGGTGTTTGAAATGTCACAATTTTCCTCTGCTTTCTGCCTGCCTGTGTGTGTGTGTGTGTGTGTGTGTGTGTGTATGTGTGTGTGTGTGTGTGTGTGTGTGTGTGGTGTTCTCCAATCTTCAGGATCTCTATGTCCACCCATCAGATCATAGACACTGAGGAACACTCCATTTCAACGTTTATCAAAGTGCCCTGCACACAGGCAACAGGGCCACCTGCACAGAAGGAATAGCATTTGTGGCTGGGACCACTGCTTCTTCACAGTCTCCACCACCATGAGGAAACAGACTAAGCAATCTGCATATTCTCACTCAAACGCCAATGACCCCTGCAGATAGTGGCTAGAGTCTATGTCCTCATCCTCTCTGAATTTGCTTCTCATAAGTGGGCCCAGAGCATCTTCAGTAAACTGCCAGTATTGAGGAGGCTCTGAAACTGAGCATGCTCACTCAAATTTACAATCTAGGCCTGGATCCTGCAGAATGAAGCTGGTCCTGTGACACTCTCCATGTGCTCTGGCTTTTGCTACTTGTATCCTAGGCAACCAACCACACTCCATCCTGTCAGGAAGAGCTTGTTCTCCCAGGTTATTGATTGCACAGTGGTTTTGAATGAGATTAACGACCTACACCTCTGCCACTAACACCTTCCCGTGAATCTCAGGGGGTCATAGGCTGTCACACTTCTGGCACACGAATCTCCAACCTCTCTTGAGACAAAATCAGATGCAGTGGGAAGATGTATTTCTATTTCCAAAGGGATGTGAGAGGTTGGCAAGATCCAGTCCTAGAGGTAAATCAGGTTGCATTGATGAAAGGTATTCTAATGGCATCACCATGACAACAGTGAAGGCATAATTAGAATCCCTCTTTTAGCACCAGCTTTTAAAGGTGCTTGCTGCAGTGTTGAGAGCAGCAGAGCAATGCACCTAAGGTACTGAAAAGTGCTCATGAACATGCTGCCTGCTACTTTCTGAGTGTGAGACTCACACCCTGGTCTTCTCGCACAGGCAGCACCCCTCCAAAGAGTGTAAGGCCAGAAATGGCGCACACTGGGTTGGGGGCTTCACTACTCAGAAAGAGAAATGGTAGAATGTGAAGGTCAAATGTGACTAATTAAAACTTCAGCTCATGCATGGGAATCCAGGGGGCAGCTAAAGTGTATGCCATAAGGACCTGAGGCCCTGAGCTTAGATTCCCAGCCCTCATTCAAAGCCAAGACTGGAAGGGCACACCCATAATCCTGCTGCTGCTAGGCAGAGAACAGAGGAATCCTGGGACTATTACTCCATCAGAGGAAGCCAAACTGGTGAGTTCCCCAATCTTAGAAAACAGGAACCTGTGGGCGGTGGTGGCGCATGCCTTTAATCCCAGCACTTGGGAGGCAGAGACAGGCGGATTTCTGAGTTCGAGGCCAGCCTGGTCTACAGAGTGAGTTCCAGGACAGCCAGAGCTACACAGAGAAACCCTGTCTCGAAAAAACAAAACAAAAAAACAAAACAAAACACAAACAAACAAACAAAAAAAAGAAAACACGAACCTATACACACAGGATGGGAAGCAACAGAGGAACACACACAGGATTAACCTTGGAACTCTATCCACACAAGCTGGCTGCCTACACTGGTACACACGCATGCAGGCACACACTCATACAGGGCACATAGAATAGTTTAGCTCAACCCCTTGGAAGAGGATTAAGAAATGCAAGTAAAGGGGGTATACATGAGTAGTCAGTAATTATCATCAAGTGAGATTATCATAAGTGCTAAAGTAACTGGGGTTGTGAAGTAGTAACAAGGGCTACTTCATCCAGTAAGAGGATCATTAGTAGGGAAAGCAAAAAGCAAGGGCGAGGGCTCCCAAGCCACTCCAGTGACTGGGACAGAGTTCTTGGCCAAGCTCTTAGTGTCTTATCCACTGTAGGATGAAGTTTTTTTTTGGGGGGTGGGTTGTGATAATTAGGCTAGCACCTGAGCCTGAGCCTGAGCCAACATGCCAAAGGTTCCTGCATCCCCAGGACTACAGAGACACAATGGATCATCTTGTTAATTGAAGCGGCTCTCTTGAGTATCCAACAAGGTAGACCTTAGGCCTCATGGTTCCATGACCATCCTACTACACTATCATCTAACTCTGAAACTTTCCTGCCATGTACTCTGAAGAGGGGCAGGTAAGGATGCTGGATGCGGAGGGGACATCAGGAAGACCACAGTTAGCTAAAGTATTAGGTAGGTGAAGATGTTGCAGGAGGAAAACATGGCATTACTTCAGAAAGGGACTGTTGGAAGAAACAAAGATAAGCATTGCTGTTTCAAAAGGAGAATTAGTGAAAAGTGACCAGGCAAACTTAAGTGCAATGGAAATTTAACTCATCACCGTCAGTATCATGGCTCAGACAATGTGTTACAAAACTCACAATGTGTAACACAAATCAGTTGTCGCCAGAAGTAGAGTGGAGATCATGCTCAGTTTCTTTAAGTCTCACAATCTCTCACAGGACCACACTATGACATCCCACTTAACACAGACAGCAGGAGGCAGGCGCTCACAGAAGAGATCCTGCTTTCACAGTTGGAACAGGGGATTCCATGCCATCTGGTACAATTAGAGGACAGCACATCCTTGAAAGAAAGCAAATCAATTCCATGTCGGGAAATTTAAAATCCACATATGTATAACCTGACAGACCCCTCAGGTCAGAAAGAGATAAGCTGGTGCTTTATACAGAGCATGCATGTCAAGGGACATGTGAGGATGAAGGATGACAAACTGTACAGTCGGTGACATGTCTCACACATGCCTCCTTTACCTAGTACACAAGAAGCTCTGCTTCTCATGGCCAAATGGCCAGGGAGAAGGGTGATCCCACTAGGATGCCTTCACCCACACAGTTATCAAGACATCAAATAATGGCTGGCAGGAATGTTTCTCTGCCTCCTCCAGCTCCCTCTCTCATTCATATTCATATATCATATATATGATATATGATATATATATCTCACTATAGTGTGTGCTGCTCCTGAGCTATGGTGAGCAGCTGCCCCTGGATTTCAATTCAGTCCACTCAGAAGCAACAGAATGAGTGTGGAGGGGAAGAGCATGTTCCCTTTAAGCACACATGGCTTTCAGGTTCCCACTGCAGAATGGTTGCCATGCAGCAAACTGGAGCAATGGCCAAGTCTACAGTTGACCAAGCCCAACCCGAGCACCCACCCCTCTCATGTGGCACACAGGCAAGTAAGATGCTGTCCCTTTTGCCAATTCACCTAGGGGTGAATTTCTGCACTCCCAGCTGATCTTCTGAATGATCAGGGACTTTACCAGCTACTAAAAAACCCCAATGAAAACAACAAAAAAGCACACACACATCACCAATATGACCACTGATAGACTCGTTTAGAGCACTTTCCACTGCTGGACATTGACCACTAAGGGAACACTTGAGGGATGAGTGCATAGCCACCTGCAGCTTCTAGTCAATAATATGTGTATATCCAGGCCATGATTATACATGGTGCCATTATGGAAAAAGATGGGGCTTGTAAGTCCCTGCAAACATTCACCATGTCTCACCAAATTTCTGAGAACATAATGATGTCCTCCAAACCTTTCTCCAGTGCAATCCTTACCTACTCCCTAGACTGCCGAGCCTGTTCCCAGCAGGCTACTGGAACTGCTAATCTCTGCATCGTCCTCTACATGAAACTACGGCCTTCCTGACCTGCCCCAGTGTCTTTAGTTCTATTAGTGACATGAAGTACCAGAGAGGAGGAGTGGGAGGAGGGATGACACACAGTTCTGCCATCCCAAGTCACCTTCTGCTACAACCATAATTGAGTGAACACATGGGAAATTTCTCCAGAGACCCACCATTTGGTGTGGCTAAGGAGGACAACTTCTCTTCTTCCATGTAGGTTCACACTCCTGGAAGTTTTACCCACCACAGGACATTGGGTTGCAGCTTTAAGCCTGCATTCCCTGGCTTCAGTTTCTGGAAGGTTCAAGTGACTGTCTCCTACCGAGCACATACATCCCAACATATGTAGTAACCCTTCTTGTGGGGGCACTCAATAAACTGACATCAAGAAGACATGTGGATGTATGCCTTCTATATATACACATATATATGCATATATATATACATATGGTGTTGATTCTTTATAACAAGAAGCTGGAGGGAATGATGAGCTATAAGAAAAATCAGTGAAAACTCTCAGTGTATGAATCACATCACACACATTTGGGGATCACTAATACCCAGTTTTCTTCTGTATAGGCTAAAACACAGCACCACAACCAAAAAGGCATATTTAAAGACAGGCAGGATAGTTGAGACCTTCCCAAGGACAATTCCCATCATAGCGCAAGTGTTGGGACTCATCCAGTGGCAGTGGACTGCCTTGACCTCAGAGGAGACCAAGCCACCAAGATGGTAATGCAGCACCTTCTAAATGTGTTTTCACATCTATCCTCTGGGGGGTGGGGGGGGGCAGCACCATGGCCTTCTTACATCCTCTACTTGAGCATCCTCTGGAACATCTTCAGGCTTTCCTGCTGTCTCTCCAGCTGGCACATGTCCTCTGGCTCCTGCTGCTGCCGAGGCCCCTCTGGCAAAGAGCTGGGTCTGTTGGCTCCCAGGCTGAGGGTGAGGCCATTGAGGCCCTGCACTAGCGTTTCCCAGGAGGGAGGGTTCGGGGCTGCATTCCTCTGCCCACTCATCCCAGAAATATTCTGCACGTGGCCCTGGCATAAAAGCTGATTCTGAGCTTTGTCGCCTGAGGGAAAGCCTCTGACATCCCTTTCAAGCAGGTAAGGTGCCATGTGATCCCGGTGCCAGCGTCTCGAATGCCTCAGGAAGACTTTCTTCCTCTGAGGAATGCCCTGCTTCTCCCAGTACTGCTGCCACAGGGCCTTCTTCTCCCGGGCCTGCTGATGGAACAGCCCCTCTGACAGAGGAGCTGGGGCACCTGAACTGGGACTGGGGCTGACGCTCAGGATGCTGAGGCCCATGTTTAGCTTTTCAGAAGAGGAAGGCTGAGGGGCTGCCGAGGCCTCTTGGGAGTTCATCACAGTGGCTATGCGGGAGGGCGCAGAAATTGACATGGGATCCCATTTCTGCAGTGGATCCATGGGGGTCTAATCTGAGCTGAAGGCCACACTGAGCCCTGATTCCAGGAGGAAACGTGAAAGTGGAGGCTTGTGGAATAACTAGGCGAGAGCGAGGAGGGGCGGGTGCAGCCAGGAAAATGCAGACTGTAACAAGAGATGAGAAGAGAAGAAAGAAAGCTCATGATTATTCATCTCACTTTGTCTGTCCCTCATCTTCAAAGTGGGGCCACCTCCCAGGCTTCTTCTGAGGTTACATGAGATGACACATGTCCAGAGAGCTTAGGACAGGGCAGTGTACATCAACAGCATCTCTGGCACAGCTGTGGTATTCTTTCTCTTGTCTGACAGCTCATGAGGAAGGTATTATCACATGGAGAATCGCATTGATTCTCGACTCTCTATCCCCCAACTCTCAAAAGCAACTCTATTGCAATGTATGGACAGTGGTGGCCATTCTTCATCTCGGTGCTTGCATATATCTGCAGGGCAGGATTTTATGGGCTTACCAGGAACTGTACCCCTGGGAGCTTGTCCATCTCTGACTTTTCACTTTACTGATCATTGGCTGGCATGCTGTCCTAGAATCTGCTCAGTTACCTGTGTGAACTCTTCCATGACATGCACGGATCATAACCAAACCTCCCTCTTTCTGATAAGCCTGGAAGGATCCTGGCACACTACTTTGACTCTGAGATGGCTCCTTCCTTTGTACCAACATGTGATCTTAGGCAAAAGCCTGAAAGTAACCAATCCCTAAATTAGCTGTCAGGCATTTCCTGATATGGAGCTCAGAGCTGTCTACTGCTCCTCCATTTGCTATGGTATCTCCTTTACCTTGTAAGTTCCTTGACCCACCCATCAGTTGGCCTGTGAAGACTATTTTGGTCTTCGTTTTGGCTGACGTTCAATTTTGCATTCTGCAACTAAGGTTTATTGTCCGTTCAACTTGTGACTGCAAACTGCTTCTGCAAGGCATGTCTGAATGCTGCCAACTGCTGTGTTACCCAAAGGAGTCTCCTCATCCATGGGAAAAAAAGGAAGGTGAAATACTGGAAGTAAAACAAAAGAGGGACTGTGAATGAATGAGAGGCATCAGTGAGAGAGGGCAAAGTCTGGTCATCACTCATGGATGGGAATATAGGTATCTGCCCACAGACAGCAGCAAGGTGGAGGTGACCAAGCATGCAGCATCCCCATGACTCTATGTCAGCCACTGTTGACCTTTCTCCCTGAAGCAGATAGGCTCATTTTGAAGAGCAAACCATCCTGTCTGTGTTTCCCTTTCTGTAAAACTAACCTTGGTTGTTTCTTGTCACACTGTGCCTTCCAATCCAGAATAGATGTCAGGGCTAACACAAATCACCTCCATGTAACTAGGGAAGTAAAATTCCATGACCATTCGAGATGAAAAAGAGGTCACTCTGAGGTGTAGTGGCATTGCTAAGCCGACCTGCTTCCTGCATTTGTGAATTGAATTTGGAAAGACAATCACAAAACTATGCAGACTAGGGCAGCCAGCTTTTAGCAAGGCTACCTCACATTGCTAGGGCATGAGGGGAGAGCATAAGAAGATGCATTCTATGATTGGTAACCCATTCTTGGGGAGATTAAGGTAAGCTAGCTACTGCATGGGTGTGGAGAAACAGCGTCTAAGGAGCAGATCCTTAAAATATGACTCTAAGCAGTGCTGCAAGTCAGCTCTCAACCATCCAAGCTCATGAGCCGGAGATCTGAGACTTACAGCAAGGAGAGGGGAGTGGGGAGACAGAAAGAATGAATGTCAGGAAGAGACTGTCAGATAGATAGATAGATAGATAGATAGATAGATAGATAGATAGATAGATAGATAGATGGATGGATGGATGGATGGATGGATGGATGGATGGATGGATGGATGGATGGACGGAAAGACAGACAGACAGACAGTAGTCCACAATGTCCATAGAAGTCATCAGTATATACACCATTGCCACCTTTAACCTGCTCTAGACATTCCTTTTGTTTGGCATGCAGTCACTGAAGAAGGTCCCTTCCACTTCACTAGCAACTGTTGCCATGATCACAAGGAGCATGTATAGTTTCATGGTACCTGGTGAGAGGGGAGCCACAGCACAGTGGTTTTCTCTGATAGGTCTTCCCTCACTATGATCAAGGTCCTCTCCTCAAGATATTCAAAATCTTCTGCAAACCTTTCTTACTCAACAAGTTCTTTTCTGGTTCTTTTCTGGAGACAATGGTTTTAGAGGAAGCCAAGTTACTACTCATATGCTAATTTGTCTTTCTTGGGGTATTGTTCTGTCCACATGCATTATCTCTGTACTGCAAAGAAACCCTTCTTACCAGGTCTGCAAAGTCCCATCTGTCAGACAGGTAACAATTCAACAACACATCAATCTGTCAAACCCTGAGAGTTTTGAGGGTCTCACATGTTATCACCTTCAACAGAGGAAGAGGCACATTTCATTGAGTGGGAACGAGGGATGCAGAGGAATTTCTGTTATCAACTTTACAGTATTGGGAGAGGTGGGACATGTCTTTGTGTGGGTGCCCACGTGAAAAGCTCATCTTTGTGGAAGGCTGCTGACACCATCATCCCTGCTGTGTGACAGGCTCTGATCCATACTGGGGAGTAGCTTTCTGGTCAGGGCTCTGACATGCCTTCCTGTGCTCAGTACATGATATTCATGGAGAATTTCCAAGTATGCTAGGGCCTGAGCTGGTAGCCACATGCATCCCTTTTTTTCTGGAGGGGAGAGATGGGCAAGGCCATCATTGGACCCACAAATAAGTATTTGTCTTTGGTCTGAATGCATAAAGAAAACTATATTGTGTCTCAGGATCAGGCACCACAGGAACCAAACCAAGCAAGCACAGGACACCAGAGCAGGCTCCTCAGGCAATAACCTTTGCACTGCCACTCAGAGGAGGACATTGAGGTCCTCTGGGATAATAGTGTGGAATACAGACTTCAGGGTAAAAGGACAGTGTGGTTGAAGGGTCCGAGGTTTGGAGCAGGGTGGCACAAGATAAGCATAAAATGGTAGCCCTTGTCCTAGATAGGTGAAGCAAACTTTTTCTGGAAAGCGTAAGGATCTGGGCATATTACCTTTAGTGTAGTGGCCAGGCTTGTGTGGCAGATGAGAATATCCCAGTTCCCTCCTGACATCCCTTCACTTGCACTTGTATTTTGCACTATACATCACTAATGGATTCTAGCCAATGTTTTTATAGATATATGTACTCAGTCCCACTTATGCTTACAGAGCTTGGAACAGAATAATGCCCTTCAATTACTCTTTTATGAATTTAATGGCACCTTATATCTCATGAAGCCAAAGGCTGGGAAATGAATCTTTGAGTGGTACAAGTGAGACAAGCCATTGGGACAACAGTGAATCTGCAGCTTGATGGGCAAATTCTACATTGGGGGTCTAAGAGATAACTTTGTCAGGACCATGGAGTAGAGGGTGGATAAAAGGAATAAGAGCAAGCTAGAGCGCTATATAGGTAATGGGGCACTGAGATCATGGTTGAAATCTGCAAGCTGGAGAGGACTGAGATCTTCACTTGGGGATGTGGCAGGAGGAGACATTAAACCATGTGGCAGAGAGGACTTCTGGGTAGGCCAGGCACTATGGGAATCTTCATGTTAGAGTTTCAGACTGTGTCTTTGCTATGTCTAGATGCATGGATTCTGGGAAAATGTGCTACAATCAGTATGCAGCTCTAAGCAATCACACCTTACAATGTCCTTGGGTCCACCTGCAGAGCACTATGGGGCATACCCAAGGACCACAATATACCCACAACAGTATCATACTGCACACAGTCCCCTTCATGGCTGGATGCTGCCAGTCAATGCAAGACACTGTTCCCACTGTGGTAAATGTACCCGAGGCCACACAGAGAGCTGGGAAGTGACCAAGGATGTGTCAAGTCCATATCAACAGTGAGGGCCTGTAGGACATAAAGGAGACTCAAGACTGACCATGTTTAAGAAGAGTGGTGGCCAAAGTCATGTCCCAGTTAGGTCACAGGGATACCACCACATCAATCGTTGGTAAAAAAGGGTGTCACCAAGGCTTATGGATGCATGTGTTCAGTTTCAGTAGGTGAGTAACTTACCAGCTTGTTGTGTCTGTATGCTACCTCACCACCTTGTATCTTTCCAGTAGAGGAAAGAGCCAGTCTGATGTCATACTTACATTGACTCCTGAGAGATGACTACATAGGACATATCTTCCAATCCAGCTTTGGCCATTAGAAAGAGTTTTCATTTATTTGCATATGTTTGCTTTTGTCCATTTGGCATATCGACCTACTACATGGTAGGAATATGCTACCACTGGGCTATATTCCCTACCTTCTGCTTTGACTTTTGACATGAAGGCTCAAAACAGGGCATTGGCTGTCCTTGAACTCACTCTCTAGCTCTGGATTAGAGCTTGTGATCCTCCAGGCTCAGCAGCCCAATGAGCTGGAATTACAGGCTTATACCTGCAGGCCTATGTATTATTTCTGTTTGAAGTCAAGCACATGGACCCTTTTCTCTTCCAAGAGAAGAAATGAACAGTACTCTTTCTCCCAGAGGAGAGCCATTGATTCTCTGCTCTTCATCTTATGCTTCATTTACCTGGTATGCCCCATGCTGGTTTGAGAATTGACAACTGATTCTTATGTTGTCTATCCCAGGAAAACTCAGTGTACAAAAATGCAGTGACAACAAATGTGGTAAAGACCAGCCTGTCATGACTGTACCAGTAATGGACCTCCCTCAGCGTCAAGAAGTTGTGTACTGATTATGCAGCTGGTCACTGTCACACTCTCTTGAGGATAGTTGAACAATCTGAGCTTACAGGACTGAGAATCGCATGTTGGGAATAGTGCTTCCTATCCACCTGCCGGTCCATATGGTATTTATTCCTTTCAGAAATCATGCTGAGCACAGTTCCAACTAGTGTCAAGATGCAGAGGAGTGAATAGTCTGTAATCAAAGTCAGCTGCCTTATTGGTGGGGCCACAAGCGACTTTAGTAGATGGCTCTCATGGGAAGTGGACATATAATGATGATGTAGAGGATGGGACAAGAGTTCAGGAAATCCTTCAACCTCTAGTGTTTGATAAGACCCCAAAGTGACCTTTGCTTCAGTCTGTTCTGTCTTGTGGTCAGGTAGATAGAGAAGGTTTCCCTGGAGTAAATGGTCTGGTGAATATGCTATTCTGCAGCAGGTCTGATTTACAGGGAAGAAAAAAGCACAGCACAAGGACTGTGATATACATCATGTAGGTGACTCTCACTCTTTTCAAGTGAAAATCACAAATAAAAACAGTGCTACCTGCCACTGCCCAAAGGGAGAATTCAGAGGATACCTGAGGAACTCTTCAGTTATGCATGTAATATGGCATTCTGGTAGAAACACACAGACACGAAAGCAACTCCTCAGCTCCTAAGGATTGTCCAGTACTCTGTGGCTACAACATGACTACTAGACACTTGCTTCCCCAAATTCCTTCTTGCTTAGAGTTAAGTCATACCTCTTATCTGTGGCCATGAAAAGACAAGTACATCATGGCTAGAGATGCTAAAGGACCCTCTGTATCAAGTAGTAACTGTGTATGAAAAGCCATCAGAAGAACGGGAAATCCAGGTCAGATTTCTTGACTAGGAGATGGGGAAGGAATGGTAGGAGAGTAGTGAGAGACAGGGGATGGACAGAAAGAATGGGAAGGGTGGAGACATGAGAGGGAAAAGGAGAGTAGCAAGAGAGAGAGAGAGGGTGGACACAGAGGTTCCTGAGGTTCTAAGGTCCACAGAATATCCTCATACTTTGTATCACTGAGCTCAAATACTGCCAAGATGCACATTGCCAATGAATGGACACTTCTAGCTTCTAGGATCAAACCTGATATGGCTAAAAAGCCAATTTGTAGTAGAGGATAAGGAGCTTGGACAAACTGGAAAATACATTTTTAAGACCTGTGCTACTACTTAACATTTAAGTATCTTAAGCTCATCTTAGACTCCTGTCACCCTCTTCAGGACCTCATTGGACAGGTAAAGGACTGGATGCAAGGTCCCCTTGCTGCCTGTAACTTGCAAAGCTCACCCTACTTCTATATCAAATGGTGAGGTATGTAAGTGATGGGGTCATAGCACATAGTAGGTTGTTCCTAGAGGTAAGTTAGGTCCTTACTCCCTGCACACAAACCCTGTCTCCCCCTTAGTAAAACATTCTTTACTTCTTCCATGTTTTTAATTTTCAGTGGAAAAGAATCCCTTCTTTCCCATGCTATTCTAAAAAAGAACTTGTACTTTACAGGACAGACAGTTGTGATGGACAAGATTCCATCTCTCCAATCAATAATGAGATCTTTTAGGACATAGGCTGTTTATAAATACCTTGATTTAAAAAGAATAGAAATCCATTTTAAGAAAGGCCAGACAAAATTCCTAGCAAAGGGGAGGCAAATGCAGGCTGACTTCTTGTGGTCACTGCTATGCTGTTCTACATAGAGAGTCCGAGGGCAGCCTTAGCTAGATGTAAAAGGGAGAAGGAAAGGTGGAGTGGGAGGGGAGGGGGAGAGGGAAAGAGGAAGAGGGAGAGAGAGACAGGGAGAGGGAGATGGGGGAGAGAGGAGGGGGATGAGGAGGAGAGGGGAGGAGAGGGGTTAGGGGGAGGGGAAGAAAGGGAAAGGATGGAAAGAGACACAGACAGAGAGTGACAGAAAGATAGAGGAGGAGGAGACAGCAGAGAGATGGAGAGGAAGGGAGGGAGGAGAGAGGGAGAGGGAGAGGGAGAGGGAGAGGGAGAGGGAGAGAGAGAGAGAGAGAGAGAGAGAGAGAGAGAGAGAGAGAGAGAGAGAGAATGAGAATATATCCCTCTTCAAGTGGGCAGAGGAGGACCACTTTCTGGAGACAGATTTTCTTCCACAACATGGGTACTAGGGACAGTACTCAGGTTGTCAGGCTACTTTAATGGACATGTTTACCCACCAAGACATCTCACCTTTGAGACTGGGGTTCCTACACATGGTATAACGCATGCTGCAGATCTACCCTGACTTGTGCTCATGGACTGTGTTGGGTGTATGCATGTTCCGATTTCAGATAGCTTCTCCTCTTTATTGTTTCGTTGTTCACTTTATTGCTACAGAGAAAATATGACCCAGGAACCTGTTCATTGTCCCCTGCCAAAAAGGCTCCCATCTTCTCCTTAAGATCTGATTCTATGACTTTGATGTCACTGATAATTACAAAACGTTGCAGAGCATGAAGTTCACTTGTAGAGAGTGTGCTTAGCAAACAGTTGGAGGCCATTCTTTTCTCAGTAAATGTGAAAACCAGTTGTAGGCCTCACAGACACAGGGAACAAGGTATGATGCCTTCAGTTCTTTGATCAGCAAGAAAATATGGGCATTATACAAGTCTGCCCACAGGCTGGGCTGGCTTCTCAATATGACTAACCACCAGGACAGATCCATCACTAAGGTGCATTGCCTGTTTCTTCTAATGGTAACTCAGCTCACCCATCATAAGCCACATTAACTGAGTTGATACATTTGCCATCCTGGGCCTCTGCTACAGGCTAGGCAAGCAATGTTCTACTGTGGCCCATCCAGTCACACTTCCCTGTATGGATTTTGATGACTTGAGATGCTCTCTTTCCCGTGAATGGTTTGTTAGACAATGGACAGTCACCCACCCAGCTTTACAATACTTCTCAAGTCAGATATCATTTGCAATGGCTTAAATTTTATCAACATTAGACATAATAGAAAGAGCTGTAAGAGACAACACAGAAGCAGTAAATATCCAAATTTTGTGCTTAAGCTACAGCATTGCTGTGCACTTCTCTGACTGAATTATAAGTGCTCGACACAAGTCTGAAGAGCACACACGGGAGCCTTAAAGGAAGAAGGCTTCTCCCTTGGAATACAAAGAATGTAGCTGCTAGACACAGGCTTCAAGTTCACAACCTACGTGGGCTGACGTTTGCATGAGTATAGGTAGAAAAGGACTTCTGTAGACATTTCCCTTCCAAGGATCAGCCCATATTCATATCAGAATGAGAGCAAGCCACCCACATTTCCCCTCTTCCACAATGCTCATTACTGGTTTGGTATTGGCTTCTCCATTGTTTGTTCTTTTACATTTCAAGAAAAAAACACACAAACTTTTCCAGGCCACTTAACTTTTCAAAATAAGGAAATCACATTTTAAACAACATTTAACATGAACACCCTAAATGAGCAACTTAGCATCAAACCTGAATTGGACATGTAATCCATTCAGTCTCAGGAGAAGTCCTCATGCTGCTATTTTAACATGAATAGGACATCAGACGTGACAGAAAACATACCATATTGTCATGAATGATCCTTTGAAATTGTAATGGTGGAGCAAAACAGCAAAAGAATACAACACCCATTGATTGACCTCTTACTGAAAATATAGACAAAAGCCAAGACTGCTTTGCATGATTTTTATAAACAAGCAAGGAGGATGCCTAGGCCATCATGTCGGAGAGTATCCTCTCTGCTGGAGGCTGTAGAAATGAGCCTCCTTCAAGATGTTGTTAATGTGGGAGTAAGGATCTTGGTCTTGGCACACTTCATAGTCCTCCTCTTGGGAGAACCCAGGGATATTGGAGTCTAGTTCAGCAGTGCTCTGGTTTAAGCTGTTCTCTGGCACTCTCTCACGATTGGGGTTATTGATGCTGCTTTGGTTCCTTTCATTATCACTGCTTGTCGACTGGAAGAAAGACAGAAGGAGGATGGCTATTATGATACTGTCATCATTTCCTGTGCCCTTCAAGAATACTGGCATTCTACACATTCTACAAAAGACTTCACAGTCAATAATGTGCAATCATTTGTGCAGTTCATTCCCTCCTGACAGCAGTTCTGTTGATGAAGCGGGGTTTAATACCACCCATCTGACAGAATAGGAAAGAGATCTCCAATGGCCAGTCCCTAGGAAGTGTCAGGGAAAAGGTTCAAACAGAGGAGCTCTTGCTCCAAATCCCTGCACATAACTGCTGTCCCTGCTTGTACCATGCATTCCAATTACCTGCATCAGAGAAGGAAGTTCTCATCCTCAAGGATCAAACAGCAATCAATTCTGCAGAATAGGGTAGGAATTGAGCCCAAAGCAAGTAAGATGGAATGCAATTACAAGTGCCATTGTGACAAATAAACTATGGGAAACACTCCATCCACATATATGGGCACCCATGCTTACCTACAAATAACAGGATCTTTCCCTATGTATCCATGAGAGCAGACAGATGTGCTCCTCCTACAGCAATTCAAGGCTCCTCTCACATCTTGAAATGCCTTTGACATTTTTTAATGGAAGGTATAATAACTGACAGAGCAGCATTTTTGATGACTAACACCCATTGGTCTACTATTTGTGGGCTTAGTATAGCATGTCTCTGTGTTTGTCTTAAAATTGTCTTTTCTTGAAATAACTTCACTTTCTCATATTGGCTATATTATTTTGGATCTCCAAAACAGAGTTATATTCTGGAATTTTGTTGACTAGGGATATAAGTCTGTGCTAGAATGCTTTCCCAGTATGCTTGAGACCTAGGGTTCTACATATTTAGGTACAGGAAATCACTGTCATGTTCATACACCCACCAAAGTCTGTCTCTAATCTTAGGACTATCAAAGGAGGAGGATGTGATCACAAGGAGCCTTATCTAATTAAAATACTGAACAATATTGATTTTTACAGCTTCTGAGGCCATTGTTCTCAAGGTAGCTTTAATAAGGACTAAACCCAAGACATGTCACCATTCTGAGGTTATGTGAAACTCTTCAGCTCAGTACATCACCCACAAGTATGAAATAAAAGTATTCAGGCAATGACAATCATGCATTCAAAGACTGTCTGTGAGAGACACTGAACCCAAACAACCTATGTGTGAGTATCTGGGAAATGGGTATCAATGGATTTGAGGGCTACCTACATGTGTGAAAAGGGTCTCAGAAGAAACTAGAAAGAATATCTCTTGTAAGTCCTACAGTAAAAATCTACATGCAGCACTTTATTTATTTATTTATTTACTTACTTATTTTTACATGTTGTACTATTGCCTTATACTTATAAATACTCAAAGACCATATAAAGACATCCCATTGGATAAAACCATCTCCTATACATTCTAAGATTCCTTATGTAGATTTCCTGGGTTTTTTTTCCTGGACTATATTCTGAATGATATGGTAAGGGGAGGAATCATCACAAGTGACAACATATTTGGTTTGCACTCTGTGTTGTGAAGATGATAGTATTATATGAAGGGAGGATATAGTGAGTAAGGGGCTGAGGACATAGGAACATTGGTAGAGTTCCCCTAGCACACAGGATGTATTACGTTCAAACCCAGCCTAGCATACCAGGGACTGAGCAGCACTCTTATAAAATCTTATAAAGGATCAGGATGTCAAGGTCATGTTCTTCTTTGGCAAGAAAGCCAGTTAAACCTGATACACTTTAGACTCTGCCTGTGAGATCTTACAGGAAACCTCACAGCCCAGGAAGCAATTCTTCAGAATCATTGTGAAGAAAAGAGTGGATGACCAGTCCCCAATTTCTGATTGAAACATAACATTTGTAAGTCTGTGTTGTACAGATATCCCTATTATAGCAACATTCATTGATTGATTTTACAACTTCAGTATCTTGGATAGTGATGATCAGAAGTCACAAAATGGTTTTTATGAGGGAAGTTACTTGCTAGGCATCTGAGCAAATACCTGTGATTTAGCACTTGGAAGACTGAGACAGGAAGATCTGAAGGCCAGCCTGGATTACATACTGAGTTCCAGGCCAGCCCCAGATATGTATTGAGAACCTGCCAATACTCATAGACAGGCAGAGACAGGCTACAACAGCTTGACAGGCAGGCAGACACAAAGACAGAAAGACAGACAAAAAGAAAAAAGTAAGGGACTGACAAAGAAAGACAGAAAGCAAGAGTAAATTTAATCAATCTAATCAAAGAACACCTAGTAATTAAATATCGTATCCAGGGCCAGTTCTGCTAACAAGGATGATACAATTGTGGTTTTGCTGATATAGAATGAGCTCTCTGATTTCTCATGGGATGTCTGTATCACTCAAGTAGTTTGAAAACTTTAAAGTGCAGTTTGTAAATTCCAACAGAAATCATTGAATGGAAAAATATGTTTGTGTTGCCTTAGATACTTTGTATTGTTGTGAAGACAGATTGATGGAGGCAGCTTATAGAAGAGCTTATCTGAGGCCTATATATGCAGAGGGTACGTAGACAGGAAGATGACCACAGTGGACATGTGGCAGTAGAAAGGTAGGCATGGTACTTAAGCAGTACTTGGTACCTACTGAGAGTTTAGAACCTCAGGCACAACCATGAGGCAAAAAAAGAGAGCTAAATGAGAACAGTACAGCAAGGGCCTTTGAGAACTCAAAGCCTACCATTGGTGATACATGTCCTCCCACAAGGCCAAACACCTCCTAATCTTTAAACAGATTTATGAACTGAGGATCAAGTATTTAAATACATGATCCTATAGAGAGGATCTTTACACAAACCTTGATATGGGAACCACTATTTCATTTTGCTAGTAACTTAACTTTCCATGTCATGTACAGCAAACGATTTATTGACAAGAAAAGATTCCCTATATGTCACTTAACCAAGAATGATGCCCCAATGCCAGTGGAAATCTACATTGAGACTCAGTTCCTCCTAGCCTCAACACAAGGATTGGAGAAATGAATTCTGTGGCTGGAAATGAGACCTTGGTAACAGGGCTCAGTGCTCTTCAAAGTACCAAAGACACTCACACACAGCAAGTCTTTCTGGACCCACAATCGCTATTAATCTAATCAACAGTCCTCCCAGTCATAAAGCCTGGACTCTCTAACATACATCCTATGAGAATGAAAATTCTTGAATTAATGAAATGCTTAAGTGTAGGACCAACTGGTATTTGTTTATTGTTTGATTGAGAGGTGTGTATTTTCACTGTGTCCACTGTTCTTCATAACATAAACATTTACACCTTCCTACACCTGAGTTTCAGAAAGACAAGTTCTCTCCCAGAATAGAAAGACCTGAAATGCTGCCAAGCTGAATCAATTTTCATGGACACAACTGTTTCTTATCATATCCTGAGTACTCTTAGAAACATCTCTTCAGAATGTCCTCCTCAAGTACAAAGCTCACACTTTAAAAAAAAAAATAAAAAAGGAAAACAACGATTTATTGGCCATGTCAATGTGATACAGACCTTGAGTCTTAGCACTAGAAGGCAGAGACAGGCATATGTCTTGAGTTCTGGGAAAGCCAGGACTACCCAGTCTCAAAACACTCAAAACACAAACACAAACACAAATACAAACAAAAAGGTTGATTGTTTTTAGTGTTGCTGAGTTTATGCTATCTATAACTTGTAAGGGCTTCTTCAGGAAGTGGCTGGTGCTGGTTGCATTCCAATTGCAGTTATAGGTGGATGGGACCCACCCAATAAAGATGTGAGGTGCTCTGAAACAGAACCTAATGTTGCCAACTGCAGAGCCATCCATCCCGCCACACAAAGCCCACTTCCAACACTCTGCACTTTCAATACGGATTAGTACTTGCTTTGAGCAATTATGTGCAGGTCCACACAAACTGCAAAAAAGAGCACATCTATGAAGATGCTGGAGAAGAAGTCTCACTATTCAAAATTTCCAAGTGTGCTACACCATGGTGGTGTAGGCTCTATCTGTGTGCAGAGGTAAGGGTGTATTTGGTTCAAGGTCTTCAAAATTTGTATGTTTACTTCAGGGCCAAAGAAGCTGTGAGGACAGCATACACTGCTACAGTTCTATTTGAGCATGGGACACAGAATCACCTGGGGGGCTTTTTCTCAGCTCACCTCACATCTTTCTTACTTGGGCTGCACTAGTAGGAGAATACTGGTTAGGGACATGTCTTGCCAATGTACAGTCAGTCCAAACAGTTGCTTATGTGTTTACTGACCAAGCAGGAAATTCATCCCATCTCCAGTGCCTCCCCCCCCCAGCTTGAACTGACCTGAAATCTTTCTCCTGGAGGACCAGCTTTCATGAGGATTGTCCTCCATGAAGACAAGCTTCCAAATGAGGGAAGCAACCAACAGTCCTACTCAGCTATGATGCCTGTGAGCCACCACAATGATCAGCATGGCACATTAACCCTAAGGGGGCACTAGTGCCACACACACCTTGGTGGTAACCCTACAGCTCTTTACTCAGCTTTTTTTCAGGCCTTCTCAAAGGATGGGAAACATGCCTAGTACAAGAAACCTAGCCTACTTCTCAGGGATAGATATATCAAAGAAATGTGGGACAGAATCCAAATGGCATACAAATCTTTTCCTTATACCCACAGAGTACAACAGTCTTCTGGCCACATAAAGGAAACATCTCTTCACAACAAACCATTAAAGAAAACTACACATAATCAAAGGGGAGACATGTGGAGGCCAGCTTCAACTGAATATATCAAACAATTGTTAGAACCAGAGGGTTGTAGACTGTCTTCTGAGACTGTGTCTTCTAGAAATGTCAGAAGCTACATCCATAGAGTCTCACAACATAAAGACTGCCTAAACACGAAGTAAAAAGAACCAGAGTAGACATGACAGAGTGAACAGGGAATTCCCTGGAGACCTCAATGCTACAAAAGAACTACAGGCAACTAAGAAGAGCTGATAGGGAGATAAGGAAAGCTGGGAGGGGAAGAAGAGAGCACACCTGCTGGTTATCCACACCAAAGCTCAGTCCTGAAAACATACATACAAGTAGCACTATTCAGACTGGACAGCTTGTATTTCTGAGAGAGAGAGAGAGAGAGAGAGAGAGAGAGAGAGAGAGAGAGAGAGAGAGAGAGAGAGAGAGAGAGAGAGAGAGAGTGAGTTTGTGTGTGTGTAAGATTAACTAATGACAAGGAGGACACAAGTTAGATAGTGAGCAAGAAAGACGTGTATATGAAAGGGTTTGGAGGGAGACAAGGGAAGGGTAAGATGATGTCATTATACTACAATATCAAAAATTAAATACATAAAAGAAAACAGTCCCCTACACCACACACTGCGTGATGGGAGGAATACTAACAGGAAAAGTGTGCCTACTGCGGAGAACAAGAGCTCGAGAAGGATGAGGAAGATTTTGAGGGGCAGTCAGATGCTGCTGCTAGAATGAGGAGGGTCTGTGGCCCTTGGGAAATGCTTGAGCCATGGAGGTGCAAGAGAAGACAGGAATGGGGTATCTATGTGAGATGAACACACAGATATCCCAATGGCTGGCTGTAATGGATAAACAGTAGAGGAGACTGAGGAGCACTGAGGCCACCCACACAGTTGCAAACTATCCAGCAACAGGCCTTGCAGGTCTTGATTCTGTTGGCAGAAACCTAAGGGATGATCCAGTGATGCCCAGAGAAGCGGAGGAGGAAGGAGTTGCTGAGAGCACTGTACAGATCCACAAGGACATCCCACCTTTACAGGCAGCACTTGGCAATTTAAACATCTCTGTGCTTCAGATTGGCAGACACCCCAGACTGAGTTCTCCCTTGTAAGCTATAGCAGAGCAAGGTGGCAGATGCCAAAAGTAAGGTGGGGCAAGCAGCTGTTGGAAAGAAGCTGCCAAAGGCTTAAGTGGCAGGAAGGAATGCAGACAGCAGCTTAGAATCACAGGACAGAAGAAAGGCAGCACCTGAAGAAGCATCATGGCCCAGCAGGCTTCACAGTAGGTGGAAAGAGAGCCTCAGTGGACTAATGACACAAATTCAGGAAAATGGAACCTGTAAGGAAGAACTTTATCAGGGAAGGCCATGACAAGAACTGAATGGTAATTCATGTGTGTTGATGATACAGAACTGTAAATGCCTCCTAACTTATGGAGCAAGTTAATTCAAGGTAATTGTACCTTCAGTTCTGTCTTTCCGCCCATTTCCAGTTTACCTCAGAGATACTCGATTCTAGGAACACCAACAGTGTAACAGGATTCACACTTGTATGACATGTTCACACTGGAATGACATGTTGTTGTTTACTAACTGAAACTGACAAGTCCTAACAAGCCCACTGGAGTCTTTAGACTAGGAGCTCCCAGAGGCTCCTCACATTCCAGCTGACTGCCTCCCCTTCCCTGAGCCCACCAAAACACTGCAAAACCTCTTGAGCCAGAGGACAGCCAAGGAAGCAGACTGTTGAATTACTACCACTTTGCAAAGGACCAAGGGATGACAGACATACATGTGTGAAATTCTGTGCACAGGCAGGGGGTTCAGCTAGGCTTTCTGAAGACCAGAAGGTGAAATTGGACCAGCCCTTGAGCTCTGAGCAGTTTTCAATGGAAAAGTAGGTACACCACACCTCCAGTACACACGTGGAACTATTTATCTTCAGGAAGCAATTCAGACTCTAAAGTGAGCTTGAGTAAGAGACTGCTTGCCATACTTTGGCATGCTCCATGAACAAGAATTTTTAATATGTCTGCACTGCTATTTGTCCATCTTTTGCAGTCTCCATGCCTCCATACACAAAAGTTCAATGACTGTATCTTCTAAGAAGGTCATTTCAGAGGGGACCCCCTTTGCTTAGGGTTTCATAATACAACTAGAGACATGGCTTTGGCTCACAGGCATAGACTCAGAGCCCTCGAATGTCTCCAGAAGTTCTGTCTTCCAGATCATATGGAGACATCTAGATTGACAGAAATGGTCC
This sequence comes from Arvicanthis niloticus, assembly GCF_011762505.2. Taxonomy (NCBI): domain Eukaryota; kingdom Metazoa; phylum Chordata; class Mammalia; order Rodentia; family Muridae; genus Arvicanthis; species Arvicanthis niloticus. Next base: position 15,107,274 of record NC_047679.1, read on the forward strand.
CACACTCATTTCATTTCTGTTTCTGTGATTAAAACATCCTAACTAATAGCAATTCAGGGGAGAAAGTCTTAATTGGCTTACAACTCTAGGTTTTCGTCTCTTGTTGTAGGAAACTCAAGGAAGGACACTGAAAGCATCTCACCTACACTCAAGGACAGACACAGAAAAAGCACAGCAATCCTAGCTTGCTCGCTTGCTATTTGATATCCCATCAGGATGATGATTCAACTACCCTGTAAAGGCCACAAACTGCCAATACCAGAAAGAAAGAATACAGTTTACCAAACATTCCATCAGATACCTGAACTTACCTTGTGTACTAACAGTAATTAATCCAACCTTTCGGGGAAATCGAACTTACACAGAACTTGCACAGAAGTCAAACTTAAGTATATGTGAGGTCCCTAATGCATTTCTCTCGTTCACCTCATTGCTGTTTCTTCCTTGGAACTTGAGTATGTGGACATCAATTAGTTCCCATGTGACATGGTGGAGTAGAAGTCTGGCATCTGCACTAGTGTAATCTACACACCTGCCTTACACTCTCTGTCGTCTGTTTTACTCAGACGTACTTACACTCATGGGTGTGTGTGTGGGGGGGGGGGGTGGATCCTGGGAAGCCATTGTTCTTTATCTGCAATACAGGCAAGCATGGAAGCTTCCTGTCTTTGGGTTTGGACCGCCTTATCTTATACCTTTGATCCAGGAAGCACAAAGGTCAAAAGATGCTGACCTTGGAAATAAAGGCCAGGATTGATACTTGGGTAACTGTATGCAACAGCACATTCTATTGCCCGAGACCACTAATTCATTGACTAGGGTAGTCCTGGGACCCAGACTCTAGGTACATTTTATCCAAAACCTACCTGTGTTCATGTCCTAGAGGCAGGGATGGTACATGTTGATAAACCTTTGTTCTCTTTCTCAAGAAAGGTAGAAGTGAGCATACTTACTCATTGCCTGATGAGACTTGTTCAGAAAGACTTTACAATGCTCTCTCCTCAGTATGTTATTCTTCCATTGAAAGCCTGCTATTATAACTACACAACACTAGCTATTAACGTGAAGATTTCTGGAGTTGAAATGCCAGCTCTTCAGTGCAAGCATCACTACTAAAGCTTTCTGAAATGCCTTCACACAACTCCAGGTTTGCTTTCAATTTTTCCAGGGAGGGGCAAGAAGAGCATTGTAGCTAGCTACTACCATGGGGCTCTGTTCTTCAAGTTTATTTCTGTCCTAACCATATCAGCTGGGGTGCAATTCTTCCTTCCCATTTGTGTGGTGGTGACATTTTTGGAACCCAGTTCTTCTTTGCTGTGCTTAGGAAAGCCTCCTTTGTTGACCCTTTCTCTGTCCTACTGCACAGTCAAACCATGCTTGAGACAACACTTAAAGCCCTGCCCTGGCTCATAGCCACTGCAGCCCATGAGAAAACTTTCATGAGGGCACCTGGGATGGTTTTCTTGCCATTGAGGGGATAGAAATGTAAACCGAATTGTGAGCAGAGAGACAGAAGAATCAGCTATGTTGCCATAGTTCCTACCTCTACAGCACGAGGGTCCTGTAAGGCCTGGTCCTTCTTAGTCCTCTTCGAACAAGGGGGACGATAGTTGTCCTCCTCATTGTCATCTGGTCGTCTTTTCCTGAAAACAGTTTTCAAAGGTAGAAGGACATCTGTCATTCAGTAATTGATCTTGAATGCTTAACTTGTCGCCCTGTGCCAGTACCCAAATCTGGGGGTCTTTTCTAGGAAAGATCTATTCAGTGCTGCTCTGATGGACTTCCATTCTGCAGCAGGTGGCACTAGGCAGTGGAGGAATCACGTCAAACAGAACTCTATGTGTACCCAAAGACCAAGTTCAATTTCCCCAAACCAACATCGCAATTTCAACCACTGTTTCAAACTAGAAACAAAGAATTTTACAGTCAAATGTTAAAACTCTACCTGACCAGACCCTTTATCTTCTTATTCATCCAGTCCAGTTTAACAGCTTCTAAGCCCTGCCATAGGGCAACTCTCAAGATACTTGTGACTTCTAGAGTCTTCTTGGTCTTATGTCCCTTTAGCCAGTGGCTGTGAACACTGAACAGATACAGATTCTTTCTGTGTACTGTCATGTCATTCCTGTTACTATAACAACAATTATTATGTCACTAAACTGCCAGCATCACACCATGGCTGATTACTTTCTTGAAACCATGTCTAAAAGTTGTCTTAATGAAACCAGATATAGTGATTCATGCTTGTATTACCAGCCCCAGGGAGGATAAGGCCTGAAGATCTATCTGTATTTCCATTGTTGCCTAGGGTATAAGTTCCAAGCCAGCTGGACTCTTTTATAGTGAGGCCCTGTTTCAGACAAAAAAAAAAAAGTAACTATCACATTATTCTTCACCAATTTTGTTGGGATATTTACCAGTATAATTCATATCTTTCTATTTTCTTTTATTCACAATGATCTCCCTCTATAGTTCAATTTGTCATCAAGCTCACTACCGTGGCTTGGCTGGTCTTGAATTTGCTGTAATTCTCCTGCTTCACCTACAAGAGTAACAGTCTACTAACCTGAGAGTAAAAGTTTTGCAGAAATCCTATAATTGATTAGAGAAACATTCTTTTTAACTGCTTAATTAGAAACTATCTTAAGTGTTTGGTATTCCTTAGGACTATAAATTTACTGATGTCCATTCTTTAGTTAGTCTTCCATCTTATGCTCATCTTTAAAAAACTCAATGTGCTATGAGACTTTTGGACTATCTTCTCCATTGCCTCTTCCCTCTTTCTATAAGCAGTGTCTAATTGAAAACTGAAAATTGCATGGGAAGTTTAAGCACATCCCTCCCCGGATCTCTTTTCCATGTCAAGTGCTAACCTTTTATAATGAATAAGAATGACAAGAGTGGCTGTAAGGGAAGTTCTCTTGAATTCTGACTCAGTCTCCTCTTCTACAGGATGAGAAAAATCCGTTCACAGTTGAAAGCTTATCAAACTGTTTCTTTATGGCATAGAAGTTGATGATATAGTTAATGTTGTATTATCTATATAGAGTGTTACTAAAAAGAAATTTCTCAGAAGCAAATACAAGATTTTTTCTAGGTATTTCACAATTGCCAAAACAACATCAAAACCTAGTAGCTAGCTTTGGGAAATACACAACATTTCAAAAAAGACTAGCTTCTCTTCACATAATTTCCTGTCAAATAACTGTGTTCTTAATTAAAATAGTATTTTAGTACTTTGGCTTCTAACATCGCATATATTATATTCTTCTGAGCCCTCCTATCTCACCACATGATCCAAATCCCTAACAATTTAAGCTGACTCCAGATCTTGAATACGGTATCAGTTAACCTTGAGATGCTTTCCAAAAATCTTAGTTGCTATGAACTCAGTATGATCCAGGACAGTGTCTGTGTAGAAACACAGCAAATACAGTGAGAGCCAATCGAAACAACACATGAAACAACAATAACAGGTCCACCATACTACCCAAATAAATTTCATGCTGTATAGCATTTACTTAAACCTCGTGTAATGAAGAAAGGCACTTTCAACCTGGAAAGATCTGGGTTATTACCAGCCAGCTACATGTTTTTCCATTAAGTGAACTAACCAGGCTGAAGCTAGTAATATTGATTTTCAAGACAAAATAGTAAATACTATAAAATAGTAAATAAAAAATTATATAGAAAAACTGTTACAACATAATGCTATGAGAACACTGATTAAACACACATAAAAAACATACTGAATATGCAAACATTTTAGTTCACAACACTTACTGAGCACAAACTACAATAAAGATGTTCCTTTGGGTACTGGGTTAAGATAAGCATATATCTCAGCTCCTGCCCTCACAAGACTTCGTGCATGATGATGGCAGGTTTTGGATCATGAGTTACTGTGTTTTGATCTCCTGTTTTACTTAAGCTTTCAACACTTTACATTTTAGTTTTTAAACAAAAGTATGTATACTGTAAAAAAAGTTATTTTTCAAAAATGTAAAACTGAGCTCTAAAGCAGTATGTTAAATATACTTCATGAATAAAAATATCTAAGTTAATTTTTGCAGTGAATTATGAAAGTTTAATCTCTCAGCAATAGGACTAAGGATAAGATTAGCTTTGTGTATTGTATAGTATATGCCTCCCAAGTTTTCTAGAGTGAGAACAAATAGTTGCTACAAAGGATGAATATGTTAAGAAAAAGCCCTGTAAATCCCAGGACACCAGTGGGTCCAAGAAACCAAAAAGATCATTCAGAGAAGCAGACATGCCAAGTTGCTAAGGTATCTAGGCATCCCCATGAGAGAACTAAACATTTGAAACTCTAAAGGGTTGTGTCTCTAAATGATGACTTTTTGCCAAGCTCCTTCCAGAAGGGAGCACCCCAACACACACACACACACACACACACACACACACACACACACACACACACACCCCAGAACCTGCATAGCACTGACACCAGAAGAAAAGGCTTCTCCAGAAAAAGGTTCTACATGGCCCTTTCCAAAGTGAAGGGTGGGGAGAACAGCAGAGAAGCTGCCATGTGTCTCCAATCTTGATGGAAAATCCAATTTTCCAGCTACTTTTCTCTGGAAAATTCAAAAGACTTGGCTAAGGAAGCCAAGTAGTATAAAGGGGAAAATAACAGATGAATTGGAACTAGTGAGGTCTCCAGTGTAGAAGCCCTTCTTAGTCCCACTTTCAGAACCATGGCAACAGCAACAGGAAGTATATGTGCTGCATGAAGCCTAAATGAAAGTGGAAAGACAGGAGAGGAATACTACCTAAGACTGTAGGTTCTAGGACTATAGGAACCCAGAGAGGTCACTTCCAGTCTCTACCCTGGGGCCTGCCTAAATAATCCTTCTAAGGCTGTTGTGGCCTGCAGGCTAAGGATCTGGAGCACTGATATATAAAACATACTACCCAATTTATTCCTGTGGTGCCAGAAGTGAGAAGTGTACAAATCCCCTGGACATATTCCTCCCACTCTGGTGCTTCCACTGTCTTCTTTGCAACCCTCAATCTTTAAAACTAACTGCCTATCTTGGTGCCCACAACACTGAGAAGGCTACCAGTGGATCCTCTTCCCAGGGACATTCTCATTTTCTCCTGATAAGTCTCCCTGCTTGTGGCCATGCCCCAAGCAGCAGGAAAGATGGTGTTCCATGCTGTCCTTTTCTTTCATCCTCCTGGCTCATCACCAGTAGTTCTTCTGGCCTTCTAACTCCCTAATGGTTCCACATCATATCCACAGCCTTCAACATCCTATAGGTTTCCACTCTACTGGCCACAGTTTTCTTACCATATGCCAGACCTGTAGTTATGAACTCATAAAAACATTTGTGCTGCTCCTTTTTTCCCCTCCTCACTAACTTGTAAACTCCCAATAACAAAGTCTGTATTCCTACTCCTCTGCTTACAGTAGCCTTCCATGAGCCCCAACACCAACTCTCACTATGGTATTCATTAACCATTCCTTGAATAACCAGAAGCAAGTGCTGGTTAAATGGTTAAGTTGGTAAACTGCTTGCCCCAGTGCATACTTTATAATCCCAATGCTGGGGTGCCAAAGAGGGTGGTACTAGGGGAGACAGACAGACTCCTGAAACTCACTGGCCAGCCAGTTTTGCCAGATGTTCAGTTCTAGGGTCAATGAGAAACCCGATCTCAAAAAATAGATCTCAAGGTCAAGGCCTGCCTGGGCTACAGAATTCATGGTCAGTCTGTGCAGCCTAGTAAGATATTGTCAGGTGACCCAATCTGTCACTTTGTGACAACCAATCCTAGAAGGAGTTGTGAAGAGAGCAGAATTGGGAAGCAGAAATGAAGCGTGTGACCTGTGAAGACGTGGCTGTTAATTTCCCCTTGGAAGAGTGGGCTTTGCAAGATTCTTCCCCATAAAAGCTCCACAGGCATGTGATGCAGGAAACCTTCAGAAACCTGGTGGCAACAGGAACAGCAGAACTTTGAAGATGACTTTCCAGGAAAAAATCAAAGACATCAAATCATAGAGACTCTGAACATAATAATTACTGTGGGAAAAAATTCAGCTGAATTCTAGATACCATTGTGAACAAGAAAATCCTTGTAGAGTAAAACCATATGAAAGGCAGGTATGTGGAGATGGAGATATCCTTTATGTTCATTCATCCCTAAATGTTCACATCACAGCTCAGAATGAAAATCATCCAGATTAGGAACAGAAAAAGAAACGGAGGAATATAAAAAATGTGGGCATGCCTTTAGTTCTCCTCAAAGGTTTCTGAGTCATGTACGGATTCACACTGAACAGAAACTGTGAAAGTATATGGAATGGGAAAGCTGTTGGCTGTTATGGTTCCCTGTGAAAAAGGTCACAAGAGAGAGCTACTTTAAAGGACAGAATGAGAAGGCTCTATTATCCTAAGACCGTTTTAACAAAGATGACAGCACATAATGAAGAAAATTCATCAATGTTAAATGCCTGGGAGCATGTCTGTTCAATAAAGAAATATAAAACAACACACTCTGGTTAGAAATCTTGATTAGAAGAGATACACAAAATCATCAATTTACCAAAAGAGAATAAATAAACAATGGATCAAAACCACATAAATGTGCAAGATAATTTATCATTTATAATAATGTCACAAACCTGGTGACACTCCTCATTCAGTAGAGTGGCACCAACATTAAATAGCACGAAGCACTTGATACAAAACAATCTGTGCACAAGGCTCCCAAAATTATATAACTTGCAGATTTTCTGAAAGTTTTCAATATATCGCATCTATAAGGTACTTCACTGTAAAAACAGATCTTATGACTATCCATTTTCTTTCATTCTTGAAAATAAGTGTTAGGTAAAATAATTCTCTAAGGCAGTGGTTCTAAACCTTCCTAAAGTTGCAACCCTTTAATACAGTTCCTCATGTTGTGGTGACCCACAACCATAAAATTATTCCCATTGCTACTTCATAACTGTAATTTCCTACTATTGTGAATCATAATGTAAATATCTGATATGCAGGATATGATATGTGATACTGGGTTGGGACTCAAACCGTGGTTTGAAGATTGCTGTGCGAAGGTTTACTTAAGCAGCAGAGTATTAGTAACTTACCAGGCAGTACCTTTTTTTAATTTGGTTGTAAACTAATTGCAATTAATGAACATTTGAGAAATTTGATGCTTTTAAAAGATTTATTTATTTTATGTATGTTGGTATACTGTTGCTGTCTTCAGACACACCAGAAGATGGCATCAGGTCCCTTTATAGATGGTGAGCAAACATGTGGTTGCTGAGAATTGAACACAGGCTGGAAGAGCAACCAGTGCTCTTAACTGCTGAGTCAGCTCTCTAGCATGTTTTGTTTTTTAAATTGCTGGGATTTTCCTATTAGCCTCATGCAACCGGTTCATATTCTCTCTCTCTCTCTCTCTCTCTCTCTCTCTCTCTCTCTCTCTCTCTCTCTCTCTCTTACACACACACATACACACTCACACTCTTCAGATCAGATGAACCTTTAGTTGGTTTTAATATTACTTGAGATATATATTTTCCTCAGAATATATTTCTGTATATATTTTTGAGAACTTTTAAACTGTTTATACAATGTTCAAATTAATAAATGTTATATTTCTCAGATACAAAGATCTCTGTAAGGTAATCATCAACTACATCAAGTATACAAGTATTTTTAAAAGAGGGCTTGGGTTTTGGCCCTCTTTTATAGCTCAGTGGTCAAGTGCTTGTGTAGTATCCATGAATCCTTGGTTCACTCCCTAGAACTGAATATAAAATTAAAAAGTAAAAAACAAAAAAAAACCCTCATGTACATATATGTTAAAGGCATGAAAAGACACCAGTTCTCAAAGAATTTTAAAGATATTATTTTCATCTCTACTTAGAGTAATCCACAAAGGGTACATTGTCTAAAATTAGGGAAATTGTTTATTTATGGTATTTGTTGTATAATTAATTTTTATAGTTTAAGAAAAATATAGGAATTTAAAGATACACCATGAAAGATATGTATGCTAGATTACAAAGAATTTGAATTTCTGAAAATGTATTAATTATTTAATATGAAAATTTCAGAATTCAGTATTAGATAACATACTTTGAGAGAGTATACTGGTAGTATTGGAAAGTGAAAAAATTAATGTGATATACAAAACACACTGAAATAAGATGTTTATGAGCATTTCAATAATGATTATTTCCCTTATTATTTTCTGTATGTTCCAAATTACAATAGAAATGAATTGTCAAGTTAGCAAGATGGCCCAGTGAGGAAAAGTGTCTGCCTCCAAGGCTGTAGACCTTAATTCAATTCCCAGGACCCATATGATAAAAGGAGAAAAACAATTCCCAGAACATGTCACCTGAATTACACATGCATACGACGACAATGTGCAGACAAACACACACACATATCCACACACAATTTTAATTTTTAAACGTATTTTATATGTATGGATGCTTTCCTACCATGTCGTTTGTGCACCACATGCATTCTTGGTTCCAATGGAGGCCAGAAGACAGTACTGGATATCCAGAAACTAGAGTGATAGATGACTGTGAGCAGTCATGGAGGTACTGGGAATCAAACTTAGGTCCTCTGAAGGAGCAGCCAGTAGTCTTAACCAATGAGCCATCTCTCCAGACACATTAAAAAAATTTATAGTATCTGGGCAGTAGTGGCGCACGCCTTTAATCCCAGCACTTGGGAGGCAGAGGCACGTGGATTTCTGAGTTGGAGGCCAGCCTGGTCTACAGAGTGAGTTCCAGGACAGCCAGGGCTACACAGAGAAACCCTGTCTCGAAAAACCAAAAAAAAAAAAAAATATATATATATATATATATATATATATATATATATATATATACACACACACATACATAGTAAAAAAGAAAAAGTCATAGAGTGAATGTGTGCTGAGATCTCCTCAGTAGATTAAGCAAGGAGTACCAGCCCTATCCATCTAAACAATAAAGTCAGGCTACCAGAAGACAAATGAATGCAGATTTAAAACATTTTACCATGCAAAAATAGATGCCCTCTCTAAGTGAGAAATGGTAGAACTGTGATTAGTGAAGCCATTACACATTCTCTGTCTCTGACTCTGTCTCCCCTACTCCCCTCTCTCCCTCCCTCCCCCTCTCTCAATCTCTCTCTCTAATCCAGAATAAATGAGTCTGCAGAGAGGAAGACTAGAACAATATGCCCTACATACACTACCAAAGTCCACATGGAAAAAATAAGAGACTGTAATAAAAAAAAAAAACCCATACTATGCAAAATAAAGTCCCAATCCTCCATGCTTCTAATCTGTGTCCCAGCTCCAACCTACTTCCTCCCTTGGAAGTGTATTCCTTTCTGATAAACTGCATCTATTTCTGCTGTTACCTTCATTCCTTTGTTTGGTTCCTCACTGAAACACAAGAACCTGGAAATCTCAGCAGATGGCCACAAAACCCCAATTTCCACTGCTATCACAGGTGCCTATAATCTCAGCACTGGGGAGATTAAGGATCCCCAGGAGTTCAAGGTTAGTGTGGACTATATAGCAATTATCAGGTTAGCCAAGTCTACATATGCATATATATGCTTCATATAAAAATAAGAGATAACTACTATACATAGTAGCAAATACTGTTGATATCAACAAGAATATACCCACAGCCAGATAACAAGCTAAAAAAAATCTTTTGACTATTTATGGAAAGCACCATCTACCTGAAACAGGCATTTATTTACTGCTTTTAACACATGATTCTAGAGACAGCACACCACATATGTGGAGTCAGTTATCAATAGATCAGGAAACATGAAAGTGAACATAAAGTTTTACCAATAGCCACTGTCAATCTCTAGACAATGCAGTGGTTTAGAGGATGCTTTTGGCCCTGGAATCCAAGGATGAGTAAAAGACACATCCAATTAAGAATGGCAAACAGCAAGCAAAGATTTTTTTTGTAAACTGTAGAATTTAGAATACTGGCCGCTCTTCCAAAAGACCAGGGTTCAATTCCCAGCACCCATGTGGCAGCTCACAAACTCCAATTCCAGGTAATCTGACACCCTCACACAAACATACATACAGGCAAAACACCAACACACATGAAATAAAAATACATTTAAAAAAGAAAGAAAACTGCAAAGACTCAAGAGTTTTATGAAACATTACATGCATTAAAAACAATTATGGAGAAGAAATGCTCCTGTATTTAACAAATGCTGGTGTTGAAGATAGACTACTAAACATTGTCCTGTAAATGTCCTGGGGGGGGGGGGAACTGGGGTGAGGGGAGGGCATAACTTGTAAAGCTCCTGTCCTTAGGACAAATTCTTTGTTGTTTAACATTTACATAGAATTCAAGGGTTATTTTTGAGTTTTCCAAATCAGGTCTGAAAGAACTTTGTCAATCCTGTTGCTCATTTACTAGGTAGGACCAACCCACCATAGGCTAATTAGGTATGTGCATATTATGGTAATTTGCAGTAATTGTATGGTTAATGGGACAAACAGCAATAATTCCAGATTTTGTTTTAATGTGCAAATATGGGTGTCAGTATGCTTTAAATATAAATGCATGGGGAAAACCTCTAAAGCAAGAATCACCCAACAGAATTAATAGTGATCATGGGGTGATGGGACTGTGGCTAAAAACTGTTTTTATTTTTATCTTAGCCACTCTGATGGGTGTAAGATGGAACCTCAGAGATGTTTTGATTTGCAGTTCCTGATGACTAAGGACTTTGAACATTTTTTTAACTGCATCTCAGCCATTCAAGATTCCTCTGCTGAGAATTCTCTGTTTTGCTCTGTACCACAATTTTTTAATTGGGTTATTTGGGTTGTTAGTGTCTAACTTTTTGAGTTCTTTGTAAATTTTGGATATTAGTCCTCTCTCAGATGTACTCAATGGGGGTGACCTTAGCTGTGACTCACTACACTGAGAATAAAGAACCTGAAGAGGCCACACCTCCTGTTGTCAGACAGGAGCCCAAGTGGAACAACAGGGATACCAACACACAGAAAACTTTCAACCCAAAATTTATCGTGTCTACAAGAAATGCAGGCATGAAGGATGGAGCTGAGACTGAAGGAATGGCCAACCAATAACCAGCCTAACTAGAGACCATCCTATGAGCAAGCACCAATCCCTAATATTACTAATGATACTCCGTTATGCTTGTAGACATAAATCTACCATGGCTGCCCTCTGAGAGGCTCCACCCAGCAACTGACTCAGACAGATGCAGACAGCCACAGCCAAACAGTGGAAGGAGCATGGGGACTCTCATGGAAAAATAGGAGGAAGGATTGTGGACCCCAAAGGAGATAGGAACTCCACAGGAAGACCAACAGAGTCAACTAACCTGGACCCCTGGGGCTCTCAGAGTCTGAATCACCAACCAAAGAGCATACAGGGAGTGGATCTAGGCCTCCTCACTCTTATGTAGCAGTTGTGCAGCTTGGTCTTCATGTGGCTCCCACAGAACTGGAGCAGGGCCTATCACAAAAGCTGTTGCCTGTCTGTGAGATATGCTCTTCTAGCTGGGCTGCCTTGTCTGGCTTTAGTGGGAGAGGTTATGCCTAGCTCTGCAGAGACTTGAAAAGGGGGGTGGGGTGTCAGGGTAGGGGGTGGGGAAGATACTGGGGGTTTCTCTCCCTAGGAGGAGAAGGGGAAGGGGCTGGGGGGAGGGGGAAATGATTGTGGTAAGGTGTGACCAGGAGAGAGGCACTGAGCAGGATGCAAAGTAAGTAAAAAGTAAAATTAAGTTGTTTTTTTTTTTATATAAAAAAAATCTCATTAATACTCCCAGAAAATGTCTAGAATGCAGTGAAATAAAATCTATTTGCAAACGTGCATAAATTGCAAGGCCAGAAGGAAAAAAGAATGAGTTCCTAGGCTGCACCACTAAAGCAAGGGCAACTTGGAAAGAACAGGGCTTCGTCCAAGACACAGGGAGTTGTTTGGAGGCAATCCTGAAGTTGGTAACTTAATCTCCAGCTCCAAGACAGCAACTTAAAAAAAAAAAAAAAAAAAAAAAAAAAAAAAAAAAAAAAAAAAAAAAGCCTCCATACTAGAAGGAGGCTCTACAGTGAGGATTTTTTTTTTCCACATGCAAAGGGAAGGTGCAGAGAGGCCCACTGCATCTGGAAATACTGCCATGTAAGGGTTGGAGAAGCATATAATAAGCATTGACATCAGAGAAAAAGACCATCTTTTCCTAGAATTTCTGCTGCCAGCCAATTAAATAAAGATGAAAAAGCCAACCTACTGAGACTGACCAGACAGACCATACTGGAACCTGCCCAAATAGCTAAGCAGTCTACACCAATAAAGGAAGCCTTCCTTAGTTCCGCTCACAGACACATAACAACAGCATAAGAAAGTCCCTACCACATTTGAAAGATGTTGCTCCTTGTAGTATAGTACTGGCAAATTCCAAGTCCTTGCACAGGAGTCCTGAGAGGCCCTGCTAGTCTCCCTTCGGAAGCAGGCGGACACTTTCCTTTGAATGCTGTGGTTCTCTGCCGGCCAAGGGATGCAACCGCTGAGGCAGAATGGGACTGCTGATAAGTAGGACCTACTTCCCAGGAGGCCACGTGAGAGGTGTGCCAGTCCCTGGACATACTCCTCCCACTCTGCCCAGCCTTTGATACTTATTCTCATGTGGCTGCGCTCACTGGCTTCCCTGCAGCCTTCACATCCCCTCTAACCCTAAAGGCCCACCTCATGGTCCAGGACACAATGCAGGCAGCCAATGGAGCCTTCCCTCCTGGGGACCCCACTTATTCCTCTCCAAAATCTCCTACTGGTGGTTATGCCCCAAGCATGCTACTGTCCAGTACCCGCCAAGCACTCCTACTTACGTCTCTGCTTCTGGACAAGTATAAGAATAATAACAAAGCTTTCTTAATTATTTTAACTCAATCCTCAAAGAAGTCAACGGTGGCAAAAAAGCACATATTTACTTAAGGGGGCCTTAAACAGTACTGTGAGCAAACAGGGCCCCATGAAGGGTAGAACTTGGCCCAGGCTCAAGAGACCACCCTTTCCAGTCCAAGCTCCACCAGCTTCTCCTGTTTTCCTGAAAAACAAATAATCCAACAAACAAAAGTCCTTTTGTTCTCTGGCTGTTTCTTCAGCTTTAAGAACCAGAGGGTAGCACCAACTAGGTAGGAGAGTTTAAGAGAAGAAGCCCTTTCATCTACAATGCCTCCTCATCCCACCAGACACCCATTCCCCAAGAAAGTTTCTTGCACTTAAAAGTGTTTGAAATCTACTGGTATCACAATCTCTCTAAGCTTTCCTCCCAGTGTCCTGAACAGAAAAGACAACAGACAAAAGAAAGAAAGAAAATGAGTAAACTTAACCATCCCTAGGAGTGACTCTATGTACACCCAGAAGTAACCACTATGCTAATTTAGTCTGTAATACTGATAAGCTGCTACCCAGGCACAAACTTAACCATGAGATATTTTAAAAAATCATCTTTTTTCAAGGTAGTATATCTTTGCTTTCTACCTTCTTAGACTCCCTACATCATATCTGCATTTATCCCTGAAAAACAAATCTCTACAGAGTTGGGTCAGGTTCTTTCATGTGATTGTGTATAGCTTATCTTTTCCAAACAGCACAAGACGGTTTTTCCTAAATTCAATTATCTGGCATCATAGATTATGGACTGTTGTAGCAGAATTCTTTGTCTGCCATTTTGAAGATGTAAGGAAAATTTTGCTCTCCCTAACAGTGTGCTTCCAGAGCTGGTGGTCTTGCGTGGCTAAGACTGAGTATATATCCTTTTAAGAATCAAAGCCCACAAGCTTCCTGATGTAATAAAATACCAGAACACATGGTCACGAGTGGAACCTGTGTTATAACAGGACCAGCTGGTCCCAAGAAGGGGACCTATGTGTTTTATCCCCTGCAATCTTAGTGTGGTAAGATTGTTCAGAAATATCCAGCTCAAGGAATTGTGACGTGAAATGGGGGAAGGGGATTCATATTAACTTGTTTGCATCCAGGTATGGTTTCTTGTGATCTTTGAGTGGTCGCAATTTCCTGAGACTTGAGGAAGGGTCTCCTGAGCATGAGGGTCTTCAGTTTTTTCAACTGAGACACACACCAAGGAGAACCCTGAGATAGATCAACAATAGTGCTGAACCATGGTTTACCCAGTTTACATAGGTCAGGGAGGCAAGTATGCAACTATAATCTTTGATCTTTCTCAGATTATAAATTTGCACACAGAAATATCTGGAGTGCATGGCTGACAGAATGGTCCTGGAGAAATGTTTGGGTTCTTTTACTGTTCATTTATTCATTGTTTGTTGTTGTCTCCTACCCCTTTTTAGCATAACTGGGTACTCAGCCCACAGATTTAATTGTACTGCACAAATACAAAGCTACTTCCAGCTGCAATGTAATTAATTAATGTAAAATTAATATCACACAAAATCTTAAAAATACATTTTCACAGAGTATATAATAGTGTACAGGTCTTAAATGTATGAAAAGGCACTGAGTCATAAATAACTTAAAAGACATTTTTAAAAACGAAGACAACAAATTCAAATCTCAACATAGTAACATTTTGAAGGTTAACAGTAATCTCAGTATACAATGATGCAGATACTGGCAAGGTTTTTGGTCAAAGGAGTTTTGTAGTATCTGTCCACTTGGCAGAAAGCCACAGAAGGCTCATTGTTTAAAATGAGGGCAATGATGTCCTAACAATGTTTGTCATAGCATTATTTTTTCTTTGTCAGACACAATGAAGGAACTGTTAATCATGTTATAGAAGATGATATGATAGAATTGGGAAATTTGAATTTTAAGAAAATATAGATGGTAGGCTGGAGTGGCATATGCATTTAATCTCATCATTCAGGAGGCAGAAGTAGGCAGATCTCTGAGTTCAAAGCCAGCCTGGTCTACAGAGTGAGTTCCAGGATAGCCAAGGCTACACAGAGAAAACCTGTCTCAAAAAAGAAAAAAGAAAGAAAGAAAATATGATAATTACCTAATAGGAAAAAAACTACTCCATAATCTAATATTGAACAGTATATTACCACAATTATGTAAAAATGAATGCAATATGCAAAACACGTTAAGAAAAGATTACACTTTTTCATTTATTCTCTTCCATATATACCAAAGTGACTACAACAGAAATGAATTAGAAAGTCAGGGTGGTGACACACTTCTCTGATCCCAGAACATGGGAGGCTGAGGCAGAAGACTAGAAACAGACTGAACCCCACAAGCTTACCCTATTTAAAAATAACTACCTAAATGAGCAAACAAAAGACACTGCCATTTCATCACATGGAATTAATGATAAATTAATAGTGAATATGTGAAAAACATTTCTTCAGCAAGTCTTGTAAACTCCCACACCTACTGGACAGGATCAAAGAAGCAGTCAGCCTTCTCCATGGGGACAATGAAGTAAAACTGCCAGATGACAGAGAAAGCAAGTAGAACTCCTGTGGGTCTTCTCTCAGTGCTGACATTCCTTTTAAGGTGGAAATGGGAGAAGTTATGGTTAGCAGAGCTACCACTCCCACTTGAATACAAGCCACACCTTGTATTCATCTCTTCCTTTGATAATGTCATTACTGCTGACCCACCCCTTTAACTCCAGAAGGTCAAAGACAACTGCTTGTACAACTATCAGCTCTGCCCTCATGGGTGAAGGTTAAATATATGTGCATGTATGGGCAGCTTTGATGAATCAGGATCTGTGGGGCCCAGTCCTTCTAGTGAGAATATAAAAAACATGTAATTGTGCTAAATTACCACAAGGGATATAGGGAACAGAAATATATTGGAGTCCTAGAGGGTAGTGAGTTTAACAAGTAGTTAGGAGACTATTCAAACATGTACTTAGAATTTGGGGTTTTCAAAGCATTTTGATGCGGACTTCCTTGGAATAGTGGAAAAACGAAAGGAGATAGCTAAAACTGAGTGGCTCAGGAAAGAGGACTAGATGGGACTGTCAGCTTTGCACAGAAGAATAAAATGGTGGAACATAGGCTTCAATGCTAGCAGGGAGGCAGCAGTACTTCAGTGGTAGTGTGCTTCAAGCTCTAAGCTCCACCCCCAGCAGAGAAGTGTGGGGTAGGGTAGTAATAATAATTATATATCTGGAAACCACAACCATAATTTAAAAGAAAACATTCATAATATATGTGTCACTGTGGGATTAATTTCTATACCTGTAACATTAAATCAATTTTTCAAAAATGCATACATAATGATAACTGCACAAGAAAAAAAGTTCACGCAGAATGGGAATTAACCTTCATGCAAAATGTACTCATAAAATAAAAAGGTTAGACTTATGTAGTATAATATTGTCAAAATCAAATTTAATTAATATAAAAAGTTTGCACTTGTGAAGCCTATAAATCTGCTTCTAGAAATATAAGAATGTATGAAAATATTCTTTGTAATTTACAGAAGTATCTTTGAAGAATGTATTAAGATTTTCCTCCTTGATTCAGTTCACTCAAAATTACATAGTGCTTTTCCTACTGAAAGGTAGGAATGAGAACAGCAAAAGGTTACATCACAAAAGGAGATTTTACCATACCCAGGCTTAAGTAAATAAATAAATAAATGCTAAATAAATAAAATGCTGGTTAAAAAAATCTCTCCCTACTTTGCATGTCAAGGCAAATAGTAGAGAGAGCAATAAGGTGACATCTAGCAGGGAGGAATCAAACTAAGAACCTGTTGCACTATTTATGCAGGCTATCAACACTCAAGCACATATTAAAAGCATCACCCTTCATATTTGTGGCAACTGTGGCACACAGATGTGGACTCACATTCTACATGATACACTCTTTTTATATTTTGGTGCTAAATACAAGAACAAAAGGCACACTGGGAAGGAATGTAAACCTGGAAATAAAGGTGGTTTGAAATTCCAGTAAGGTACTTATTACATACTTTAAATGGAAAGAAAAGACATGTAGGAAACTGTTTAAGCACTACAGGATATTATGAAATGTCACATTGTATTTGTAAACAAAATTGCCCTGCCGAAATCAAACACTAATTCATATATACAACATAAATATTTAGAACACACTGCTAGCCACTTTATGTGCTCAAAAATCAATGGTGAGTAAAAAAAAAAAAAAAAAAAAAAACTAGTACAGAGTTTGTCCTTAGCAACAATACTTTTATAATATTTGATATTGAGATGGGGGTTGTGGGTTGTTTGTATTTTTCACATCAGTTATTAAATAATTTTGTCACACTGAAGAAAACCTTCAGGTGACGATGTGACTCAGCAATTACATATGTCAATGGAATTTTCTCTTATTTTCTAAATAAGTTTTTAAGATGCTAAAGAGAAGGTATAAATATGCACCCCGGTATGTTTAAAAGACCCGCATGGATTAGAAAAACCTCCGAGGCAATTACCATAAAAATGCAATTAATGGTGACCACAGGGTGATGGAACTGTAGGAAAAAACCTGTTTTCATTAACACTTTACAGAAAATATCCAAACGGAAGTGAAACGAAGTCTATACTGAAAGAATACATTGATAAAGGTCGACAAACCCCAGGGAAAGCAGAGGGTAGAATAATAAGGCTTTTCAGAGACGCTAAAATACAAGTAGCTACAGTGTCTAGGATGCCTCACAACAGTAAAGCCAACTTGAAAAATAAAGGGATTTTTTTCTAAGGCTGTGAATATCAACAAGGTAAACTCTAGAATTTATTAACTCAACTGCCAGTTCCAGACAGGCAGAAATCCTACTGGGAAAAAGGAAGGGGAGGGGAGGAGAAAGGGTAAGAAGAGAAGGGAAGAAGGAAAGGGGAAAAAGCCTCTTTAGTTTAAAAAGACTCACAGTATTTTTTCAAACACATAGGGCAGAAGAGAAGGGGCTATATGGCACAATACTGCCATCTAAGACTTAAAAAAAAAAAAAAAAAAAACAGACAGGCACCCACATCGGAGGATCGTCCATCTTCGGAGGATCATCCATCTTTTCCGCTGCTTTTCTGCCCACAGCCCATATGATGAAGGCTGGGAAAGACAGGTGAGATGAACAACACACAACACACTCAAACCTGAGCAGGGGGACTGGAGAACCATTCAAACAAAGGAAGCCTCTTTTAAGTCCCGCCCGCGGAACCATGGCAACAGCAACAGGAAGTCCCTACCACATTGGAATGATGAACTCTTCGTAGGGAAGGATTGGCTGGTTCAGAGTCTGCACGCATATGCTGGGAAGGTTGCTGCCAGTCTGGCTCGAGTCTTCTGCACTTTCCTTCTAATGCTGTAGTTGCCTGTTGCCTAAGAGACGCGATTGGTGATGTCCAGAACCTGTTCCCGACAGCCTCCTGCGTCTCACGCTCAAGACGCATACAAGGACATGCTCCTCCCACTCACCCCAGCCTCGAACCCACTTCTGACGCACTCACTATCCTCTCGGCCCTCACTTTTCTTAATCTAACTACCCACAGCGGTGTCCACGACGCTAAGCAAGCCGCCACTGGAACCTCTCATCCTTTGGGGCTTTCCCACACAGGTCACACCTGAGCAGCAAGGAAGAGCATGCCTATAGGTCCAATAATGGATAGGCCCCCTCCCTGTATCTGAGCTCCCAGAGGCAATGACGAGTAATATCATAAAAGCCTTCTGAATTATTTTAGCTCTATCCTAACATAACGGGAAAAATCATATTTTGTAACAAAAACAGGTTCCATTTTTGAATGGAATTGTTTACCACCTTTTTAATGAAAGGTTTGCAAAAAAAAAAAAAAAAAAAAAAAAAAAAAAAAAGACAGGCAGACACACAGTTCTTTACTTTTCCTGGGGTCTCCTGGGGTCCAAGGCAGGCATTGGACCAGGGTCAGAGAATTTCCCTTCCATCTTAGCTCCATAGTCCCTTTATTCTGAGGCAAGGTAATAAGAAAGGCCCTGCTTCTACTACTTGCTCCCTCCATGCACCGTACTCCCCCAGTACGCCACGAGTAAAATCCCCGAGATTTTAAAGGTCTACATGCTCTCTAAGCTTTTCTTTCTACTCACCTAGACAGGCAGAAAAATAATTTGAGAATTTGGATATTACAAAAATGAGTGAACTCTACCATCCTGAAGAGTACCAGCCATCCAAAAGTAACCTGTAAGCTTAGGCTACAACACTGATATGCCTTCATATTAAGAGAGTATCTGAAGAAAAAATTTCACTTTAAAGTTTTTTTTAGTGCCACACCATGTCCTACGTAGACAGTATGGTGGTACATAGACTGTAACAGCACTAAAAACTACTAAAGTCCATAGATATTTGAGTCCTTCCATTTCAGGTGAGGGGTTTTTTTTTTTGTTGTTGTTGTTTTGTTTTTTGTTTTTTTTAACAAACAAAAAAAACAAAAGGCTAAATTTTCAAATAGTAAGCTCGTTGTGCTTTTTCCAGTATGAAGTTCCTAATGGCAATGTAGGCCATGCTATTTTGTTACAGCACCCTTTCTGATTTAAGGTGCATGGGGAAACCTTTACTTCTAAAGTCATGAAATAAAGTAGCAAAGGCCCTGTACACCTATCCTCAATAAGTCAATTAAACAAAGTAACAGTAAAAAGTGGAAAGATTTGGTTACTGCAGTCACGGAGGGCAGAAGGGCACAGAACTCCAGTGATCTGCCCCCAAGCCCATCTTCCAGTGCATAGAAGTGACATTTAGGTTTAAACAAAGGGCAAAAAATATGCATAACTAAGCTGTCCTGGTTGTGATGTGGTCCCAGCCCCTCATAGTTTAGGCTCTTACAAGGCTAGTCTGACAAGTCATCAGAACTGTAGGAACTCTATGTTCAAGAGGTAGGTTCTCCCTCTGGATGGCACTGAGCTGAAGTATTTTAGATCCCCAGAATAAGATTCCTGGAGAGATTCCAATTCCTTGAGGTCCATTGCTCAACAGCCAAAAGGAGCAAATGTTTAGCATCTCCTTAAGATATCTTCATCCCTACCTGGACACTTAGATAAAGAAATATCAGATTACTTAGGAATGAAACTTGCTATTTCCCAGAAGGAAAGTATATGTGCTCTGTCCTTGTCTGTAATCTTAGCTTGGGGGGATTATTCAAATGTATCCAAGGCAAAATGTCACAATGTAAAAATTAAACAAGTGACTCAAATTCAGTATTTTTTGTGAACCGGTCTCAAGTAGTCCATGCTGACCTCCAACTATCTACATAACTGGCTACCTTGAACTCCTAAATGCTGGGATTACAGATGTGTCCCACCATATCCAACTGTCACTTAAATGTAAATTGTTTTTCAACTGATATGCATATGAGGCTAGACAAGAAGCAAGATGGTAGTTTATCTAGGGCAGAGAATGGAGTCCGTGATCTACAGGGAACCACCCCAGGTGTGTTTTTGAGTTTCTGAGAGTAGTTTTCCACCACCTTTTAAATATTTATTTATGAGATATTCTCCCTTTTTGTCATTACTTTTTGCTGAGCTGGGGACTGAACCCAGAGCCTTGAAGTGCTAAGCAAATGCTCTAACACTGAATTTATAGTCTCGATCACAAAATACTCATTTTAAGTTAACAGTATCTTATATGATATCTTGTATGTTCATCTTTTATATAAAAAGCATGTGAAAACAGATGTATAGGTCTTAAATGAAAATGTAAACCTTTGATGTAATTTATAGGCAAGTCTCAATTTAGTAACATTTAAAAGGGTAGCAATTAATCTCAGGCTATACTAATACAGACTCATACAGAACAGATGAATGGTCTCAAAGGAATTTTGCAAAATGTATCTCAGAACAGTCTCAGCAGGAGCCAAGAGATTCTAAAAAGAAACACTTGAGCCCCTGCCTAAGAAATAGGAATTTACCAAGAGTCTCATTTTGGGAAGGCAGATGCTGACCCCAGGTGCCAGTCAGAGAGGGAGCTTGTCTCCTGGAAAGAGCTTTTGCCTACTGCTGACAGTTTATATGGATGACCTTGCAGACCTGACAGGGGTGTGTCAATGATGAGCAGGATCATCTGGTCAGTAATACAGAAGTCTCGCCTTCTGCTGAATCCTAATGTTAGGACCTCCAAAATGGGCATGCCTAGACCTCTTTATTTGTTCCCCTTTCCAAAGTGGCCAAACTGAAATCTTCACTGTTACCTGTCTCCCTAATTGGCTTATTGATAATAGATGGTTGGCAGAGCCTATCTTATTTAGGGCTGCTAAAACCAGGTTGCTGTAACCCAGCAACTCCCAGGAATATGTCAACTTGTAGAACTGAACTTGAGAATTATCATCTCAAATGTGGATAAGGATTTATTAACAATATTTTTTGTAGAGTAATAGAAAGAATGTCTCCCCAGTGGGAAATCACTCTGCATACTTCATAATTAAGAAATTAATGAAAAAAAGCTCTTTATGGCACTTGTCCAGCTCTGGCTAATGCTCAGAGGATCTAGCCAAAAAAAATTTTTTTAAATAGTTGTTAGCCAGAGTCATCTTGCCCATCTGGTAGAACTGTGCTCTTCCTGATGAAAGCAGAGAGGACTTAATGGCAGACCAGGACCTAATGGTTGTTAACCCTGCACTGCCCCCTTAGAGGCATGTCCTTTTTAATAGCTGGTTCTAAGTCAGGGTTATTCCCTTTTGTTATAGGAATAGAGCCTAACTGGAAGTCAATCTTGGTGAGTGAATATTAGCAGAAACTTTCCCAGCAACCTGAAACTTCACTAGTGGTCTAGACTCTTCTTTATCAGTTTCCAACAAGTCATGTTAATACACTAGTTATCTTCCAGTTTTATTGGAAGGCAGCACTCATTTAGCTAAATTTTCCTCTGTGCCACTTAATACTTCCTAAGCAAGCTCCCTAGAAAATCCTTCATAGCATCAATTTTTACTACTTCGAGTTTCTCCTGCATCAGTTGCATTGTATTTTTTTTTATTTCAGAAACATTTTAAGTATTTTATAAAGGATAACATATGCAGAAGTACTGGATTCTGTGTTTCAATGAAATATACTAATTACCTAATAATAAACTAAACAACTTCAGAATTCAGTATGGGGTACTATATTACCTCAAATACCAAAAAACAAAAACAAAAACAAAAAAAAAAACAACCAGAATATGATATACAAAACATGTTGGAAGTATGGAACCTATTACAAGGGATTTATGTGAGTAGCTAGGTCACGGTTATTCTTTTTCCTTCTATCTTGTCTGTGTATTACAAAATTACTACAATAGATGTTTCCTGTTAGGCTAAATATGATGGCACAAGCTTGAAATTATACCTCAAGAGAGACTATCAAGATAATGAGACTTCTAAGCTAACTTGGCTAAATAGCTAGACATTGTCTCAAAATAATATACCAAAAATATATAAAATGCCATTTTAGAGTAAGGGATTAATGATGGAGTGAAGGTATGAGGAAAAATGGCTTTGTAAACTCCTACAATCCACTGGATAGACTCAAGGGGGCAGTTCGGCCTCTTCATAATGACAATCACAAACTCAGGTTGTTGATGGACATATAAAAAAAGTATAATTTATGCTGGTCTTCTCTGCAAAACTGATAACCCCTTTAAAGTGGAAATAATAGAATAATAGTGGTTGGTGAAGCCACAACTCCCACTGTTAATGAATACAAAAGGATTCACAATGACTAAAATAAGCAAAGCCAAAACAAGACTGAAGAAAGATTTATTACCTACAACATAGAAAGAGAGCACAGGGCTATTTTCAAAGCAATGCCCTCCTGGAACAGAGAGAGCATGAGGATTTTATTCAAGGATCCTATGCATATTCATATAGGGGTGGGCCCATTCCTAAGTATGTCCACTTAAGGTCATTAGAACACACATCTAAAGAGATTAAAGTGATGAGCAGGAATGCTTCTCTCTAGGCATGCTCAGTTTATACCATTAAGTTCTAGCTGAAAGTAAATGAAAACACTTTGAAGAAACATTAATACAGAAGTCTGCCCTAGAAGGTACCTGTCTCACTTAGAGGCTAACACCATCAGTTTTTTTCTCTTCATCTCTCTCTGACAGTAGCAGAATTTCTTGCCCTCACCATCCCACCCCCAGCAACTCTCAGTCCTTCCACCCAATCTGATGAAGAGAACAATTTGCACAGCTGTCACATGCCTTCCTCATGGATACAGGCATGTTCAAGGAGCTTGCTGAAATCAGAATATGTGAGGTCCAACATTTCTACTGAGATTATAGGACAGGGTCTAACTGGACTACATTGCTACAAGTTTGAAAATTATGAGGGGGGGGGGGGTTGGAGAGATGGCTCAGCAGTTAACAGCACTGACTGCTCTTCCAGAGGTCCTGAGTTCAATTCCCAGCAACCACATGGTGGCTCACAACCATCTGTAATGGAATCATATGCCCTCTTCTAGTGTGTCCAAACAAATAAATAAATCTTAAAAAAAAAAAAAAAGAAGAAGAAGAAAAAAGAAAATTATGAGGAAGAAAAATAGGCAGTAAGAGTCTAGGGCAAGCCAGGGGATGGTGGTGATGCATGCCTTTAATCTAAGCACGCAGGAGGCAGAAGCAGGAAGATTTCTGCGAGTTTGAGGCCAGCCTGGTCTATACAGCTAGTTCCAGAACAGCCAAGCCCACACAAAAAAACCTTGTCTTATAAAAACAAAAACAACACAAACAAACACACACACACACACACACACACACACACACACACACACACACACGAGTCCAAGGCTAGAGATGGCTCTTTGGTTAAAAGTACTCTCTGCTTTTCCAGAGGACAGTTTCAGTACCCTGCACCCACATCAAATGGCCCACAACTGTTTGTAACTCCAGTTGTAAGAGATCCAATACCCTCTTCTGACTACCCCTAGTAGAAATGCATGTACATGGTGCACAGACATTCAGATACATACATATACATATACATATAAATAATAATCATTTTAAGAGTCCTAGAAGTATTTGCCTTCACAGGTAGCAAGTCTAGGAAAACAACTGAGAGTTTGAGAAAAATCACAAATGTGAGTTTTGTTTGGTATCTCCCTAGGTAATCCAGGGAAACTTTACCTGGACACTGGGAAACAGGAAAAATAGGGGTAAAATCCAGGGACAGAAGGGTAGATTGGGATGACATATTTTAAGTATTTATTATGTATATGAATACACTGTAACTGTCCTCAGACACATCAGAAGACATCAGATCCTATTACAGATGGTTGTGAGCCACCATGTGGTTGTGGGAATTGAACTCATGACCTCTGGAAGAGCAGTAAATGCTCTTATCTGCTAAGCCATCTCTCCAGCCCTATTGTTGTTGTTTGTTGTGTTTGTCTTTTATTACATATACAGCATTCTGCCTGCATGTATGCCTGAACGCCAGAAGAGGCACCAGATCCCATTACAGATGGTTGTGAGCCACCATGTAGTTGCTGGGAACTGAACTCAGGACCTCTGTAAGAGCAGTCAGTGCTCTTAACCTCTAAGCCATCTCTCCAGCTCTTTTAGCATGAAGCATTGAAGAAGAAAAAAAAAAAAAAAACGAACACAGTATTATGGGCGTATCTCCATGGTAGAATACTTATTTAACATTCTCCATGAACTAGGTTTCATGGGCAGCAGAAAGTGTCATAGACTTAGCTACAGAAAAATAAAAATTTCTATTCATCCTTAAATCAGAAACACAATTAAAGAGCAAAACTCAATAGTAACAGTTACAGCATTTGTGACACCTGGGGTTCATTTCTGTATCTGTAGCTATTATCTAAGACTATAATATTTTAAAGTCAATAAATGATAGTGAGGGTATAAAAATACAAGATTTTTTATACAATGGGTATTACCTTTCCTTCAGTGTATAACCAAGGTATACAGAGTCTATGTTCTAAATACAGTAAGTCTGCTTAAAGAAATATATTACAAACAATTCATTATAGTGAAAATCTATACACACAAAATACTCTTCATTGTATAGAAAAGATATCTTTGAGAAATGTATAAATGTACTTTCCTGATTCACATTTCTTTCATGGATTCCTACAAATGACACTCTTCTTTTTCTATCAGAAAGCAAAACTGAGAAGCTTAACACATTCAGCATATACAGCATACAAAAGCTATAGCATTTAAAGAGTGCATTTGTGGCTGAGGGTCATTTAGCTCAGTTGGTAGGATACTTGCCTTACAGATACAAAGCCCGAGGCTTGATTCTAAGGCACATACAAACTGAGTATGAAGATTCACAGCTGTTACCCCAGAATTTAAGAGGTGGAAACAAAAGACCAAATCATTCTCAGCTACAGCTAGCTTGGGCTATATGAGACTCTATCGTTTTTTCTTTTTAAGGTACATTTATTTTATCATAGTGTTAATTTAAAAAAAAAAGTCTACTCTACATTTTCAGAAATATGAGAAATAATAACAACATGACACGTAACACTGGTTAAGACACAAGCTAAGAGCCTGTTGGGCTATTCTGAAAGCCATCACTTCCTGAAGCAGGTACTAATAGCATCTAATGTAGGAAACAGGACATGCAGATATGAAGCCAATCATTAAACATCTCCAGACAGTACAAGAAAACCAGGAGTACTCACCCATGTCCCTGATCTCTTACACCTACATTGAACATGCTTTGCTAGGTACTTTCCTGTTGCTAAATACCCAGGTGAAGAATTTTACTTTTAAACTTATGAAATAGATTCATTTGTATGTGTGTAAATGCTTTGCCTGAATGTATGTCTATGTAGCATGTGCCTGCCTGGTGCCCATGGAAATCAAAAGAAGGCAAGGGAATTGGAATCCCTAAAATTAAGAGTTATGGATGGTTATGGGCCACCATGTAGGTGCTGGAACTTAAACCTGGGTCCTCTACAAAAGCAACAAGTGCTGTTAAACACTGAGCCATCTCTCCAGCCACAAAAGATTTATTTTAATAACATATTCAGAGCTCAGAACAAAGTGTTATGTGGAAAGAAAAGCCATAGTTAGAAAACTGTTCAAATATTACAGAGTACTATGAAATATGTTATATTTATAAACAATTCTTTTAAGCTGGCAGGACAGGACAGCTCAGCAGTTAAGAGAAAGTAATGTTCTTACAGAGGGCTCAAGTTCAATTCTCAACACCCATGTTTGGTGGCTCACAGTAATAGCCTGTTATTACAGTCCCAAGGGATAGATGGGATGCCTTGGTGGGCACTGCACTTATGTGCATACACACATATGCATTCACACATGCATGCAAGCATGCATGTATACATACACACACACACACAAATAAATCTTTAGGCTGGCAGTGGTAGCGCACGCCTTTAATCCCAGCACTTGGGAGGCAGAGGCAGGCAGATTTCTGAGTTCAAGGCCAGCCTGGTCTACAGAGTGAGTTCCAGGATATCCAGGACTATACAAAAAAACCCTGTCTCGAAAAAAAACCAAAAAAATTAGAAAAGAAAAACCAAAAATTAATTAATTAATTAATTAAAATTTTAAACCTTTAAAATGTAGTCTTTTAAAAATTAGTCTGAAGAAATCATCACTTCTATACATACTGAACAAAATATGCATATTGAAAGCATGCTTCTGGGCACTTTTGGTGTGCTAAGGAAAAAAATGGTGAAAAGAAAGCAAATCATGTCCTTAGGAACAATGTTTTATGTAGAAAATGTTCACAGCTTTTCAAATGATTGTTTGGTCAAGGTGATTCATATTAAATATGAGACTGGGTAATTAACACATGGGTTAATTACCAACCCCCCAAATAGCAGTTTGGCTAGACTCTTACTCAGTAAACACTCAGCATTCTTCAGAAACCCTATAACATGGGTTCCAGTTTGCTAGGAAACACCATTACTTTCTTACCTGCTCCTATAGTTCCCCAACCTCTGAAAGGGGAATCTACTTCTTTATTAACTCAGTCTCCAACAGACCAGAGCCCCAAGCTAGTTCCCAGGCTGTTTCAGCTAACCTGTCCTCCTCCCAAACAACATAACCCTTATACCTTGCAAGACTCTCCTACTCTGCTCCCATAGCCCTACCTATGCCTGTCTGCTCATTGCTCTCCTCTCGCTCTTTCCTTCTTTTCCTCCTTCCCTTCCCCCCTCTCCCCACTCTCTGATCTATAATAAAAGTAACACTCTTCTCCCAACCATGGAGTGGCCGTGTTGGTGGTTTCTTTACTGAGCCCCTAGCTTACAACATATAAATGAGGTTTATTGTCATAACCGTGTGTGTAAAGAAACTGTGTCTGTAGACTCATTGACTGACAGGAACTGCAGAGAACTGTGATGATAGCAATGCTGTAGGTCCAGAGTTTACTTAACTTACCTTGAGCTATTTCTAGCCCTACAGAAGAATAACGATTCCTTGCCCACCTCTATACTGGAACATCTTGTGACAAATAGTAATCTTTTGGAATCTTCCACCAATGCAAAAGCTCAGACAGCATATCTAGTTCTTTGATATATCCTCCAATGTATTTTAAACTTGCTTTATTCTCTAAACCCATAAAACTTCATGAAACTGCTTCCATGTTGGAACATGGCGTTTGGAGTAACCTAAATCTGTTTTGCAGGCTATGGTCAGTCAAAATAGTTCCAGAATATACCATATCTTATCTTCTTTAAGATGACAGCCGTAGTTATTGAGTTGATTTGTGTTTGTAAAAAGCTGTTAAAAGTATCAAGGCAGATAAATATGGATATCCATATGTTTAAAATGTACCTTTATGGAGGAGAAAACCTACAGGGCAATTACCATAAAATATACATGATAATAAACACAGGGCAATGAGACTGTAGTAAGTACTGTTTTCATTACACTTTACAGAAATTTCTAGTCTGAGATGAAACTGAGTCTTTATTGCAAGAACACCCACATGCCCCAGGACAAGTAAGGAAAACAATGACCAGACCTTTCAGAGGAGAAGTCTAATGGGTAGAATACCCCACAGAGAAACAGGTAAAACATTCTAAGTTCACAGACCCTGAATTGTATAAGGTAGGAACCTCTAGAATGCAGCAATCAATGGTACCATCCCAGCAGGCAAAAACTCCAACCTAGCCTTTTTTTCAAACACAAAGGATGGGTGAAGCTATGCAAGAGGTCATATCCTAGGGCAATATTGCCACTCAATGGTCACAAAAACTGACTTGCATATTTCAGAAGAATAGCTTGCTTTAAACTAGCTTCCAGCTTCGATCACTGGAAATGACATGCCCAAGAAAATGGTGGAATGGCTAAAACCTTTACAAAATGCATTTATATTTTGCCAAGTGGACCCAGAAAATGATCCTTACCATATAAACTTTCCCTGATGTGGCCCTTGGAACCAGGAAGTTCCTGATTCACCTTATCAGAACTCAGCTGTTCCTATCCAAGAATTAGCAGGCCTTGAGCCTATACAGAAATAGCTAGTGAGGTCTCTTCAACTCTCCTTCTTGGGGCTCACAAGACATACCTTCCCAATGTACAGTTGCTGGTAGGCTGATGGCTGGGATTGCTGATCTCCAGGAACAGCTGGCCCACCCACCATCATATACCAGTCCTTTGGACAGGTCTCCCATTCAAGCCAGCCTTGGAACTCATTCCTCAGGTGGAGCACTCAGTATTTCAATACTTAGCCTAACTACCCACCATAAAGCCAAGGACACAGAGCAGAAGGGTACTGGACCCTACTCCTCCTCAAGAACCTTCTGGTTTCTGTTTGGTATACCTGCCCCTTTATCATGCCCCAGGCAGCAGGAAAGACTGTCTTTCTGTCACAGTCAGTAATAGACAAGTGTCCTGAATGTATCTGAGTCCCTGGACAAAGATAAGAAAACTGTAAGCTTTAAAAATTATTTAGGTCTATTCCACATAACCAAAAAAGAAATCATATACACTGTACAAAAGCAAGCTTTCACTCTAAACACATCACAGGCACACATGGTTTTCTGAAAGGCAGATTTTAGACCCAATTTCTTTCTGTCCCATCTGTCTGTCCTTCTCTAGGCAAGTTACCCTTAAGTTTTGAAAAAGGGGGAAAACTGAAGGCATCAGCCTGCAGGGAGAGCTGGTATTACGCACCATGGACTGAAGAAGGAAGGCACTTGTCCCAAAGGAAGCTGCCACAGACAGCCTGGAGTCTCTATGGCTGCAGAAAGCCCTTTTCCTTCTCTTCCAGCCTAGCATCAGCATCACTAAAAACTACAGAGACTTGAGTTCTTTTATTTCAAATTAGTGATATTCTCATGACAAGCATTTACCAAATAGCACATCATCCTTTCCCCTGTATGTAAGTACTACTGCTGTATTAAGTTGTGTTGTTTTGTTACAGAACCCTTTGTTTTGAAAGCGAAAAAGCTGCCAGCTGGTGTGAAGACAGACCTGTAGGAGGAGGAAGGTAATGGTGAAGGGGGGGTGAGTCATGGATCAGCATAAAGTAATATGAAATACCATAACAAAATCTGCTACTAACTTTAAAAACTAGCAGCCCTCGGTTTTCATTTTGAAGATACAAAGAACTCTTTATTATCTATAAAGTCATGATTATAAAATTGATGGTCTTAGATTATAAAATCACATGACTAAGTACATACTTTTGTGGCAGGAATTTCCCTGTCCAATTACATTAATATATTAGCACAACAGGAATCAAAGCCTTTGGGGAATCAAAACCTTCAAACTTCAGGATACAAGGAAAACACCAAAGCCACATGGCTGAAATTCCCTCTGACAGTGGTCTTCAAGACCTTGTGTTCTGTCCTTCTCTGAATTCTTAGTTTGGCAGGTTTGTTCACACCTGTCCAAGCCAAGGTACCACAAATACTAATGGAAAAATTTAATAATCGACTTTTACTTCAAGTTTACTCGGCTGAAGCACACTAAGTGTGACAGTGAGACCAGCTAACTTCACAGCAGAAGCGGAACTGGAATTTCTCTAGGGCAGTGGTTCTCAACCTTCTAAAGCTGTGACCCTTTCATGCAATTCATTCCCTGAGTTGTGGTGACCCCAACCATAAAATTATTTTCATTGTTACTACTTTATAACTAATTTTGCTACTGTTAGAAATTGTAATGTAAATCCCTGTGCTTTCTAATGGTCAAAGGTGGCCTCTGTGAAAGGGTCATTTGATCCCCAAAGGGGTTAACACCCCTTTGCTCTAGAGCAAGGAGAAGGCCATGAGAATAGTCAGCCCCAGAGAAATTAGACATTCCTCAAGAATCTTATCCTCAGACAAAGAAAGGACTGAAGAGCCTGGTGCCAGCCAAAAGAGAAGCCTGTCTCCCAGGGATGGATTTCACATGGTTCTAACAACACATCCTGTAAGAGAAACAGGATCTAAGCTGATGCTGTGCCAAAAATGAGTGAGACCACATCTGAACCAGGGCTGTGGTTAGACATAGTTCATGCCCTCTTTATAAACCTACATCTCATGTCAGACAGAACATTGAAGATGGATTTGCGGGGAAGGGCGGCGACACTGGAGCTCTGTTCCTCTTCCCAGTGTGCCAACATAGATACATACCTTTTCTCTGCTTTTCACTACCACTTGTCTCTTTCACTGCCCTATTAACAAGAGGTAACAAGGCATAGCTTGTTATGGCCTTCGGGGTCCAAGTTCGGACCCTAACAACTCCACTAACACTAGGTTCCAAATACCAACAGGTGAGTTAGAAGTTTATGGTTGCCAGAATGATCCTAGAGAAGCTTTCTCTTTACTGCTAAAGATTGTTTTGTTTGAGATGAACCCAGGCCTTTGTGCATGCTAGGCCAGTGTCTTTTATTGAGTCATGCACCTGGCTCCAATGTACTCATTCTAAAAGTCATGGAGTCATTGCAAAGTCATGCAATGGCTCCAATGTACTCATTCTAAAATATTTAGAACTTATATGATATCTCTGTAAAGAAGTAAATGTGTCTCTATTTGAAAATGTCATGATTACTGACATACAAAAATATTTAAAAAGTAGGTTAAACAATTTGCATAGTATAAGGCAAATACAGAAAACTTAACTACTTTTATATATTAGCAACAATTAGAAAATTAAAACTTTAAACTCAGTTTATATACCGTAATGGATAGTTTTAACTGTCAACTTGACACAACTTATAACCAATCACCCGGGGAAGAAATTCTCAATGAGGAATTATCTAGATCAGGTTGGTCTGTAAGCATGGCTATAGGAAATTGTTGTGACTGTTACCTGATATGGGAAGACCCAGCCCACTGTGAGCAGCGCCATTCCCTAGCCAGAGGCCCTGGGTTGTAGCAAGCAAACAAGGATCCATGTTTATTCCCTCTCAGCTTTTGACTGTAGATGTGATGCTTTATATTCCTGCCTGGACTTACGGTAACAAACTTTAACCTCAAATTGTAAACCAAATAAATCCTTTCATCCCTAATTTGCTTTTAATCAGGGCTCCCTTTTGAAGAAGCAATGAAGTCAGCTTCTCAGAGGACAGAGAAAGCAGGTGGAGACCTACAGCTCTGGGGGATGGCAGAATAACGCTGACTAGTGAAGTCACTAGTCGCCATTGCTTATCTTCTCAGCTCTCCCAATAACAGCCAAACAATCCATCAATCAACTCCCACACCATTCTCTACCAGTAACTCTTGGCCCTTCCATCTATTTTGAGGAAAACGGCTGTTTCCCCAGTGGCCATCTCTGCTCTCATGGGGCTGAAAACAACATTGCATATTTGTGCAACTTACAGTGAACCAAAATCAGATAGGTCTGACACTTCTGAGAAAGACGAAGACAAAAGTAAGAAAATTAAATTATTTAAGAACATGTAATTGGGACATCCTCTCAAAAATCGCTGATAAACACCTTCAGCAAAGTGGCTGGATACAAAATTAACTCAAAGAAATCAGTAACCCACCTTTATATAAATGATAAACAGGCCAAAAAAGAAATTAGGGAAACAATACCCTTTACAATAGTCACAAATAATATGAAATAACTTGGTGTAACTTTAACCAAGTAAGTGAGAGATCTGGAAGACAAGAATTTCAATTCCCTGAAGGAAAGAAATTAAAGACAATCTCAGAAGATGGAAGGATCTTCCATGCTCATGGATAGGTAGGATTAACATACTGAAAATGGCCTTTTTACAAAAGCAATCTACAGATTCAATGCAATCCCCACCAAAATCCCAGCACAATTCTTATAGACCTTGAAAGAGCAATTCTCACCTTCATATGGAAAAACAAAAAACTCACTATAGCCAAAACAATCCTGAACAATAAAAGACCTTCTCAGCAGGAATCACCATCCCTGACCTCAAGGTGTACTACAGAGCAATAGTATAAAATTACATGGTATTAGTACAGAAACAGACATGCTGATCAATGGAATCGAATGGAAGAGCCAGAAATAAACCCATAGACCTATGGACACTCCATTTTTGATAAAGAAACCAAAAGTATACAAGGAAGTAAAAAAAAGTATCTTCAACAAATGATGCTAGTCTAAACTGGATGCCTACATGTATAAGAATGAAAATAGATACATATTTATCACCCTGCACAAAACTGAAGTCCTCCAGGTGGATTAAGGAATTCAACATAAAACTGGACACACTAAATCTAATAGAAGAGAAAGTGAGAAATAGCCACAAATGCATTGGCACAGGGGAAATTTCCTGAACAAAATACCAATGGTTTATGCTCTAAGATGAACAATTGACAAATGGGACCTAATGAAACTGAAAAGCTTCTGTAAGGCACAGGACACTGTCAATAGGACAAAACAGCAGCCTACAGATTAGGAAAGGATCTTTACCAACTCTACATCTGACAGAGGGCTAATGTCCAAAATTCACAAAGAACTCAAGAAGTTAAGACACCAATAACCCAAATAACACAAATTTAAAATGGGATGGAGAGCTAAGAGAATTCTCAACAGAGGAATCTTGAATGGCCAAGAAGCACTTGGAGAAATGTTCAAAGTCCTTAGTCATCAGGGAAATGCAAATCAAAACAACCCTGAGGTTCCATCTTATACACATCAGGATGGTTAAGGTCAAAAACTCACGTGATAGCAGATGCTGGTGAGGATGTGGAGAAAGAGGAACACTCCTCCATTGTTGGTGGGATTGCAAGCTGGTACAACCACTGTGGAAATCAGTCTGGCGGTTCCTCAGAAACATGGAAATAGTTCTACCTCAAATCCCAGCTATACCACTCCTGGGCTTATACCCAAAAGATGCTCTAACATCCCACAAAGACACTTGTTCAACTATGTTCATAGCAGCTTTATTTGTAATAGCCAAAAGCTGGAAACAACCTACATGTCCCTCAACTGAAAAAATAGTCATGAAAGGCAGACAGAGGGAACTGGAAGGGAGAGGGAGAGGAATAGGGGGGATTCAGAATCAGGTATGGGGAAGGACCGGAGAGATGGCTAGATGGTCATGAAAATAAATGAAAATCTGCAACTGAAGGGGATGAAGAGGTGGGGGGCTATTTCCAGGTCCAGACAGAGATCTGAGATAAGGGAGGTACCCAAGAGTCAATCAGGGTGACCTTAGCTGTGATTCACAACATTGACAATATGGAACCTGAAGAGGCCACCTCCTGTAAGCCAGGCAGGAACCCCAGTCGATCAATAGAGACACCAACACACCCACAAAATTTTCAATCCAAAATTTGTCCTGTCTACAAGAAATGAAGGCATGGGGGATGGAGCAGAGACTGAGGGACTGGCCAACCAATAACTGGCCCAACTTGAGACCCATCCCATGGGCAAGCACCAATCCCTAACACTATTAATGTTTGCAGACAGGAGAATAGCATGGCTGTCCTCTGAGAGGCTCCACCTAGCAGCTGACTCAGACAGATGCACACACCCACAGCCAAACAGTGGATGGAGCTTGGGGACTCTTATGGAAGAATAGAAGGAAGGATTACAAGCCCCGAAGGGAATAGGAACTCCACAGGAAGACCAACAGAGCCAACTATCCTGGACCACTGGGGCTCTCAGAGTCTGAACCACCAACCAAGGAACATAGGCTGGACCTAGGCCTCCCCAACATATGTAACAGATGTGCAGCTTGGTCTTCATGTGAGTCCTGAACAACAAGAAAGGGAACTGTCCCAAATGCTGTTGCCTACCAGTGGTATATGCTCTTCTAGCTAGGCTGCCTTGTCTGGCTTCAGTGGGAGAGGAAGTGCCTAGCCTTGCAGGTACTTGAAATGCCTGGATGAGGTAATACCTAGGAGAGCCCTACCCACTCAGAGGAGAAGTGGGAGGAATGGGGGAAGGACTTAAGGGTGGACATTCCTATAAAGGTACTGATTTTCTTTTTTTTCCTTTTTCTTTCCTTTTGTTTCTTTGGATCTTCAAGGCATTTTAGTGGGGAGTTTAAGCAGGTAAGTAGAAACTCAAAAGAAGAGTAAAGATAAAAATAAGCAACAAGGGGCTGGAGAGGTGGCTCAGCAGTTAAAAGTACTAGCTGCTCTTCCAGAGGAGCCAGGTTCAATTCCCCACACAAACAGGGTAGCTCACAGCTGTCTGTAACTCCGAGATCTGACACCCTCACACAGACAATACAGGCAGGCAAAACACCAATGCACATGAAAAATAAATAAATAAGTAACTAACTAACAGGAGGAGTGGGATAAATCAGAGGGATCCCTTTAGCTTTCTACAGAAGACTAAGTCCCTGAAGCGGCTAAGTGCTGAGGTATTGCTCAGCAGTTGGGCACTCACCTTGCACAGTTGAAGCAGTAAATTTTATTCTAGCATTGGGGCAAAAGGTCAACAAATTTTGTTAGAGAAAAAGGTAATTATACGTCTGAAAATGATAAACGTAACTGCAAACTTAAAAACAAGTCAAAGCCTTGCAAGGCAGTGCTCACTTCAGCAGCACAAATTTTAAAAGTGGAGCAATCCACAGATGGATGGATGACTTCTAAGTGGAAGGATGACACCCAAATTTGTGAACTTTACCTACTGGGGTGAAAAAACTGTCTACCTTGTTAATAAATTGTCATAATTCACTTTCAAAAAAAGAAGAAGAATTTGCAATACAGGTGATGGATGGTAGCTAATTTCTATACCTGCAAATATTAAAATTAATAATCTAACTACCTTTAAAAAGTAGGACTGGGAACAGGGTAGTAGTGGCCCATGCCTTTAATCCCAGCACACAGGAAGCAGAGGCAGGCAGATCTCTAAGTTGGAGGACAACCTGGGCTACCTAGAGAAACCTTGCCTCAGAACAAACAAACAAACAAACAAACAAATCAAAAACATTAAGACTGGGCTATGTAAGTCAGTGGTAGAGCATTTACTAGCATGTATAAGGTCAATACTCAGTACCTTAATAATAATAATAATAGTAATAATAATTAATAATTAAATTAAATTTTATTAGTTACATATAAGCATAAATATTTAATATTTTAAAGTTAAAATAATTTAACAAATTAATATTTAATGTAATATTTGGCAATAGCTATTGTTTATATCAAATATTAGCTTATAATATTTATAATAATTTATTATTATAAATCATAGGAAGAGCATGGTAAACAAGAATCCTCATAGAAGAGTGAATGAACAGTTTAGCCTTTGGACCTAATAAATCTACTTCTAAAATTGCATTGTGGATAATTGGAGATGTTGAAGCAGTATGTCAGTACAATAATATTATTTTTACTTTATGGAGAAATATATATACTGATATGCTTTCCTTCTCTATATTCCCCTGACATTACACTTGTAATCCCAGCACTTGAGGATGTGGAACCAGAAACTCTGGTCATCCTTAGCTAATCTAAATTGCCACTTCAAGGATACTCTGGGCTAATGGAGACCTGTTCAAAAAAAAAAAAAGTAAAAAGTAAACAGGCATCCCCCATTACTAGGACACAAGCTATTGACCTATGTGGGCCACCACCCCCAGCATTCTCATTTATAAAAATGGTAGTACACAGATACTGAGACAATAACCAAGGGTATCAAGATGAGCTACAAGAACACCAAAATGTGCCAACATCCCTAGTCCATGACTGGCTAATCACACACTTGCTTTGTAAAATGCTTTGCTGCATCTCATACAAGGATGATGGACATGAGAGGCACTGGCCTACAATAGAACAGTATCTCCAGCTCTCCTGATTTTTTTCTTTTTAATTTCAAGACAAAGTTTCATTAAGCAGTCCCAGCTGGCCCTCAACTCCCTCTATAGCACAGGCAGGCCTTGAACTGCAACCCTTCCTACCTGTCTTCCCAGTAGCTAGATTACAGGCCTGTACCACCAGGCCTGATCTGACTCAATCATGTTATATGGATAGAGAATTGTACCCTGAAGAAATCAGGCACTTGGTCATTTGTTCAACAAATATCAATGTTGAGAACACATAGCTGTTCTGATGCTGAGCTGAAAGGAGGAAGGAGGAAGCAAAGCGAGTATGGTACAATCCCTAGGCACCATCCTTTATGATACATGACACTGACATAAGGAGGAAAATCAGTTATTAGATGATGCTGTCCCATTTGGAAAACATGTTCAAATCTTCTTCTCCTTTTAAGAGTCATTTTTATCACCTCATAATAATGCATGTGTCTGTGCATGTGGGTGCAGGTGCTCCTGTAGGCCAGAGGCATCTCTGATCTTCTGGAGCTAAGGTGGGCCATAGGAAGGGTCCTCTGCAAGGGCAGTACTTAACTGCTGAGCCATCTCTCCAGTTCCTAGGGTCTTTTTCAAATCATTACCTGTCGGAGGGTTTCAGTGGGATTTCATTTAAGTTTTTAAAGCAATAACACAAATAATCATTTCAGTATGTTTAAATTATACCCATAGGGATGGAGAAGAAAAAAAAATCCCTGAATCAAATATTGTGAACTATAGTGAACCTGGATGATAGCAATGTGAATAAGAATTGTTTTCATTATTACCCCTGCAAACGGTTAAATGAAAGAACAAGGCTGTTTATAAAGATCCTAACGACAATGTTAATCCTAATGACAAGTTAAAAGAATGTTTTTTAGAAAAGCCAAAACACAAGTAGCTGAACAACAGAAGGAAAAAAACAAAACCTCCTACTGGAAGAGCAGAGGGCTTTATCCACTGGCAAGCAAAAAAGAAAAAAAGAAAAAGAAAAAGAAAAAAAAAACCAGCAAGAGAACCAGATAAAGGAAGCATAATTTCGAAAGACTTTTTTTCTAAGCACAAAGGGCGGGGTGGAGTGAGCAGGCCTACGATACCGCGGTTAACATTGCCATCTAGCGGCCACAGAAATTGAAACTCACCGTCACAGAACAAAAAAAAAATTCTGCTGCTTTTCAGTCAACGGTTGTAGAAATGAAGACTCCGGAAGGTAAGCGGAATGGAGAAAACCGCCGAAGTCACTCGTACTTGCCTAAGAGAGCACGGCGAAGCAGATCCGCGATGAAAGCCCGAACGCCCATCCTCGCCCAAGCGAAAATCGGCCGAAGTCCCTCCCCCCCACCGGAAGGAAGCTGTAAACTCTGGTCTGGGATTGGCTAATCTCTGCGTTTGCGCAGTGGTACGAGTGAGGTCGCTGCCAGCTTCCCTAAGAGTTGTCCGGATGTAACTTCCAAAGCTCTTATTATAGGCCAAAGGCCAGAGCTTGTGAGTTGCAGCCACACAGCCCTGGTCTCCTTATGGTCTAGCCATTCAAGCCTTGAGCCAGATGTACTCCTGTTCAGCCCTGCCTTGCAGCCCTCACCTCTCTGATTATAAAGCCTTTTTGGATATTCCCTGTAGCCTAAAAACACTGGGGGGAAAAAATCACATCCTTTACCAAAAGAAGGTATATTTTGAACAGTATTGTACACAAATGATCTATATTGCCTTTTTTTCTTTCTTTTTTTGTTTGTATATTTGCTTGTGTTTGAGCCATGGTCTCCTGTAGTCAAAGCTGGTCCAGAACTTGGTATTTCACCAAGGCCAAATTTGAATTACTCCTCCTCATGGCTGCACCTCCAGAACAATGAGATTATAGGTAATGGAGC
Organism: Arvicanthis niloticus; assembly: GCF_011762505.2. Classification (NCBI taxonomy): domain Eukaryota; kingdom Metazoa; phylum Chordata; class Mammalia; order Rodentia; family Muridae; genus Arvicanthis; species Arvicanthis niloticus. The sequence continues at coordinate 15,145,243 of NC_047679.1, forward strand.
ACCAAGTTTGGGAATCGGAATTAATTCTTACTGACAGTTGCTTTAGTACCAGGACTTTTTTGGATGTGTAGTTTACTAGTTTTCTTCTCACAGGATTTTATGAAGAAGCCAACCTTGAAGTTGAAAGACACAGAAAACTTATGAAAAATATAGAAAGTTTTTATGACCCCTAGACCTGAGCCAAAAATGCAGGCCAGCCGGTTCCCTAGTTCCACAAAGAAAGCAGAACTAAATGTGAGATTTTAGGCCTTCACTGCCCCTGGATACATTCTACATTCCAGGAGGAGTACTTTATTCCTGAGTCAGAGGACACTTGGCTGGATTAACATTCAGGAGAGGAAGGAAGAGGCTGATTAACATTCCTCAGACCTCAGGGAAGGGAACCCACCTGTGGGTGGGGAAGGCCCAAAGCACAGATGGTTGGGCAAGGTTACATTCTTATGAAAGATGAGTGTACAAGATATTTTCCTCATGACCCTCACTGAATTATGGGTTGGGACTTTTCACTGTTTTTATGTTATGTTTCCTTAGTTCCCTGGTTTGTGGGTTCCCCAATATAAAACCACCGCTAGCCAGGCTGTTTTGTCAATTCCTCTGCTCCTGCTTGAGTTATAAGTTGACCATCAGCCGGTTGATCCCGAATATACCTCTTGCTGATTGCATCAAGATCGGTGTCTTGTGAATTATTGAGTGGCTGCGAATTCCTGAGGCTTGTGTGAGGTCCTCCCTTCGTGAGGGTCTTACAAGGTCAGGGCTCTAGAGGACTTTTCTTCCAGCTATTTCAGCCTTGTTATTTTCTTGAAGTAAAGTCCTTTTCTTCTCTGATCACGCCCCATTCTTAACTGTATTAAAGAGAAGCCAAATGGAGCATCCAGGCAGCAGAGATCCCTGTGTATGGCCTAGCAACTCTCTGGTGCACTGCATTTTTCCCCCTTTCCAACGTTTCTTTTATTTAAACAAATAGTTTTCTGATGAAAATTTCTGAAAAGATGCTGTATGTGGTTGTGTTTATCTGCAGAGACCGATGGACCCATTGGAATTTCAATATTATGGAGAGATTAGAATTCTGCAGGTTCAGAGGCTGACTGCTTCATCTTGAGCTAGTTTTAGCCTTCCTGGCCCCATTCTGTATCTGAACTAACACCTCATGATAATAAACAAAAAGCTTTTGCGAGCTGGGAACTTTAACATATCATGATAATAAATAAAAAGCTTGTCGGCCCTATTAACTTAAAGCTAACATTCTGTGATAAATAAAAACCTCTTAGAAGCTATTTACTTAGAATTAATATCTTATGGTAATAAATAAAAGCCTCTTAGAATCTATTTACTTAGAATTAATATCTTATGATAATAAATAAAAGCCTCTTAGAAGCTATAAATTTCACAGAGCACTAGCTCTGCCAATCCCAGAGCTAAGAATGTCATCAGACAGCATCTTAGGCCTAGAGAACAGCTCTTCCATCTTCTTGTTAATGCCTCTCTGGTTTACCCATCAATGTATTTTAAACTTGCCTTGATGTATGACTTCCTTTGTTCTGTAAACCTGTTTTAAAAAAAATAAACTATAAAACTGCTTCCAGGATGGAAGACTCTGTTGTTAGGGGGAGGCCGAATCAGGGGACAGGTTTGTAGGGGCTTTTTAGCTATAATTTGAGCAGTTTCCGTTTTGGTGGGGACACCTCTACCCACTAGGAAAAGGTATCTACAAAAACTAGCTAGTACTTGTATCCTCCCCAGCAGGCTGGATCTCAGTAAAGTCAGGTTTCCCAGAGTTCACCAGGGTTTTGCTCTCTCATTTAGGCCCTTTCCTGGGTAAGGGCTCTCTGTTTTGGATTCACTGGAGCACAGACCTGGCATCTGGCTGAGACATGCCATACTAGGTTGTCTAATCTAGGCATAACATACCTTAGTCTGAGCAACTCAGAAAGTTTTGTGGACCTCAGATGACCTCTTCCATTGGGAGAATGACCTTTCTCTCTGGTGTCCTCAGTCAACCTGTGTGAGGGTTTGAGCTGTCCATTTCTTCTTCACCGTGGAATCTCAGGCAGCATTAGGTTGGGGGTAAGTCATCAGAATATCAATCGTTTGTCAGGTAAGCAGGACAGTGGCCTGGCAGTGGGGGAATTTGTAATTGTAGGGCAAGCCACACAGTCTCTAGCAGGGCCAATATTTTCTAATGTTCTTTTTCCCGGCGTGGGAAGCCCTCTTTCTCTACACATCATATGAACATGTACAGTAGTGGAAGCATAATGACTGTCTGTGGATGCACTGGTGGATGTTGCTTTTCTCCATCTGAGAGCCTGGGTCAGACCTGCCAACTGCTGGTCTCTGTGCCTGCCTTTGAGCCCTTTGACTTGGGCTCAGATCTGTTCAGTTAAAGTAACCCCTGCAGCTCCCACACACCTGGTTTCATCTCCTGACAGACATGGATGAGTACCTGCAGGTCGTCAATAGGCAAGAGGATTGACGGTGGTGTGTTTCTCAAACCAGACTCCAGGGTGGTCCAGGAGTAGGACCTCGTAATTAGGACACAGTAATTAGACAGAGTGTTTTGGTGTCCTTGGAGGAGGGTGTGGAGAGCTGTGGGATAACATCTTGACCCACAGCTAACCTTGTTTTTTCAGAGCTACTAGCAGTAGCTGCCACAGCTCTTAGACTAATAGGCCACAGTGTCCAATTGTTGGGACAAGTATGTCACAGGGTTTTCCCAAGGCCACAGAGTTCAGGCTAAAACCCCTTTTGTAATATCTTTTGTTTCATGAACAAACAGCTGAAAAGGTTTAGAGAGGTTTGGAAGTACTAGGCTGGAGCTGAAGTCAGCTGTTTTTAAAGTCTCAAATGTCTTCTGTTTAGTCTCAGTCCAGACTAAGGGGGGTGGGGTGGGGGGGCTCAGTAGCACCCTGGCCCTGTTGTGCTGCTGGAGAGAGGCTTGGCTATTTCCACAAACTGTGTATCCAGAAACAGCTTTATGTGGCTGCACCTAAGAACCCTTGTTCTTAGTCTTTGAAGTTGGGATCTGAAGAATGGGGCAGCAATCCTGCTCTGTGACAGACAGGCTCCTTTTGGCTCCCTGTCAGGAGCCATCTAGGATAGGCCAAGGCTAGCAGGTCACCTTCTTGGAGGTGGCCCACTATTTTTGGTCTGCGGTGGGTGAGCTCTGTGGTAAGGTCCCAAAGAGACTTCATCTCAGGATTGCTTCTTGCAGCTGATATGCCTATCCTGTGGTTATTAAATTAATATGATAATCCCTGGGCATCAGCCCACCCTATTGTTCAGATTTCCTGCAGATTAGCACAAAGATAAACTTTCATGAGTTAATGCAGTTTAGCTGAGTTAATGAGTCTACAGAATTCCTGATTTTATTCAAGTAGTTTTAGGATGAGAGTTTTAAGAAATGGTTTTAGTCGCTTTGCTAGAAAGATGTAACAAAGTTAGAATCAAGAGTAGAATGTGACCACTGCTCAGAATAGTAAGTAAAGGCTGCATATTAAGAAATACAGTGAGCTTTCATGATTACACTAAAAAGAGAAATAGGCTTGAGACAATTTTGTGTTCAAGGAAAAGCATTTAGGTCCAATAATATGGCCACAGGTGTGCACTATGATAAGGCAAGGCCATGTAAAAACATTGCTTTGAACTTAAAACATGCTTACAGAAGGAAACACTGCTTTGAACCTTTTTCCTTCTGTAACTCCCATTTTATATAATATTCTACCTCTGAAGTGATTTTCTAAAGAACCTTTGTCTAAGAAGGTATTAAAAAGACCAGAGAAAAGAAATAAAATTGTTGGTTGCATGGTTTGGCTTGGAGGACTCTACCCCTTCCATCCATCCAAAATATCTGTTTGTCTGTCTGTACATATGTATGAAGGTATATGTGTGTGTGCATGTAAGCTTGCATGAATACTTGTGGAGTGTATGAGACAGGTGATTGGGCCCAACAAGAATGTGAATGTGTTAATGTGTAAGTGAGAATGTGAATGAGAACCTAAATGTACGTATGAACGTATATGTGTATGTGCGCGTCTGCCTGCATAAAGCAACTTAATTCTTTTCCTTCCTCTCTGGCTCACAAAGAGTTAACCAGCCTAGCAAGAGAGGCTTCTGTCAACCTGGACAGAGAAGTGAGTGACAACAATAAATTTTTATTTAGTTCCTCACTGAGAAGCAACAGGTGTTAATCACCCAAGCCAGTGATTTTTAACCACAGACTAAGCAAGGAAGTTTTTAGGATTTTTTTAGAAGTTAGTAGCAAGCATTCAGTATAGAGAACTAGAAAGCCAGAGACCATCAGTCTGTAAAACTACCTCTAAGTGGTTATTTGCCAGGAGACAGCCCTCTGCCTCTAGTCTGGTCTCATTTCTTTTTTCCCTTAGCTCAGGAAATCTCTGTACCCACTTGGACCAAAGTTACATCTGCTATTTCCATCATAAACCATGTGACCAAGCTGCTTGTATAAGTGCTCACAGATTATCAACCATTCCTATTAACTGTGCTCAAAAGAGCCTGCCCAGGGAGGTCCCTACTGCCTACAGTCGGAGGTTTTCAGCCATGGACTGTGCTGTATTTAACAGAGGATGCTAACCAAGATATTCAGGTGTCTCCAATGATGCCTGGGAAGCAGCTGAGAGCTGAATGGTCCTTTCATTCCCTTTCTTCCAGCCTTGCATCCCCCACTACTCCCACATCTCATCTCTTTGTTCAGTAGTGACACCAACCCTTAGTTGCTTCTGCCATGACACTCCCAGCAGCTTTTGGCCCCTCCATCTATTCTGAAGAAAAGGCCTGTTTCTACAGCTGCCAAAGATGGAAATCATGTTGCCTGTGGGTGATTAATAAATCAGAACCCTGATTCATCAGAATAAATGCGAAGGCTAAGGCCAAAATGGAGTGAGATTAACAGAGGAACACATAAGTGTCGTAAATCCCAAGTGCATAGCCACAAAGAACTGTGGACTAGAATCCTGGCAAGATTAGCCTTGGAAGTAATGGGAAGGCCTCAGATTTTCTCCAATAGTTGGTGATCGAAGCGCTCTTCAATAGCCAGGGTCAAAACCACACTAAGAATCAGGTCTTCCTCCCAGAGTCCAAAATTGAATTCTCTGCCTCTCTTTCAGTGCCTTTTTTCAGGCTGATGTTTGTCTGTAATGTGTGTCTGCTGTTTGTCCCTGTTGTTTATCTCTCTGTAACAAAGAACTGGACTCTGTATTTATTGAACGGCTCAGAAGACATGGTATGGGATAGAAATGAGGAATACTTTACAAAATCCTCAACACATTTTTTCAAGGGAAGAGGTTGATTTACTCACTCCAACTGACCCAGATAGCATTCAAAATCTCAAAGAGATGCTACAGCCACATAGTGTTTGCAACATTTATGTGATACTTGTTTTCTTTCAGGTTGCTTACCTGTTGGCAATTTTCAGCAAATGGTTACCACAACACACACACACACACACACACACACACACTCCATGTAATAATTAATATTGGTGATAAAACAAATTACAGGAGACTATCTGTCCTTGTGAGGGCACAGTCTAAGAGCTGGGGGAGATGCTATTGAAGCCTTAATTTAGTTTGTAGTTACGGTGCCACACAAACAAGTCAGTCATGAAGGGCCTTAGAACACAACAGGAAGTGCACCGTAGTGTACTGGTCTCCCCAGCCTGTTGCACTTTACAGTATATGTGTTTGCACAATGCTTTCCTGCTCCCAGCACAAGAATGGAAGAAAAGACATGCTAGGAAACAATACAAACCAGCAAGGAATGGATATTTTCAAATTATTCCTTTGTGTACACAAGTGTTTTTGCCTACATGTATGTATGTGCACTGCATACATGCCTGGTGTCTGCTGAGGCCAGAAGAAGGTGTCAGATACTCTAGGACTGTAGTTACAGATGGATGGGAGCCACTATATAGGGGCTGGGAATCAAACCAGGGATCTCTGCAAGAGCAATAGGTGCCCTTAACCTCCAAGCCAACTCTCCATCCTCAGATATTTTAAAAAATAATTCTAATGTGATGTCATACTCACACATAAGTATTAAATGAAGGTCTATCCTATATCTAGTAGAAACGTGCTGGTTTGGATTATCCACCCATGAAGGAGTATGCAGTGGCTAAGCCACAGTCTCTATCAACCCTTGATCTGTGAGCATTTGGAGATTCCTAAAGCAGATACCAGGACCCCGAGGAAGCCAAGAAACAAGTTTTGTCTAGCACATGTGCACAGCTCATGAAATGTCTCTCCTGGAGCCTCTGTCTCCCTGTGAACTGCTGGTGATGGGAGATGCTTAGGTAGGATGCCCAGATCCATGGAATGTTAAGAAACGGGCCTCACTGGTGTTGACTGGACACAATGGCCGTTAGTTGAGATTGTATAAGAGACAGACATTTCCCCTATTGGGACTGACATCACTCAAGGATTAGGTCATTTGTTTCTTTTCAAAAAGTGAGGGGGGGGGGGCAGGACCATCCATGAAAACTTGACCCTCATTCACCAGCAGCAGGCTCATACTGAATAGAAACTTAACACACAGAATAAATCTAGAAGTACCTTGGCCTATGCAGTCTCAACTCTCACATCAAAGCGAGTAAGAGAGACATTATTTTGTAGCCTGAGATTTAGGTTAGCTCAAATACCACCTTACAACTTTGTTATAGTTCTATAGTTATACCAATAGAACAAAGTCAGAGTCCAGTCACGTTATTCTCCAAAGATATCGGTGGAAGTATCCAATACAGCAAAGCTCAGAGCCCTCTGCTATCTAGACTTTTGGTTGGTGGAGGCTACGGGCGTATCTATGTTTATTTGACAGTCTCAAGAATGCTGGATCAAATTCTGATGGCCAATGGATGGCTATTGAGGGGTTAAAGATAGCGCGGGTTAATCTGACTCTGCACCTATAGGTTTTGTTTCTGGGACCTTTACACATCTTACAAGAACAAAATAGTTATACTGGAAAACAGCTTAGCTGTGAAAACTAGAACGAAGCCTTTAGTCACACTTCAGCTCTCACTTGGGACAGAAAGAATCAGCGCAGTGAAAAAAAAAATATGAAATGTGTTAAAAATCCTGAGCTATTTATTATCTATAATAATTTACCAGACATCCTTAAAGTAATAGAATTGAATTATAAGACTTGAGACTCACACAGATAACTCATCCCTGAAAAAAAATTGATTTGTTATAAATTCGAATTTACATCAGGCATGGTGACAGGAAGATACAGGGTTCAAGGCCATTGTCTCACCTCAAAGTGAGTTGGAGGCCAGCATGGGCTAATTGAGATTTTTTGGCTCAAAAAACCCAGAGTATGCTCTGTCTATATCTCCCGCATCCCCTTCAAAACCAAAAGAAGATCAACTCTCAGATGCTTATATCATAAGAAGAGAAGGATCTAAAAATTTAGTCTACGTTTTTTTCCCCCAGAGCCCATACAAGATTACATATGGCTCTGGGGATTTTGTTGTTGTGTTGTTTTGGTGTATGCAGATGTCAACCCCTGGTGTTTCTCCACTGTATTTTTTGAGACAGGGTCTCTAACTGAACCTGCAACTCACTGGCTATTCAAACGAGGGATCTTTTGTTGCCACTCACTGGGCACTAGAGTTATAGATCCAAAAGTGCTTGCTGGCATCCAGACTTCCTCAGTGTCACTCAGAACCTGGGGCTCTTCTCACCTGCCCCCTACCTTAAATGTCTCCAGTTCCTGAGCTTTCCTTACCCAGTTCCTCATTCCTATATAGCCCTGCCATTTCTACCATGGCCACTCTCTTGGCCCTCCATCTCTCTCTTGGTCCTCTTTTTTTGTTTGTTTGTCTGTCTTTTGGTTCTCCTCTCTGGTTCTCCAAACCTCTCATGGTGCATACTGCTAGCCATGTATAGTCTATGACTTTCTTCTCTGACTGTACTCTTCCTCATACATAAATAAAAGCCATCCCCTCAACCTTACCTTGGAGCAGTCACATCCTCAAACACATCACATCCTCACATACGCATGAGCCACAAAGCTTGGTTTTTAAATGAGTATGTGCTGGGGATCTGAACTCAGGTCCTCAGGCTTGCAAAAGAGTTTACCAACTGGGCCATCTCCCCAGTGATGTTTATTAATGAGAGAGAGACAGAGACTGAGAGATCCAAGAACTGTTCGACACTGTTCTGTTACTATGCTGTTAAAAAAAAGTTTTAAAGATGAATGAGAAAGCAAAGAAATAGTTTATGGTATCTGTCATTAAACTAGAGTTAAGGTTTATTTCTGTTTTGTTTTGTTTTATTTCTATCAAAAAATTTTGTCACATAAGAAGAAAAAAAGCCCATTCAAAATGATTACTAAGACAAGGAAATATAGACTATATAGCACGGGAAATATTTATGTTGAACACAACAATTCTACATGTAAATGGGATTCAGTGTAATGATTACATAAATATGCTAAGGCAATGGTGAAAATACAGCAAATGGTCCATGTATTTTAAATGTACTGGTTTTTAAAAAACCCAGACAATTATATCAAAAATATAATTAATGCTGACCATAGAATAATGAAACTGTACATAAGAATTGCTGTGATTAATAAACTTCCAGAAACGTCAAGACTTTAAATGAAGCCTACATTGAAATAACTTGTCCAAGATCAAATACCTTGTCAAAGGACAAGTTGGAGAAAGACTGGCTAAAGCCTTTCAGAGAAAACAAAAGCAGAAGAGGTGAGGTTTCTAGACCACCCAGTTTAGAGGGAGAAAAAAAAATGTTGAAAAGCTCAGGCAATGGTTTTCAGGCAGGAAAAGAGTTCAGAAGGACAAAATCAAATCGTCCGAGGCAAACAGTCTTTACCCAAGCAAGGTAGAGGGAGAAAAATGTATTTCAATAGGGAAAAAAAAAAAAAAAAAAAAAAAAAAAAGCTGTCGTTCGGTTTTTTTAACAGCACGAAGGGCGGGGGAAGAACAAGAGACTTGCAGCGACAGCGAACCACACTGCCATCTACTGGTCACAGAAACCTAGATTTAATGACACGCAACTCCGCGCGTGAAAGCCGTTAAATAGCAAGGAACAAGGGAACCAGACCGAATAGAGGTACTACAGAATGCACACTTATAGGTAGTAAGAGTGCCGAGGAATCCTCCAGAACACAGGGTTACGGGAACTAAGCGCGCCCAGAGAGACTGCGCCGGCAAGCAACGTTCCTTAGTCCCGCCCCCGGAGCCATAGCAACAGCAGCAGGAAATCCGGGACACAAGGGTTATACTAAGCTAGAGCGTCTTCGGATTGGCTGGCGCCCTGTTGACGCATAGTTCCGCATTGCGGTTGTGGGCGTTTCCCTGCCTTTCGTTTACGAGTCTGTCCTCTCCCTGCAGTTTTTATATCTAAGCAAGGGGTTGGCACAGGTGACAAGCTGCCTTGCTGCTCTCCTCGCCCCACTTCCGCTCTCTGTCCTGAGCACCGAGTGTTCTTCGCAAAGGCACCCGACTCCCGGTTGACCGAACTCGGTGCCTACGTGGCTGAGCAGGCTGCCTCCTCAGCCTTTCTTTCTCAAGGGTAGTATGTTCCCTCTCTGAGGTTGAATACTTTGTAGATCCTGCTGGGCTACAGCAGTTTTTGTCTTCAGGTTTTTAATCCTAAAACCTAGGGATAAATTTCTTGGGCTGTAAGCAATTTTCAGTTGCGCTGGCCACTAGATGGCAATGTTGTACAGTAGAACAACTTTATGCACTCCGTACCCCGCCCTTTGCGCTTAAAAAAAATTGCACGGAGGCTTTTTTCTCTCCCCTGTTACTATTTCCTTAGAGCCAGCCTGGAATGGAGAATAAACTAGGCCACTTTCTCCTCATTGTCTCTGTACAAAATCCACTCCTTTTCAATTTGGAATTTTTCCTATGGGCTCACCTAGGCACCCTAGGTACATCTATTTCCACGTCTCTGTTAGTCTTTTTATTTTTTTTTTCTTTCCCCCCCAAACTTGTTCTGAGTTAGAATACTGAGACATTTACATTGGGGCACACAGTAGCAAAATTAGTTATGAAAGAGCAACGAAAAGTTTATGATGGAGAATACTAATGTATAATAGAGAACTTGAAATTTTAAGTTTACTTTTCTGTGAATTTTTTATAGGACTACTCCTAACTCTGCTTGTTCTCCCTCTCAGTGGCCCTTTTATTACTGTTACACACCCGCATACATACAAACACAAAAATATATAAATACTATCTGCAGAGTTTACTTAGTGTTGCTCAAATGTGTATATTTTTAAGAATGACTGCTTGGTGTTGGATAAATAACTGGAGGTTGGAGCTCATGGGGAAAGACCTATTATCCTTCTCTTGGCTGTCACTAACTTGCCTGTAGCCCATTTGTGGCCTTGTGAGGTGGCTCTCTATCCAGTGGCCTATCAACCGGTGTCCTTGTTCAGGTCTTGTTTCCATGACCATGCTGTTGCACTTTCACTGTCCATAAAGAAGGTGCAGTCTCACAGCTTACTTCCTTTTCCTCCGGCTCTTAAAATCTATCTGCCCCCTCCTCCAAGGTGGTCCCTGAGTCCTCAGAGTAGTGCTTGTGTTATAGACCTATGGGGTCTGGGCACCCCACTGCCATTTCTGACTAAATGATAGATCTTTGTAATAGTTTTCATCTGCTGAAAACAAACAAACAAACAAAAAAGCTTCTTGGATGAAGAGGTCTACATTTTTTTCCCTGTGGATATGCAGATAAATATTTAGAATGCAGTTAAATACCTTTCTATTTCAGAAACTGGCAGTCCTGGGTTCTCATCTAGGTATGAAATCCCTCATATTGCAAGAGCCTTAAGTCTAATTAGGTGGCAATTGGTTATGCCTGAGACATGTGCCACAGTGGCCATTGTTGTAGTTTAAGTCTCACATCTGGGGAGGAGGGTTGATTGCCTTTGTCCCATGGCAGCTTTTTCTGCTACTGTGAAAGCCAGTCTCAGGGAGTCCTCTAGGGCCCATGTCTGAAGTTTGCAGTTTCTTCAGTACTAGGAACCTTCAGATCCTGGAAAGCTACCAAGAGAAATGGCGATGCTTTATATTGGTTTTTTTTTTTTTTTTTTTTTTTTTTGGGGGGGGGTCTTTTGGACCCCTTGGACCCAAAACTGAAAAGGGGGAGAAAAGCAGCCTTTTAATAATATTGAACCCTATGTTGTAACATTTCACTTTTGGAGAGAGTGTGTGAATGCAAACCCTACTACCATACAATGTGGAGTTGAGTTTCCTGTATTTAGAGAAATTATAGGGTCAGTATAGAGTGTGGATAGGCCTCTTCACTTTCCTCATCATGGTCTCATCTCTGCTAAGTAACTATGCCCCAATATGTTATTTTTAAACTTATGTACAACTATATAGTTGGTAAAATTAATATGCCAGTTGTGATGGTTTGTATATGTTTGGCCCAGGGAGTGGCAGTATTAGAGGAGGTGTGGCCTTGTTGGAGTAGGTGTGTCACTGTGGGTGTGGGCTTTAAGACCCTCATCCTAGCTGCCTAGAAGCCAGTCTCCCACTAGTGGCCTTCAGATGAAGTACTCCCAGCTCCTCCTGCACCATGCCTGTCTGGACTCTGCCATGTTCCCACCTTAATGAACCTACGAACCTGTAAGCCAGCCCCTATTACATATTGTCCATTATAAGAGTCGCCGTGGTCATTGGATCTGTTTGTAGTAGTAAAACCCTAGGACATTATTTACAAGTGCAACTTAACTCCTGTCTGGGAAGAGGGTAGATTAACCACAAACCTGCACATCTTCTGCATATCTTCTGATCTTCCAAATCAAATCCACCAGGCTTGCCCCCAGCTCTGCAACAGAACACCTGCTGGAGTTCTCCCCAACTCCTGTTTCCCCTACCTCCAGTAGATTACACAGATTTTTCCTTGCTAACCTCCCCCCACCCAGTGCTTAATTCTAGCCCCCAACTTCAGCGGGCTCCCTGGGAAGCCACAGGCCATTCTGGCCAGAGAAGCAGGTAGGCTGACAGTGGATCTTCACCTCTCCTCTACTCCTCCAAGTCCAATTACCCAGTCTCATCACCAGCTCTGTAACAGACCCTCTGCTGTGGCCTCTCCTCACTCTATTCCCTCACTGAATGAATTAAGCAGAACCTGGTGGAACACCCTGCTTTCCGTGCTAGTGCCAACAGCCTATCTCTATTCCTAAGTGTCAGTTACCAATACCCAGAAACATATTTTACCTGGAACCCCACAGTACCCACACCTATCAGGACCCAGAAGATTTCCCTACCAGGCAACACACAGACAGTACACTCTCCTAAGAATCAGAAAGGAGACAGAAACCAAGGAACAAAACAACAAGTCAACAAAGACAAGACCAGATATTAGCACCAAGAATTGCAATGCCACATGACTAGACAACAGCATAAAAGCAGTCAATAACAGCCAGGTCAATATGTTTCCATTAGAGCCCAGAAACCCTAGTTACCTAGCAAAAGCCCAAGAAGACATTAAAACTGACTTTATGGATATGATAGAAGTCCTTAAGGAGGAAATGAATAAATCCCTTAAAGAAATCCAGGAAAACATAAACAGTGGAAAAAAATGAATAAAAATGTTCAAGATCTGAAATAGAATCAATAAACAAAAACTGAGGAAAATTTAGAAACTACAACCTTAGGAAGTCAAACGGGAACCAAATACGAGAGATGGTAGAGAAAACCCCAGGCACTGAAGAACCATTAAAAGAAATGCATACATTGGTCAAAGAAAATGTAATATCCAAAAAATTCCTGGCACAAAGCATTCAGGAAATCGGGAACATCATGAAAAGAACAAATCTAAGAATAATGGGCATAGAGAAAAGAGAAGAAATCCAGACCAAAGGCACAGAAAATAGTCTAGACAAAATCATAGAAGGAAAATTTTCCTAATCTAAAAATGGAGATAGCTTCAGGGAAATGCAAATCAAAAAAACCCCTCTGAGGTTTCATTTTATACCCATCACAATGGCTAAGATCCAAAACTCAAGAGATAGCAAGCATACACTGACAAGGATGTGGAGAAAGGGGAACACTCCTCCATTGCTGGTGGGAGTGCAAACTGGCACAACCACTCTGGAAATCAGTCTGGTGGTCCTTCAGAAAATTGGAAATAGTTCTACCTGAAGACCCTGCTATACCACTCCTGGGCATATACTCAAAAGATGTTCCAATATATAACAAGGACATATGCTCCACTATGTTCATAGCACCTTTATTCATAATAGCCAGAAAGCTACCCAGATATCCCTCAACTAAAGAATAAAGAAAATGTAGTTCATTTACTCAGTGGAATACTATTTAGCTATTAATAACAAAGACATCATAAATTTTGCAGGTAAATGGATGGAACTTGAGAATATCATCTTGAGTGATGCAACCCAGTCCCAAAAGGACACACATGGTATGTACTCAATTACAAGTAGATATTACCTATAAAATACAGGTACCATGTTATACTCTACAGACCTCAAGCTAAATAAGAAGGAAGGCACAATAGAGGATGCTTGAATCTCACTTAGAAGGAGGAATAAATCAGTCATAAGAGGCAGACAGAGGTAGGGAACTGGGAGGGAGGGAAAATAGGCAGGGGAATGGGGAAATTCAGGATCAGGTGCAGGCAAGGACAGAAGAGATAGCTAGAAGGCATGAAAATGAATGGAAATCTGAAACTGACTGGATGAGGAGATGGAGGATATCTTCAGGACCAGACAAAGACCTGAGATAAGAGAGGTGCCCAAGAATGAATAGGGGTGACCTTAGCTGGGACTCACAACACTGGGGATATGGAACCTGAAGAAGCCACTTCCTGTAGCCAGACATGAACCCCAGTGGATCAACAGAGACACCAAAACACCCAAAAAAACTTTCAGCCCCAAATTTATCTTGTCTACAAAAAATGCAGGCACAGGGGATGGAACAGAGACTCAGGGGGATGGAACAGTGACTCAAGGAATGGCCAACCAATAACTGGGCCAACTTGAGACCCATCCCATGGGCAAGCACCAATCCCTAACACTATTAGTGCCTGTAGACAGGAGAATAGCATGGCTGTCATCTGAGAGGCTCCACCCAGCAGCTGACTCAGGCAGATGCAGACACCCACAGCCAAACAGTGGATGGAGCTTGGGGACTCTTATGGAAGAATAGGAGGAAGGATTGCAGGCCCCAAAGGGGATAGGAACTCCACAGGAAGACCAACAGAGTCAACTAACCTGAACCCTTGGGGCTCTCAGAGACTGAATCACCAACCAAAGAACATACTCGGGCTAGACCTATGCCTCCCTGTACATATGTAACACAGTTTGGTCTTCATGTGGGTCCTGAACAACTAGAAAGGAAACTGTCCCAAATGCTGTTGCCTGTCTGTGATATGCTCTTCTAGCTGGGCTGCCTTGTCTGGCTTCAGTGGGAGAGGAAGTGCCTAGCCCCACAGACTTGAAGTGCCAGCGTGGAGTGGATATTTGTAAAATAAGCATGACATAAGGAGATATGATTGTGTGTCTAGTTGACAAGGGGTAGACTTGTGAGGGATATTCTTGGTTGTCAATTGACTACATCTGGAATAAACCAAAACCTACGCTGCTGGGCACACCTGTAAGGAACTTTTCTTGATTGGATTATTTGAGGTGGGAAAACCCACCTTAAATCTGGGCCACATCTTCTGGTGACAGCCTGTATAAGGACATGGAAGACAGAAGCTGTGGTGGCTATTTCTGGTTGTTAACTTGACTACATCTGGAATGAACTACAATCCACAAATGGAGGGCACACCTGTGATCCAGATCTTGAGGCTGGAAGGAATGGGCTTCTGACCTGGATCTTGACCTGTTTGATCTTGAGGCATAGTGGCCAGGAAAATTTTAGGCCCAGGCAAGGTAGTATAGGCCTTTAATCCCAGGAGACTGAGGCAAGCAGATCTCTGAGTTCAAGGCCAGCCTAGAGAAAAAGCAAGTTCCAAATCCTGGGGTACACACCTTAAATCAGCTGGAGGCCTATGCAAGGCCATTGGAAGAAGGAAGACTCACTCTTCTCCAACTGCACTCGTCTGCACATCTATGGAACCGACCTCTTCAGGATTCCAGATTCTACAGAAGACCAGCTGAGACATTATAGCCTCATGGGACTGAACAACTACAAGATTCTTGAACTTCCCATCCACAGCTGCCCATTGTTGGGTTAGTTGGAGTGCAGACTGTAAGTCATTACAATAAATTCCCTTTATATAGAGAGACATCCCGTAAGTTCTGTGACTCTAGAGAATCCTGACTAATACAGATGTTTTTGCTCTTTCCCTGCTTGCCTTCATTCTCAGTGGCAAGTTCAATTCTTCACTGGTATTAGAGCCTAATTCTTCAGGATTCTGACATATACTAAGGCCTGCAACATGCCCCAGACCTTAGCACAACTGACTCCTTAATGAAAGTACCAATCTGGCTGTAAAACTCAACATGTAGACAGTTAAAATGAAAACAAGGGCCTAATCTAGCAAAGTCCATAGTTCAGGGAAAGTCTCTAAATGTATTAGGCATGCTTTTGGCTTCTGGAGTTCTGCTTCTGGCTAATTGTTTTGTTAACTTAAGTATGTCAACCCAGAACATGGTTTTTGTGTTTAAAAGCTCACCCTTAGAAAGGTGTTCTCCCCCCTCACCCCAACACACACAGAGTATATTCACCAGATAGCTAATAGTTTCTGCTGGCTTAAACTCATGTCTGAGTAGTCTTCTCTGGTGATACCCCACTCTTCTAGAGGTCCCACTGGGATCCCCAGAGACCAAACCTTTAGACATAGAAGGTCTGGGAGTCCCTTGGAGAGAGGAAGAATGTGGTGGTCAGAGGGCTCCTCGGTGTGCACAATCTGAGATGTTACAGATCCCCAGGACACCCTTTGATCAATCTCTCTCTGCCTAATGCATCAGAGGGGTATGACACCTCCACCACAAAAGGAAACAAATTATAAACTCACCTGCTCTGTCACCTCCGGAGCTGAGTCTGATTAAGGTGTCTTCTGTTTGGACACATAGGAGAGGTTGAATACAGCTGCTGCTCCAGTGTCTGGGATCCATATGAGAAGTCTGTTCAGGTGTATGTGTGGTGGTCACCCCTGGTTGTTTTCACTCGTGTGTGTGTGTGTGTGTGTGTGTGTGTGTGTGTGTTTTGTTTCCCTTTATCAACCAGTGAGTTTCTGTGATGTGAGACACCCCCCCCCAACTAAAGAGATCTGTATACCCTCTTATTAGGGACCTTAATTCTTTGGCTCTGCCATATCACCCAGGGAAAACAAACAAAAACCAAAACCACACAAAAAAATGCCGCTGCTGCTGCTCCCCCCACCAACCCCCCCACCCCACCCTACTGATGTCTCGGCTGCAGCTGCCACCACCACCGTCACTACCACCACACCACCACTCTGCCTGTCCTTCCTACAGACTGCCCCACTGTTATATCACTCCTGTTCATGGTCCTGGTCACTGTGTGACAGTGAGGAAGTGTCTGGCCTCTCATCCTGAGGGTACCCTGCCATCTAAGCACACAGGTAGGGGGAAAGTTCCCCAAGGCAGGCATTCCCTTCTAAGCAGCCCCAGGGAAGGGAATGTGCTGAGCCCAAAAGAAAAAAGTCCTGCTCCTCCCTTTTTGATGACTTACCTTCTCCATTTCAGCCAGTAATCCAGGGAATTGAAAAATTCAAAACACACCATTGAGTAGAGAAACTGTCTTCTGGCTTAGGCAGGGGCATCTCTGCCAGATAATGCAGACTGGGCAGAATGGATTTTCCATTCTCTCCAATACAAACCAAGGAAACATTAAACAATTTTAGAAGGATTAAAGACAGCTGCTAAAAAGATGTCCTTTTGTCACCCAGTTGGTCCCAATAATTAAAAAAGTTATAAAAGTTAAATGTTTTTTGAGGTATAAGTAGGTCCCAGTTGCTGGAGATAACTCAAAAGAAAACAGAACTGATTGGAAAAAGGCCTTTTGCATAAACTGAAAGCCACTGTCAGGAGCCATCATAGGACAAGCTAATAACAAACAGGTGATCTTCCTGAGATGTTCTGCTTTGGATTATAATATAATCTGCTACCGATTCACTCTTATTAGGCAAGGCCATAGGATAATTCATTTTAGGAAAGATTCCTGCTATTAATATACTTTCCTGTTATTATTAAACATATGTAACAATCACTAGGTATTAGCCCATCCCTTTGGAGCAGATCTCTGCATATCTACGAAGATGTACTGTCTTCTGGTGATGCCATATAGACAAATAGATGACTTCTTAAGTCTTAATGATGATCCTATAAGAATTCCTAAAATTATATCAGTGATTATTAAGGTCTTTTATAGTGGGACTGCTATTAGGTCCCTTTCTGATAGTCAAAACTGCAATGAGAACTCTGCCAGTCTCCCAAGTGTCACCAGTTAACTGCTCTTAGATAGTAACCAGACTTTCTCCTACTCAGACCACATCCCAAGTGGTTGTAAAACAATTAACCAAAGGTCCTAAAACGGGAACTAATGATTTATAATAGGTGTTGGTACAGAAGATATAATATTGACTAGGTTTATCTATACAAAACTTCACTAATAACTTAGTTATGGTTTCAGTGAACCTGTGGAGCTAGACAGGTGATAGATGTTTAGCCTGAAAATTACTCCTAATGGATATGCATGTAAACATTCTCTGCTGTAAACTTCTATTTCAATTTATGATTTAATTTTGTATGTGAAATTTTGATGAACTTTTTAACATGGGATCATGTATTCTGAAAGATGTGTAAGTACTGAGGAAAAAGAGATGAGAAGAAATTTTTCCCTTTCTCTGCTTAGGATCTTTCCACTTTTCCCCTATGAAAGATAGCTTTCATAGGAAACTTTCTACAACTTAGTAATAAACGCTATAATCACTTTTCAAAGTTTCCCCTTTTCTTCCTGGGACTTCCGACTAGCAGGCCAAAAGTTAGAGCTGTGCAGTTCCTGATGAAATAGAACAAAGGACACATTGCCTAATCCTCAGCTGTTAGGCTACAGGTGTCATCACATAAGCCAGCAGCTTTTTACCCTCAGAATGAGCAAGAAAGATTTTAGAACTTTTTAGATGCTATCATCAGCATTTCAGTACAGTTAGAGGGCTAGGACATCCAGAGACCCTGAGACTTTAAAGCCACACCAGAGTCCTACTCTGTGCCCCTGCCACTACCCTCTCCAGGCTGTAAGGCTCCTGGCAAGCCACCATCATCTTCTCTGAAGATGAGACACAGTTAGACTTACAGATACCCAGCACAATTCTAGTGCCTTACCCTCTATCAGAATATCTCCTAGCCAAAAGTTCTGCCTCCAATCAAAAGATACAGCTGGACTATCTTTCGGATTGACAACAAAGATTCCCAGACAGGTGGGCAGAAATGAACTTCCCAGGACTGGCCTAACACCAAGCTCCTACAATTGTTCAACTAACCAGTTCATCCAGATTAACACCCATCCAGATTAAATGATACCCAGTGACTATGAAAACAAAAGGAAAAATTGTAGTTTCTGGCTTGGAGAGACAGGCATCCTAGTGCCCTGCCTAATCATCCTGGAATATGCCTCTCCTGTCTGAGAAGAAACCTGGACCTCTGATTCTCATGAGTCTGATTCCTCCAGAGAAACAGGTGTACACTATCTTGGACCTGAAAGATGTATTAGTCTTCATCTCCCATTGGCAGAGGTGAGTCAACCCATCTTTGCTTTTAAAGGAATAGACAGAGTAATGATACAGCAATCAACCTCCTGCCCTTCTGGTAGAGGTTTTCTGAGAAAGTAGATTCTAAAAGGGCTACTGAGGGACTGATGCATGAGTTACAGACCTAGGCTACAGAATGTAGCTTTGGAGAAGCTATTTTGTGGCAGCTATTTTGGCTACCAGCTGAGGGGATATGGAGATGGCAGCCCAGGGCTGGGTCCTCTCTGAAGCAGCAGAGCAGGAAGGGGGGCTGCAAAACTTGGTCTTGCCAAAGAGTACGGTTGCTATTTACAATAACATATACCTATCTTGACTTTAAGTTACTCTGAGGCCAGAAGCTGCAGGCCTCTGGATCTATTGACACTTGTTGCTAAAAGCAGGGTGATTAGGTAAAAGATTTATTGCTATCACTCCCTTCTCTGTCCACTAGACAAAAGCCTCCCTGCCTAGGCTGGTTAACTTTTTGTGAACCAGAGAGGAAGAGAAAGAAAAAGAATTAAGATGTTTTCTACAGGCAGATATGCACAGATGCATATACATTCATACATACATTTAGATTCTCATTCACATTCTCATTTTACACATTCATAGTTTTGCTGGTCCCAACCACCTGTCTCATATACTCCACAAGTATTCATGCAAGCATACATACATACACACATATACCTACATACGTATGTACAGACAGACATATACATTGGATGGATGGATGGATGGATGGATGGATGGATGGATGGATGGACTGATGGATGAATGGACTGATGGATGGATGGACTGATGGATGATAGATGGGTGGACTGATGGATGGATGGATGGACTGATGGATGGATGGATGGATGGACTGATGGATGGATGGATGGATGGATGGATAGATGGGTAGATGGGTGGATGGATGGGTGGATTGATGAATGGATGGATGATAAATAAATGGGGCAGAGCCCCCAAAGCCAAATCATCCAACCAATAACTTTTCTTTCTCTGGCTTTTAAATAACTTCTTAGACAAAAGTTCTTTAGAAAATCAATTCAGAGGTAGAATATTATATAAAATGGGAGTTACAGAAGGAAAAAGGTTCAAAGCAGTGTTTCCTTCTGAAAGCAGGTTTTAAGTTCAAAGCAATGTTTTTACATGGCCTTGCCTTATCATAGTGCACACCTGTGGCCATATTATTGGACCTAAATGCTTTTCCTTGAACACAAAATTGTCTCAAGCCTATTTCTCTTTTTAGTGTAATCATGAAAGCTCACTGTATTTCTTAATATGCAGCCTTTACTTACTATTC
The DNA here is from genome assembly GCF_011762505.2 of Arvicanthis niloticus. Lineage (NCBI taxonomy): Eukaryota > Metazoa > Chordata > Mammalia > Rodentia > Muridae > Arvicanthis > Arvicanthis niloticus. Next base: position 15,165,253 of record NC_047679.1, read on the forward strand.
TGAGCAGTGGTCACATTCTACTCTTGATTCTAACTTTGTTACATCTTTCTAGCAAAGCGACTAAAACCATTTCTTAAAACTCTCATCCTAAAACTACTTGAATAAAATCAGGAATTCTGTAGACTCATTAACTCAGCTAAACTGCATTAACTCATGAAAGTTTATCTTTGTGCTAATCTGCAGGAAATCTGAACAATAGGGTGGGCTGATGCCCAGGGATTATCATATTAATTTAATAACCACAGGATAGGCATATCAGCTGCAAGAAGCAATCCTGAGATGAAGTCTCTTTGGGACCTTACCACAGAGCTCACCCACCGCAGACCAAAAATAGTGGGCCACCTCCAAAAAGGTGACCTGCTAGCCTTGGCCTATCCTAGATGGCTCCTGACAGGGAGCCAAAAGGAGCCTGTCTGTCACAGAGCAGGATTGCTGCCCCATTCTTCAGATCCCAACTTCAAAGACTAAGAACAAGGGTTCTTAGGTGCAGCCACATAAAGCTGTTTCTGGATACACAGTTTGTGGAAATAGCCAAGCCTCTCTCCAGCAGCACAACAGGGCCAGGGTGCTACTGAGCCCCCCCCCCCCCCACCCCCCTTAGTCTGGACTGAGACTAAACAGAAGACATTTGAGACTTTAAAAACAGCTGACTTCAGCTCCAGCCTAGTACTTCCAAACCTCTCTAAACCTTTTCAGCTGTTTGTTCATGAAACAAAAGATATTACAAAAGGGGTTTTAGCCTGAACTCTGTGGCCTTGGGAAAACCCTGTGACATACTTGTCCCAACAATTGGACACTGTGGCCTATTAGTCTAAGAGCTGCTAGTAGCTCTGAAAAAACAAGGTTAGCTGTGGGTCAAGATGTTATCCCACAGCTCTCCACACCCTCCTCCAAGGACACCAAAACACTCTGTCTAATTACTGTGTCCTAATTACGAGGTCCTACTCCTGGACCACCCTGGAGTCTGGTTTGAGAAACACACCACCATCAATCCTCTTGCCTATTGACGACCTGCAGGTACTCATCCATGACTGTCAGGAGATGAAACCAGGTGTGTGGGAGCTGCAGGGGTTACTTTAACTGAACAGATCTGAGCCCAAGTCAAAGGGCTCAAAGGCAGGCACAGAGACCAGCAGTTGGCAGGTCTGACCCAGGCTCTCAGATGGAGAAAAGCAACATCCACCAGTGCATCCACAGACAGTCATTATGCTTCCACTACTGTACATGTTCATATGATGTGTAGAGAAAGAGGGCTTCCCACGCCGGGAAAAAGAACATTAGAAAATATTGGCCCTGCTAGAGACTGTGTGGCTTGCCCTACAATTACAAATTCCCCCACTGCCAGGCCACTGTCCTGCTTACCTGACAAACGATTGATATTCTGATGACTTACCCCCAACCTAATGCTGCCTGAGATTCCACGGTGAAGAAGAAATGGACAGCTCAAACCCTCACACAGGTTGACTGAGGACACCAGAGAGAAAGGTCATTCTCCCAATGGAAGAGGTCATCTGAGGTCCACAAAACTTTCTGAGTTGCTCAGACTAAGGTATGTTATGCCTAGATTAGACAACCTAGTATGGCATGTCTCAGCCAGATGCCAGGTCTGTGCTCCAGTGAATCCAAAACAGAGAGCCCTTACCCAGGAAAGGGCCTAAATGAGAGAGCAAAACCCTGGTGAACTCTGGGAAACCTGACTTTACTGAGATCCGGCCTGCTGGGGAGGATACAAGTACTAGCTAGTTTTTGTAGATACCTTTTCCTAGTGGGTAGAGGTGTCCCCACCAAAACGGAAACTGCTCAAATTATAGCTAAAAAGCCCCTACAAACCTGTCCCCTGATTCGGCCTCCCCCTAACAACAGAGTCTGACAATGGCTTAGCTTTCATAGCCAATACCTTTCAATAGCTCAGGCTTTAGACATGGATTGAAAACTTCACTGTGCTTATATACCTCAGAGTTCTGGCCAGGTAAGATGAATAAACAGGACATTAAAAGAAACTATCAAAATTCTCATTAGAGTGCAGAGAAGGATGGGTGGGCCCCCTTCCCTTGCTTTGCTTTAGACCTACTGCACCCCATACAGGAAAGGATTTACCACCCATGAGATTATGTTTGCACGGCCTGCCCCTCTGCTTCCCAGGCTCAGAGACCAGCAGTTGTCAGAACTCTCTAGCAATTCCTTTGTCAAGTCACCACAGACCCCCCGTCCTCCATACAGGTTGTTCATTGGACTATCTGAGAGATTCAGCTGGCCTCTGAGTTCACCATAGTTTCCCCATGTTTGAGTCCACTGATACTGTCTGGCTTAAAACAGTAGCCAAAGCCACACTGAAACCAACTTAGGAAGGTCCTTATAAGTGATTCTCTCCACCCCTAAGACCGTGAAGACAGAGGGGAGCTGGAAGTAACCTAGAAGGGCAAGCATGAGGTGATTCTCTCCACCCCTAAGACTGTGAAGACAGCTGGCATTACAGCATGGATCCTGACCACACCCAGGCCAAGAAATGGGAAAGTCACAGACACTGTTGCCAAATGGACTGTCTCTGGACTCTGGACCAACTGAAACTAAGGTGCCATTGGACCCAGGGCCCTTCCACTTCCTGCCCCTCTAACTTCTTACAATGAGTATGTTTGATATGAATACAGAATTATGGTCCAACCCCTGCCACCCTCAGGCCTCAACTGGAAACTAAGAAAAACAGAAACAGGGAAGGTATTAGCTAGTGTGACTACAGACCAGCAACCCATAATCTATCTTGACCTTTATTTATGGATGCCCACTATTAATGTCTGCTTATATGGAGAAAAAGGAAGATGTGGAACTTCATCTTTTGAGACATGAATACAGAGTTACAATTCTATGCATGTCCCACTTCTGGGCTCCCTAGTTGCCAGACACAAGGGAATTTTTATTGTAAGAATTGGGACTATAAAACAAAAACTTCATGAATTTTCCTTTAAAAAGATTCTGGCCTTTGGGAAACAGAAAAAACCTGGGGAATCAGACTCTATGCCACAAGAAGGAACCCTGGAGATAGAGTTAATTACTCCCAGCCAGAAACCAGCTAGGATTGCTGGTTATGCCTAAACATTCAGCCCCTATACTACATAGGGATAGCAGACTGTCAGGCCACTGACTGACAAAACTCAGTGTGACTGGAGACAGCCCGAAGTAAAGTTAGAGGGTTTATAGGAGACTAAAACTTGCCTAATATCCAAAACATTTGACCTAGGCACTTCCCTTATTCTGATGGCAGCTATTCTGTTTTATGGGTTAACTCATCTGGATGACAGTAATATTCCTGAGCCCTTGAGACCACCACTTGGATGGCATGTACAAATGGGTTGACTAAATGTGCCTGTTCTGATGCTTTCCAAACTAAGAAAACTGGTTGATCAGGACCTAGAGGTATTAAAACAACAGTCAGATTCCCTTCCAAAATGGTCCTACAAAATTGGAGAGGCTTACACTTACTTCTCAGAAGATAAAGGGGCTATATATGGTTTTGCAAGAAACGTGGTGTTTCTATCCTAATCAATTAAGAGAATTTAGTAGAAATCTTGCTGTACTTGGAAAAACCTAAAAAAGAAAGAGAGACAAACACATAAGTCAGATAATTGGTACCAGTTTCTGTTCTCTTGGTCCCCCTGGCTAACTACTCTGCTATCAGCACTGACTGAGCCTTTAATTCTCATTTGATTGGATTAACAGTGGGCCTTGCATCTTAAACTATATGGCCAATATTCAATAAAATTACTGGTTCTTAGGAATAACTACATATTTTTAAAGCAGGATGAGTCCACAATTTAACTCATTCAGTAAGACGGATGGGTAATGTAACAAGGCCCCAGACTTGAGTAGGCCTTCAGACATTAGCACAACTGGCTCCATGATGGAAGTATCATTCAGGCTGTAAAACTCAGCACACAGATAGCACCGCTGCCGAAATTAAAACAAAGGCCTAATCCATCAAAGTCCATAGTTCTGGGAAAGTTTCTAAATGTACTACCCTTACTTTGGGCTTCTATAGCTCCATCTCCAGCTAACTGTTCTTGTTAACTGAAGTATATTAACCCAGGATATGATTCCTGTGCTTCAAAGCTCACCCTGAGAAAGGCTCAGGGCTACATTGGAATCCCAAACACCCAGTGTAGTTGCTGGTTAGCTAATGAAGACTTTCTATTTACTTAAACCCATATCTGAACAGTCTTTTCATATATAACATATATTTATAATATATAATAACTGACATATACTTGAATGATAGCAAAATATAAGATCAGATGATGTGAAAAATAATGACAGTATAAATGCAGAGGGTTTAACAGACTCTCTCCTGGGGCATCAGGGATAACCTATAACATCCTTAAAGCCTGGTTTTGCCTCTAGATGGCAGCTTCTATTTTGCCTTTCCACACACAGAATTTTAAACTGGTGCTTATTCCATGGCCATATTCTGTATGTACTTAATAAGTATCTTTGGGGATGGGGCCCAGACATCACTTTTCCCTTATGCCCCATGGGAGATTCTGATGAGCCCTCTGCATTTATACTGTCATTATTTTGACATTATCTTTTGTTATCATTCAAGTATATCAGTTATTATATGTTATAAAGAACTTCTCATTCTAATGTTATTTTTTTTGCTCTTTAAATCCCACCATTACTGAAATGTAGGAAAGCATCTTTACATTGTTTCTTTGTTCACTGCCAGTATTTTTATCCCAGAGCCCTCCCTTTCTTACTTGATATGAATGTATGAAGAAAAGGGACCTCACAGAGGAAACGGATGTACGATTCCGTTGTCTTAGTAACAGCTCCACTTCTAATCTCTCCTGAGTGACTCAGCCCAGGCAGGGACATTGTGCTTGGCAACCAGGAACAGGTAATAGCCTACTTTCCTCTTTGTTGTTCAGTGCTAAGAGGCTGAAACAAAGACATAAAGATCGTTGCCAGGGAGACCAAAGCAGAATCTATCAAAACCATGAAGGAGAAAATGTCAAGTATCATACAAAATGGAAGGTAGATCCATTTTGATTCACCCACAGTCCTGGACTGAGACTCTTATGTGTTCATTCGAAGGGCTTTTGTTATGTGCACACAGATGATTCTTCCTGTACAGATAACCACAAAGACATAATAAATTATTAGAGAAAGGGACACAGGAAAAGTAGAGAAGCCAGACAGTAATGGGAGAAATAAAAATTTTAAAAACCATGTATTTCACTGGATGGTGGTGCATGCTTTTAATACCAGGGCTCAGAAAGCAGAGGGAGGTAGATCTCTGTGAGTTCATGGCCAGACTGGTCCACAGAGCAAGTTTCCACATAGGCAGGGGTACATAAAGAAACCCTAGGTCAAATAAATAAATAAATAAATAAATAAATAAATAAATAAATAAAATCACGTATTTCCTTTCAAGACTTATTTCAACATCCACGTTCTATTTTAACCCATATTTATATAGAATTGTCAAGCAAGCTTTACGTGAAAGTAAATATATCTTCTTTTTGTTTATTAATCATTCCCATTAGGACATACCTGGACCTCAGGAACCTATGCTGCTCTCTGACAGCTCTGCCTTTATGCACTGCAAAGTGGTTCCTCCTGGACAGGCATGCGGGTCAGCTCAGCTGAACTACAGCAGCTTCCAAACAAGAAGGGAAAGAAAAGCTTCTATGTCCTCATGCATTTGACTGAATTCCTAAATCACTGCTGGCTTACAATGACCCCACACCTACTGCTGAAGGGAAAGAGACAGAAGAAAACCTTTTGGCTCCAGCCTTTGTATTAATACAACCTTGCTTCCTGTCCTGGGGTCTCTTTGTGCCCACCCTTCCTTATTATTCTGATTAGTTTTGTTTGTTTGTTTGTTTGTTTGTTTTTGATAGACTTGATAGATACAAGCTACAGTCATTTTAGAGGAAACCTTAATTGAGACAACATCCCCAGCAGACTAGCATATAGGCAGGCCTGTAGGGCATTTTCTTGAATTAATGATTGATTCAAGAGAGCCCGGCCCACTATGTCTGGTGCCAATCCTGGGTCCTGCTTTGTGTTAACAAACAAACAAACAGAGAAACAACAACAACACCTCCCCCCCCCCAAAAAAAAAAAAACAGGCTGAGCCAGGCAATGGTGGCACACACCTTCAGTCCCAGCACCCAGGAGGCAGAGGCAAGAGGATCTCTGGGAGTTTGAAGCCAGCCTTGTCTACAGAGCTCATTCTAGGACAACATTTAAGGCTATATAAAGAAACCAAATCTCAAACAACCAAAAACCAAAAAGCAGGCTGAGCAAGTCATGAAGAGCTGGTAAGCAGCACTCCTCCGTGGTCTCTAGTTCAGTTCCTGCCTCTAGGTTTCTGCTTCGCTTGAGCTCCTGACTTGACTTCCCTCAGTGATAGACTGTTACCTGGAAGTATAAGATAAAATAAACCCTTTCATCCCCACATTGCTTTTGACCATTGTCTTTATCATAGCAATAGAGACCTAACACTGAAGATGAAGATACCTTGTATCAATGAAGCAGGTAACAGAGACCCCTAAGCTTACTACAACTAGGGATCCCAGGGACAAAAAAAGGAAGCAAAATCCAATGAAGCTCCAGACCCATGCTGTATCCACAATTTGAATGAGAATGGCCCTCATAGGCCTCATAGGTTAGAATTCTTAGTCACTAGGGAGTGGCACTACTTGAAAGAATTAGGAGGTGTGGTCTTGTTGGATAAAGAGTATTACTGGGGGTGGGCCCCCAGATCCAGATGTAGAACTCTTAGGTAATTCTTCACCACCATGTCTGCCTGCATGCTGCCATGCTTCCTGCCATGATGATAATATACTGAACCTCTGAACCTGTAGCAAGCCCCAATTACATGCTTTCTTTGCTGAGGTCATGGTGTCTCTTCACAGAAAAAAAACCATTAAGACACATGCTCTCTAGAAAGAAGCTCCATACACGTTACATATATGCATACAATAACAATTAATTTCTGCATGTTATAGACAAATAATCCTACTATGTGCTTCCCTGATGTCTCATTTTTCATTTAACACAACCCCAACCACCAGTTACTAGAGCACCCAGTTTTTTTTTTTTTCTATTTTGTTGTCTTATCCTGAGAATTGGCGGAAGCTTAGCACTCTAGTGTGGTCACTATTGTATCAGAGTGCCTAGTAGCAAAACCTAGATATTGAAAGATATTCGACAAGTCTCTATTAAATTAAATGTTAAAACACTCAAATAAAATCAGAACATTTCTAATATACCATATACCACATACAGTGTCAATATCCTAAATGTGTATAAGGAATTTAGACATCTCAATAGTGATAAAAGAACCCAATTAAACATGAGCAAAGGGGCCTACTGGCACATTAACAGAGCAGTGATAGATGGCTTACCTAGCATATGAGAAACTTAGCTTTAATCCCCAGCTCAGGGAAAAACGAAGGCAAAGGCAAAATATATATATATTGGATCAATATGTTTCCAAAGAAGATTGCTAATGTGTTGAATATAAAATATACCTAGCTGGAAATATCTTCAGCTGGTGGTGATATTTGGGCTGTGGAACCTTTAAAAGGTGGGGCCTTGCTGGAAGAAGTGGCTCACTGAGGATCAGGTCTTAGGTGTTATAAGCCTTGCCCTAAGTCTCAGTCTCTGTGTGTCTATGTGTCTCTGTCCGTGTCTCTTTCTGTCCATCTGTCTGTCTGTCTTAGGTCAGTTAATTTATGTATGCATTTCCCTGGAAATCACATTATTAGAATGCATGTGACATCAGCATGGATCTTCTGAAATCATTTCAGAGCATACAAAGGATGTACTTGTCAAAAGTGAACATTGATTCTCAGAGGAACATTGTTATATCAGAAAGTAGTTGCCACAGACCACCTATTTTCATCTTTCACAATAAAAAACATTAACAGATATATTCAACTGTGTTGAAAAATATAAATACGTGTCTAAAGCTCTGTAAATAACATTCAAATGGGCGATGGGGAACTTGAATGGCTGTCAGCAGTCCAGAAGCTGCAGTTACTATTTGTCACACTAGGGGCAGCAATATATAAGGAATGGCAAAGTAAGTATTTTAATTATATTTGCACTGCAGTCTGCTAGGTGACCAAATACTGACACCTATTAACTAGACATTGAACGATCAATTTTTTGGCTCTATTTTTCTCATTTTAAGAGGATTTCTTAGGAAATGTTTTGGTTCATTTCTTTGTGGTTTTTAAAAGCTAAAAGAAATTCTGCTCCCACCCTAAGTTCTCTCCCCTCTAGCTCACCCCATGAGACAGTCTTGTCAGGATTTCATCAGACTCAGACATGGGGCACAATTAACAACTAAGAGTATGGGGCCAGCAGAAAGAATAGATGGTGCCAGGGGCAGAATTCAAGGTCTTTCTGAAGAGTGAGTCCCAATTAACCCTGTAGGAAAATCTGTTTTTAGTGTGTGTTTGTGCATGCATGCGCGTACACGTGTGTGTGTGTGTGTGTGTGTGTGTGTGTGTGTGTGTGTGTGCGCGCGCACACACGCACACTTTCCTGCAAAATAATTATAAGGATTAATAAATGTCTATATGCTTAGTCTTTGCCCATCCTCCACAAGAGCTTGCATTTCGAACAGCAATTTTGTTTTTATCTCAAAGGTAACCAATCAAGCACACTCAGCTTCAGTTTCCTTGGTAACCGACCTCTGCTTCCTGTCTAGACTTCTTGTCATGAGAAGAGAGAAAAGGAAAAATACAGGACAAAAGCAAGCAGGCTACAAAATGGTTTTTCTTCTTACTGCAGTTTCTTTCTCTGCCATTGTAGTCCACCCCACCCCCAAACATTAGCAAAGTCTGTTGGTGAGGTGGAGTGAGATGACGTCTACTTGTATGTGTCTTTGCCTTTATCAGTTTGGTCCTGAATGGTCAAATCCTTAGCAGAACAGACATCTTTCTTTGTATTCCACCCCACCTCTCTTTCTTTCTGGGATACATTATTCTTATGATTATTCATAAGAGTGATCCACCACCTTCTTTTCCTCTCCTGCCCCTTCCCTTTCTGCTTTACTGACATAAGCAAGGGTAGGGAAAGGCACGAGCCACAGAGGAGACACAGGAAGGCACTACTCATCCAACTGCTGCCTTTGGAAAGCCCATGCTTTGGCCATTCCTGCTACTGTATTCGCATTGAATTCTCAAGGGTCCACAGAGATACACACAGATATACACAGACACACACAAACTCACACACTCACACAGACACACAGGCAGACAGACAGACAGACAGACACAGACAAACAGAGCACACACACATAAACACACACACCCTAAGTCTGATGAAATCCTGTCAAGACTGTCTCATAATGGAGTCAGCTAGGGAAAAGAGCTAAGGGTAGGAGAAGAATTTTTTTTAGCTTTTAAAAAAAAACAACAACAAAAATATGAACCCCAGCACCAAAACATTTCCCAAGAAGTCCTCTTAAAGTGAGAAAAATGGAGCCGAACAATTGATCATTCAAATGTCTAATTAATAGGTGTCAGTATTTGGTCAACTAGCAGAGTGCAGTGCAAATGAAACTGAAATGCTTAAATACTTTAAAAAAATACAATTTTTTTTTAAAAATGATTTTATTGAAATAAAAATACATTACCTCCTCTTTTATTCCCTCCAGCCCCTCCCCCATACCCACTCTCAGCTTGATTATATTTGTTACACACTCACATCCCCCCACGCCCCCTTCTGAGTCAGTAGCTATTTATGTGTATATGCTTTCAAGGCTGAACATGAAGCACTGGGGCAACTAATAAGAGGGCTCACCCCTGAGAGGCTAACTCTCCTTCTCCCAACAGTCTGTATCTTTGTCTAGGGGTGGGACCCTGCAAAATTTCTCCTTTCCATGTTAACATGTGCACCAATAATGCCATTGTTCCAGCTATGTGGCCATTTCTAGGACTGGTTGCTTGACAGCAGAATTCCTAGTATCTTGGCTCTTACAATCTTTACAGCCCTCTTCTGCAAAGAACCCTGACCCATACAGACGCAGGCGTTGTGATGAGGGTGTATCTCTTGGGGTGGGGTTCTTCATGATTTGTTAACTCTACATTATATCCAGCTGTGGTTTTCTTTGAAGGTCCCATTGGCTGGAAAGAGAGGCTTCTTTGATGAGGGGTAGCTACACTTATCTGTGGGTATAAGGATCAGATTTAGAATGTAGAAGTGGTGGTAGTAGATTCTTTTCTAAGGCCCATGCCCTCATTATCCTGGAGAAGCTGGCTAGGTTTCCTATACCAGATATGATTTCTCTCCTGTTGAGTGAGCCTTAAGTCCAATTAGACAGCTACTGGTTGCCATCAATGATGTGAGAGCCACTTATTTATTGCACCTTTCTGCTATCCTTCCGTGGAAGTTGTCGTGGTTTATAGGTGTTGCAGCTTGGGAGGGCCGTTTAATACTTTCCTTCTCTTGGCAGCTTAAATAATATTTTCTGAAACAATGAAAGCTAGACCACAGGAAAGAATCTTTAAGCTCACATCCAGCTCAATTTATCCAAGTCAATCTGTCCTGAGTGTGTAGTATATAGTATCTTTAGCAACAGGAGCCCACCCTAACTGCTGAGAAGCAACCAAGGGATACATCTAAAATCTGTATTGTTTACTAGAACTACCCTGGCCAACCAAGTGATTTAACTTCCTTTAATACACACACACACACACACACACACACACACACACACACACACACACACACTCACATACATACACATACTACATAATTTTAGGTAAATATAAACTCATATGATTTGAGGCTTTGTCAAACAATCTTGTTCTCTGAAGGACAGCCCTGCCCCCATCCTCTCCTATGCAGCACATATTCTCACTTGAAATCATACCACCCTACCCTTTCACTCCTCTAGCTCTGCCACCAACCCTCCTATAATGCACCTCTCTGTGGTGTTTATGATAGCCATAGAGGGTTTTGTACAAATCCAGCTTTCTCGCTGGGTAGAGTGGTGTACCACTGTAATCCCAGCACCGAAGAGAGAGAAGCATGAGGATCCCAAGTTCAGGACTGCCTGCATGACATCGTGAGACCCTGCCTCACCCTCTGCTACACACACAAAATGAAAATCTTGGGGTGATGTTACATAACTTTAATCTCAGGACTGGGGAGGAAGGAGGAGGAGGAAGAGGATTGTAACTTCAGGTCTAATTGAAATACACAACAAACAAACACAAAAACAAAACAGCAAAGCAAAGCCAGCTTATTATGATATTCTTCACTGCTAGCAAGCCCCAAATATATTGTTCTCATGGCTCTGCATTTCTGGGATCTAATTCTCAGTTGCCATAGGAACCACTCAGGTCCTCTACTTATTGCTCTAAATTACTACTACAAAAGCCTCTATATCTTTTTGTCCTGTTAATTCTCAGTTGCCATAGAAACCACTCAGGTCCTCTACTTAATGATCTAAATTACTACTACAAAAAGCCTCTATATCTTTTTGTCCTGTGTGGCCTAAAACCACACCTGGAAAGAAAACCTTTCTCTCCTATCCCATCCCTGATGGAGCCAGATTTCAGTTTCCACATTCTCTGTCACCTCTCTCCCCTTATGCACTCCTCTCCCCACATTCTCATCCCAGCATCCATGAAGCCTCAGGGGAGAGGCAGGATAAAGATAATACTACTGCTATCCACTGCCCTTCCCCCAACACATAGACAGTGGAAAGTAACTTAAAGGAGAAATCTGGGGTGAAGGTAAAGCTTGACAATGTGTCCCCAACTTCCTCCTCACCCCTGAATTCCAAATGACCCAGGGACCTCTACTCATCCAAGCCTATCCCTGCTTTGCCTGTCAGAGACTCCAATATCCATATTCCCATTTCTGGTGCTAAGACCCACAGCCACAGACAATAACTAACTTTTCCTAAAGTCTTTAGGGACAAGCACAAAAAGCTTTTTAATATTATATTTAATTTTTTTAGTGTGTGCATATGTACAAGTACCTGGTGTGTGTGTGTGTTTGTGTGTGTGTGTGTGTGTGTGTGTGTGTGTGTCTGTCTGTCTGTCTGTCTGTCTGTCTGTCTCAGAAAAAGCAAAAGTAAAATAAACTGCATTTCCAAACCTATACAGCAATCCAGTAAGGGCCAGTGAGATGGCTCAGTGGGTAAAGGCACTTGACCCAAAGCCTGAAAATCTGAGTTCTATTCCTGGCATCCATGTGGTTGAAAGAGAAAACCAACTCCCTTGAACCTCTACACACATCATAAAATACACAAATAAATGTATAAAAATTGTGCAGCAAAGTTTTCAATCTTATTTCCTCTTTTTAAATATTCTCTGAGGACTTTATACCACGTGTTTTGAACTAGTTACCCCCACTTCTCCAACTCCTCCTAGACCCACTTCCTACCCAACTTTATGTCCTCCTATAGGAGTCCAATTTGTGCTACTCATATATTCTTGAATGTTTGGCCTTCCATAGAAGCCTGGGTGACCTACCAGAAGCCACACCTGTAAAGAAAACTGTCTCTTCCTACCCCAGTAGCTATCAATTGTCAATAGCTTCTCAGCTAGTGGAGCTGAATTGAGCTCGAATAGTTCTTCTGATCAACAGTCCTATTGTGTCCGTAAATTACCATTTCCTTGTAGTTGTCCACCACCTCTGGCTCTTACAATCTTTGTGGTCTTTCTTGTCCTACAATGATCCCTGAGCCTTGGGAGTAGGGGCAGTAGTGCATATGTTCCATTTAGGGCTGAACATTCTGCAGTATCTTATTCTCTGTGCCTTGACCAGTTGTGGGTCTCTGTGTTATAAGGATTGAGAGATGGATTGATAAATGGTCATACCAATAAGTCATTAGGAATTAGTATATTATACTATTTCACTTAGCAGAATAACACTAGTAGGTTCTCCCCTAGGGCCTATGACCTGTATAGTCACAGGATCTTGGCCTTGATAATGGTACAAGGTAAGGGCTTCAGCTTGTGGAGCAAACCTTAAATGCAATCAGAAAGTGACTGATTATTACCATAATGTCTGTTTCACTATTGCACTAGTGGGCATGTTTTGCTAGACCAGGCATTATTATTGGTTTTAGGGTTCATAGCTAGGTAAGTTGGGTGATTATTTTTCTCCTCTGCTACGGGAGCTTAGCATCTTCCAGCACTATGAAAGCTAGCCAGTAAGAATGAAGCTTCAAAGTAAACACCAGCTTGATTTCTCCATTTACTATGACTCTAGTATATGGCGGCTTCAGCAATAGGCACTTAGCATACAGTCCTGGAGGGTAACCAAAAGAATTGGCAATAGCCTGACATGTTTTTTTTAAGGGGGGGGGTGGTCTATGGAACCTCACTGGACAGCAACTCTAAAAGAGTTAAGTTTTCCTGGCACTGGCATTTTTATTTGTTAGTTTGTAGTGTCTAGTAAAGGTGTCTTCACGCTGTTATAGGGCAACTGAGTTTGAACTCTTTTCATATATGTATATTTATATATTTTAGGATACCTTCCATAGCAGTGGTTTTCCATATGACCTTTTCCAAGGCTCTTTGCTTTACCTACCCATTACTTCCTCTGCCCTGCCTAACCCTCCCACCTCCCTTTAACGCTTGCTGGTTTTTATTCACGTTTAACCTTTCATATCACTGAGCTAGAGTTCATCTCCTTTTAAAGCTTCTGCCCCCAACCCATGTCCCCTTACTAGGTTTCTAACCTCTATGGATATTCCAAATGAGACTCACATACCTAAAGATTCAATGTTAGCATCCACAAATGAGAGAAAATACCATGTTTGTCTTTCTAGGTCTGGATTACCTAACTCAGAATGTTTTTTTTTGCTCCATCCATTTACCTGCAAATTTTGATTTTTTTTTTAAAAATTAGCTAACTAAAATCCATTATGTAAATGTACCCCATTTTCATTAACCATTCATCAGGTGACAGACACCTAGGCTGTTTCCACTTCCTGCCTGTTGTGAATAGAGCAGTAATGAACATGGAGAAGCAAGTATCTCTGTAGTAGAATATAGACTCCTTTGGGTGTGTGACCAAGAGTGGTGTAGCTGGATCTTGTGGTTGATCTCTTACTGGCCTTTTTTTTGGGGGGGAGGAGGTGCGGGGGGGGGGGCTCTGTGCTGATTTCCATAATAGCTGCACCAGTTTGCACTCCTAATCAGCAATAAATAAGTATTTCCCCCGTTCCCAGATCCATACCAACATTCACTGTAATTAAAAGTAAACCTAACAATTGCAATTGGTGTAATCTCTACATAGTTTTAAGTACATTTCTCTAATAGCTGAGGATGTTGAACATATAAAAATGGTTCTTAGCCATTTGTAATTTATCTTTTGAGAGCTCTGTTTAGTTCTATGCCTCATTTTGAGACTGGGTTGTTTTCCTTAATGTTTAATTTCTGAGTCTTTTGTATATTCTAGATACTAACATTCTGTCAGATACATATTTGGTAAGAATGATGAGTGGGGTCTTACCATGTAGCTCTGACCATCATGGACTGGATATGTAGACCAGGCTGGCCTCAAATTCATGGTGATTCACCTTCTTCTGTCTCTTGAGTTTTGAGACTGAAGGTGTATGACACCACGCCTAGCCTTTTGTGTTGTTCTGGTTTTTTTCCAGAATAATATTTTTATTTATTCTCTGGGAATTTCACTTCATACACCCAGCTCAATCACATGCACTTCCCAGACCATACACCCCCAACAGGATGAAAAATTAAAAAAAAAAAAAAAACCAAACAAGTCCAATTTGTGTTACTGGAACATGGGTTAAGTTCCCAGTTTTAAGCCTGCCTGCTTAAAAAAAAAATCAATTCCTTCTCCACCCACATCCCCACTTTTGTTTCCATGTTTTTTGAGACAGGGTCTCATGCATCCAAGCCTGACTTTGAACTCCTGACCATCCCACCTCAGCCTCCCACTATTATCACCCAGTTTATGAGGTTCTGGCAATAGAACCCAAGAATTTGTGCATTATAGCCAACTGCTCAATTATGGAAGTACATCTCCAACAAGCAAGCATCAAGAAAAAAATAACAGGGAAAAAGGAGTAATCTTTGGCTTAGTAAATGGAAAAAAAGTTGTTAACCATTTGGAATAAAAGTGTTTGATAATTATCTCATGAGCTATACCAAAAATAATGATTTTATTTCAGACTTTTTCAAGAAATTATGAAGTAACTAAAAAAAATTATAGAACATCTACCTGATCAGAAAAGAATTTATTTTTAAAAATCCACAGTGTAAATTAATGATTAATTTTTCTGAGACAGACTCTTACCACATAGGGCTGACCTCAAATATATTATGAAGAACAGGTTGACCTTGAACTGGTGATTCTCTTTCTTTTCTCCTTCCAACTACTAGAAATTATTGATTAGTCACATCTGTTAAGTAGTGATAAAGATGTGAAGTAATCAAAAATTTCATATATTACTGTTGGGACTGTAAACTGCTATATTCTCTTTGAAACAGTATTTGCTAGAGCCTATTAAAATCAAGAACACACAGAAAGCATATATAACTAGACATACAGCCAACTAGAGTATATGCATGTTTATCACAAAATGTGCCCATGAGTATTCAAGTCATGTAATTAAACCTCAATTAGATACTTCTCAAATGCCCATCAATAATAGAGTAGACAAATAAAATGTGGCATATTTACACAATGGAAAAGCACCATGTAGTAGTGAGAACGAAAGAAACTACATGTAATTTGGAACTAATGTTTCCCTAATAGGAAGTGGGTACAAAAGCATGAGTTCTTATTATTTGATCTCACGTATTAATCATACAATCACAAGCAAAACTAATCCATGGCCTTTAAAGTAAAGCTAAGAAAATGGTTCCTGTATCTTCCAGCATCTGTACAGCAATTTAAAACCAAGAAGAGCTATCCATAGACTCATGGGACAAGGCGGGCAACCTGATCTTTGCCAAGGCAGTCACCTTGGGTTGATGAAGTTCTCGGAAAGAATTATAAAGCCTCAAGCAAAAAGGCATGCTACTTTATCTTTTGGCAGCCATGGACCTGTCTTTTCAGGCCCCAAAGCCCATTGCAAACAGGGTTTATCTAGTCAAACAATCAAACAAATAAAAATAATGAAGGATCTTGAAAAGTAGAAAGTAAAACCTATGTCAGATGTGGGCTATATACCTTTAATCCTAGCACTGAGTAGGCAGAGGTACATGGCTCTCTGTGAGTTTGAAGCCAGTTTGGTCTACACAGTGAGTTCCAGGTCAGCCAGAGCTGGTTACACAAGGAGACCCTGTATCAAAACAAAACAAAGCAAAACAAAACAAAAAGACAAGCAATTTACCATTCAAAATACTTAGAAATTTCTTCCACTAAATGTCTATGCTGGTCACAATGAGCCTGTCTTCTATAAAACATTAGACCACAAACGCAATTCAGCCCAGTTCTTGTTCACTTTGCAGTTAGCTTGATTATTCTTCTAGTTTGCAAAACTAAAATCTTTGTTTCCAACTGGGATATCATCATATTCTCCATCTTATCTCTCCATATTTCTATCAATGCTTTGATTAATATTTCGCAAAAATAGGAAATTTGAGGTGATTTCTTTAGTTCTCATCTTTTGAGCCCTTACCAGAATCAACCTCTCTAGCCTGTGTACAGCAATAAAGCATCTTAAGCTGCTCCTGCCAGTTTTCCCAGTCTTTAGCTTTCCTGGTTCTAAATCTGATGGCACATTTTCAGTTATGGGTTACAACAGAACACCACTCTTTGGACCTCAGATTGGGCAATTTGTCAACAACAGAAAGAAACAGAAAAAAATAACTTCTCACAGTTGTAGAGGGTGGGAAGGCCGACATGAAGGTCCCAATAGGCTTGCAATGTGGTGATGGCTGCTGATGACTTCTCAGATGGTGATTTAGTGCCACATCTTCTACAGGGGAAAGATCACATGGCAGAAGAGATTGAAGGGGCAAGTATAGCACTTTGAGCCTTTTAATTTATTTAAATTTATGTGCAGGTGTCTGAATGTGTGTGTGGATATGTACATGTGAGTGCAAGTGCTCACAGTGGCTAGAGGCATCAGATCCCCAGAACTGGAGCTACAGATCGTTGGGAGCTAAGCTGTGGGTGCCAGGAACTAAACGGGCATTCTCTGCAAGAGCACTCTGTGCTCTTATCTCAGGACGTTATCTACAAGGACAATACTCCATTAATGAGGGTGGAGCCCTCATGGTCTGATCATCTTCTAAAGTCCACCTTTTAATATTGTTGCATTGGTTATCAAGTTTCAATAGAAATTTGATAGGGACAGTAGCATTCAAATTATAGCATAGCTTTAGAAGCCTTGCCTGCTAATTAGTGGAATAGATGGTTGCAACAATTTCAATGCATGTTTTAAGGTGGCTAATATGACAAAAATCTTAATTATGTATACTTTACCATAATAATAAAAACAAGTAATAATATCTCTATAAAATTCCATAAGATTTGCTTGGGACTTTTCCAAAAATCTAAATCTGTTGTGTGAGTACCATGATACTCCATATACCCTGGAAATTTCTATTTAACTGCCTTTAGTTTCTATGTTTTAAAACAATATTTAATGTTATTTCTCTAATCAGAACACCAAGGTCTTTGTACAGTGTTGCCCTCAGAGCCATAACCTTATTAAGCCTTTAGTAACTTTTTTTTTTAGGCTTTTAAATGAGATGGTTTAATCCAAAGTGGTACAGAATTCAGAATATAATGAGGATGGAACAGTAGGCTCTGCTGGGTTTCTAGACTTGGTTCACTTTAAATTCACAGCTGAGGTAGGAACTGCTGAACACTAGAGACAATGATACATTGCATTGTTCACTTTATTCATTGTTTTTTTTTTTTTTTTTTTTTTTTTTTTTTTACAAAAGTGTATTACAATGTATAACAACAGGCTCCAGGGTAACACTTCATTCTAGCTATTAGGTGGCAAAGATGTTATGGCAGGGAATCCAGATGTTTGACAGATTACAGGGTAACATTTCATTGTAGCTGTAGTGGCAAAGATGTTATGGCAGGGAATCCAGATCTTTGCTTTGACGGGTTACAGGGTAACACTTCATTCTAGCTGTAGTGGCAAAGATGTTATTGCAGGGAATCCAGATGTTTACATAGGAATGGAAGAGGAGGGTCACCATCACCTCTGATATGAGGAACAGCTTACTTTTTGCCAGATTTCTTAATTCCACCTGTGGCCAGGGGGCCCTTCCCCGCGGCCTTGGCTTTTAGCTTTTAGAGTTTCTTCTGTTCCTCCTTTTGTTTCTGCTTGAAAGCTTTATCTTCCTCGTCCATCTCCTTGGCTTGCTTCTTGGGCTGTTTCAGGGGCTTCTTTTTGCCACCTTCCCGGCCCGACATGGCGTCTTCGGCCCCTTCACCAGCCCCTCCTTTAGTAACTTTTGTTAGATTTAAAAAGACATAAACTACTGCTTTATTTTTATAATTTCCAATTTTCTTGAAAATAGACCAGTTAAGCTAGATGTGGTGGCATATTCCTTTAATCCTAGCACTTGAAAGACAGAGGCAGCTGGGCGGTGGTGGCACACACCTTTAATCCCAGAACTTGGGAGGCAGAGGCAGGCGGATTTCTGAGTTCGAGGCCAGCCTGGTCTACAGAGTGAGTTCAAGTATAGCCAGGACTACACAGAGAAACCCTGTCTCAAAAAAACAAAAAAACAAACAAAAAAAAAAAAAAAGAAAAAGAAAGAAAGACAGAGGCAGAGGCAGGCAGATGGCTCTCTATGAGGTTGGTACCAGCCTGGTTTACATAGCAACTTTCAGACAAAACAAGACTACATTGGGAGACTTTGTCTCAAAAAACAACAACAATAAAAACAACAACAAAAAAAGAAGAAGGAAAAAAGAAAAAGGAAAGGAAAGGAAAAGAAAGCAAAGGAAAGGAGGGACAAGTTATAAGTCTTTCAGGGCTGGCGAGATGGTTTACTGGATAATGTGCTTTACCTATAAGCTTGAGAATAGAAGTTTACCCAAAGCTGGGCAGTTCTGGTGGCTGCCTATAATCTCAGAGGCAGAGATGGGTTTCCTAGGGTAAACCAAACTAGCTAAGTTAGTGAACTCTGGTTCGATCATCAGGTTCTGCCTGAAAAAATAAAGTGGAGAGCAATCAAGGAAGACACCCAGTGTGAACTTCAACCTTCCACATTATGAAGAAACAAGTACAGGAACATGTGCATGTACCTGCACATGCATGAATTGTTCTGGAATAAGCACTCCAGCACCAATGAGAGCAGAAGAGAGACGTCACCAGTAGACCAAAGACAAGGCAGCTCCTGAAAGCCTTTGAGGCTGGGTCCAGTTTGCATTCTCATTTCCTACTCTGAAATGACAATGTGGGGGCAGGCAAGCAAGCAAGAGTTTACAGAAGCATATGTGGCAGTCAGCAGGTTGGTTGTTAAGGGCAACGGCTCATTATTTCAGCTATTTTTCCAGGCCACTCTGTTCCATGTGGCAAGTGACATCATGGTTGGTAATTACAGTACAAGCAGTGTTTTAGGTAAATCACTAAATATATCAAAAAAATCAAGATCTAATAATTCTTCATTTTACCATATTCTACTTCACATGCACACACATTCATGGCCTCTTTTTTCATTTAATTGTTATTGTATGCATATATGTAACGTGTCTGGAGACCATTACTGATAAGCACAACTGATCAAAAGACAGAGAACAAGAGCTTGTGTGGTGACCAGTCCCAACTGATACAGATCTACAACACAACTCGTGCACCTAAAGCCTGCATACACAAAATAAGAGCATCTAACAAAGGCTGAGTTCCACAAAATTGAGAATGACTGACAGAGTTCTGAATTCTGTATCTGCTTTACTCAGCAAATGCTAGAAACCCCAGGGATTCAATTCTTCGTCTCTACCAAAAAATCCTTAATGGTAAAAAGTCCTATAAATGAACAGGAGCATCAATCTTGCAAAACATAAAGGAACCAAGAGTGGAGTCATATCTTATGAACACAATTATCTGGAGGGGAGGCTTTTATGCTGAGGTTTATATGTCATAAATTTTCTAGGCATGAAGAAGCCTTTTGGCACACCATCTATACACTGAACATCCTCAGACCTTGATTAAGCATCAGAAATCTGTAGCAGAAAAACTGGGGACTTCACGTACGTGATGAATCTTAATCAGGACAACAGGCTTCTTAATAACAAGAAAATCCATAAAATAAGTTGCTGACGAGATACTATGAGTAACTGGTTCATACTAATCCAAGCCTCATATATTTCTTTGGTCAAACTCTTCATGAGTTTCTTCACCTATAATTTCTACTGTTTGGTATCAATGGAATGTTCTCTTTGAAAATAATAATGCGTACAATGTAATCATAATGAATAAGCTATGAGTAGATCAGGCATTAGGAGAGGGTACCCATCCCTTTGTACTGAGCAAAAAATTTCTACCTTTTGCTGAGTTACACTAATACACAATTTGGCACTCTGTAAAACATTCTAAATGTTTCTGAATGCAGCCTTTGTTAGATGCTCTTTTCCCTTCTTGGGCTGAATGGATCCTATGCTTTACTTCTTAGCAATTATCATATATACATACATAATTTTTTATGCATCTGCTCTTGTTCTAACTAAGACATTAATTTATGGAGAACGAGGTCAATACAGGTATTATTGTGGCATTTTGGACAAGAATAAATGTCAATGTTGGCAAGATAGGGTCAGGAAGCTTCTTACCCAGGCTTGGATAACAGGATCATTTATTGAGACAGGAGACATGTCTGTCTAAACCTGAGCTGGACAAGGACAATAATAACAGACATGACAAAGTGGACAGGGAGGAAGAGCATGAGGCCCCAGCACTACACAAACAACTACAGGCAACTAAGAAATGCTGAGAGCAGGAGAAATAGTCTTTCCCAAGGAAGAGCACAGCAATTGACTATCCAGTACCAATGATTATCCCTGAAAACATACATATGAGTATAATCATATGGACTGATCAAATTGTATTTATATATTTAGGAATATATAAGTGGGTGTGTGTATGCATAGCCAGTTAAAAAGAGGCCAAGAATTAGAGAGCAAGGGGTTCATAGAAGGGGTTGGAGGGAGGAAAAAGGAGGTAATGTAATTATATATTTCAAAAATAATTTATTGTAAAAAACCCATTCTGTCTATATGGAATATAGAGACATATAAACAGAGATAGACTAGAGAACTTAGAAATAGCTTCTCAAGAACCATAGAGAACAGGGGTAGAAACACAGAATTCTAAGTTTGGGATACTTAGGCAGTGTTACATCCAGAAAACCCTGTGAACTCTGCTAAGCCTCAGATAGCTAAACATCCTCATAAACATTTCATACACACACACACACACACACACACACGTTCTTTTAACAGACACATGTTAATTGCTTACTATACAGTATAATGTTTTAGGTGGCTAAGGATACAAAAAGGACAAATAATACAAGAGACCAGTTCTTGAAGAACTCTAAGTCTTTTAAGAGGACAGGCACAGGTTTCATGATGGGACAGAAAGAGTAAGAGCCAAAGGTGATGGATGGCTTTGAGAAAAATAGTATTTTCTAGATATAGCAGGGTAATTACACATATGAACTTAGAGCTGTTGGGACAGCACACCCAAGGCATGCATGAGCTCAATACAGAATCCCAGCATGGTGAACAGAGGTGGGCACAACCTTCACCCCAGCTGAGAGGCTACCAGCAATGGGTAATCAGAGGTAGCATTTTCTTTAATATGGCCTCAGGTAGGCTAACCAGGTTTCACTGTAGGGCCACACAAATGAGAGCACTTGAGTAGCACAGATTAGACTTGATTTTTTTTCAAAAAAGAGTACACAAAATTGAGTGGGTAGGAAGGGGTATCTGGGAGGGGTTAGGAGAGGGCAGTGAATAAGATCAAAATATATTGTACAAAATCCTAAAAGAACTAATACAAGTAAGAAATAATAAAATGACTACAAAGTAACAATAGCAGCAGCAAAAAAAGGTGGGTGGGGGGGGGGGGACAGGGATACAGATGGAACCAAGAAGGCACAGAGGAGGAAAGGCTTGTATCACATGGAAACAAAACAAGGATCATCTCTTAGATGATATTTGAATTCAATATTAAAGTGAGATTTAATAAGCTACACCAAAATGACAATGACCTTTTAAAAAAGAAGTTTGGGAAAAGCAGTTCTAAGCTATGAAAAAAAAAAACTGTACAAAAAAGAAACTACGAAAAACTCACAAAGGCTATTTTCAGGCTACTAGAGAAGGTAGTAGATTTTTATGTTCGGGTGTCCAGGGTAGGAAAAGCAACAGCTAGCAGTGAGGGTACAGATGATCAAGTATAAACTACGACAAGGACAATGTACAGTTTGCAAAGATTCAGTCTTTGTTTGTTTGTTTGTTTGTTTGTTTATTTGTTTTTTTGTTTTTCGAGACAGGGTTTCTCTGTGTAGCCCTGGCTATCCTGGAACTCACTCAGTAGACCAGGCTGGCCTTGAACTCAGAGATCTACCTGCCTCGAAAAGATTCAGTCTTGTACACCTCATCCAGGCAGTTGGGTTGCAGGTTCTTAGCAACTATTCATTCTGACAATGACATGCAGAAAAATTAAGAACCCAGGTCACCCACCAGAAAGGGAACTGACAGATAATTCCAAACTTTCTGTTCTCATTCAATATCTAGGGAAGTCATGGCTTCTGAATGATAGTAACTACTTTTATACCTAGATTTTATTGATATTACATACTATCTGGATTGCTCGCTTCTCTCTTCATTATCTGGTGTAGTCATGCTTTAAACACCATTTTGAAATCTTTCATCTGTCTGCTGCTGTGTTTCTGGAAGCACAGGAAGAACTTTCAAACATTTGCTTGTATCCATATGGTTCCTCCTGCTTGTTCAACATGGGGTTGAGAAAGAAAACTTGATTCTGCCAGGAAGCAGGTAGGCAAATGGCAGATCTGCACTTCTCCCTCCATTCCTGTACATCCAATCCCCCAGTTTCATCCACACCTCCTCAGAGAAAACCCTATGGCAGCCTACCTCTGTCTCATCTCTAATGGATTCCACAGATCTTCCGCTTCAAATCTCCCTCCACTCCACTGGGGCTTTGCCCCAGCCCCTAGATCCATCATGTACTCCCTGTAAAGCTACAGACATCTGGTCAGAGAAACAAGGAGGCTTAAGACCAGCTCTAGACTAGAACACCTGCCTAGGCCTCCCTTCTCACCCTGCCCCCACCTCTAGGAGATCCCATAGAACCTCCCTAAAATCCGTCCCACAAATCTGCTTTGTGCCCATCCTCTCCAGGAATCCACACGGGGAAGGTAAACAGGTTGGCTAAATTGTAGAACTTCATCTCTCCCTCCTCTGTTCCTTCAAGTCTAATCCCCCAGTCTCATCACCAGCTCTGCAGCAGAATACCTGCTGCAGTTTCTCTTTCTCTTTCCTTCCTGGCCCCATCTCTGGTGGATCACACAGGCCTTTTTTTTTTTTTTTTTCAAAGTTCCTTCCACCCAACATGGCTTGGTCCCAGCCCCCAACTCCACAAGGCAATTCAGAGAGCCCACAGGCCACTCTGACCTGGGAAGCAAGCCTTAGGGCTAACTGCAGATCTCCTCTCCCTCCATTCCTACAAGTGTAATTCTCACCCCCCCCCCCAGGAGGGGGCTCATCCCCAGTTCTGTAGCAGACCCTCTGCTGTGGCCTCTCCTCACCCTCTGCCTTCATTCCCAGGGGACTAAGGAGATCATAGTGGAACACCTTGCTTTCTTCCCTCCTCAGAACACTGAACTTTCCCCTAGCCCATGCCCATTCCCAAATGCCAGGCCTCAATACCCAGAAACACATTTAATCTAGAACTCCCAGTACCCATACCTATAAGGACCCCAGAAGACTTCCCTACCAGGCAACACACAGCCACCACACTCTCTTAACAACCAGAGAGGAAACAGAAACCAAAGAACAAAACATCTACCCAACAAAGACAAGACCAGATATCAGGACCCAGAATAGCAATCTTCCCAGTCCCAGATGGCTAGAGGCCAGCATAAAAACACAATCAATAACAGCCAGGAGAATATGTTTCCACTAGAGCCCAGCTACACTACTTACCTAGCAAGCCCTGTGTGTTCCAACATAGCTAAAACCCAAGAAAAAGACCTTAAAACAGCCTTTATGCATATGATAGAGGTCCTTAAAGAGGAAAAATAAATCCTTTAAAGAAATCCAGAAAAACACAAATAGTGGAAGGAAATAAAGAAAGCTGTTCAAAACCTGAAAGTAAAAACAGAATCAATAAAGAAAAACAAAACTGAGATGAAGTTCAAAATGAAAAATTTAAGAATTTGAACAGGAAGCAACAGAATCAATAAAGAAAAACAAAACTGAGATAAAGTTCAAAACGAAAAATTTAAGAATTTGAACAGGAAGCACAGAGATAAGCCTTAGAAACAGAATACAAGAGATGGAAGACAGAACCTCAGACCTTGACAATATAATAGAAGAAACAAATACCTGGGTCAAAGAAAAACGTTAAATCTAAAACAACAACAACAAAATCCTGACATAAAACATCCAGGATATCCAGGATACTACAAAAGTACTATATCTAACAATAATGAATATGGAGGAAAGAAAATACCCAGATCAAAGGCACAGAAAATAATTTTCAATGAAACCATAGCAGAAAAATTTTCTAATTTAAGGGATGAGATGGCTATCAAAGTATAAGAAACAAACAGGAAAAAAACCCAGGTCA
The DNA here is from genome assembly GCF_011762505.2 of Arvicanthis niloticus. Lineage (NCBI taxonomy): Eukaryota > Metazoa > Chordata > Mammalia > Rodentia > Muridae > Arvicanthis > Arvicanthis niloticus. Next base: position 15,190,049 of record NC_047679.1, read on the forward strand.
AAGGCATAGAAAGTATTCCCCTAGGCATAGAAAAATTTCCTAACCTAAAGAAGGAGATGGCTATTAAAGTACAAGATGCATGCAGAACACCAATTAGATCGGACCAGAAAAGAAAGTCCCCTTGCTGTATAATAATCAGAACAGTAACCATACAGAACAACATTAACAACAACAACAACAACAACAACAGAAGAATATTAACAGCTACAAGGGGAAAAAGACGAAGAAATGTATGAAGGCCGACCTATTAGAACCACACCTGACTTCTCAATTGGAGACTCTAAAAGCCAGAAGGGCCTGAACAGATGTGCTGCAGACTCTAAGAGACCACAGATGCCAGCCCAGACTACTATACTTAGCAAAACTTTCAATTACCATAGATGGAGAAGATAAGATATTAAGTGATAAACTAAATTTAAGCAATATCTATCTACAAATCTAGCCCTACAGAAAGTATTGGAAGGTAAATTCTAACCTTATGAGGTTAAGTGCATCTAAGAAAACACAAGAAATAATCCAAGATCAGGAAAGTCAAAAGAAGAGAAACACACACACACCACCATCACCACCACCACCACCACCATCAACAATAGCAACAAATAACAGGAATAAAACAAGAATAAAAAAATGATTAGTCATTGGCATCAACTGTGTCAATTTATCAATAAGAAGACACAGACTAACAAAATGTATGCAAAAAACAGGATCCATCCTTCTGCTGAATCCAACAAACACACCAAGGATAGACATCACCTTAGGGTAAAGGGTTAGAAAAAGGTATTCCAAGTTAATGAACCTAAAAAACCACAAGCTGCAATAGTCATTTTAATATCTGACAAAACAGAGTTGAAACCACAATTGATCAGAAGAGATGGGGAAGGACACTACATACTCACCAAAGAAAAAAAGCCACCAAGGAGACCTTGCAATTGTTAATAGTCATGCCCCAAACACAAGTTTGCAAATGAAACCCTATGACAGCTTAAATCACACATTGACTATCACACACAGATAGGGGGAGACTTCAATACCCAATTCTCACCAATACACAGGTCATCAAGACAAATACTAAACAGAGAAATGCTGAAGATAAGTGTCATCATAAAGTAAATGGACCTAAGAGATACATGTACAGACGAGTTCACCCAAACACAGGAGAATATACCTTCTAATCAGCAGCTCATAAAACTTTTTCCAAAATTGATCACATTCTTGAACACAAAGGAAGTCTAAAGAGATACAAGCAAATCAAAATAACCCCCTGCATCCTATCTGACCAACTTGGATTAAAACATCAACAGAAGCTTTACAAACTCTTGCAAACTAAACAACTCATTACTTATTAAAAAAAAAATATGGGTCAACTAAATGACAAAATCCACATGATCATCCTGTTAGGTACAGAAAAGGTCACTGACAAAATCCCTTCATTATAAAAAAAAAAAAAAAAAAAAAAAAAAAACTCCTAGAGAGGTCAGGGATCCAAGGGACATACCCCAACATAATAAAGGCAGTTTACAGCAAGCCTATAAACCGACATCAAATAAAATAGAGAGAAACTCAAAGCAATCCCACTAAAATCAGGAACAAGACAAGGTTTTTTTTTTATTGGATATTTTATTTACATTTCAGATGCCATCCCCTTTCCCCATTTCCCCTCCCTAGAAAACCCCTATCCTATGCCCCCTTTTCCTTTTTGCTTTTATACAATTTTTTAAAAATGTTAATCAAAGGCTTTTTAAGTTTGGTAATGCTCAATCAGACTTATAATCAAGGGAACAGAGTAGAGGATCTGATCATACTCCAGGCTTCTTGGCCTGTGAGTTTGCAAGTTCTCCTATCTTCACCTCCCGTTTCACTGTAGGAATGCTGGATTTACAGACACCTACCATTGTGACAAGCTTTTTATGAGGGCTCCCGAACCCAAACTCCAGTCATTAGGCTAGCTTAGCTAATGTCTTTACCCACCAAGCTATCTCCCTGGCTTGATGATAAGAGTTTCTAAAACTTATTTCAAGACGTATTTTTATTTTATCTATATGAGTGCTTTACCTGCACATATATCTACATATCAAATGTGTGTAGTTTCTGTGGAGGCCAGAAGTCATTGGATCCACTGGAACTATATAGTACCAGCTGATCTTGAGTTCTCATGTGGATGCTAGGAATTGAATTTGGTGGGTTCCCTGTAAGAGCAACAAGTGCCTTTAATCACCATCTCTCTCTGGCTCGCAATATCTTTTTAATGAGATATATAGCTCTAGGTATCCTAAAACTCGCTCTGTAGATGAGGCTGGCTTTGAACTCAGAGAGATCTTCCTACCTCTGTCTCCCAAGTTCTGGGATTCAAAGAGTGGGGTACTACACTGGGCATGGTAAGTTATTTTTATTAGGTATATAAATTACTTATAAAAGAAAGTATTCTTTCTTAGCTTGTCACGTAGCACCTTACCTCTAATACCAAGTTCATATACCCGTGAAACAATATGTATAAGACTCTGAGTTGGAAAAGACTGAACTTTCAAATTTCATCTACACCTAACCAAAGATCACAAGTGAACTGCCAATATTACTCTCTACCATTCTAAAAACATCAATCACTAACACTGATAAGGGAAGAAGTACAGATATAAAGAATCAAAGACTTCATGAGAAAAGCTGTTAGAGACCTAACTGCCACTACTGAATGAATGGCCTGGGTATCAAATAATTTTACCAGCTTGTTCTATCAAATCTTACAAGAACAGGTATATTATTTAAATTAACCTAGAAATCGCAGACCAATTTCACAAGAATAAGGAACACACCCGAAACAGGATTATAAAAAAGCCCAAGAAGAGACTACTTGCTGACATTTACTCTAGAATCTGGGTACATGTTACCACCAACAAAAAAGAGAAAGAATAGTAAAGCCTAAGCCACCAGAGCGCCCAACAGTGCTCCATGTTTCTTTCTCAACTCTGATTTGTCACAAACTATTGACACTAACATTAATTGCTGCAGCTTTCAGAGGAAACAGTTGATAACGTGTATAAGAATCTTTAAAAAGTTCAGATCCAAAGGGACACAAACAAAACAAAAGACATGAATGTGGGAAGGAGATTAGTAGGAAACGGGTGGACAAGGGAGGGAGAAAGATAAGAGTGTGTGTGGGGGGGGGCGGTAATCTGGGTCCCCTGTGTAAGCAATAAGAGCCATTAACTATGGAACCACCACTCTAGGCCCCAGTCAGAATGCATGGCATTCATGAAACTGTTAAAGCACAAATTTAAGTTATAAAATGTTCATATACTTTAATTAAATAATAGCATTCTTTAAAAAACCAATAGTAATATTTGTGTATTAAAGGTAGTGATTGTGTAGTTATATAAATATACAAATAATTGTTGAATTGTGTATTTGACATGAGTTAAGTGTTTTTAATTAGCTTACATTTGTTTCCTTATGGTACTTTCATACATACTTGCTTTGATTGATTCTACACTCCTTCCCTCCCCCGTCTCTTGGACCCTCTATTTCCCTAATGTACCCTATTATTCCCAATATTCTCCTTCTACTTTAATAACCCATGTGTTCTATTATCTTCCACACCCCATCTCTTAAAGCTTCCATTTCTCTTCCTAACTTCATGGTTTATAAATTATGCTTCAATAAGCTGCTGGAAAATTCAGGCTAAAAACAATAGAAAATGCACACAATACTTTGAGTGCTAGGATAGTTATTGCTGTGTAAGTAACTGCACTATAAACACTGAAAGAACCAGCTCACTAAAGTCTATTCAACTGTACATCATCAGAATATATATATATAGAGGCTGATATCAGAAATGCAGACATGAATGGCGCCCTGACTCTGAACATGGAGGACTTCTCGGGCAGGCAGAAAGTCAACCAAAACACAGAATAAGTTAATTCAAATAGATCAGGAATTGTGGAAAGGAGTTAGGTGAAAGGGGAGGAGAGGAAAAGAAAGGGAAGGAAAGCGAGGGGAGGAGGGAAGCCATTCATCCTCAAGTACTCCCCTGGACCAGGAAGAAGACAAAGTGGGCCTTGAGCTACCATGTGATGCCGGGAACGTAATCCGGGTCCTCTGTGTGAGCAATACGAGCCATTAACTATGGAACCACCACTCTAGGCCCCAATTTTTTTTTTCTGAATCAGAGTCTCACTATGTTGTAAATGGATTTTTAAATCTCCAGATGTAATTGTCATCTCAGAGGCTTACTGCCTCAGTCTGCTAACCTAGGCCTAGTCCTGGAAGCTTCTACCCTCCATAGAATATAATCTAGGCCATAATGTTTTCAGCCTCTGAGACTTGCTGCTGAATAAGCTCACCCTTCCTAGTTCTTTCTGAGCTCTGGCTGGCCGATTCAACTCAGCTGTTCTGGCTCAAAACTCCCCTCAAAGATGACTGGAACAATCTGGTTTCTCTCAGCTTCTCCTGAATTGTTCTGCTTGCCTTCATACTAACTCTGGCAATATGTTCTAATCTGGCTCCTTCTCTTTCTCTGGCTTGTTCTCTCTTCAACATGTCTTTGTACAACTGTGCTGGTAGAACTGCCTGCTTTCTCTTCATTTCCCCTTAAGTAGCTTTCCTTTTCTCTCTCTGCTTGTGAGAGTTAGGCCTATCCTATTCTGTCAAATCTTTCATTCATCAGTTTGTCTGCTCCTCAATTATACAGCACTATCGAACTTGGGTGCCTCCTTCTACAAACTCACTTTACCTTCATTGTTTGGGATTAAAGTGTGTGCTAAGGACTGAGCCACACCACAACTAGAAACAGGTTTTATTTTTATTAAACAACACAATCTTGGGGTTTACAGTGTGATCAAATATCCTGCAACACTATGTAGTCCTAGATATCCCGAAATTTCCTATGTAGACCAGGCTGGCTTTGAGCTTAGAGAGAGCTTCCTCCTTCTGTCTCCAAGTTCTGGGATTAGGGGCATGAGCTACTACCATTCTGGGCTTGGTAAGATATTTCTTATAAGGTATATAAGTTACTTAGAAAGTAATCTTTCTTAGTCTGTCACAGAACCCCTTAGTTTTAACTTAAGAATCCTTCCCAGTAACCTGGGAAGCTCCTGTTTCTACCACTGTATCACTTAACAATAGTCCTCTTCACTATTGGAGGTGTGCCAAGTCTGGGTGGGTTTTTTTCCCCCAGTGCTTTCCTAAGCATAGGCAGAATAGGGTGCAAGGATTGGAAAGCATGTACCCGAATACAGAAAGCCTCTCCCCACATCTACCCCCTTTTAGAGACAGGATCTTAATATGTAGCTCTGGCTGTCCTGGAACTTACTCTATACCAGACTGAATTCAAATTCACAGAGATCTGCTTGCCTCTACCTCCAAGATGCTGGGATTAAAGGCATGCACCACATGCACCACAGCCAGCAAGCCCTTCTATGAGGCCCCTTTTTGCTAATAATTTTAGATCCTTCTCTAATTTCTTAGGATCTGATGGTGGAAATGACAAAAAAATATAACTGAATATACAGTGTGATAAATTCTGGGAGGAGCAGTGTTCTAAAAGAGGGACCTGAGCCAGTGTGAGGTTAGGAAGGGTTTCTCAGGGGTAATAATCTTAACTGAATGCAGCAAATGGTTCACTAAAACACTGGAGGTCAGTTACTACAGATCTAATTATTACATTGACTGACTGATTGCTTGATTTTGTGGGGGCAAGAAGCATGTGTGCCATAGCACATTTGTAGAAGAGAGAGGGCGATTTGCAGGAGTTGGTTCTCTTTCTATCATATGGTTCTTAGGGATTAAACTCAAGTTAGGCTTCATGGCAAGTGCCTTTACCCACAAAGCCATCTTATCTGCCTACTGCATCTCTATTTTAAGTACTTTCCAGAAGAATTGGAAACCATCTTCAACTGTTACAAGATGGTTAAATACACTGAAATATATCCTATTTTCCTATTCTAGGCAGCAAAACTTTTAGCACTTAGCACATCAATACTACAGTATCACAGTGGTTGGCAAACAACCAGTATTTATTGAATTAATGAACGAATCCAGATTGGGCAACAAATATCACAGAAATCATTTTAATATGTGTTCCAGCTAGGTTCATGTCAATTTGTCAGAAGCTAGAGTCATTCTGAAAGAGAGAACCTCAATTGAGGAAAAAAACGCTACCAAACTAGTGTATGGGAAAACCTGTGGTACATTTTCTGGATTGATGATTGACATAGGGTGGAGCTCAATGTGGCCATTGTCACTCCTGAGCTGGTGGTTCTGGGTGCCATAAGAAAGACGGGTCAAGGACAGTTCAAGAAAACCCACAGCATCAACTATCCTGGCTCATAGGGGCTCATAGAGACTAAACTGACAGGTAGGAAGCCTGCATGAGACTGACCTAGGCCTTCTGTATATATGTTATAGTGATATAGATAAGTCTTCTTGTGGGATTCCTAGCAGTGGGAGCAGGAGCTGCCTCTGAGTCTTTTGCTGGCTTTTGAGACCCTTTTCCTCATACTGGGTTGCCTCCTCTGGTCTTAATACAATGGAAGGTGCCTAGTCTTACTGCAACTTGACATGTCATGTTTGGTTGATAACCATGGGAGGACTGCCCTTTTCAGAAAAGAAAAGGAGGAGTTGTTGAAAGGGAAGCAAGGTTGGGGAGGAGGACTGGAAGGAGAGGAGGGAGGAGAAACTGTGGTCAGGAGGTAAAAATAAATAAAGGCAAGGAAGGGAGTGAGGGAGGAAGAAAGGAAAGGAAAGGAAAGGAAAGGAAAGGAAAGGAAAGGAAAGGAAAGGAAAGGAAAGGAAAGGAAAGGAAAGGAAAGGAAAGCAAGCAGGCTGAGCACTTCTCCATGGCTTTCTTAGCAGTTTCTGCCTCCAAGTTACTGCCTTATGTTCCTTCCTTGACTTACCTTAGTGATGGACTGTGATGTGGAAGTGTAAGGTGAAATAAACTCTTTCCTTTTCAAGTTGCTTTTGGTCATGGCGTTTCATCACTGCAACCGATACCCTAATTAAGACAATAAACATACTTCTTAAAGGACTGCTACAGCTAATGACCTAAAAGCCTATAAAAATGCGATATGAATGATCCTATAGTATATGTGCTATGATAGTCCCATTTTATACACAAGGAAAAAGGAGTTAGCGAACCATACAAACATAATATAACATAAAATAATTTGGGTGAATCTGACTCCAGAACACATCCTTTTATACTGCCAACTCATCCCAACAACAGGCGAAAAGTATATTGAGTAGTTCAGATGAGAAACAGGCAAATGATCAAGAAATATATGAAAAGATATCTAACCTTATTAATAATCGAAGAAAAACAAGTGAAAGCAGAGATCCCATGTTTAGTCCCTATAATTATAACAATGAATTCCCTTCCCCCCTCTCTCACAGATACAAACATACACACACACACACCACTGGTGGGAAAATATACCATATGCATAAGATAATTTGGCAATATCAAAATTGAAATCTCTTTATACTTTTGTATAATTTATTTTATATGTGCAGATGTGGGGGATGTAGGGGATGAACCACAGAACACATGTGGACATCATCGGAGGAAACTGTGGAGTTGGTTCTTTCCTTCCAACTCTACATGGTTTCTAGGAACTGAACTCAGGCAGCCAGGCTTACTCAGCAAGCACCTTTGCCTGATGAGCCATTTCATAGGCCCAGAAACTTTCCTTTTGTAGAAAGTTTCACAAATGTCAAAAGTTATTTATTACAAAGTTATTCCTAAAGTAGAGGGGGAATCCCTGGGACTGTTCTATATTTCCATCCACGAGGGTGTATTTAAATGAATTATAATACCATTGGGTTTAATACTGCAACTCCACTAAAGAGTGGACTTCTACGGAAAGACCATCATTGTTTATTGACATGTGGCCATGTGGAAAAAAAGAAATGGCACATAATATGTAGATTACCATTTTATTAATGTGGATATAATATTGATGATACAACTTGCTATAGAGATGAAATTACCTAGTTATAATAGTCCCATTGTCTTAGGCTTAGGAAAGGCATGGTGAATAAGACATGAGAGAAAATATTGAAAGGGAGAGAAAACAGAGAAGTCTCATATTTTAACTGCATGTCCTAAGATGTATAGAAGAGTGTGAGTCTGGAGGCATACTGCCTACTTTGTAGCTGAGCTATGTGCTTTCTAGATGGGCAATTATTAGTAGCAGCCCCCACCCCAAGCCTTAGGTTCTTTATCGGTGACAGACAGATAACCGTGCCTCGGTCTTAAGATTCTTATGAGGGTAAATTAATCAATGTACCCTGGAGATACAGAGTAAAAGTAGTGAATCAACAGGAGCTGTTACTGTTCTCAAACTAGGCACTGTGCCAAATGTTCATGCATTCATTGAAGTGACACCAACATCCTTTGAGTTGATCTAGCTTCCCCTGGAGGCTCACATCCTTCAGAGCCTCAGTGCCTAGAGTATATTCTAAGTCTGACTTCAGGGTCCTCTCCATGAGGACTTGCCCTTACTGCCCTCCTATCATGGTTAAGGGAACTTTAGTTGGTTTGGTCAGAGGCACAGTTTTCCAGAAGGTGCCCTGGCTTTATAAGGATGGTCTGATCTCAAAATCGAATGAGTTGGTTTTACTACCCCAGAGGGAGAAGAGGAAGAAAACAGAAAGAGAAGGAAAAGAACAGAGGGAATGAGAATGTGGAAGGAGACTACTTTGTTTTTTATCTTTAGCAGAGGCCTGAGATACCTTAGGGCCAAGGCGGAAGGGGGTGGGGTGGGATGTGGGCGGGGCTGAGCGAGAGGCTGGGATGAAAGCTGCTTCCCAGTCCAGCCCACAGCACTCACCGTCTTTGGTTCGTCCTCAGTGCAGGGCAACAGGTAAGAGGTACTTTCAGTGTTCTTTCTGGGCTCTCACCCACACTGTACATTGACCCTGGGTGACTAGACCTGACTTTTGACCTTCACAGAAACTGTCTCGTCTGTTTTGGGGTTAACCTTTCTTTCCCATCTCTCCCTCTTTTATTAGTTTCCAGTACCATTCATCTTACTTCACTTATTCTCAGACATTCTTGCTTTCTGTTACTTTTCCCTCAAAGGACTTTTCTCTGGAGCTTCTCAAACCCATTTCTGTTTCCTTCAACTCTGTATCTTTGTCTCCTCTTGTTTCTGTCTCTTCATCTCCTCTGTTTCTCTAGGAAAGAAATCTTAACATTTCTTCCAAAATTCACCACGTGCCCAAGTCACTTGACCCCTTTCCTTCTGCTTGGCCTAGAGCAGAATGCAAGGTTTCAGAGCCTTGGGGGTAGGGGTGGGGGTCAGATCCAGGAAAGGAAAACTGGAGGCTTTGGTGGGGGGTGGTTAAGAATGGTAAGGCAAGATGCAGGAATTGAGAGGTTGCAGAATTAGCAGAAATAAAGGAGAAAAGGTGGAAGGGAATTGTCATTGTGCCAAAAAAGCAGGAAATTTGGAGTCTCACTCTTAAGTCACTGTGAGACCCCAGGCAGGTCATTTATCCTTTGACAAGAGAGCCTGCCCAAAGTTCCCACAAATTTCTTCGTTTTGGTTTTGTGGTCTACATTCTTCTGTTTTTAATTCTCCTATGGTTTTCTGGGATTGGAAAGAGGGTACTAGGAGGGGAGGTAAGGTCTGATGCTTCCCAGACTTAAATGATTCTTAAAAGCAGGCCACAAGTAATGGGAGCCAGAGCACAGGAAAGCTGCACAGTTTCTGGCTTCCCTGCTGGGATGGTGGCCCAGCTGATCTTTCTGGCCTATGGGACTGCAAATTGGGTGCTGACATAAAAGAGAATTGTAGAGATACAGGGGAAAAAACACCTTTGAGCAATGATGCCACTTGTCCTGAAAATTCCCCACTCTCTCTTTGATTTTCTTTTAAGAATCCTGGCAATATTTCCTATGCAGTGGGATATATAAATCATTAAGTGGTGGAATGAATTAATAAATATCCAACAGTGCCTCAAATCTGACTTCAGGACATCTGGGGAAAGTGTTGGTCATAAAAGATGAATGCACAGTAATGGGGCCTATATTACTGTAACAGAGTGGCTTGGTGTCTAGAGTCAAGTACTCAGCTAAGAAAATATGGACTGTTTGGACCATGGATTCATGGTGGCTAAGATAGGGGGTCTCTGGAGCCAGGCTGCCTAAGTTGAAATTTTGCTTCTTTTGCTTAACAGTCAGCCTGGGTGAGTCATTCGATTGTCTGGGGCCTCGGTATCTATTTCCAACATTGTCCTGAGGACTGAGTGAGTCTATGTATGTGGAACATTGACAATGGTCAGAGCTCTGTTAATATTTGAATATCAAAACCAGAAGATAAATTATGAAATCTCCAATCTAATCCAATGTCTGTGGAGAAAGTAAGGTTCAGAAAGGGTGGAGGGGGCAGGGGAGTCAAAGTTCATACACAGTAAATTATAATAAAAGTGAGACAAAAAAAATCTCATCTCCAGCTTTCCAGACGAGGCCTGATATGTGCATGGTGGAACTTGGATATTTTGTTTGAGAAAATATCTGCTACTTAGTCGTGACTGGCTGGGAACTATGCAGCCCAGGCTAATATGCAATTCAGGATCCTGTTGTCTCCACTTCCTGTGGTGTCAAAATACCCAGCCAAGAGATACCCTAAGAGCCTATGTTCTTAATACCCTCAACTGCCTGAAATGCTTCTTCTATTCAGCTTTACTCATTCCCGGTTCATACGAAATGTTGTTCTGGAATGGATGTTAAGAGTCTAAATACAAAGTTATGGGTCATAATGATGTTCAGGAAGATCAGGGTAGGACAAGAGAAATTGTTACTGGAGCTTTAAAATAAACTCAAGACTTCAATTCACATCAAGAAGTACTCTGTATTTTTCCCAGGACCCTCAGTATAGCACCAATAGCCGCACAAAAATGGTGAGTCCACTGAACCTTTTCTGGTTTTGCACATGGAAGTAGGCCTTAATCAACCATCATTCCAGGGTAGTACTTTGCCTCTAATTTTAAGGGCTTCCTGTCTCACTATATACTTCAATGCTATTCTCAGTGTCAGAGAAGCAGTTTGTACGAACCTGCAGGAACCTGGGCCATCCATCTTGACTCCCTACAGATTGCCAGAGCCGGCCTTGGCCAGATGCTCAGACGTGATTCCAGGAAGGGGTTCTTCTTCTCTCCCACGCCCTGGCTTCATCTTAGGGAGTAGCCAGACTCTAATGGTGATAAACTCTAGGGGCTTTATCTATGGTCTGCAGGCTCAGCCTTGAGTGCTTTAGCCTTCATGGGCAGGCAGGCAGAAGGGCGATTCTTATTTCCAGATATGAGGTAGGCACTGGACCCAACCAATGGCCTACCAGGTGATGTAGGCAGAAGAATTACCTCACATTTGACAACTGATCAAAGCTAAGACCCAGAAAGGAGAAGTGCCTTGCCCAAAAACATTGAACAAAGAAGCTAGGAAGCTAGAATGTAAATTTAAAAGTCTAACTTTTTATGTACCAGCCATCAGGCTGAAAGGTTCACAAGTTTCTTTCTGTTTGTTTGTTTTGTTTATTACATCTAATCCTTCCAACCAGCTTTCTGCTTTTTGTCACCACAGGGCTCATGTGACCAGGCCCACAAAGTAACTCAGGCTGCTGTGACAGCCTGAGAAGGGAGGGAGGATGTTCTAAGATAGAATAAGATGACTGGGTTGCTTTGTAAAGTAAGAGGGGGTTGCTTGTTCTTTGAGATTAGGGAGAGAAAAGAAGTTGCCAATAGCATAGGCCCAAGAATTCCTCCTGCTCCCTTGTCCCTCACATAATAAGGCTTTATACACTGAGCCTTTTGCTTTCTTGGCAGAGCCTTAGTCTTCCCACTGTCTTTCCTATCTCTCCTATTGATTGTGCTGTTCTGTATCTTGTCCCTACCCATTGATTCTGGCTCTACAATTGGCTTCTTTTCTTCTAATCTGTTTCTTCCTGCTCTGTCCTTCGTTTTGGTCTCAACCCTACCTCCTCCCTTCCTTTCACCCACCTGTTTCCTTCTTAAATACAGATTTATTATTTTTAAATTATGTGTATGTCTTTGGTTCTGTCATAGGTATGTATTCATGAGTGCCAAGCCAGTGGAAACCAGAGGCATTGGATCTCCTTGAGCTGGAGTTCCAGGGAGTTGTGAGCCATAACAACATGAACACTGGGAAGCAAACCTGGAAGAACAGTATTTACTCTTAACCACTGAGCCATTTCTTCTGTCACTACCATGGTCTCTTGAGCTTTCAGTGTTTTTAAAGATTCACTTGACTTATTCATTGCTTTTCTCCCACCACCACTCCAACAGGGTCAGGTTCCCCTCCCTTAAGTCTGTTATAGTCTAGCCCTTTTATCTCTGTGCTCCAGTTCCCTTGCTGGATTCCTTCCTCTCCTGCTTAATTTTCAGTCTTTATGTTACTCTAGGATACCTGTCATCCCTTTGTTTGTTTGTCCCTCCCTGTATGTTCCCTGCATCTCCTTTTTTAGTCTTATCATCTTGCCCTTCTTTCTGTACCCCCATCATCCTCATGTCTTGCTTCTCAGTATCAGTCTTCCACTCCATGTACCTTTCTATTTCTACCTTGCTCTTCTTCCTTCCAGCTCCGATGTTTCTCTTTCTCAGTTTCAGGTCTTCCTCCTCCACCACCATACTTTTGTTCACTCTATTCTTTTATCTTTCTGAAGTTGTCTTGATTTTTCCCGTACCCCCCTATACTCTCCTATTGAAGATCATAGTTACTCATTAATTTACTACGAAGTTCAGCCAATATTCAGTGAGAGTTATATGTCATTTGCTGTATCTTTTTCTATTCATTTTCCCTGTCTTTTCTCCAGCCCCTTTCTTTTCTCTATGTTAGCCTTTGTCTTCTTTACTGATCTACATAGATTATGTCTTCCAGCCTCTTTGGGTCTTATTTGTACCCCCTCTTTTATCAGAGTTTAACCAAAAGTCAAGAAAAAAATCCAAACATATCAAAATACCAACCTGGTGGTACATATCCTGTAGGGCACATGACTGCCCTTTCCAGTTTCCAGGATCTCCTTAACTTGACAGCTGGCTTTAAGCTCCTTTCCCCTCTATGGTAGAGAATTCTCTGGACACAGCAGGACTAGCCTCAGAAGCTCCTGTAAATGGCATCTGTCTGCATAAGTGGGCGGAGTCTTCATTTAGTAGAGGATAGCAGTCTTTGAAAGATAGTAAGTAGTCTTAGGTGTTGATCAAAGGGTAGATTGTCAGCTGTCATTCTGCAGCACAAAGTCACTTCAATGATCTTCACAATCACTGAGCAGCTGGTGGCAGAGTAAATCAGAAACCACGTTTTCTGGCCTCTAGTTAGAAGCTGCCTGTTTCTCTAGTGGTGTTTCTCATTTCTCCCTCACATTTTAACACTTTAACATTTTAACAGCAAGGACTCCTGGCTGAGAAGGATAATGAGGGGATCTCTGAGGAAGGCAACTACATTTGAGTGGGAAAGTAAAGGCAAAGAATTAAACAGACATGACTTTGGGCTTTTGGCCAGGCTCTTATGATGGAATCTCATCTCTTCCACAATTTCTACAGGACTTTGGGCTCAGGATGGTAGCAGCAGCTATGTTGCTACGGTCCTGTCCAGTGCTCTCTCAGGGCCCCAAAGGCCTCCTAGGCAAAGTGGCTAAAACCTACCAGTTCCTATTTGGTAGTGGACGCTGCCCCATCCTGGCCACTCAAGGACCAACTTGTTCTCAAATCCATCTTAAGGCAACCAAGGCTGGAGGAGGTAAGAAGAGCTTATTGGCAAATGGGAATTTCTGGGTCATAAAGACAGAGTTCCAAATCTGACTATCATTACCTAACAGCTTGGAGAAATAATGTGAAAATGTCAAGGTACAATGAACTGACCTAAAAACATATATTCAGGATATTCATAAAGTAAATATAAATTACTCTCTAAATTCCAGGGTATGTATAGAGACTCATATACTATACTTCAGCCATTTTGAACGACGTTAAAATTGCTGAAATCTATTCTCTTGTACTACAATCCCTTGCCTTTGCTCTTGACATAAAACCTTATCCTATACTATTATCTCCTCTCAATTTTCCCATTAAACACTGAATTTGGACATTATGGCTTTTGAAAATCTGGCCTAGACGCCTAGCCTATCTGATACAACTCTTGGTCACATCCCTTATATCTTGTAGGTTTCATTTGTCCTGTGTTCCCTCCCATCCCACTGTTCCCAATGTGTTATTAGTATGTGCTATTTCTCCCTGCTTAAGAACTCCCCTAACAGTGAGACCAGATTGATTTAACTCCTTGTCTCTATCCTAGGGGTCTCTAGAATATAATAAGTCTCAGTAATCACTGCTGAGCTGAATGCATAGCTAAGAATGAATGTGCAATTACTCTCTTACCTTGTGTAGACTCTCCATCTTGGGCTAAGAGCCATTGTCCTTTCATGCTGTCAGAACTCCAAGACGGGGAGAGCAAGATTGTGCAGAGGGCAGCTCCAGAAGTCCAAGAGGATGTCAAGACTTTCAAGACAGGTTGGAGTCAACCTCCATCTTATCCAACCTCCATTCCTAATGACTAAACCCACATTATCAGATTCTTGAGCTAGGCAAATCCAAGGAAAGCTTGTGGACATTTCATGATGGGAAGACTTGGCCTTTTGCAGAGGAGCTATAATAGGCAGTTGCCAATGCATACACATGCACAAACTCCTATACCTTATAGGCATCAGTCTAAAATGGGCCCTCTTCTCCCCCAAGTGCCTAAATAGAATCCAAAAGGTTGGGATCTCAATTTAAGCAAACCACATTGTGTTCATATTAAGGAAAAAGAGAAGAGGATAGATGCTTCATACACATAGTCCATTAATTAGCTTTGTTTCCCCCCAATGTATTTTGCATTATTATTTTATTAAAAAAATTCAAAGAAAGCCTTTTTTTTTTCTTCAACAAAACAATCTTTATAAGGGTATAAAATTCAAGGACAACCTGGGCCGAGCACCCAAAACAATTACACTTAAGCGATGACCATACCATTGGCATCTTCCACAGGCCACTTTGAGTTATCACTAAGAATAAAACAAATTATTAAAATTGAATGATGTTCAGAAAAGAAGACTAACATGTACTCCCTAGTGCAGGGACTAGGGTACATAGCCTGGTTGCCTTACCTAAAGGGCAATGAAGTGTGAGTCACATTAAAGAAGGTTTCTGGACATTCTAGGCATTGCTACTAGGGATACAAGTGGATGCTTACTTTGTAGACAAGTACTCCAAGAGCCTTGTGCACTTTCTAAATTTGAGTTTCTATACAAGACACCAAACTAAAGAGGACAACAAATACTGTCTTGTTTTCTCTCTTCATGCCAATGAGTTCCATATTCCCCCATCAGACCTGCTGAGCTCCATGGATTCAACCACCCGAGGCCATTCATTCCCTCGTTTCCAGGGTCCCGAGCAGACTGAAGGGGCACTTCCCCATCTGATTCAGAACAATATGACTGGTGAGTTTGCCAAGATGGGAATGAAGGGTGCAGGAACAGGGCAGTAGCTGCTGAAAGTATGTGGGACACAGGAGAAGAGAGGAAATGTAAAGACTTTTAAACAAAAGAGACTTCAAAAGGAAGTCTTAGTGCTGGTGTTGCTGGGGCTGTGTCTTCTGTAATTAAGTCACTTCACTCAAACACTTAGTCATCTATGGTAAGAAAAATTAAATGCCATCTACGGTAATGTGGTGTTTCTAGTTCATGCTGATGTCTCATTAAAAATTAGGCTTCCCTCCACTATTTGTTTCCCACATTCTCTCAAAGGTTTTCACCCTTCACAGATTCCCTTTCTGTCTCTTATGTTTATTTTTCATAATGGAATTCGCTTTATTTTTCTAATATAGGAATAAAAATATTTTTAACAGAAACAGGAAAATAAAGAGTAAATTACCATCTACTATTAACTTTTTGTTATACTTTCTCCCAGACACACCTTCTTATGGCTATACACACACAAAGGCACAGACACACACGCACGCGCACACACATGCACAAATACATACACAGAAAGGGAATTTTCCATCCATTCTCATTATCATAATCACTGTCTGCTTTGTCCACTTACCAATGCAACCTCATATCACTTATCCCTTTGTGTCCATTCATACACAGAGCTCCATAATCACTATTAATGGCTGAATCCTGTTCCGTGGTGTGAATACATCATTATTCATGTAATCCAGGACCTATAATTCTGGTTGTTTCTACAGCTTTTGTATTCTTCTGGTTTAGACTACATGTTAGCTTTACATCCACATGAATATACCTACATAAAATCCAATAGTTTTACCTTTTTCATTATCTACACCAACGTGTCACTTCTTTGCTGAGCATTAATTTGCTATATGACTTTGGTCTAGCTAGCTGTTCTTTTCATGCCCCAGTCACTTTATCTGTCACATACAGATACTAACAGAACTCTCCATATCAGGTTGCTATGAGAAACCAAAAAAAAAAAAAAAAAAAAGCATCTTTAAGGGTTCTGGAAGTAGGGTTCATATGTATTGGGCATTCATTAGTGCCAGCTATGATAATAAAATAAGATACTATCTAGTTTTAATCACAACCAGTATTATTATTATGCTTCTCATGATACTCTAACTACCCTATATCAATTATCAGTGTTATCCTCAGATTCTCACACCTTGGCAAGAAAAGAATTCTAAGCAGCAGTCTACTACATACGAGGACATTAAAACATAAGAGAATTTTTTAAAACCATTTTTTGACCTTGAATTATTTTGGTTGGCATTCAAAGTAATGGTTTTTACAAGGCATCACTGTACATATGTGTTATTATATTTTATTCTCATTTGTTCCTTTCTCCCCTTGGTTCCCCTTCTTTACCTAGTTAGCCTTCTGTTTGTTGTTCCTATTACATATATTCCCTTTTCTGTTTTTTGACCTACAAATACACATGTACAAACATATACACTATATACACAGTTTAAATTTTAAGTCCCACATATATATGAAAGAACACATGCAATATCTGTCATTCTGTCGGGCTTAAATTGTTTAACATAATGATTTCCAGATCTAGCTGTTTTCCAGAAAATGTCAGGATTCCATTTTTTACAGCTGCACAACATTACATTGTTTTATATGTCCAACATCTTTCTTATTAATTCATTTGCTTATAGACATCTAGGCTGGTTCTATTTCCTAGCTATTATGCAGAGTATAGCTATAAAGATGAAAGTGTAAGTATCGTTGTGGTATGCTGACTTGGCGTCATTGGGGTATATGATCAGGAGAGATAATTCATATAGAAGGTCTGTTTTTAATTGATTCTTTTGAAAAGTTTTATTTTTATCATTTTAAAATTACACATATGTATGTGCATGCATGCAAGTGTGTGGTAATGCCCTTAGAGACTAGATGGGTCAAATGCCCTGGAACTGGAGTTACAGCCAGTTGTGAGCCACTTGATGTGGGTACTGAACCAAGTGCAGGCCCTGTACAAGAACAGCATGCACTACTGACTTATCTCTATAACCTCTGTTATTTTTCTGAGAAACTTCCTCACTGATTTCCATACTTGCTGTACCAGCTTACGTTCCCACCCTTGGTGTATAAGATTTCCTCTTTGCCCACATGCTCATCAAAATTGGTTGTCATTTGTTTTCTTGACAATAGCTACTCTGACTGAAGTGAGATGAAACTTTTTAGTTTAGTTTTTAAACTGCTTTTTAGTAGTTTAAATCTGCATTTCCCTGGTGGCTAAGGATGTAAAATATTCAGTGTCTATCTGAACTTCTCTTTTGAAAATTGTCTATTTGGTTCATCAGCCCATTTACCAATTGGATGATTTGTGGGTTTTGTGGTGCTTAATTTTTGCAGTAGAGAGGATTCATTGCTGGCTTAGGATCACAAAACTACCAGGCGAGAAGAGACATGACTAGAAACTAGGTCTAACAATGTTCCTTTCTCTGGGACTGAAGTGGTAACTCCTGTAAAGCATCTTCCACACTGACTCTGGAAAGAAAGATGAGGCCATGCTAAGAGTAGAAAGCCTGAGTAAATTTCTGAATGTATTACTGAGTTAATGAGAAACAGAGGGATGGTTAAATAAAATAACACAGAGAGTTAATGTGAACCAAAATTGGGGAAATGGCTCAGTGGGTCAAATGCTTGCTGTGCAAGCCCAACAGCCTGAGTTCAAGTCCTCAGAATCTACACAAAAGCCAGATGTAGCACAAGTGTTGATAATCTCAGTGTTGTCCCAACCAAGAGATGGAAGGTATAGATGGGGAAAAAAATCCCTGGAAGCTGATGGGTCAACTCATCTGCAGTACACCACAGTGAACAAGAGACCCTCTTCTCAAATACAGAAATAGAGACTGACATCTGTGGCTGTTCTCTGAATCCCACACATGCACCGTGACATCAACACATCTGAATGTGTGCACACACAGAGTTATAGACACATATCGCATCAAACATTAGAAGAAAAAAGTCAATGAGGACTAGTAAGACATTTGTTGAGCAAATAAATGAATAGGTGAGAAGACAATGAGAAAACTTAAAATCAACTACATGGGTAAAATAAAGACTACCCAGGGAGCGATTTGAGTTAAATTATTATTTCTATTTCTACTCCTGCAGGAAGCCAGGCTTTTGGTTATGACCAATTTTTCAGAGACAAGATCATGGAGAAGAAACAGGACCACACCTACCGTGTGTTCAAGACTGTGAATCGCTGGGCTAATGCCTACCCCTTTGCCCAACACTTCTCCGAGGCATCTATGGGCTCAAAGGATGTTTCTGTCTGGTGTAGTAATGACTATTTGGGCATAAGCAGGCACCCTCGTGTCCTGCAGGCCATACAGTAAGTAGTAGAGTGTGGACTATGAGTTGTGGGTCACATGTAGAGATGTAGAGCCACATTAGTAGTGGACACCTTGGTTCTACGGCCACTTCATTTGTACAAGGTCCCCCCCCTCAAGTGTATCTACTCCTCAGATATGAACTAAGTCAGCCAACACATTGTGTTTGATTCATTATTGGTGTCAAGGATGATAATAGAAACTAAGACCCACTGACTTCATGAGCTAGAAACCAAAGTTTAGAATGATGTGAGAAAGAAAGGGAGGAAGGAAGAGAGGGAGGGAAGAAGGAAGAAGGGAGGAGAGAGGAAGGAGAAAGGAGGAAGGGAGGGTTTCCTTTAGATTTTCCAAACTACTCAAATCACTTCTACTTTCTACCTCCATTCTAGGGTATTCCTATGTGTCTCCATCTTTCCTCTATTTTATAACCAAGGACAGCCTTTATGCAGGACCATTTATATTAGTACTGACCACATTAAGGAAGGCTTTCCTATTTTCTCAGTGCCTAACAAAGTTGTGTTTTGTTTTTTCTTGTCTTCCACTTTCTGGGGGCCAGGGAGACCCTGAAAAATCATGGAGCTGGAGCTGGGGGCACTCGTAATATCTCAGGTACCAGCAAGTTTCATGTGGAGCTTGAACAGGAGCTGGCTGAACTACACCAGAAGGACTCGGCTCTGCTCTTCTCCTCCTGTTTTGTGGCCAATGATTCTACTCTCTTTACACTGGCCAAGCTTCTGCCAGGTGAGCACAAGGTGTGAGATGGTGAGAGCTATCTATATTCAAGGCTGGGGTCCTGCAATAGAGCATCCAGTCTCACTGGATGGCCCCCCTCCCACTCTTTTGAGCTCCTTTTTGCCTGACACACATAGACTTGACAGTGCATGGTTATATGCCTTTGTCTTTACTCATTCCAAACCTAGGTTGATGGTCAGCACCTTCATATCTGAGGGGCAGATACACTTGGGGGACCTTGTACAAATGTCAGAACCTAATACTATAAAACAGTAACACCATAAATTCATCGTTCTCTAACACATACAGTCTTTTGTCTCTACAGAGCTTTTAAAAACTTTTTTAAATCTAAAAACCTCTACCTCCATCCTTCATTCTTACCATAAAACCCACATGCTACTGCAGGAATAATATAGAAACCATTGAATACCTTCTCCTTACTTACTGACATGAAACCAAATCTAGCAGTACCACTAATATTTCTTCATTATTTTCCTTTACTGTGAAATATATCTCCCCTCTTTTGCCTAAAGGCATCCCTTCACCGATACACCAGAGGCCATCTTCCCACATTCCCACTCTCTAGTCCCCTCATATACCTTCCATCAGTCAGAATCTTAAATGGATACAATGTTCCACATCTTTGTCAATCCTGGGCTCAGGGAGAAGCCACTAAAATGTCACAGCCCTTAACCTCTACTCAGAGCTTTTCAAGACTCTGGGACAGTTTTGTCAAGTCCTCCCCTCCTCCCTCCTTCCAGCACACATCTTCCCCTCCTACCACCCTGAAAGTAGAAGACACCAGACAACATTATCCTCAACCTTGAGCCACAAAACACTGACAAACTTCCATGCATCCCCAGTTCGCATTCACTCTTTGCTTCCTCTAACAGTGTGGAGTATGCCTTTTTCTTGTTGACTGTTCTTTCTACCCATATGCTGGTCATTGCCCATGATCCACTCAGGAACTTCTCACTACTTCCCTCTATTCCCCCTCCCTTTGTCCTCTCTCCTCCCCACACACCTTGATCCCTCCATATCTTCAGCCATTCACTTTCCTTAAATAAGTCTCCTGCCTCAACCCCTGCATTACTCTCTAGCTCCTGGCTTGTCTCTGTCCTGCCTATAAAAGGCAAACTGCATGAGAAAAGTCTTTGTATTTGCTGTTTGCTACTTCAGCGTACACTTAAAACATCACCACCTCTTGAACACTTTTTCTTAGGTCATCCAGAACCCCTAAATACAGCTAACATCTTAGGGATTTCTTTCTGATCAATTCTTTACTCCTCAACCAACAGAACCCAACACTTTTTCATGTCTACTACCACCATTCTAGTCTAACCAATATAATTTCCTTCATTTCTTCTTTCTTCACCTACAATATACTCTTCATATATTCAGCACAAAGTTTCATTATATAAATCTATCCATGTTTTTACCCTGTTCAAAATACTTTAATAGACCCCTGTTACCTCTAGGATCAAATGCAAACTCCATGTCATGGCTTCTAGCTAAACTGGATCCTAAGATGGGCATGATAGATCTGATCTGTAATCGCAGTACTTGGAAGGCTGAGTGCAAAGGACTACATAGTGAATTACAGGCTTTTCTGGGCTACAGAATGGGATCCTAACTCAAAATGAATTCTGTTACACACATATCTCTTAAATATCATCTTTTGCCATCCCTCTCTTACTCTTTCATTCATTTATAAATTAGTCACTTGTTCATTCATTCACTCACTCATTAAAAATGTTTCCTTACCAATATTTGTGCCTCAAACTAGGAACAAGGGATATAATGATAAAAAGGCTTGGGCTTTGATCTCAAGAAACTTCCAGCTAGACAAGCCAAGTCGTGGGAGAAAGCATGATTCATTTTTCTCAAACAGAAGCAGTCCCTTACTCCATTGAAGGCCACAGTTCTTCCTTAATGTCTGTGAAATTTGGGGGTTCTTCCACATTCCTTACTTCCCTACCCTCCCAGTATGACCCAGCAAAAATCTTTGCATTCTTCCAATCCCAGAGAAAACCATTTTCTGGTGCTTAGTTTTCTTTCCTGTGCAGTAAAGTGGTTATTGGCTGCTCCTTTTGCTGTGAACCGTCATGATCATATAATCCCAACAGTGAAACTTAATAAGCGTCCATCCCTGTAATTATAAACATTTAGGTGCTACCTGGAAAAGATGAAGTATCAAGTAGACCAAGGGGAATCTAGCATCAGTCCAAGTCTGCAAGCATTCTCTGAGATTAATCCTTTTCCAACCTTTGATTTTTTCCAAGTGTGGGGAATAAAACTAAAACCTGTCATTGAGAAACTCAAGGTTCCTGGAAAACTGAATTTCTTCTCCCGCAAGAAAGTCAGAAGCAACAGCTAGGCATCCTTGGAGGGAGTTTCTGGGCAGGGGAGTTGCAACAAGGGCAGAAGAGATATGTCACAAAGGTTTCTAAAGGAGGAAGAAAAAGACTAGGTCTTCTGAGGGGAAAGGGAGTAGGTAGTCTTTCCTCTCCTGCCAGGTCAGACTCAAAGAGTAAAGCAAGAGTACGGAGATGGAAGCTGAAGAATTACACATCTGTTTCCTCAGAGTGTGAGATCTACTCAGATGCAGGCAATCATGCCTCCATGATCCAAGGCATTCGCAACAGTGGTGCAGTCAAGTTTGTCTTCAGACACAATGACCCAGGACACCTGAAGAAACTTCTTGAGAAGTCCAATCCAAAGACACCAAAAATTGTGGCTTTTGAGACTGTTCACTCCATGGATGGTATGTATACATGTGTTCGAGTACATGTTTACTAGTATTGATACCTCACGATAAACATGATGACAAACCCAACTATTAGTGTGCTATGCAATAATTCATAGTTTATATATTTAAAACACTAAATCTATATGATGATTCTATGAAGTAGGTTCTTTTATTTTTAGTAGGTATTATTACGTAGGTATTATTTATTATAATTAATTATATTAAGTAGGTGTTAATACTACTACTATTATTATTGTACTAAGAAACTGAGTCATGAACAAGTGGAGTCACAGAGTCATACAGGTAGTAAATGTCAAAGGAGAGGCCACTATTACATTCTTACACATAAAGAAGCTAAATCCCAGAGAGCAGTTTGTCTTACTCCCTCATTCAGTTGATGGCAAAATGATTATTCTCATACTAGGATATAAAACTGTATTTCCTTGCATGGCCACTTTTCATAAGGAATGATATGCAAGTCGGTCGTGGCAATGTCTGGTCTTTACAACAGCAAATTTTATAAACTCTTGCCTAGGGTTCCATGGTCCACTAGGAAGTACTGCAGTCATAAAAGGTTTTCATGTCTGACAGATGTGGATTAAAACCCACCCTTGATACATATTATCTAAGTGCAAACTTGTAAATTCTGGAATTCTCTGGGCCTCATTTTTCTTCAGGATAAATTGTCTGGCTATAGGTGATCAAAGTTATTGCATTTATTATTACATTTTAACAGAAATAAATGATTTTATTCTTCTACCTTCTTTCTTATAGCAAGTGAAATAAGGTCCAGAGCTGTCTATTGTTGGTTCTGTGCACCAGAAGTCATGTGGTTCAGGGATCTGTTTCCAGCTTTATTTAAAGGAAGAGGTTCTCCTCTCCTTTCAAGGTGACATTTTTCCAACTGAAACAACGGAGGACCCTTAGTATTCCCTGATTTATAACCACAAGCATCATAAGCATCATGCAATCAAAAATGGCCCACATTCAAATTACACCATAAGCATTTATTAGCTTGAGCAAGTTGTAAAAGAATACTTATTATTATTGTATATGATGTGTATATGATGTGGAGGTCAGAGGCTAACTCTGCAACATTGGTTCACTTCTTCCTTCTTGATTCTAGATATCTACCTCAGGTCATGAGGCTGCTCAGCAGGCCCTCTCACTGGCTCAGCCTTCTCACCAGCTTCTCGTGTGAGGTTTCTAAGTTGCTTTGTGTTGCAGTTGGCTTATTTGCAAAGTGCTGGTAATAATACTAGACTAGCCCTGAGCACTAAATGAATTCATGTACATGGGGAACTCACTGTCATGTCTGCTAGCACATTTCTACAATCATGAAGAAAGAAAACACAGCACATTTGCATATTTTTAACATGGAACAGCTATTCAAATTTTCCTAGTGGGAATTATGGCCCAAAATCATCACACTGGTTATACCTGCAAATGAACCGCTCATTATTTATTTATTTATTTTGGTGGAAATTACCTAACTGGTCAATTCAGAGATGGATTTCTCCTTGTGAAATAATGCCAGAACCATTTTGAACTGTCTTGTCTCAGGTTTTATCTCTGGTTGTTGGTGGTCCTTACGTGGTCTACCTTCTCCTAACCCCATGGTCTTTATTCCTGGCCTAGGGAGCCCTGTTTCCATCTGAAGATGTTTCTTCTGTATTACATACAACTCTCTTTACCTCAGCCATTTCTAGGTGGTAGAGGGATAGTGTCTTAGAATATTAACAATGGTCACAAAGCCTATTCAGATGACATTTCAAATAGCATGGAAAACAGTAAATAGGCATAGACTATGAAAGAGCTTCTAAATTGCTACATTGTGACTGAGCCCGAGGGAGCACTTCCTCAAAGACAAATCTCTCTCTCTCAGAGATACTTTCAGGAAAGTCAATAATGCAAAACCACAAAGAATCCTGAGATGAGACACAAGAGTACAGAGAAAGCATGAAGAAGAAAGGAATACACTGAAAAAAAAAGGATCAGAAAGACAGAGCAGAGGGAGAGGAAAAATGGAGAGATAGAAAAATAGAAACAAACATGGATACGAGCACAAAAAGAAGACAGTGACAGAAATTCAAATCAGACAGAAACAAAGAGGGCCTGGGAAGTGTAAAAATATGGATGGCTTCTTAGTTGTCCCTAAGCAAGGACTGTAATAGGCTGGAGACTTTTTTTTCACATTAAACACAGGTATCATGACTGCCACCTCTAGATAGAAATGTACTAACTCATATGAGAGGAAGAGCAGCGGAGAATTTGAAAACAATAGAAAAGAAGTTGTCAGAATGAATTAAAAATAATGACCGGATGAGGAAATGCAAAGGGTCAGGGAGAACACAAACACGAAGAATTCGGGTGTGGGTGTGGTTCATGAGGTTGATGTTTGGAATACTCCCAAGTGATGGCAAACACCCCCTCCTTGTGTACAACACCTTTTCTAAGTCAAAGTAAGCTTAAGTGAGAAGAACATTCCATACAAGAAATAGAGCTGGGAAAGGGTTATGACTTCCTACTCCTTTCCATTGGCTTTTCTCAGGTGCCATCTGTCCTCTGGAGGAATTGTGTGATATAGCCCACCAGTATGGGGCCCTGACCTTCGTGGATGAAGTCCATGCTGTAGGACTGTATGGACCCCGGGGTGCAGGGATCGGGGAGCGTGATGGAATTATGCACAAGCTTGACATCATATCTGGAACTCTTGGTGAGTGTCTTAGATAAGGTTATTAATATTACTGTGATGAAATATGGCCAGAAGCAACTTGGAGAGGAAAGGGTTCACTTGCCTTACATATCCTAACTCACAAGCCCATTGAAGGAAGCCAAGGCATAAACTCAAACCAGGTAAGAACCTGGAGACAGGAGTTGATTGGGAGGCCATAGAGAGAGTGTTGGTTACTGACTTGCTCCTCATGGCTTGCTCAGCCTGCTCTCTTTATAGAATACAGGACCATCAGCCCACAGTGGTATTACCCACAAAGGGGTGGGAACTTCTCACATCAATCACTAATTATGAAAATGCTCTACAGGCTTGTGTGCAGCCCAGTCTTACAGACACATTTTCCTTCCTCTCAGATGACTCTTGCTTGTATCAAGTTGACATAAAGCTAGCCAGGAGTGAGCAAACATTTGTACATAAGAACTTCCCCTATGTACAATGTGGAGAAGCAACACCAGCAAACCTATTTCTTCCTTCTGTGTACAGCTCCAGTTGTTTGGAAAGAATTTATAACTCTGGGTGCTTTTTTTCTTTAATTTAGCAAGAACCATTTTTATTTTCTTTATTTTTTGAGATTATAATTTCATCATTTTCTCCTTCTTCCCCCTCTTTCCTTCAAATCTGCCCAGGACCCCACCTTGGCATTAATCTCTTTTAAGGGTTATAGAAATGACATAAAACTCTTCATTAAAACCCCAGGCTTTTATCCTACCAAATCATCTCTTTCCCATCTCACTGCAGAGTCACCAAGAAAGTCTGGAAAAGGTTTTCTAAAAGGCTCCTGACCTGGACCAAACAACTGGGTTCAACCTGAATAAGAAAACTGTTTTCCTACCCACCCAGCTATGAGTCTCATTTTAGTTATTCTCCCTAACCAAGAAACAGTCTCCACCCTGCTCCTGCCTATCTAGTCACCACATATGGCAGTATGTGACAGTCCTATCTCAGAACCACAGAAGCATGGCTCTGACATGGACAGGAGAGATGTGCAGAGGACTAGGGAGCCTAGAGCCCCAGCTTCTGATGTGCCTGCCTGTGTGACCTGGGGCATGATCCTGCCCCTCTGGGGACTGATTTTTGCTTGTTTGCAGGCAAGGCCTTTGGCTGCGTCGGTGGCTATATCGCCAGTACCCGGGACTTGGTGGACATGGTGCGCTCCTACGCTGCAGGCTTCATCTTTACCACTTCACTGCCTCCCATGGTGCTCTCTGGGGCTCTAGAATCTGTGCGTCTACTCAAGGGAGAGGAGGGTCAAGCCCTGAGGAGGGCACACCAGCGCAACGTCAAACATATGCGCCAGCTACTAATGGACAGGGGCTTTCCTGTTATCCCCTGTCCCAGCCACATCATCCCCATCAGGGTGAGGACACCCCCATTCCCCACTTCCCTGCTCTTAGAACCTTCCCATTTGCAACAAACTGACACCTGCTCCTTCAATCAACACTATGACCCACCCTCGAAACACACACACACACACACACACTATCACACACACACACTATTTATTGTCACCTTTGTCCCCTGCTTTGAAAAATCAGCCACCATAGATTAACCTGTCAATTTAGCATCAAACATTACCGCACTATTACTAAAATGCTCTGACCCTCACAATATTGAGCTTATAATTTGGCAGTTTTCAAATTGTTTAAACACAGAGGGAAAAAGAATAGAAAGTGTTGGAGCATACAACACGAAGTAAAGGCTATCAATTTGATCAGGTTTCTATCACACCTGATTATACTGCAAAACATACTTGTTACTAATAGTTGAGGTCAAAACAATACAATGAACAGCCATAGAAGCAGATGGTACTCTAGATCACCAGCTCTGCTTAAATGTTTCTTCTCACTTCTAAAATCAAGTCATGCTCCTTTCTTAAATGGCATATATTTCTGTGAGCCTGTTAAGTCAGGGTGTGGGAAAGATACAACAATTTTTAGGATGAGAAAGAACAGTAATCTCTCAGGATCCACAGAGGATTGGTTCCAGTCTTGTCCATGGCCCATATGAAAATCCATTAAATGCTCACATTCAGCTGTACAAAATGTGTTACAGTTCCATATAATCTAGTCAGCCTTCCAAATTACATTTAACCATCTCTAGATCACCAATAATACCAAATTCAAAATAAAAATGACTCAGTAGTTAAACTGTATCAAGGAGAGTCTGTACATTAAAGATATTTAAATTTTATCTGAGGCTGGTTGGATACTTGAACAAAAGACACAGATACAGAGGGCCAACTGGGTCTAACTAACTATTTAATGTTTAAATGAACCTAGCAACAACAACTCAGAACTGCCCTGGCTTTCCAATCACCCCAAGTTAACCAATGTGCTTGCTGTACAAATAGTATCAAGACAAGATGCCAGCTCTATTCCTCCTTCACATCACATTGCTGGTCCTAGGCTTCCCCTTGATAGAGATTGTGGAGCTGTCACTGCCTAAGCCCTTTATGAAAAACAATCTGTCCCCAAATTCAGTGGTGCCCTAATCTGGTTTGCTTCACCTGCTTAATGGGGTTGGGGTGCAATTGTGGCCCCAGGCTAAGAGGTACTCAAAGCCCTTTCTTTTGAGTCCAGGTGGGTAATGCAGCACTCAACAGCAAGGTCTGTGATCTTCTGCTCTCCAAGCATAGCATCTATGTGCAGGCCATCAACTATCCAACTGTGCCTCGTGGTGAGGAGCTACTGCGATTGGCCCCCTCCCCCCACCACAGCCCTCAGATGATGGAAAACTTTGTGGGTAAGTCCTCAGCATGGGTGTCTACATTTTCCTACCCCTATAAGCTCCAGGATCCAAAGAAGCTGGGAGAATAAGGCAGTAGGGGTCCTGACTCTTATCTCGGTGGCCAGAGCTACTAGGCTTGTATGAGTGAGTGGTTCAGACTCTTGGATCTTTGTTCAGTCCCTTTTATAGCTCTGGGATTCAGTTATAGAACTCTCAGAGCTCAGGTGTCTGATGTTCATGTTTGCAGGAAAGATATATGATGGACATCTCCCACTACTCCACTCCATCAGTCCCTTAATCCTAGAGCCAACTCATCCTGAAATCCTGCACCTCCTCTCTTCAACCTCTTTCAAATATACTCTCATTTCTCTGCTTCAGTTTCATGAAAATACATCCATATTTTCCCCTCATTTTCTCGCTTTTCTTTTCCCTTTCTAAAATGTTCTCACACTAGCCAGCAGAGGGATTTTTCTAAAACCCAACAATATTACGCCTTCTCCTAAAGCTCTCCATTGTCTGTCACATTTTTCTAAGGTAAGGCACTCAAGATGATCCACAGGCCTAAAAAGATGGCTTAGAGGTGAAGGCTGCTCTTCCAGAGGTCCTGAGTTCAATTCCCAGCATCCACATGGTAGCTCATAACCATCTGTAATGAGATCTGGCCTCTTCTGGCCTGCAGGCATACATGTAAGCAGAACACTCTATACATAGTAAATAAATTTAAAAAAAAAAAAAGATCCACCAGCTGAGAAAATGGGAAATGACAACAAATGTGCATAATATATAGTTATAGAAATACATGCTAAACCATTTTATACTAATAAAGATGTTTAGCCCCAAATTTGTAGAGACCCCCTAGATTACACAACAAAGTTGAATCTCCCTAGTATGACATTCAGTGCTTTCCACCTAGTGCTGCCCATGTTCTGACCTAGCCTGGCCTCTCCTCTTCTGCCACAGGCATTTTGCTTCTCTAACTATGTCCAATCTGCTCAAGTTCTCTCATTGTGTTTTGCTCTCTTGACTTCCTCACCCATTATCCCCTCTGGCTTACTTCCCTTCATCTTCTAGTCTCAACTCATCCTTTCAATAGATGTCTATCATGTTCTTTTTATGGGCTGGACACTGAGCTAGAAACCTAGGAATAGACAAAACACAGAACCCTTTTCTACTAGAATTAAACTCTAGTAGAAGGAGGTAATCAACTTCAAAAAAAACCCAATTAGCATTCTAGTCCAAAGTATTAAGGGAAAGCAAAAAGCAGAAAGGGGGGACAAGAAGTGCTATGGGCAGGTACTGGCTTGGAGAAGGACTGTAGGCAAGGAGTGGCAAGAGTAGGAAAAATTAAGGTGACACTGGAGAGAAGATCTGAAGGAGACAATAAGGTTAGCTGGTTAAGTAATGGACATCCCAGAGAACAATCCAAGACAAATACCCAAAGACAAAAATATTCCCTTTATCTTTGGGAAACAAAAGATAGGTGTGGATGGAGTGGCATAGGTAAGTGGCAAAAAAAGTAAGCAGAATGGGCTTGGCAGAGGACAATTATTAATGGTTCAGTTGTGTCCGCGTTGTTAGATATATCAAATTAGGCAGTCAAGCAGAGACACTATTAGACATACAAGTCTGGAAACTAAGACAGAGTTCTGGAGAAGCTGGCAGTCAAAAATTCAGAGTCATCTGCACACAGATGGTGTTAAGAACACAAGACTAGATTATACCAGCAAGGGATGGGCAGAAAAGGGGCTAAAAACAAAGACCAGCCACACACCTGAAGTACTTCCTACAGCTGGTCTTGTTCCCTCCTCTGGGTCCCTACACATCCCAGGAATGTACCGCTACCCTGTCTCAC
This sequence comes from Arvicanthis niloticus, assembly GCF_011762505.2. Lineage (NCBI taxonomy): Eukaryota > Metazoa > Chordata > Mammalia > Rodentia > Muridae > Arvicanthis > Arvicanthis niloticus. The sequence continues at coordinate 15,219,699 of NC_047679.1, forward strand.
AACACTGATGGGGCAGAATGATTGTTTTTAGCGTTGTCTTTAACAGGTTAGGATTTTCTAAGCAGAGAGATTGTTAGGCCTACACACCCTTTATGTAGGGAGAGATACAGGCTAGCACAACATGGTTTTAAATCTTGTCATAGGCTTGATTTCCTGTCTTTTATACATCCTAGGACCCACAGACAAATAGTAGAATTTGTGGGTCACATTGAAGACCACTAAACCTACTTCTGGACCCAAGTTACCTCAAAGGATGGAGGGAGGCAAGACCTTGGTGCCTCTGTAGCAACACGGGTTTTGGGAGACCAAGTCTAACCAATTCTTTCCCTCTTCTTCCCTTTCAGAGAAGCTGCTACTGGCCTGGACTGAGGTGGGGTTGCCCCTCCAAGACGTGTCTCTGGCTGCATGCAACTTCTGTCATCGTCCTGTGCACTTTGAGCTTATGAGCGAGTGGGAGCGATCCTACTTTGGGAACATGGGACGCCAATATGTTACCACCTATGCTTAAGGAGCCAGCTGCCTTGGATGCCAACCCCACCTGCACTCCCCCGGGGCTGGGCTTCCTCTTGCTCTCTGCTTTGCTGTGTGCTTCTAGCTGACTTGATTCTAAAATAAAGAGCAACCTGAAACACTCGTGGACAAAGAGCAATTTGTACTATGCTGACTCACTCAGACAAGTCCAGCCTCATGAGGAAACCACAGATTACTTGTTGGTCTGACCACTCTATTTTACTGATAGGAAAAGCCAGATTTAGGAAGAGGAAAGAAATGCCCCTAAACTGTATCGGAAGCTGTACAAAGAGCTAAAGCCCTTAGCTAACCTGAAATGGCTTTCCTAATAGTTTCGACAAAAAATACAGGGCTCTGTTCTTCACTGGGAGACTTGGGAAACTGAGCCCCAGGTGGCTTCTGAGGTCAGATGACAGAGTAGGTCTCAACTAAAGACTGACTGTTCTTTGGGAATAACGGCTTCCCCACACCAAGGAATCTTCCAGAATGAGGAATGGATTATTTTTTGATCCACTATCCTCTTTTCCTCCAATAGCATCCTATAGGATTTACTATCCTTTCTCAAGGTGAAGGACAAGGCTTAGCTATAGTATACAATGTCTTCACAGCAACGCTACCAACAGGGAATTAATAACTCTACTGGCCAGGGTGGTCGTCTTCCCTCAGACTTCTGGTACCTCAGACCCTGGACCTCTGAAGGCTGAAACACCAGTTGTTTCTCTTTAGTGATTCATCTGTAACAGCTGAAGAACACACTACTTGGGAAACTCTTTTAAGAATACACAACCCCACACCACAACCATCTTCCTCATTGATCTAACCTCAGAGTAGCAGATAATCCTCAGAGTTCACCAGACCTCTTCCTGGGGAGCACAGCTCCTGCCTCCACCATGCTGCCTTGATAGTATCTCACTGGGCTACACAAGCCCAAGCAAGCCTTGTACTGAGAGAGCCTCTGTACAACCAGAAGCTCTGAGAGAGCACTCAACTTTTTAGAGTGCATCTAAAACATCCACTTAACATGGTAAATGAAGACGTGAACTTTATTTATGAACAAAGTTTTATTTATGCCCCAGCAAGGGCAGAAGGGGTTTAAATTAGTTCCCTGCTCCTACATGTACAAAGAGGAAGAAACAAAGATGTGAGAAGGGGAGAGGCGTTAGGGGGAGAAGGGAAGGAAGGGAGGGAACAGAGAGAAGAGAAAGCAGAGAAAAAAAGGAAGCCTCAGGGAAAAGACACCTTCAGAGGCAAGGACCTGGCATCCAACCCCGTGCTTGGATTGAATACACAGACATCCCTATGCCTCAGTCTGTTCAGCTGGGCCTGCTCCAGAGGAAGAAGTTACAACGGGATGAGGGGTCACTGGGAGGACCTCGGGGTCTAGCACACATGTAGAAATGGCGACCAAAGTTGGGTCCTGCTTTTTTCACCGTACGCATCACACATGGCTCCCTGTGGCCTCCACAGAGGGGCATGGGTGAGGGCCCACTCAGCATAGACTTCCAGAAGGCAGTCCTTACTTCCTTTTCATCTTTGGCCTCTGGAACCTTGTTCTTCTCTACCACTGTGGCTGTTGTCACCTCTTCTGCAGTCTTTGGGGTTGTAAGAGTGCTCACCAGAGGTAGGGTAGGCAGTTCCACACCAGAAGTTTGGGAAAGGTTAGAAGAAGGCTGGAAATAACTCATCAGATTTTTCTGGTTTCTTTTGGGAACACCTTGACTTTTCCGAAGCCTGGTTAAATGCATGCGGGCTTTGCTTGGCTGTTTCTGTGCCTGGATTTGATGGCTGGGATGCAGGACTGGCTGCTCTCGCACAGGTTCTTGTTCAAGAGGAACTAAGAATCGAAGAATCTTGAGCTGGGTACCTGCAAACTCAGGGAGGAAGCGGGTACACAGAGCTGGGCACTGTTTTGCTGGCACACAAGATACATTTAAGACAGCTCCCACAGGGCAGTGGTCAGAGCCCATCACTTCAGGGAGTAAGAAGGAGGCCTGGAAGGTATCTATGACCAAGGCCCTATCTCCCAGTACATAGTCAAGTCTAGAGCCATAGTTGAGATGGCGTGCACCACTGACCACTGACCAGCAGGTGAAAGCCCTCTGCTGTTTTGGATGCAAGTAGCGGTAGCTATCCATGAAGAGCCCTATGTAGGGTCCAGCCTCATTCCCTGGGTTACTGAGCAAGCCATCCATCCACTTACGCCCTGGGTCCTCTTCAAAGCATTCCTGGGAAAGGGAATGAAAAGCCAAAACTAGATCCTTAAAACAAGATAAAATTTAGACTAACTGCTTCATTTTACAAATAGGAAAATTTGGTTGTCCTAAAGAAGATTCCTGTTCAAGGTCATATAGCCTGGACCAGAAGAGCTAGGCTTTGGTTTCTTCTCTTTCTTCCTTCCTTTATTAACTTTTATGTATGGGTCTTTTGCCTTCATTGTCTGTGTACCATAGGCATACAGTGCCCATGGGGGCCAGAACAAGTCATCAGGTTCTTAGGAACTAGTGTTCTGAGCTGCCATGAGGGGGCTGGAAAGCAAACCCAGGTCCTCTGCAGAAGGATTAAGCACTTTTCAGAGCTATCTCTCTAGCCCTCACAACATGAGCTTTTAAAATAAATGATGCTATAAATCAAAGCCTGGGATTAAAGAGAACGCTCAGTGCTTAAAACAGGCACTGCTCTTGCAGAGCACCTGAGTTAGACTCCAGCACCCATTCAGATATCTCGAAACCACTTGTAACTCCAGTTCCAGGGAATCCAATGTCCCCTGGCTTCTTACGGGCACCTGCACTTATGTGCATCCCCCCACAGACACATACTTAAAATAAAAATAAATCTTTAAAAAATTCCTGTTTATCTTTCTGTCTATCCCACACTGTGCTTACCTTGCCAAACGTGAAGGCCTGTTGTTTGCTTAATCAAAGTAATTCCCAGAATTGCTTCTTAAAAGATTGTCAAACAAAACCAATCATGGTAGCTATATCTGTAAGCCTCGGGAGGCTGAGGCAGGAGAACTGACTTGAATTTGAGGCCGCCCTGGGCTATACTGTGCGTCAATGTCCTCACTGACATCCCTTTTCACCTGGGAGCTTAGGGGATTCAGGCATCTACACCTGTGCCTTTGTCTCTGATCACTGATCCCTCCATCCCATACATTTATCCAGCCCACCCACTTACACATCCATTGATTTAGTATAACAACATATTCACAGAACACCTGTTTTATGACAGAATTGATACTAAGAGCAAAGTAGTTATAGTCTTGGTAACAAAGGATGCTGACTTTGGGAAAAGGATCTGGGAACAAGATGTGAAGGCCATGTGTAGTAACTCAAGTAAGCGGGGGCTCCAAACTGAAAGAGCAGTTGATGGGCTTGTGGAAAGAGAGTGCAAAACATCTCAGTGACCTGAGGGGACACTGGACTGAAGATTCCAGTAGGATAAAAAAGCACCATACTCCATCAAGTAAAAGGTGATGGGTACTTAGACTAGCATGGTGCCAAAGAGGACATAAAAATGCAACCATGAGATAATTTGAAGATAGAACAAATGCTATGGGCTGGCTGCCTGGGGCAAAAGGGTAGAGAAGGACATGAAGACTAGACAAGCAGCTCTGGTGGGAAGCAGGCACATGCTGTTGTTTGGAAAGGACTGTACCTATCACCTGCGCTGGTGTTATTAGTTATTTTTTTTCCCGGAACAATGATAAAGATGGACTGGAGATATCTATGGTAGCTCTGAACTAACTGGAGAAGGCAGAACAGTATCCATTACTATGATGGGAAGCTGAAAAAAAACAAAAATTACCAATGCAGAATGAGGCAGGGAGCAACCAAATGCTTGCACTTTGCAGTGTTTATTGTCTTTGCCACACTGCCACCACTTCATATTAGCCCAGTTCTGCCAGGAGTCACGCCTACATTTCTGTGGCTTTCTTAAACAGCAACTAAGGAATTTTCCCATGTCCCCTTTCTGAAGCAACGCCAGGGATGAGTTGTACTGTGCCACCACTGATCATGTCTCTGACGGTGTTCTATACAATCTGTTTTCAGTCCTGCTTTCTAGATCATAACTCCTTCCTCAAAGCAAGTCCTAGAAAGCACAACTTCTCTTCTCCCTAAGGCAGACTGTATAAACTAACCTTTCCTCACATTTATGTAGCCAGTAAGAGATTCTTGGTCTAAACTTTGTCTGATCTCAGTGGATGAGACCCCAGGTCAAGACTCTGCACCTGGGAACCCAGTGGCCAACTGGCCTGGAAGCAGGTCAGCCATCATCACTCTCCTTCCTGTCTTACAATTCCCCAGTCTCATTCCCAGGCCTGTGACAGAATTCTTCCAGGAAATGGTCCTCCCATCCTGCCGTCATTCCTTGGACACTCCTTAAAACCTTGAGACAGACCCAGCTTTCCTACTTCCTGTGGAACCTTTCAGCTCGCCTACACCTTCAAGCCCATGCCTGTTCCTTTTGTGTCAACTGTTGATACCTAGAAACACTCTCTTCCTGGGAACCCAGTGTCCACACTGGCCTGGGAAGCAAGTAACCAACTTCATCCTCCTTCCTGTCCTCTACTGCAATTTCCCCGCTTTCATCCCTAGCCTTGTAACAAACGACCTGTAGGGGATAGTCCTCCTACTCTGCCTCTGTTCCCTGCGGACTCCACCAAAGCTTGTGGCAGACCTAGTTTGCCTCCTTCCTGTGGACATTCTCAACACTCCTTCTAGTCCATCTCTTTCCTGTGTGTCAGCCTCCAAAACCCTAAAAATCTTTCTACCAGAAACCTGCAGTAAGTAGCTATAGCTGACAGGGATTCAAGTAAGTCTATCCTGTCTTCCATTACAATCGCCTCATTCTTACTCTCAGCCTGGCAACAGCCTGCTGACAATGCTCCTCCTCCTACCTCAACTTCATTCACTGGAGACCCCTTCCCACTGCACCTTCCAACTCCCTATGAAGTCTACTTCTAGGTATGAAGCCTCTCTTAGTCTTCCCTCCTAAGGACAACACTATTCTTCTCTGCCAACCACTGGCCTACAGAAGCATTCTCTACAAGGCAACATACACAGCCATCACACTTTCTTTCCTAAGACCCAGACAGATTAACAAAATCCAAGGAACAGAACACCCATCCAACAAAGGCAAGATCAGATATCAACACCTATAATTACAATCTTCCTAATCCCAGATGCCTAGACAGCATAAAAACACAATCAATAACAGCCAGGACACTGTGTCTATCCCAGAATCCAGTACAGTACTATAGTAGACCCAGAGAGAAATGCAAGAAACTGAAGCACAAGACAAGGACTTCAAAATATCTATTATGGATATGTTCAAGAACCTTAAAGGGTTATGAATAAATAAATCCCTTTATGAAATCTGTGAAAACACACACAGTGGAATGAACTAATGAAAATGACTTAAGACATCAAAGTAGAAATAGAATCACTAAAGAAAACCCAAACTGACATAAAACTGCAAATGAAGGAACTACAAAGGTAAGCCTCACCAACAGAATATAAGGCATGGAAAACAGAATCTGGAGTGTTCAAAAAAAAAAAAAAAACCCAAAACAATCCAGGAACAAAATATTCAGGAAATCTGGGACACTATAAAAAGACCAAATCTAAAAATAAGAAAAATAGAGGAAGAAAAATTACACTGCTCAAAGGGGCAGAAACTATTTTCAACAATGCACAGAAGAAAAATTCTCTAACCTAAAGAAGGAGATGTCTATCAAAGTACAGGAGGCATATAGACCAGAAGAGTAAACAAAGTCTCCTGGGCACAAAACAGTCAAAACTCTAAACCTACAGAACAAAGAAAGAATATTAAAAGCTTCAAAAGAAAACAACCAAGTAACATATAAAGGCAGACTTCTTAGAATTATATCTGTCTAAGGAGACTCTAAAAGCCAGAAGAATCTGGACAGATGTTCTACAAACTCTGAAGTCACAGATGCCAACCCAGACTACTATACCCAACAAAATTTTCACTTTCAACAGATGAAGAAAGAATTCCATTATAAAACCAAATTTAAACATAGTTCTACAGAACATGTTAAAAGGCAAACTCTGGCACATGCCTTTAATCCCAGCACTTGGGAGGCAGAGACAAGACAAATTTCTGAGTTCGAGGCCAGCCTGGTCTACAGAGTGAGTTCCAGGATAGCCAGGGCTACACAGAGAAACCCTGTCTCAAAAAAAAAAAAAAAAAAAGGAAAACTCCAATCTCAAAAGGCTAGCCACACCTGAGAACTCAAGGAATATATAATCTCTGACCAGTAAATCAAAAGGGAAGAAAAAAGTATTATAGAAACAAATTAATGAGACGTAATTGGTAACCCTCAACATTAATTGTCTCAATTCTACAATTAAAAGTCATAGACTAAAGGACTGGATTTGAAAACAGGGTCTACAGCTTACCATCAAAAACAGGCATCATAAGAGTTGGAAAAGATATTCCAAGCAAATGGACCTAAGAACCACATAGGTGCAGCCATTTTCATATTGAGAAAATAGACATTAAGCCAAAATTAGTCAGAAGATAGGGAAGGACACTCATACTCGTCAAGGAAAAAAATCTACCAAAAGGGCATTGCAATTCTTAATATTGATTCCACAAACATAAGGGCATCCAAGTTTGTAAAAGAAACACTGCCACAGGTAAAATAACATATTGACTCTAACACACTGATAGTGGGAATCTTCCATATACTACTCTCAACAATGAACAGATCATCCAGACAAATAATAAACAGAGAGATGCTGTAGCTAATTAAAGGTATAATCAAATGGACCTAACAGATATTTATAGAACATTTCACTTAAACACAGAAGAGTATCATGGAACTTTCTTTAAAAATTAACCACATACTTGGTCATAAAACAAGTCTCCAAAAAAATATTGAAGTAACACCCTGGATCCTACTAGACCACCATAAATTAAAGCTATCAATAACAACAGAAACAAGAGAAAGCTTACAAAGTAGTGGAAACTGCACAAAAACTGAAAAAAATTGAAAACTGAATAAAATTCAGTAATGGAAAGTGAATAAAAATGGATCAAGAAAGAAATCAACAAAGAAATGGAAGATTTTCTAGAATTGGATGAAAATGAATATACACAATATACCCAACCTTATGGGACACAATGAAGGTGGTTCTAAGAGTAAGCTCATAGCACTAAGTGATCACATTAAAAAAAACTAAAGTGATCTCATACTAGTAACTTTAGAGCATATTTGAAATCTCTAGAACAAAAAGAAAACACAGTGAAAAGTAGTAGATACCAAGAAATAATCAAACTCGGGGGTAAAATCAATAGAAACAAACAAAATACAAAGAATGAATAAAACAAGGAGCTGGTTCTTTGAGAAAGTAAGACCAACAGAACCTTATCCAAATTAACCAAAAGACGAGATGCAAATTAATAAAAATTAGAGATGAAAAGGGGGCATAACCAACTGCCATCCATCAGAGAGGCTTCCTCAGGCAGCTGATGGGCACAGATGCAGAGAAACACACTCAAACGTTAGGCTGAGCTCAGGAACTACATGGAAAAGGAGGAGGAAAAAATTATAGAAGCCAGAGGGGTTGAGGACACCATGAGAACACAGCCCACAGAACCAACTATTCAGGGCTCATAAGGAGCCTGTATGAGTTTCAGTTAGGTCCTCTGCATATATGTTATGGCTGAGTAGCTTGGTGTTCTCGTGGGACTCCCAATAGTGGGAGTGATGGTTTCTAACTCTTTTGACAACTCTTGGGACTCTTTTCCTCCTACTGGGTTAACTTATCCAACCTTGATATGAGGGTTTGTGCCTAGTCCATCTTGTAATGCAGTGTTCAGTTGCTATCCCTGGGAGGCCTGCTCTTTTCTGAAGGGAAACAGAGGTGCAGTGGATATGGAGGAGGATCTGGAGGTAACTTGGAGGGGTGGAGGAAAGGGGGTTGTGGCTGGAATGTATCATATGAGAGAGGAATAAATAAAAAAAATGGATGGGCATGCTAACAAATACCAAGGAAATCCAAAGAATCATAAGGACATAACTGACCAAATTGGAAAACATAAAAGAAATGGATAAATTTCTTGATATATACTACTTATCAATTAAATCAAGACTAGATAATCAATTGAAACAGACCTATAAACCCTGGTGAAGGCCATAGAAGCAACTATTAAAAGTTCGACAACCAAAGAAAGCCCAGGGCAAAATGAATTCAGTGCAGAATTCTACCAGACATTAAAACAATTAATGCCAACACTCCTTAACAGAAGGAACACTGCTTATTCTCTTTGAGAGTCCACAATTACCCTGATAACTAAACCACACAAAGTCAACAAAGAAAATTACAGACCATTTTCCCTTATGGACATAGATGCAAAAATACTTAATAAAATATTTTTAAAGTGAATCCAAGAACACATCAAAAAGTTAATCCACCATGATCCAGTAGGCGTCATCCCAAAGATAAAGGGATGGCTCAACATATGTAAATGATAAATACAATCTGCCACATAAATAGGCTAAAAGAAAAAAAAAACACATAATCATTTCATTAGGTAAAGAAAAGACTACTGACAAAATCTAAAACCCCTTCATCATAAAAGTCCTAGAGAGACTAAAGGAAACAAGGGACATACCTTAATATAATAAAGGTGATTTAAAACAAGCTCACAGTAAACATCAACTTAAACCAAGCAAAAGTCAAAGTATTTCCACTAAAATGAAGAAGAGTGTCCAGTCTTTCTATACCTATTCAATACAGTACTTAAGGTCTTAGCTAAAGCATTAAGACTACAGAAGGAGATTAAAGTGGAAAAAATAAAAAGGAAAAAAGCCAAAGTATCTTTCTTTGCAGATGACATTAATATACATAAGTGACCCTACAAATTCCACCAGGAAACTTCTACAGCTGACAAATACTTTCAGAAAAGCAGCAGGATACAAAATCAACACAAAAATCAGTAGCCTTCCTATGTACAAATGACAAATGAACTGAGAAAGAAGTCAGGGAAACAACACCTTTCACAATAGCCTCAAGTAATATAAAATATGTTGGGGTAACTCTAACCAAGTAATTGAAAGACTTTTATGATAAAAACTTGAAGTCAATGAAGAAAGAACTTGAAGAAAATACCAGAAGACAGGACGATATCACATGTTTGTGAATCAGTAGGATTAATATAGTGAAAATGGCTATCTTAACAAAAGCAATCTATATATTTAACACCAGTCAATATTCCAACACAAATCTTCATAAAAATGCTAAGGATAATAATCAGAATCATATGGAAACACCAAACACCCAGGATAGATAAAACATTGCTGAACAATGAAAAAACTACTGGAGATATCTATCATCATTCCTAATTTCAAAGTATACTGCAGATCTATAATAATAAAAATAGCTTGGGACTGGCAAAAAAACAGACATATTGATCAATGGAATAGAAGGCTCTAACATAAGTACACAGACTTACAAATATCTGATTTTAGATAAAGAATCCAGAAATACACACTGGCTGGCTAAACTGGATGTCTACATATAGAAGAACGCAAATAGATACATACTTATCAACCTCTATAAAACCCAACTACAGATGGATAACGGACTTTAACATAAGGCCAGAAACCTTGAATCTAACAGAAGAAAAAGTGGGGAATAACTTTGAACTCAATGGCACAGTTAGACTTTCTGAAGAGAAAATTGATAAGCACACATACTAAGAAAAACAATTAATAAACAGGACATCATCAACCTGAAAAACTGTATGGACATCCTCATTTGGACAAAGCAGTAGGCTACAGAAGGAAAAAGATCTTCACCAAATACACATCAATAGAGGGCTAATGTCTAAAATATAAAAGAACTAAAAAACCTGAACATCAACAAAATAAACCATTTAAAAACTGGAGAATAGAGGCAGGTGGATTTCTGAGTTCGAGGCCAGCCTGGTCTACAGAGTGAGTTCCAGGACAGCCAGGACTACACAGAGAAACCCTGTCTCAAAAAAACAAAAACAAACAACAACAACAACAACAAAAAAAAAAACCAAAAAAAAAAAAAAAAACACCAAATAAAAACTGGAGAATAGATCTAAACAGAGAGTTAATGTAATGTTTAACATCCTTAGTCATCAGGAAATGCAAATCTCAACCACTTTTAGATTTCATCTTACACCTGTTAGGATGGCCAAGCTCAATAAAACAAATGATAGCTCACACTACTGGGGATGTGGAGTTAAGAGGAACACTCATCCATTGTTGGTGTGAGTGCAAATCTACCTCATGATCCAGCCACACTACTCTTGGGAATATATCCAAACTACTCTACATTCTACTACAGAGACACTGCTCATCCATGTTCACTCCTGCTCAATTCATAACAGCCATGACTGCGAACAGCCTCGGTGTCCATTAACAGCCACGATTGTCAACAGTCAAAGTGTCCATCAACAGATGAATGAACAATGAAAATGTGATACATACACACACAATGGAATATTACTTAGCTATAGAGATGAAAGTTAAATGGATGAAGCTAGGGAAAAAGTCATCAGGACTGAGGTAGGTAACCCAGACCTAAAAAGACAAATATGGTACGTATTCACTTATATGTGTAGGTTAGCTCTTAAGACTTCAATGGGCATGCTACAATTGTATAATCCTAGGGGTTTGATATAGACTAAGGGACTAGGAGGGATGGGAGGATTTACCAAGGAAGGGGGATACAATACACAGACTACGGCTATGGCTATGGAGAGACAGGGTGAGGAAGGGCGAGTGGCGGACCTGAAATGAGAGGATTAAATGGAGAGGAGAAGGGAAGAGGAGGATCAGAAAGAGAATATGGTGACAGCTAAAACTGAAGCTCATCTAAGGAGTCATATTAAGCCTTCTACAGTAGACGTTTATTAATACACACACAAGTGAAAGAAATATAGATGGGATCACCAAATGATGGGGAAACAAGGCCCTAGCTAGATATCTCTTGCTACTGAAACCTCCAGTACCAGAAATGTGTTACATATAATTGAGTTGTTGGCCAAAGGGACCCCTGAGAAACCCTCAAACAATTCAGGCTATTGCCAAGGCAATTAAATGCTCTCTACAAATTGATAGTAAAGCCCTATTCCCAAAGACGACACATCTCACTGAACACAGCAAAGTCAAGCTGGTACCTAACCAGAGCCTTCAACCCTACTGTTTATCCCTAGTGTTCACGCTACTGGAAGGTACTCTGAATACTTTCAAAGGAGAAAGGTAAAGACCAACTCAGCTAGAATCCCTTTGGTAAGCCATGATAACCTGCATTCATGATGCACTGGTACAATAGTGGCACAAAAGTCATGGGAGTAAGTAACCACTCTCTGATTGGATCAAAGGTATAGTCCATGAGATGGGACCCATGCCTGACCCTGCCTTGGTGGCCAAGAACCTGAGACTAGATAGGCCAGGGACCAAAGGGAGACCAAATACTATTTATTGTTCTGCTAAAGGAATGCAACAATGTAAGACTCCTAACAACATTCTGCTCTACCCATAGATCAGTACCTTGCTCAGCTATCATCAGAGGTGCTTCTACCTGCAGAATAGGGAAGCAAATATAGAGAACCACAACTGAACAATGCGTGGAGAATGAAAGACCTTGGAACAGTTAGTCCTAAATGAGTGTCTTCATCGAATCCTTTTCCTCAGAGCTCAGGGAATCATATGGAGGAGGAACAGGAAAGACTGTAGGAGCCATAGGAGATGGAAGACAACAAGAAAACAATTTCTTCCACACTCACATGTGGACTGAGAGGCTAGGGAAGCTTGCATAGTGCCTGCACAAGTCCAAGCCAGAGGGGGTCCAGCATTGAAAGGGGGAAATGAATATGATCTCACATACCTAACCACAAAGTTAATAGGTAACTGCCCACAAAAGAAATCAGTTCTCTCCAATGGAGTCTCACTAGATATGTTAACCACACTGAAGGGCAGGGCAAGTGGCCAACACAAAACAAATACAATAGTATTTTGTAGATCTTTGAGCATTTATTTAAACCTTAATGGCCTTTTGCTAACATATTACAGTTTGCGATTTTGTTTTATGCGCTCATATTCACACATGCACTCTCTTTCTCTCCTTCTACTGCTCTTTGTTTTTTCTATTTGTTTTGTTCTATTTTGTCTTTTTCCCCTCTGTTTTGCATGTAATTGGATGGGTGGAGAAGAGAGGAGGATCTGGGAGATGAGACAGGAAACCATGATCAGAATATATTATATTTGGGCTGGAGAGATGGCTCAGTGGTTAAGAGCACTGACTGCTCTTCCAGAGGTCCCGAGTTCAATTCTCAGCAACTACATGGTGGCTCACAACCATCTGCAATGGGGTCTGATGCCCTATTTTGGTATGTCTGAAAGAGAGCAATGATGTACTCACATACATAAAATAAATAAATCTTTTTTAAAAAAAGAATATATTGTATTAAAACAAGAGCCTCATTCTAGAGGCACTGTGCCTGAATCACCAAGGACAGAATGACAGAAAATGTCCCCAGGTCTTGATGGGTTTCCCTATCCCACTTTCAACATTTATCCTCATGCAGTGAAGTCTCAATGAAACCCCAAACAACAAGGCTCAGTGAGCTTCCAGACAGCAGACCTCATGTGGGTACAAAAAGACAAATGCGGGCTAACTCCTCCATGTACTAGGAAAATGGTTCACCCCCAGCTCCACAGGCATAAGAAAAGCTTGACACTTAGGGCCCTTTTAGATCTTCCTCTGCATGTATTTCTTCTTCACCTAACTGCCTGTTTATACCATTTAAAATATTCTTTCCAGCTAAGTTTAAATGTACTTTATAGTGTCTGCCTGAGTACTTGCTTTGCTCTAGCAAATTAACTGAACACAGGGACCACATTGTGTGACCACTTTGTACAGCTCGGAAGCTCCATCTGTGACTGCCTCTGAAGAGCTGCCTGCTTCCCAGGAGGCAAGGAGAAATCCCTACACCTTTTGAGTTCACATGGGAACAGAGAAAAAGCAGGTGGCTTGCATTTTTTAGCAAATTTTGTTTGAGCTTCTTATATGAGGATGGTCAAGTTGAGGAGTTTTGTATCTATTCTGGGGTAGTGCTTCTCAAGTTTGTTTGCATAATAAAGTCTCGTAGGACTTTTCTTTTCTTTCTTTCTTTTTTTTTTTTTTTTTGAGACAGGGTTTCTCTGTGTAGTCCTGGCTGTCCTCGACCTCACTCTGTAGACCAGGCTGGCCTCGAACTCAGAAATCCGCCTGCCTCTGCCTCCCAAGTGCTGGGATTAAAGGCGTGCGCCACCACTGCCCAGCCACGTACGACTTTTCAAACAACCCAGTACCCTGGATCTACACATAAGAGATTCTGATTGTACTGTTTTGGTGTAGTATTAAGGTATTGATATGTTTGCTCTAATTAATGCAGCTAAGGGTTCAAGAAACACTGGCCTAGAGGGAATGAAAGGCTCACATGAGCAAAAGGAAGACGGGTGGCTGCTAATTTGGGTGGGAGTGAAAAAAGCTAGGATGAAAAGACCTTGCCTAGGTATTCCATCTCTGGGTTCCTCTACCTTCCTAGGGACACTACTGCAACCCTGAAGACACCAATTTGAACTGAACAACAATGTATCTTATGTTTGTGAATGGTCCATTTACAAACTGAAGTCCATGAGCAAGATTGGACATGTCTTTCAGCGTATGGGAAAGGGCCAGGTCAAAGTAAGGTCAGTACAATCTAGTGAATGGAAGACTAAATTTAAATTCTTTTAGAATAGTATTTCAGTGGGACTACATAAAATTTAAAAAGCTTCTACACTGTGAAGAAAACAATCAATAGAGCAAAGATATAGGAGAAAATATTTTCAAAATACTCATCTGACCAGGATTAATATCCACAGCATATAAGAAGCTCAAACAACTGAATAATAAAAACAGGTCTGATTTTATGGGCATATAATCTGAAGATATTCTCAAAAAAGAGAAGATATACAAGTGGACAATGTGTATATGAGAAAACGTTTAACATACTTATTGGGGAAATGTGAACCAAATCCAATATAGTAAGTAGCATCTCCTTCTCACCCTTGTTAGAATGGCTTTTATCAGGGATAAGTAACGGATGCTGACAAGGATACAGAGAAAGGGGAACTTTCATATACTGATGGAGAGAATATAAATTATTGTCATCCTATTAGAAAACCGCATGGAAAGTCCTTGAAAAGCTTAAAATAAAACTACCACATGAGCCAGAAACCTCACTTTAGGTATATATGCAAAGAAAATGAAATTATTATAACAAAGAAACATCTGAACTCCTGCAGCATTATTTATAACAGCTCAGATACACAAGCAACCTACATATTCATTAATGAACAAATAAGGAAAATATAATATGCATACAGCACTCAATGCCATTTAACCAGAAAGAATAGATTTTTCTTGTCATCTGCAGCAGAATGAATGGAACTGGAAGACTTAAAAACAAGGCAAGCCCATAAAGACTGATGCCATGTGACCTCATTCCTGTACCTGTACATTCCTCATACCTGTCTCAAAAGGTAATCCCATAGAACAGAGTACAATAGTTGTCACAAGAGTCCAGAGAGATAGGAAGAAAGGGATACAGTGGCTGGTTAGTGTGAACAGTTTGACAGGAGGAAAACCAGCCTAGTATTCCATAGTATAGGACTAGCTGGCAATAATTTACTATATATTTCAAACCAGGTAGTAGAAAAAATTTTGAATGTTTGCCCACACAGAAAGACAAATGTTTGAGGAGACGAATACAGTAATTGACCCCATTTGACCATTATGTCAGAATTTTATGTGGTACTCCATAAATATACACAATTATCACATGTAATTTCAGAATAAAAAAAAATCATATACTCAAACCAAGCATTATTTTTTTTTTCTATAAAAGAAGCTACCTCTGGTGTCAAACTCCCAGTTTTGGCTGGTGGGGTGAACAGAACAAAACTGGGGCCTATGGTTTAGAGGGAGTCTTACCAGACTACTTGCATCGCAGTGGTCAATGGGTCGGTGGGCTGTATTCAGGTCCCCCAGGATTATCACGTGACTAAAAAACACAATGTGCGACTGTCAACTGGACATTAAAAAAGACGAGTCCCATATACTTTTCTCCCAGGGCCAAGGGCACAGAGAGGCTACCTCCCACCTAGAGGCATAGGTACCAATTATTCATAGCAACATGCCTCTTCCATTCTCCCATCTTGAACCAAATCCTGAGCTGCAAAGTTGACACCATTCTCTATGATGTGAATACTTCAATGCCATCTCTACCTAATGCCACCCTTCTCATCCTTCAAAGATAAGCTCAAATACCACTTCCTGGAGGAAGTCCCCCTTGATTACTCTAACCTACTCTTTCCTGTCTATCCTTAGAACTAGGCATTTACACCATCACCTCATCTTGTCCTCGAAGATCTTCTACAGGGTAGGGATTCACACAGGCATTTGACAAAAGACAACAGAAAGCTGTGCTGCGTTTGAGGCTCACAGTAAGTGAAGAGCCAGAATAAGTGCCCAGAATACAAGGCTCAAGAGTTCATGTCACTTTACTCTGTCCTCCCAGCTCTTACAACAGCAAGGGCTGTCAGTTCAGCATGATAGTATTTGATGTTAGACTATAAAGGACCTCAAAGACAAAATTCTATGTCTTTTCATAGAGCATGGCATAGGCCGGCCACCAAGATGTGTTCAACCAAACACATCTGGCTGTCTAGATTGACAATATACCTGCCAGCTGCCAGGAGCGCTTCTGCTCGGATCTGCAGCAGGCGATAGAAGCGCATCTTAAAGGTCAGCCGCTCAGGCTTCCCAGGATCGGCGTGAGGGCAGTACACATTGATCAGGGTCAAAGTCTTCTCCTTCCCTTCCAATGTGCTGGGGAGAAAAGAGCCCCACAAGAGAGGTCAGTTTCAAGTCTCCTCTTCATACCCACCCACCGTACAGCTTCTAGTTAATGGTTGTCCATGGGATGAACGAAAAAGGGGTTGAGAGAAATAAATGAGCAAGTCTTGGGGGAGGTGGACTCTGGATAAGGCAAGGAGGGCATGGTATCCAGGTAAACTGGGTGATAATGCTGCCATTCATGACTATAAGATACCCAGAAAGAGACCAACTTAGGGCAATGAGTTCTGTGCTGGCTAAGCTATTTTTGAGGCACCTATGGTAATTAAAAAGCTATACTCTCAGCCCAGCCAGGACTAAAATCTAGGAAGGTAAGGTTGGGAACTTTTCTATAGCAATTGCATACCTATAGAATGGGCCTTATATTCTGGACGTAAACACTAGAACCAGTGATGGCCTGCAGTAGGAGGATATGGGCTATTACCGGATCTTGTGCTGTGTAAGGAGGGCTCGGCCCTCACTATCCAGAACCCGGAGTTCTTCTTGTGTGAACTCATCCATGTTTCCATAGCAACCAACATCCCCATTTAGGGTGGCAAACACACCACTCAGGCCTTCTTCAGCAGCTACTGGGGTAGCACCATCCTTACAAAAGGTAGCCACACCTGGGGACAGACAAGAACATTCTGAATAGGATTGGCAGCCAATATAGTATTGTACAGCCTATCCCACTCCAACTATCTTCACACAAGAAAAAGTTTTGGTTATCTTTGTCAAATTTAATGGCTTCAGAAATGTATGAACAATCCTCCTAAGGGGCCATACATGGCTCAGTAGAGTCTGAAGCATCTAAAGCATACCCTGAGGCCCCAGTTTCCTCTAAAAAAAGGCGCAGAATAATGTTATATTTTACAAAAACAATAATAATGTATTTTACATATACATAGCACATGCTGATGAAATAAATACTAGCTATTAGTATTTCCACATGCAAGACTATGTCTAAACCCTTGTGAGAGCCTAGAAAATAACCATTATCCTCATTTTCTCAGTGAAAAACCTGAAACACAAAGGCAAAGTAACTTGCCAGAAAACACAGAGCCAGAATGTGAGCCATGGCTCGAACCCCGGCAGCTAAGCTCCAACGCTCGCTCATATGATTAACCATGACATTACTGTCATTCTGAGGGCCGAAAGGAAACTTTGGTGCATAAATATTAGGTTTCATACAACCTAAAATTATGCAGCCTTTACTGTGGAAATGTAAAGTCAAAATATATTACTTTCTTCTTAAATACCAAAACACCTTTTCTCCAACACCAATGCTAACATAAATACCCCCAGAAGACTTCATTTACCAGAATAGCCACTACGGCTGCGGCTGAAGCTGAAATAGGAGTTATAACCCTCAACAATAGCCAGGGGCTCTGTCAGTACATCTCCTGAAAAAAAAAGTAATATAAAATCAGAGGTAAATTAGCACTGTGAATCCATGAAAGACTGGAATTACAGTTACAGGCTAGCATATATCACAGCTATAATTGGGGGTCGGGAGAAGTGTTTATGTTGACAGGAGCTAGAGATGGAAGTCAGGAAGGAAAATGATATTCAAATCAGATGGGGAAGCTGAAGAGGCAAATCAGAGCTAACTAAGTCTTGTGGTCTAGATAATAAGACTGACAGAATGCTGGCAGTGGAGACTGGGGACCTGAAGTGAGGATGGGAGGTAGGAGAGGGAATTAGGGAATGCGAGCTGGGAGTGATGGGAGAAGAAATTAGGTCTAAATTTTGGGGTAAGACATCAAAGAGAAATAAATCTAGGGCTCTGAGGTGGAGAGAAAAGAAGAATTGGGGATGTGGGAAGGAAAAATTAAGAGTCTGAGCTAAGGGCAAAGATTAGGTGGGAATTAAGGACTGAGGTGGGGGCAGGGATGGAAAACTTGAGGGGCCTGGCTTAAGAGCATGAAAAGAGAAAATTCAAGGCCCAGAGTTGGGGCTATAGAATCAGCGGGAATTTGTGTATGAGGGTTTCAATGGGGAAAGCAGGCCAGGAGTGGGATTTAGGGGGAGTTCTAGCTGGGGTGGGAGTGTTTAGGAGGAAAAGGATCAGGCCTTTTAGATGGGTATAAGGGCAGGATTCTAAGTATGGGAAAACGGAAACGAGAAATGAGGAACAAAGGTTAGCAGCAAAAGGAAAACACGGTAGAGATCCGGGATTGTCGAGGGCTCACTGGTCACTTTGGTCTCCTGGAGACAGACAATGTCAGCATCCAGCTCGTCCAAAACGCGTCGCAAGGCCGTGGGACAGTTGCTGGGTTCCTGGCATGCAAGGCCTTGCAGGGGACTCCGGATCCCATTGATATTCCAGCTTACCACGCGCAGCATTTTGGTAAAACACACCGTTTCCCAAAGGAAGCTTAGGCGGGCAAAGGCATTGCTTCCCGGAAGTGAGCTGGCTCCCCGCCTTCCTCTCGCGGTTCCACGGGCGGGCGTTCTCACCGTCTCCTCCGCCCCCTCCGACGGCAGGACGCACGCAGGGCGGGACTTCGAGTTCAGTTCGCTTAGGCGGGAGACGGAATTGAGGTAGAGGCTCTAAGAAAACCGGGCTTGGTCGTCCAAGCCTGTCACCCCAGCACTCAGGAAGCTGAGGCAGGGTCAGTAATGAATTCAAGGCCAGCCTGGGCTACATAGCAAGACCCAGATCAAAACCTGGGAAGAGTAACTGGTGAGAGGCGCGTCTCTGGTCTCTGGTTGGGCTCCTTCTCTTCTGGCCGCACGCTGGCCTGGACGCCCGAGTCTGACTGCTTTTCTCTACCACAAAAGTCCCCCTGATGCGCCAGGTTACATACAAATGGGATTTTGTCACTTTGTCAAGGGGCAGGCCTCTGGGGAAACAAGCTCAGCCAACGCCCTACTCGGATCGAGAGATCGAGACAGAACTCTGGCTTAAGTGAGCGGCCCCTGGCGGCGGCTGAGGGGCTTCTGCCCCTGGAGTCCTTTTGGGCAGGGGCAAAGGGAACTATCTCAGTTAATCAGTTAAAAACCTAGCTTGCCTTCGTTTTAATGGAGTCCGGAGGAAGGAGACTACCTCAGATCCTCCCTGTATAACCATATTTGTCTTGACTCTAAAAGCATGAGTCAGACTTGCATTTGGCTCCGTTTCTCAGATGAGCAAAATCGAGGCCTAGAACATTTCAGCTCCAGGATACTATCGTTTCCCGATGCGGCTATGGCTTTCCTGTCTACACTGTGTCCTTTCATTCTTAGGATAATCCAGGAAGAGGCACTGAAGCTAAGTAGAAGTTGAATAAAATCGTCTCAGCCTCACAGAAGTGGTAGAGCCAAGATTTAAACCCTTCTTAATCAGGTAAACAATTGATTTTCTGTCCACACACCTCTGTGTCTTTTCCGATGGGCACCACTGCACTTTATGATCCATTCTAGCACAACAGGTACCACAGTGCACAACTCCCATTGATTTCCGTTGTCACTAGACTGCCAACAGCCTGAATGCAGTGGCCATCTCTAACCCAGCTTATATGATAACAGAATGAACATTTAGCAGATGGATGAATAAGCAAGACAGCAGCGTTGAGTTCTTGACTTATTTTTTGAGACCACAGAAACAGCATTAACAGGCATTGCCCAATTTCCAGGAAAAGTATAACTTTGCCTCCTAAGTTCCACACCCCACACCCCACACCCCACACCCCCCCGCTGAAAATTGCTACAGAGTTATTCCCACTGGAATAGCACACCCTCAGAATTTCATAGGATTTGAGCAGTCATCTTCAGTGGCTGCCACAATGGGCTGCTCCCCCACCCCCCCAGAGGACTTAAAGTTCACTAGTTACTGCCACCAGAAAAACAGCTCTGTAATTAAAATTCTGTTCCTTGAGCTTTTCCATGCGTTGGGAGTTACCAGCAAAAGATCGAATCCCAGGAATGGGATTAATTAGGACAAGGGAAATGAACATTTTTCTTCATGTTGCCAGACTGCTTTCAAGCAAGGGATTTTGCCCATACTGCACTAAAGGCAGATAGATTTGAAGCTTTGTCCCAAGGAAATCCAGGTCTTGCTCACCTCAATAGCTGGTTTTAATTTCTCCATTCTCCAGTGCTTGTTAATATTAGTACTGACCTTTGGGGCAAGGTGAACACATGGTTGGACTGAAGAGAAAAGGCTCTGGGTGGCTCAGGAACTTCTTTGGCAAGTACAGCAGCTAATATTTCAACAGTGCACACACCCCTTAACAAGGGCGCTTCCTCAGCCTTCCCAGGAACCAGCGGATGTCTCCGGGTTTCCTATTTGATGCCACCTACCGAACCTGCTTTGGGGGTCTGTAAATGCAAGAGAGCCATTGGATAATTAGCGATGGAAGAAAAAGCCTCTAAGAGAACAGGTAGGTGAGCATAAAGGAAAAGTAGACCGGACTTCTACATGTCAAAATCCTTGTTTCTGGCTCCTTGGACGATTTTTTTCTGCATAGGAGTTTGATTTAGCTATATTAAAGGGGATGGGGGAGTTGGGGAATGATGATATGTATATCTAACTCAACTATCAATCTTTTATTTTTAATTACTTATTTTATTTACTTACATTCCAAATGTTGCCCCCTCCCTACTGTCAGTATTTTAAAATCCACTTGTACTTAACTTTTTAGGACACTGGCTTAAAGGTCAATCCCCTACTATCTTTGAAATTCCAATTTTTGTTTTATTTTATTTAGTTTTGAAAAATGAGTCTAACTGTCCTTCCCATGGGGGCCTGAAACTTTCTATGTAGCCCAGACTGGCCGTGATTGTGTGATCCTCCCAGCCTAGCATCCACCTCTGTAATATATGTATATTTTTAAATTAAATGAACAATAGAGCGTGTATCTCTGACCTCTTCTCTAGTGTATTAAGTCAGGTTGATTTGCTATGAAACTTTGACAAGTTCTTTAGTTTCTCTGGGTGTCAATGGATAGCTTCGTAAAATAGAAATTAAAGCCCCTAGCCTACTTCCCACAGAGGACTGGCCTGATAATCAAGAAAGTGTAGAAGGCAGAATGCAGAGTTCTTTTGCTTCAGGGCTTTCGTGCTGTATCTGAGATTCATGTTATTGGCTTTTATGTGGTGGCCACAGGTAGTATTACCCACAACTCTCTATGTGCTTTCCTTCCTTACTGACTATGGTCAATGGGGAACCACTCCTAAGATGAGAATGCAGTGAGCTTTGTGGAGCAGACATGAGTTTGAAAACAGTGGCATAATGGGGCCAGGGCAGTCGCTGAGAACAAAGATTCTAGGCTGCTGTCACAGATGTCCTGATATGTGCTCATACATGAATCTAGCCTGTAAAGCATGTGACCATCCATCAGCCTTCCAGCCTATAACAGATGCATTCACAACCACACATTTCCAGACTTACCAATAAGGGGACCCCATTTATGACTTTATTGCCCATCTGTACTGTCTTGATGCTTTAAATAAGCTTCCTCTCCGTACTGTACATGGAGGTGGGAGCAGGCTCTATGGCTCTCCAAACATCACACTGCATAGTTGTCTTCCCTAGAGATAGTTCTGCTTTACGGTTCAGCTTTTAGCCTTGGGTGTGAATCTGATGCTGAGTGAACCCTGTGTCTATAACCAATACATTAAACCTTCTTAGAATTTCATAATCTTATTCTGTTCCACCCTAAAGTTTTAAGATTTTTTTAGATGCCACTCTTTACCTCAGACAAACCAGCCCCCACCCCGCATCCATTTCCCTGAAATCTGTCATAATATCTACTATGGTGAACTGGGATTTCTTGTCGCCCTGTTTATCTCTTCTACAGCAGAGAGGTGTAGATTGTGAACATGGTCACTGAGTAAGTGTCCTCCATACCAGAGCCTGAGATGAACAAGTCAGCAGATCACAGGGATCTAGGCCCCATCTTCAACGAGCTCACAATCTACTTAGGTACCAGACCAGAGAAACCCTGGCTCATATCGAGGCACATGGCAATATGAGACCTGGAGGCTAAGCTTCTCTCAAGGCTACAAGGCTGACTTTCAGAGAAGATAAACACTAAAACTGGTCTTGATGAGCAAGACAGAGTTTAGTGAGAATAGAAGACACTCCAGGCTGGGCAAGAGCCTAAAGGCAGGAAAATGCTGTGTTTGAGGGCTCTGTAATCTGCTAGTGCAGTTAAACATGGCAGGTCTGGGGAATAGAAGACTGGGAGGTAGCTTAGAACTTGATTTAGAAAAGGTTTGAATGCTAGTCTGAGGCATTTCTCTAAGGCTTGTTTTTTTTTTTTTTTCTGTTTCTGGTCTCAGAATTATTAACAGTAGAAGTTTCTATAGAAGGGTTAAATTAGGGTGTCAATCCTGGACCCTGAGTTTACTCATTCAGACCTTGTCAGAGGCCTTCTAGCCACCTAGCTCAGATTTCTTGCTACTAAAATTATCTTCCTGATTCTTGGCAGTGTTGTAAGGACAAAATTGTAAACATAAAAGACATGTTCATGTTGTTGGCTAAATTACCTTGGACAAGCCATCCTCTTTTCAGACCCATTTCCTTGTGCTATTACTGGGGATGTTTGAAAGAAACAAATAAGATAAACAAAATGTTGCTTTTTGGTCACTGGAAAACATACAAAGTCATGGTAAGATCATTAAAACAGACTTCCACTAATTATGTGACTTACTAGGATTAAGAGACTTGTGTCTTGCAAAGTCTATTTATGAGACTCTTGGAGTTGTCTGCTAATCTGGAAAACCTCATTATATGTTTTACTTTAAATTGATACATAATTGTTTATAATCGTGTGGTACTGTATGATACTTCAGTGCATGCATATAATGTGCAATGGTTAATTGCTTTATATATCAGCTCGAATATTTATTATTTCTCCTCCCCACCAGCTACTTTGAAGTATATAATTAGCTGTTGTGAACCATAGTTATCCAGATGTGCTCTAGAATATCAGATGTTATTCCTCCTGTTTACCAGAATCCATTCTGTTTGTTGTTCTCACTTTCTCCCTCTCCTTTGCCCACTAGTCTATACCTAGTTTCTCACCACCCTCTTTTAGGTTTGGCCAGTAAGTGAGAGCATGTAGTATTTGATGTTTTATGCCAGATTTAAGTTAACAGAAACCTAGAAATGAGTTTACCTTTCTAATTGATTTTCAGGAAGTCTTTACAGTATAAATGTTAATCCTGTGTCATAATAACATGCTAGAACTTGCAGATTACTTGGGGGGTGGGGGAAAGATGAATCATTTACTTCCCAAAGGAAGCAACAGTGTTGAATAATGTGTACTCAGCATTCCCCAGTTTTCTTCCCTAACACCGAGGGAATGGACCCCACTATCCTTCCCTATATACTAAATGAAAAAGCAGAAAAAAAAAAAACAGAGAGCAACTGAGGCACTAAAAAGTTCAGTCTTCTGTCTGGTTTATCATATCTAGCAATGGACAGAAGTGAGATTCCACCCAGACAGTGTGGCTTCCAATTCCACTGTTCTTGACTGCTATGATCCATTGCCTCAGTAGGCTCCTTGAGATAGGTAGGCTTTAATGTTGAAAGTCTTTTATGGGTATGCACAGCAACTGGAGTGAATCTAACCCTTGAATAGACTAAGGTTCTGGGAAGATATTTTAGGAAGTGCCTTAAAAGGCAAAGTAGAGCTGGGAGCATTTGAGGGCGGGGACTGGAGATTTCTTTTCCTGAGAGATTGCCCTTGCACAGTCCAGCTCAGTGGAAGAAAGTTGAGCTTCCTAATACCCAATCACTGGAGATTTGCTGGGGGTGGGAAGGTTACAGAGAATGAAGTAAAAGGGCACTTGGACACCTTCCAGGCAAAGCCGTGCAGTTAAGTTGCATAAATTCTACAGATAAAAGTCTCAAAATAAATGGGAGAATGGCAATAAAACTGGGGACAAGGGAAGGGTGGACATCTGGATGAAATGTCTCTGGCCTGTGGATTTCTGCTATTTAGATAGACGCCATTGCCTCTTGCTCCTCATACTCTCCTCAGTGTGCTTTCCACCTCTCCTAAGATCCCATCCCAACACCTTGGCTCAAAGAGCTTTAGCCCGGGTTTGAATTAGATTCTGATGCCTTTAGTGCAGGGTCATCTCAGCATTGGCAGTCATGTGGGCTGCGCTTACTTATCGGCTCTCTGCCCGGCAATGGCTGCCCTCACTCTTATTCCCAAGGTGTCAGATTTACCCTGATTTATTTAACCTTGACTGGAGAGAGTATAAAAATGATCAGATAGTACCAATCTCTTTGGAGTGCCCAGGACAGCTCATTTTAAGAGGGAGAGTTCCCGTGGAGGGGCAGGGAGCAGACTCCAGGGAAAGACAGTTTTACAAGTGCCCTGGTGAATAGGGTAAGCGGGTGAGGTAGTGAAAGTCTACTTCCAGTTTGGGCCCTTAATTGCTAGCTCAAAACATTGCATTTTGCATTAGGAACATTAGGTTTGTGGTTTTTGTTGTGGAGGCCCTTGTAATGAATCTCTGTTTCTGAGTTGGAGCTTAACATTCAAATTAAGCCTGCTTTTTTTTTTTTATTTCAAAGCTTAGACCTATCTCCATCACCTTTGTCATGCCACACAACACAGGATGTAAGCACATGATCTTTGGTCTTTTATTTGCATACTCTACTAGTCCTGCCTCCATTGGCGGGAAGTAACTGGCCAGACCTGGGCTGCCTTGCTGGCTGCCTTCCTTGCTAGGCTCCAACTTATCTTCTATGTACATAGCCCTTGGAGTTCAGAGGCCTCTGCTGACTTCTGCTCAACCTCTGGCTCTCAGCACCCATATCCCCACTTGTACATCCGGGAGCAGAAGAAAAAGAGGGAGCTGGAGATAACCTGTGAGAGGCTCAGAAGCCCAGTACATCCCCCTGTCTCAGCCCTGCCCACCTGCTGCTGTGGCAACAGACAAGACAGCTAGGAACATAGGAAGTGAGGTCCAATACCTTGTGGGCAGTGGTGTCATTAGCTGCAACGCCTAAGATGTCTCAAGAGATGGGAGAACTCACTCAAACCAGGTTACAGAAGATCTGGATTCCACACAGCAGCAGTAGCAGTGTGCTGCAGCGGCGAAGGGGCTGTAAGTGTGGGTTGACATTTGTGGGTGATGGTGGGTGGGTCGAGAAGAACAAATGGTGCTCCCCATCCACTCCTGTCGTCACATAGAAGTTGGAATAGATGATCAATTGAACGAAATTGCTAGAGTATAACGAGAGGCTAATATGAGAAAGAATAAGGAAATAAGAGAAAAGCAGGTAGAGAAGACCAAGGACGAGGCTTAGATGAAAAGAACACAAACTATAGGAACCCCTGACCTAAGGGCTGTCTCTCTTTATTCGAGAAATTGTCGGAATGCTTCTTGTCTGGAACTCGAGTGTTCTAGTGTAGTGCTACCCGAGAATATTTTATTTTAGCTCCTCTTATGAAAGATCTGGAAACAGGTCTCGTTTAATTTATGCCAGGGTAAAAGAAGGTGATGGTTCCTGGCATGGTGTCTCGGAGGCTAGGTGCTGAATCCACAACATTACCATGGGACTGGTCAGCGTTGCCCTTCCTCTTTCATGATCTTAAAAATAAGTCTGTACCTGCCCCGGCTGGGAATGACCGAGTACTTTGCCTTGACATTTAGAGGCAGTCTTGCTGTTCTGAAGAGTTGAGAGGAAAGACAAAGCCTGGTCTGTTTCTGAGTTGGGGCGTAACATTCTAATTGGGCCTGCTTTCTTTATTTCAAAGCTCAGACCTTTGAAATGTTTAAGGAGGAGCAGAGGCAAAGTAAGCAAAGCTTGTAAATAGGCTTTGAAACTGAAGTATACAATTTCTCATAGATAAGCGGGGATAATCGTGCAACAAGGTGTTTCCAGCCCAGCTTGAGAGACCAGAAGGGGGCTAGAGATAAGACATCTGTGGACTGCAGGACTCGGACAGCTCAAGCAGCAGCTGAGGAAGTTGCCGGACTCTTAATGTTAAGGGAAGGGTAGACCTAATGCATATGGAGAGCAGTACTTCACCATAGCAGTTTCAGGGAGATATAGGATATTAGATTAGTACATAGGATGAAGGGTAGAAGAGAACAAAATCCAGAATCCTGTTCTCTATTGTTCTCTATTGTCCATCAGCAATTCTAATTACTCATCTGGAGATGTAAGAGTCTGGATGAGATAGAATGAGGTTCTGCGTACATAGGTCTTCCAGAGTGAAAACTGTTATATTCTTGAGAAATCTGCCTTTCAAGTTGGAGAAGCAATATAATATACATTAATGACTTTGCAGTCATATAGAAGATACAGAACAGAGCTGGCCGTGGCCAGTAATCAGGAGGTAGATTCAGAAGGACTTGCTACAAGTTTGAGAGATAGTCTTAGCTTCACGGTAGGTTCTCAACCAGCCAGGACTATATAGCAAAGTTCCATTTCAAAAGCAATACAAGAAACCCCCTACCCCACAGGACAGAAAAAAATATGTTTATTTTAAATCTGAGCTCCACATTCCGTAATTGTGCACAAGAGTACTACTTACCAGTTGTAAGGCTGTGTAGCTTTGAGTGTCACCTCCTGTCTTTACAAACTTAGACAAGCCTATTAGCCTTGTTTTGCTCCTGTTCCCTCACCTGTAAACCGATGTTGCTAACAGTACTGTTGAAAAGGTTAGATAAACCGAAGCAGGTAACATGCTAAGAAGAATGAACATCCCATAGTATGCACTTAGTAAACAAAAGCATGGTTGCCTGCTCTTCTTCACCATCATACCCAGCATCAAGTCCTGAGCCTGGCCCCAAACAGATGCTCCGTAAATCATCACTTGGCTGCTTTTACTTTTACCATTGTTCTGTGTACCCAAGATACTCCTGAGGGAATAACTAAATTGTTACTATACACATTCCTTTTGTAGAAAATTGTGTTTTATAGTAGTATATATGATGCTACATATATGTATATCTGTAATATATATTATACATATAATTGGTTTTATATAGTGTATTTTGTATAATGTATTTGTATTTGACAAACCTAGTAATTAGTTTTTAGTAAATAGGGTTTTTTTTGTAGGTATCCTTTAGGGGAGTAAGGGAATTCCTTCTTATTTTTAACTTGCCATAGTTTTTAAAAAGTGAGTTGGTGTTGAAATGAATGAACAGAATGTGTTTTCTATATCTATTGATATACACTATGATTTTTTAAAAATTTAACTTCTTTGTGCTACATGGGTTTTTTTTTTTTTCCTTTATAATGAGCTAATTTTGTGGTCCTGGGTCATGAAAGTACTTCTAGATTTAGTTCACTAAAATTTTGTTGAATACTTGAGTATTTTCTTCAGGAGAGATTCTATTTTCATGTTTTCCTTTTCTGGTTTTGATGTCAAGGTTATACTAACATCGTGCAATGAGGTGAGAACTATTTTCTTTCATTCCACCTCTGACAAAGTTCGTCCCAGAACTATCTGTTCCTCAAATATTTGGCAGAACTTTCAGATCAAACAGTGTAGTCTTTGAAACCATTTAACTGTTACAGATTCTTTGAAAGTTATGGATTTTTTTTGTTTGTTTGTTTGCTACTTAGACTTACTGAGTTATGATTTTCTGGGAAGTAATTATTTCACAAGTTTTTGAGTTGATTTAAAGTTTGTATGTGCATCTTTTTAAAAACGTTGTTGTCGTGTTATGTTCTTTTTCTAAGGCTTACTTATTTTTTATTGAAAAAAAATTTTCTCCTATAATCTACTCTCTAACGACATTATTCACTTGTACCTCTATTTTATTACCTCAAAAAATATTGTGAACAGTTTATCAGTTTTTGGTTTTCTTAAAAAACAAATCAGCCCTTTTTAAGCTTCATTTTTTGTTTGTTCCTGTCCTGTCTTTACTTTTGCTTAATTATCTTTCTAGTGGCTATTCATAGCTTGCTCTCTTTGAATATATTTTAAGTAATGGAGTTAGAAGTTCATCTCATTTATTTCCAAGCTTTCTTCTTTTCTGATCTACAGTTGGCCTACTAAGCAGGACATATGTTCTGTGTATGCATAAATCTTTCTAGATCATTTGATAAACAGACTTTGCCATGGACTTGATTAATCTGTCACTCACCCAGTTGCCCAGTTGTCATCATCGCCACAGTCTATATTTCAGGACCACTAGGCCCCTGTAGATTGCCATGGAGCAGCTAAGAGGTTAATGCTCGGAACAGCAGGACACCTCTTAGAGTAAGTGCCAGCCCTTGAGCCAGCTCTGTTTAGATAGGTCAGTGTCATTGCCATGTCCACTCAAATTCCATTCCTGCAAGAAAACAAACCGTATGATCCCAGGTCCTTGAAATCTGCTTTATGGAACATTTGGTGACTGTTCTATAGGTACTTGAAAAGAGGTTATATTTTACATTATGTGTCGTATTTATCTTAAGTTTTTCTTGTTAGTTTGGATGAAGTGTTCCAATATTCTGCTGGAGTTTGGGTTGCCAATCATTGTGGAAAATGTGTTAAAGTAGCCTAATAATTTTGCTAGTTTTGCCACCTTGTTACAAATAAATTTAGAACTGCTATATCTTCAGTAATATCAAAAGTTGGTTATTGTTATCATATTGCACTACAATATCAATCTTCTTTGATATTAATATATCTATACTAAATTTACTAAGTTTAATATTTGCCCAGTAGATTTTCCTTTTTAAAATTTGTTTTATTTGAGACAGTCTCTCTATCATATAGCTTTGGCTGTCCTAGAACTGGCTATGTAGACCAGGCTAGTCTTGAATTTATAGAGATCTATGTGCGTCTCCTTCCCTGGTGCTGGAATTCAAGGCATGTGCCATCAAACACAGTAAAATTTTTTAAATAGAGAAACAATTCATATAACATAAAATTTACCATCTTGAAGTGTGCAAGAAAATAGTTTTGAATATATTCATATGGTTGTACAACCATCATCACTAATTCCACTAATACATTTTTAATATATGTATTTAAAAATTGGAGGGACCTTGGAGGATTGGGGACTGAATATGATTAAAATGTACGGTATACATGTATGAAATTCTCAAAGAATAACATATTATAAGATTTAATTGATTCATAACTGTACATACTTTAATAATATTTTAATACATGTATACAGTATGAATGATTAGATTAAGGTAACTGATCTATTCATTACCTCAGACATTTATCATTTCTTTGTGTTGGGAACATTTCAAATCGTCCTCTTTACTTTCGAAATTCATTATAAGAAAAAGAAACTTTATACCCTTTAGAGTATCTTCCCATTCTACCCTTCCCTCTATCCTTGACAACTACTAATCTACTCTCCATTTCAGTTGATTAGTTATTTGAGACATTCCATAGAAATGGAAAGTAATGTGGTCTTTAGTCTTTGGTTTGGTTTGTTGTATGTAATGTTTTCAAGGTCAATGTTTGTTGCAGCATGTTTATAGCTTTTTATACCCAAATAATTGACTCATATAAACGCACTACTTTCTATACATATATTCATGAGGTGATTGGCATTTGGGTTTTTTCTACTTTTAACTACTATGAATAATGCTGTCATGAATATTCATGTATAAGTTTTTATGTGGACCTAAGCTTTCTTTTCTTAAAAAAATGATTTTATGTATGTGAGTACACTGTCACTGTCTTCAGACACACCAAAAGAGGGCACTGGATCCCATTACAGATGGTTGTGAGCCACCATGTGGTTGCTAGGTATTGAACTCAGGACAGTCAGTGCTCTTAACCACTGAGATACCTCTCTAGCTCCACAGAGATAAGTTTTCAGAGTTTCTGAGCCACATAGAAACTCTGTCTACAATGTTCCAGCCAAACTATTTAAAAGTGAGTTCATCATATTCCATTTCCCAAAGCAACATACAGGGGTTTCAGCTTTTCCATACATATCCTTGTGAACATTTGTATTATTATTTTAAATTATTATATACTCTCTGAAAGATATAATGTGGCCTCTGTGATTTGCATTTGTATAATGACTAGTGAGTTTTCTTTATTATGTGGTTATTGTTGGCCATTTACCTATCATCCTTGGACAAAATTCTATGCAGATTCTTTGCCCATTTTAATTTAATTAGAATATTTGACCTTGAATTATTTGTAAGAATTTCTATTTTTAGAATTAAAAAAAATTATATCCATAGAAGTAAGAAGACAACTTGTGAGTGTAAGTTCTCTCCTCTCACCATGTGAGCCTCAGGGATCAAACTCAGCTCTTCAGGCTTAGTGGCAAGTGAGCCATCTTGGCACCCCCTAGAATTCTATTTGTTTCTCTGAGGCAGGGTATCACAGTGTACCCCAAACTTGGCTGAAACTTGTAGAAATCCTCCTGCCTCAAATTCCCAAGCATTGTGTTTTATCAGGCTGCTTTAAGTAGTACAAAATATTGGTGTCCTGTCAAAACTATGATTTACAGGGGGCTGGAGAGATGGCTCAGTGGTTAAGAGCATTGACTGCTCTTCCAGAGGTCCTGAGTTCAATTCCCAGCAAACACATGGTCACAACCATGTGTAGTAGGATCTGATGTCCTCCTCTGGTGTGTCTGAAGACAGTGACTGGTACACTCCTACATAAAATAAATAAACATCTAAAAAATATGATTTACAAAATTTACTTTTGTAAATCTGTGGGTTTCTTCTCTTTTTAATTTCCCCTTCCTTCCTTTGTTTCTTCCTTCCCTCCTTCCTTCCTCTCTTCTCTCTTTCCTTCCTTCCTTCCCCCCACCCCCGGTTTTAGACAAAGTGTTATCGGAGATTGATTTTGAACTAGCCAAGGTTGACCTTGAACTTCTCATTTTCCTGCCTCTATCTCCTAATTTATACTGAGATGATAAATATGAGACACAATATACAATTTATATGGTACTAGGGATACAATACTAGAGTTTCATCATGTTAGGCAAATACTTTACCAACTGAGCTACTTCTCTACCTGTCAGGTTTTTTTCCACTTTTTTTTGAGATAGGATCTTGCTAAGTAGCCTAGTCTGTCCTTGAACTCAGGATCCTTCTGCCTCAGCCTTTGTAGTACTAGTATAAAAGATGTGAATCTCCAGGTTTGCCTTCACTTCTTTTATAGTATCTTGTCTTTTTTTCTTTCTTTGTTTTTTTTTAAATGGCCATATAGTTCAGGCTGGCCTTGAATTCCTGATCCTCCTTCCTAATGCTGGGTTGACAGGTTTATTCCACTATGCTGGTCTTTTACAGTGTCCTTTGAAATACAAACATTTTTAATTTTGAACAGTAGAGACGCAGAAGGATCACACATTTGAGGGCAGCCTTGGCTATATAACATATTTCAGGCCAGTCTTGTTTGCAATAGTCTTTTCTTGCTAGCCATTTATGTATAATTTTAAAGAAACTGTTGTCTAATTCAGTGCTGCAAAGATCTATGCCTAGGTTTTACTTTAGGAATTTTGTAGTTTGGGTTCCTATATATTTGTAGCTCTGTGGCCCATTTTGAAATAATTTTGTCATATGGTGTTAAACAATAATATAACTTCATTTCATCTTTGCATGTGAATATTAGTTCATCCCAGCTGCATTTATTGAAAAGACCTCTTTCCACACTGAATCATTTTGACACAATTAATGAAATTCAGTTGACTATAAATTAAAGGATTTATTTCTGGGCTTTTAATCATACCGAGCCCTCGTTAGTTACAGTCTGCATTACTATATTTTAAAACATAGTAAAATTTGCATATGGTAAATTTTGAAACTTTAAAACATGAATTCTTCAATTTTGATCTTCAAAATTATTTTGGCTACTTTATGTCTTCATATGTATTTTTGGAATGTGTTGGTCTATTTCTGCAAAGGGGCTGCATTCAATCTGTAGATCAGCCTGGGAGTGGTGCTGTCTTAGCAATATTAAGTCTTGGCTTTGTAAGCTGTTTAATTTACCTAGATTGTTCTTCTTTGTAATTTTCAAAGTACATAAAAAATGTTCATCTATTTAATTTTATGGCAGTATAAATGGAATTGGTTTTCTTAATTTCACTTTTATTTTCTTCTTGCTTCATTTAAAAAATATTTTACTTTTGAGATTATAATTACATCATTTCTT
Source organism: Arvicanthis niloticus (assembly GCF_011762505.2). Classification (NCBI taxonomy): domain Eukaryota; kingdom Metazoa; phylum Chordata; class Mammalia; order Rodentia; family Muridae; genus Arvicanthis; species Arvicanthis niloticus. Next base: position 15,252,172 of record NC_047679.1, read on the forward strand.
CCTTCTCTTTCCTCTCTTCAAACCTTCCCTTATACCCCTACTTGCTCTCTTTGAAAATTCATGGCCCTTTTCTCATTAGTTATTCTTCCGTGCATATGTATATGTGTATATTACATATATACATATAAATTCCTAGATACATGAATACAGCCTGCTCAGTCTGTATACTGTTACTTCTGTGAATACTTTCAGGGCTGACATTTTGCCATTGGACAGCCAATTGGTGTGATCTTTTCTGGAGAAGCCTTTTTTAAAAGAATCTTGGAATTTCTTAGTTGCCTGTAGTTTGGGGTTGTGTGGGGTTGAAGCCTTGTGGGCTTCCCTCCATCCATGTTAGCAAATATACTGCTCCCCTTCCTTCTTCAGGTCATGTTTGGGCTGTCATGTTGGTAAAACTTTATGGTATACCCTTTGTCTTTCCTAAGAGACACAATCTCCCAGAAAACAATTCCTTTACCTTTTATCTCCATGCCTCCTCAAAGAGCACTGAGCCTTAGGTGTGTGATCTGTATCGTAGATATAACTGTTGAGACTGGGCTCCACAGCTCTACATTTTGATTGGTTATAATTTTGTATATATTGCAAAAAGAAGTTTCCTTGATGAGACATGAGAACTATACTTACCTGTGGGCCTAAGGACAAATATTTAAAATGTACTTAGGGATTATGCTAGTGTAATGAAGTGACAGTTGGAGGGTCTCCTCCAAGATATATGACTTCACCAGCTCTGAGTAGTTGGCTAAGTTTCCAGTAAAAGCCATGCTTCCCATCTTATGTGGGTCGTAAATCCAATTAGAGAGCTGTTGGTTACCGCCAAGGTATAAATGCCACTACTGCACTATTAGGGTTATTATGCCACATTGATTGTTGTTGTGGGTCATGGGCATCATAGCTGGGTAAAATTGTTAGTTGCTACACTCCCTCTAATACCTTCAAATCTAGTCCTCAGCAAAGAAACATTCAGGTCAGTTCCAGCTCAGGTGCTTCTAGGTACTTTATCTGAAGTACATGGCATTTTCAACAACAACAGTGACTTACTGTCCACCTCTGGAGGCAAGCAAGGACAATACCAATCGCCTATATAATGTTTGGGGAGTCTTTTGGACAATTCTGATTAATAACTTAGAAGAGGGCTTCTCGTGCCTGGTGTTGGGTTTCCTTAGATGGTCTTTGGAGCTTGGAGGGAGCACTGTCAGTCAAAATGGGAAATTTTCATTTAAACTATGTATGTATGTTTATATACCAACTTCTGTGTATTGTAAGCATTTTAGGTAATTAATAGTATGATTCCTTATGACTCTTAAGTCATCCTTACCCTCTTCCCTTCTCACTCTCTAATGAGAGCCCCCCCCCATTTTTTTTATTTTCCCAATCAGATCACTTGAACACTGCTATTACCCTCTCTTTTGCTCAGCTACCCTAGCAGTGTTCTATTCTTACTTTCCTGGTTTCTGCATTTACTCCAGGTTATATAATCACATATGATGATTTGGACCTTGGAACCATGGATGTGATGTTAGTATTTCTGGGTCTGGCTTGCCTCACTCAATATGATCTTTCTAGTTCTATTCCAACGATATCCAGAGGTTCCTCTGGTGCCTTCTCACCCAGGTGCTAAAGTTTATCAAAAGCATTATTAAAGTATCCTACTAGCTTTTGGCATCTAGTCCCTTTACTTTTAGACAGTCCTTTCAACTGTCTAAGTTGCCAGTGTGACAAGTGACTTTTAGTGAACCAACTGGAGAGCAAGAGAGAACCAGCGAGATTGAGAAAACAGTCACAATTTATTTACAAAACACCCCAAGGAGTCACATGAGAACTATTATACACGACTACCTTATGTGCTCTGTTTCACCTAGGGCTCTCCCAGTAGACCTTGCCACCCAATAGCATTTCAGAAACAAGAAAAGGGTTCAGTTAGTACTTTTCTTTAGCATACATTTGACATATGATCCAGCATTTTTAGTTCTAAGTATAAGAATTCATTTCAGTTTTCATAAAGTAAATTGAAAATCTGTATGTAAAGTATATATGAGAATACAGAGCTTTATTAAAAATTCACAAATTACTAGGAATAACCAAGATGCCTTGTAATTGATGATGTATTAACAAACTAGAATACCACTCAGGAATGAAGAGAACTATTGAGTTATACAGCAATTAAAATATATCTCAAATGCATTATAAGCTAAAATATATCTGTGCATTGTGCTAAGAGAAAAAAAGCCAGGGTCAAAGGTTGACATGGGATATAGCTAAATCTGTCTGAAATCCTGGGAAAGCAAAATTATATGAATAGAATATCAATCATAGTTATCTTGGCCTAAGGGGGAATGTCATTGGATCTAATTATAATCAGCTGTGTAAGTAAAAATTTCTGGGGATGGAATTGTTCTGTATGGTACTATAGAAGTGGATGTTTGACTTCATACATGGGTGTGTTTAGTGGCTCTCTTATTTAACTCTTTGGGGAACATTAATTTTCTTGTCGGTTGGTTGGTTTTTGTTTTTAGTTTTCCATACATGTTTCCAACATGAGACAACTTTTCAGGGCTTTTGCAGAAATACTGTTTAGAATGTCTTCTTTGTACACCCACTAAATGGTCTGACTGGGTCTTGGAAGGAAGTCTTAAAGGTAGTTGAGTTCCCAAAGTTGGCACACTAATTAGGATCAAAGCACTAGCCAGTCTTAAGGAAACGCTTTCTTCTTTTTTTCTTTTTGTACTTCCAGTGTCTCTGGCTATCATTTTCTGTCCTCTGTTCAAAAACTATTCACTGTAATGATTGGACCTCACCTAGAAACAATGTAGGAGGAGACAAAAAAGCTCCTATGAACACTACTTGTGTCCTGTTGACACTATTTCAAACTCCAGAAAGGTCCTCATCCCACAGGGTTTTGATCCCTCTAAGCTCCCCTTCTGGGACATTTCTACTTCTGAGCTACCTTTGTTGTTTATTCCTTTGCTACAGAACCAAAGATAAAGAGTAAATAGAAACCCGAGAGAGGCTGGGCTATAGCTTAGTGATGGAACACTTGTGAAGTTCAATCTCCAGTAACTACCCACCTCCGAAGCCTCAAAGGACTTCTCCCATTATCTCTAAACTTTAGCTCTCATTCCTATTTCTTCTATTAAAAATTATATGTATTTTATACAAAGCTATGGGATTCTTCGTGATATTTTCACTCATGTATGCCGTCATGTACTGTGGGTATAAGGACAGATATTTAGGTTGCTGTCAGAAATAATGCTGTTTTAGTAAAGGAGTGGTAGATAGCTGTCTGATCATGTGTGATTACCTTTTCAAATAAAGCATTTAACAGAATCCTCATAGCTAGTTTAAATCTTTATCCTTTTTTTTTTTTTTTTTTTTTTTTTTTTTTTTTTTTTTGTTTTGTTTTTCGAGACAGGGTTTCTCTATAGCCCTGGCTGTCCTGGAACTCACTCTGTAGACCAGGCTGGCCTCGAACTCAGAAATCCGCCTGCCTCTGCCTCCCAAGTGCTGGGATTAAAGGTGTGTGCCACTACATCCAGCTTCCTTATAGCTCTTAAAGATAAATTTCACTGCTGCTTTATCTTTTTTAGATTTCTTTAAAAATCATATGTATCTGAGTACTTTTTCGAATGTGTGTGTGCTTGTGAAGGACCGCAGAGGGCATCCAATTCTGTGGGACTGGAATTACAGGTGGTTGTGAGCTGACACATAGTGCTAGGAACTGAACCTGGGTCTTCTGCAAGAGCAGCAATCACTCTTAACTGCTGAGTTATCTCTTCTCACACCCCCTTCCATATTTTCAATGAAGCCCTTTTCCTTGGCGATGGAGAATGGGGAACTAAGTTGTCACGTGTTAGCAAGTCTCAGTCTTATTTTGAGTATCAGAGGGGTGCCCAACACAAGTGTCCTTGACCTCCAAATGTAATGAATAGGCTTCTCACATTCCCATGTTCCTGCTGCGTAGGTGCATTTCTTGTATTTCTTCCCATTTCAGAGACTTTTCATCAGTGCCCTGAACTTCTGTTTCCCTTCCTTCTGCAGATTGAAATGTTTTTCCCTCCCAGGTGAGAGAAGGTAACTTGATCTGGCCCGTGTTCCAGGAGAGGTGGGCTAGATTGAGCGGGATTGCTGCCAGGTGCAGTAAGTTGCCACCAGTGGTTTCAAGCTACAGTTTGTTTTGCCTTTCTCTTAAATAGTAAGGTTTACCCCACAGGAACATGGAGAAAACTTTCTGTGCAGAATTTGAGCAATGACTATTGTTCTGTTCTCCTCCCCAAGCCAGAATTCTATACAATACTTTTCTCGGGATTTTTCTCAATCTTCTCGGCCAGCACCTAGAGGAAGGTTGAAAAATATGTAAAGCTGTCTATGTCTGCAGTCCTTCTAAGGTTCCCATTGGCCCACAACCAGCCTTAGCATCTTATTAGTCATTTTTATCTGGACCTTCTTATGAGTTAGTATGTTGTTCAGCAGTTTCTGTATCAACTGAGAAATGCCTGGGTCCGATTGCCCTCTTCAGATGCCTGTTGTTTTCCAAGTTTAAGTTTGCTCTCTTTACTGCAACCTCAGTTCTCTGGTGAGTCTAAGGAAAGTTGTGATGCCCGTTTTAAAGCTTTGCCCTCTCCCTCGTAATAACAAAAGCAATAGGGTTTCCAACTCTACATCTCGAAGCCAATGGCAGGAGAGCTTCTCAAGGTGGAGATAAGCTTTTAAGGATCTCCTTGTCTTCCAGCCTCCATACCACAGTTCACTAATTCCCCCACGATGGTGATCATGGTGGGTTTACCAGCCCGAGGCAAGACCTACATCTCTACGAAGCTCACACGATATCTCAACTGGATAGGAACACCGACTAAAGGTACGTCTCTCAGAAATCATTGCTATATATTTCCACTACAGGCCACTAACTGAAAACTGGGAAAGGTAGAAGGCTAAAACTTTCAGCCCTAAAAGTGCTGCATACCCTTGTTTCCAGGATTAAAACCATGTCTACCACTACTATTACAACTGTCATGATGGTCTTATAAATCATACAACACATAAAAAATATTCTCCGCCTAATACCATGCTGGGTTTTTGGCATAGAAAAATTAGTATTAAGGCTAAATCTGCTCTTATGAAGGCTCACAAACACAAAGCAACCCTTCTACACCCTTCTATCCAGTCAGCCTTCCCTCATTCCTATCAAGCCTTCTCTGTTTCACCTCCTTTTCATGTGCTAGGATTTGAACATACATTCTACCATAGAGTTACCCTGAGCATCAAATCTCCCCTCCCCCCAGTTTATCCTTCCTTGCCCCTTATCCACTTTGTCTAATTAATCCATGTGCCAAAACCCATGCCAAGCATTAGGAAAGAAATAAAAAATGGATGAGACTCATGTCCTGTCCTTGGAGAGTTCTAACTCTGAATGGTATACATAACAAGACTTAGGCTGGACTAGAAATTCTCAGACAGGGTGCTGATGGTGCTCACAGAGGGAATTACTGACTGACAGACACCAAAAGCTTCATGGATAAGAATATGTCTAAGGTACTGGGTGGTGGTGGCAGCGGCGGCGCACGCCTTTAATCCCAGCACTTGGGAGGCAGAGCAGGTGGATTTCTGAGTTTGAGGCCAGTCTGGTCTACAGAGTGAGTTCCAGGACAGCCAGCCAGGGCTATACAGAGAAACCCTGTCTCGAAAAACAAAAACAAACAAACAAAGAATATGTCTAAGGTGGGTCCTGTGGGAGGAAGGGAACATTTGACAAAGCAAGGGTAGGAAGGAGCCACTCTCATACAGAATGGCAAGCCTAGGGAGCCTCTACTGATTGAAGAAGCATAAGACATAGTGGCAGATGGGTCTCTGTCCTGATCCCCTTTTATTCTGTGTATTCAACTTAACTGCTCATATAGGCCTTCAGAATCAATTTCAAACTACAAGACTAGTAATAACCATATTCTCCAATGGTACTCTTGCTCTGTAGATTTGAACCCAAGCCCATTAACTTCTGTTCAAGAAGTTGACTAGTCCAGCTTTTCAGGCCCTAGCCACAGTGGTTAACCCTTTCTCTCAAAACATGTTTTGCCTTCTGTTTAAGTAGTGTCTACCTACTTGTCATCTACCTATATTGTCCTTACTCCCCCCTCACTCTCATACCCTCCAATAAGAGACACCTACCCTAAAAAGCCTTGTTCTAATACTGCTGTCTTTAAGAAACTCTAAGCTAACCCCAAATGGGTCCTTCTTTTCCTCCCCCTCACTCTCTGCATAGTTGGATATTGTCTCTGTTGGAGCACTTAAAGGACCCTCTGGGAGCTCTCCTTTTCCCTGAGGTGGTAGCTGTTGTACTTATGAGTTGTTTGAGGGCCCCATCTCAAATATCTGTCTGTCTGTCTGTCTGCCTCTCTCTCTCTCTCTCTCTCTCTCTCTCTCTCTCTCTCTCTCTCTCTCTGTGTGTGTGTGCGTGACCCTGAAGTTATATATCACTTTGCAGAGTAGGCATTTGTCTTAGTCAGTGTTCTATTGATGCGAAGAGACACCAGGACCAAGGCAACTCTTATAAACAAGGGCATTACATTGCAGCTAGTTTACATTTTCAGAGTTCTAGTCCATTATCATCAATCATTGTGGGAAGCAGGGCAGCATGCAGGCAGACATGGTACTAGAGAAGTATCTGTGAGTTCTACATCTTGATCTACAGGCAAAGATAAAGACACTAGACCTGGCTTGTGTTTTGAAACCTCAAAGCCAATCCCCAATGAGAGACTTCTTACAACAAATCTACCCCACCTAATCCTTCTCAAGTAGTGCCCAGTGCCACACCCTGATAACTAAGCATTCAAATAAATGAGCCTATGGGAGCCATTCTTATTTAAACCCCCACACTATCCTAAAATTATTTGTTGGACAAACAAATTTATGAGCTATGGTCTGTTTGGCTGATTATTGTCTTTGTCCATTTCTTTTCTGTTTTTCCCCCATTACAAACAGGAAATTGCTGTTTAGAGAATTACGTTTAGATTTTTCCTTATGATATTAAATGGCAATTTTAGAGAATTACGTTTAGATTTTTCCTTATGATATTAAATGGCAAAATAACCTTGGTAACAAGGAGTCAGGAGACCCAGTCTGTATACATTATTAATTCACTCTAGATTTGACTGTGGGTAACTGGTTTTATTCTGTGCATCTCATTTCTTTATCTTCCCTATTGAATAGGAGATTTAAAGGGTTGGAATTTATGCTAAAGTAAAATGGCTTAGAATCAAACAGACCTGGGTTTGAATTTCAGATTGCCGGTTATTAACTGTGAAAGCTATTTTACACTTCTGAGCTTTACTTTCCTCATTGGTAAAGGTGAAATGGTTAACCCCTACCTTGCAGGACCAATAAGAGGGAAGAAATCAGCTGGTACCCATAATTTAAAGTCTTATATGTATATTTCCAGCTATAAATGATGCCTTTTACCTCTGAGATTCCTTCCAGCAAGAGCATACTTTTGGCCACTGCAGTCTTGCCAAAGTTTTCCCTAGTGTTTTCTGTTTTCAGTGTTTAACTTAGGTCAGTATCGACGAGAAGCAGTGAGCTACAGGAACTATGAATTCTTTCGCCCAGACAACATGGAGGCCCAACTTATCAGGAAGTAAGTACCTAATTTTTAAGAATCTATACTACCCTTTGGCTGAGTGGGACCTGTCTTCACATCCTAGGAGAGTAGTATAGAGTAACCTGCTCTTCCAGGGTGTCCAGACTTGTGGCATTACAACACAATGTAGTCATCTACAGTGTACATGCTCAAGAATGCCTCAGTCAAGTTATAAATAGGGAAAATGCAAAAATTCTCAAAAAATTTTAACGTAAGTTTACAGTTTGTATTGGGCCACATTTCATAGTTGGCCTAGGCCATGAATTGAACACCCTTGAGTCCAGCCTTTCTGTCAGCCTGCCCGACATCTGCTCAGTCATAACCATTTCCTCTCAAGAAGGTTTTCTAATCCTGTATTTCTGGTAAGCAAGCCCAGAAAACTCTTCACCTAACATTTGAGGTGAGTGTTTCACAAGCTCATCCCTCCTCAGTCTCTGCAGTCTTATCATTTCAACATTAAAGTCTCTTTTACCTATGTGATTGGAAGTACTTCTAAATGCAACCCGGCTCTGAACTTCTTATTTGGGTCCTCACTACAGAACCCAATCACCAATAAAAAGTATTTTCCTAAAAACCTAAGTACATCATCACTATCATGCCTGGGCTTACAATATTACCTATGCCAAGAATTCATTTTAACTCAAAGAGCACACATATCCCTATGCCTTACCTGTGTACATTAACCAATTCAGCTTTAGCTCCAACAGCACACAGTTAGATCCCTAAAACTATGATATCTCATTGTTCAGCTTTTTGGGGGCATGTCTTCTTATGTACAGCTTCTAAGCTGTACATACAGAGCCAGTTTCAACTCTGACCCCTTTGCTAGAACAAAGGGCACTGTTCTAGATGTTCACTGCATAGATGAACTATGTAGAAGTTCAACAGAGAGAGATGCTTCGTAGGAGGACTGTGGATAGGAATTCTCTGCTTCTTTCTCTTTTTCAGGCAGTGTGCTCTAGCAGCCCTAAAGGATGTCCATAAGTATCTCAGCCACGAGGAAGGTCATGTTGCGGTAAATAGTCTTCCTTTTCCCGCTCAGGCTATCTGTCAGTATGTAAAGTAGATAATATATACTAAGCACTTATTTATGGCATATGTTATTCTAAGTACTTTGTTTATATTAATAATTTAATTCATACTGCCCTGTGAGATGTGTCATTATTATGCTCTATTTGAGATAAATGAAAGAACTACCATGGAAAAATTATTTCCCAGGGTGGTATAATATGTATGTGGTAGGGCCAGATTGTATAGTTGTAGAATCCGTATTCTAAAGCCCTGTGTTTCATTGAGTTGCTGTCAAGATTTAGTGGTACAAAAATTTAAGACTGTGGTACAAACATTGCTTTCTTTTCTTTTTTCAACATGTTATAAACTTTATATTTTATTTTTTAGATTAATTTTTATTGGATATTTTATTTATATTTCAGATGTTATCCTCTTTCCCCATCCCCCCCCACTCACCCAGGACCCCCTATCCCATTCCCCCTCCTGCTTCTACGAGGATGTACACCCACCCACTCCCACCTCCCTGCTCTCAAATTCCCCCGTAGTGGGGCATCCAGCCTTCACAGGACCAAGAGGTTTTTTTTTTTTTTTATTAAAAATCTTTGCAAACAAATACCAATACCAAAAGAAGATAAAACTCCATGAACTTCTATACAGTGCAGAACAGAAGCTGTGAAGTACATTTCTTTCTAAACTGAGATTTGCCTATATATCTCGGCAATATTATACCTTAAATCTTTGGGTTAGAGATCCCTAAATATGCAATAGCCCCTTCTCAGGTGCTAAGGATAGGGAATTTTCCCTATTCCTGGGAGTGTCTAAATGTTTAGGAAGGAAAGGACTCACCTGGAGAACAAGCTCTACTATTGCTCTAACAGCAAGCATGCTTGTTGATAGAGCAAGTCCTTCTTCTAGGCCTGTTACTTGACCTATAAAATGATCCTAATAAAACCTTACATTTATAGGGTATAGGACATTTCTGAGCAGATAGTTGAGAGCTCAACGAGTGCTTTTGAAAGTGACATGAGCAAATTCCAAACCCTTCTTTTTAAGGCTTTAAGTTCTGCCCCTCCCCACTTAGAAAAAGGGCAAACAAAGAATGTGATTGTATCAACACTACACTGAGAGTAAGCCTCTCTTATTACATGTCTCTAGGTTTTTGATGCCACCAACACTACCAGAGAACGACGCTCATTGATTCTGCAGTTTGCTAAAGAACATGGTTACAAGGTAGAGTGCCATAGCCATGCTTATCTAAGACCAGATTCAAAGCAGTTCAAAGTAGGGTACTTAGAGCAGCCAATTTGGACACCATGGGGTCAACATCTAGCTTTTTCAGCTTCAGCTTCAGCAGAACAGAACAGAACAGAACAGGGGAGGTGCCAGGCTAGGCAGTGGAAGATGGGTACTGACAGGCTGATGCCAAGGTGGCAAGGATGGAGTCAGGAGGAACCTATATAAGACCCAAAAGCCAGCAGAAGCCTGAGGCAATTCAATTATAGCCAGGGTACCACATAGGAGTCCAAATCCTGAAAGCATCATTATGTGAAAGTATTGTTTTTACCAATTTCCCTAGGGATGACTTGGGCTATCAAGAATGGGTAATCCTGTTTGGCTCTCAGAAAACATAATCCCCTGATGGAAGGTTCTCCTTTTCTCTTATAGGTCTTCTTTATTGAGTCTATTTGTAATGACCCAGACATTATTGCAGAAAACATCAAGGTAAGGAATACCAGTTACCTTTCTTCCTTATTCTTTACAAAACAAGTGTTAATTTACACTTTAAATCTGCACATATATGTGTATATATCTATGCACACATACATAATGCATGTGTGTTCATGTGTGAATGTGGAATGCACGTACCATTATATATGTGTAGAGGTCAGAGATAACTTCAGATGTCAATCCTCACCTTCCAAACTTGTTTGAAGTAGGGTCTCTTCTTGTTCTCTGTTGCATGTTCTAAGCTAGCTGGCCCTTGAGCTTATAAGGCAGTCTCCTATCTTTACCTGTCTTTTTTTTTTTTTTTTTTTTTTTTTTTTTGGTTTTTTTTGGTTTTTTTTGGTTTTTGGTTTTTCGAGACAGGGTTTCTCTGTGTAGCTCTGGCTGTCCTGGAACTCACTCTGTAGACCAGGCTAGCCTCGAACTCAGAAATCCGCCTGCCTCTGCCTCCCAAGTGCTGGGATTAAAGGCGTGCGCCACCACCGCCCGGCTACCTGTCATTTTATAGTAGAAGCACTGGGATTGCAGATGCACACCACTATGTTCAGCTTTAAGTGTGTTTAAGGAATCTGAACATAGGTCCTCATACTTGTTTGATGTTATGGTTTGTATATTCTCGGCCCAGGGAATGGCACTATTAAAAGGTATAGCCTTGTTGGAGTAGGCGTGTCACTGTGGGTGTGGGCTTTAAAACCCTACTCCTAGCTGCCTGGAAGCCAGTATTCTGCTAGCAGCCTTCAGATAAAGATGTAGAACTCTCAGCTCCTCCTGAACCATGTCTGCCTACATGCTGCCATGTTCCTGCCTCGATGATAATGGACTGAACCTCTGAACCTGTAAGCCAGCCCCAATTAAATATTGTCCTTATAAGAGTTGCCTTGGTCATGGTGTCTGTTCACAGCAGTAAAACCCTAAGACATGTATGTGGCAAGCTCTTGACCCACTAAGTCAACCTTTAATACTCTGTATTTTGTCTTAGGGCTGAGTCATACCTAAAAGGCTACTATAAACTTAAAGAAAGCATTCTCCCTGAGATGCCCTCATTTGTATAAGAAGTATTCCTCTGACCATCCTTGCCCACAATGTTCCTATAAAAAGTTACATGAAGCCAGCATACATAGAGCCCTTTTGTCCCTATAAAGTTCTGTATTATACCCAACATTTTAAATAAGAATCATTGCTACTTGTAGACTTGGAACTGCATGATTGAGAATTAGATCTCTTGCAAACTTTTGTTGTTCCCTGATCCTTCAAATTACTAGAGCTCAAGAGCATAAGAGACCTTAACAGCTATCTCTTTCAACTTTCATCAAGTACTTAAAATATTAGCCAAGTATTTGTCTAATAACAACTCACTGTATAAAGGTAGAAGGAGAGAACTAACTTCACAACATTGTCCTGTTTTCCATACATGCACCATGGCATACATATGTACCCCAAATAGTAGATTATACACGTGTAAATAAAAATAATAATATAACAATTAAGCATTTTAAAGGAATATCTTTCCTTTAAAGGAGAAGAATACCGGGCTGGTGAGATGGCTCAGTGGTTAAGAGCACTGACTGCTCTTCCGGAGGTCATGAGTTCAAATCCCAGCAACCACATGGTGGCTCACAACCATCTGTAATGAGATCTGATGCCCTCTTATGGGGTGTCTGAAGACAGCAACAGTGTACTTACATATAATAAATAAATAGTTTTTAAAAAAAGGAGAATACCAGCAATCAGTCACAAAGCTATAGTTAGTTCCTGATAGCAAGTAAGATTCCATGTAGGCTCAAGTGATTGAGTGGAGTGGTGGGAAATATAGGAGGAGAAGGCCAATATTGGGGATTAGGAGATGCCAGCCTTTGCAAAATCCAATGAAAGCATGCCTGTTTTCTCAGCAATGACTAAATACACACAAGCCTTTATGATATCAAGTCAGAATATCTGATTCTTCTGCATCATACGTTCCTGGCCTCTTACAAATGTTGTTAAGCAATGTGTGTTCTGGTAGTAAATCCATTGTAACATACAGCCCAACTTAAGCAAAATCCGTTGTCAAACTCTGTTTCGTTTCCTTTGTAATGGGGTGGATGGTAGTTGCCCCTGAAGGTCATTTCCAAGTACAGTATCAGAGTCTCTGTCTCCGTACATTTATCTTCTTCCCACCTTCTCACAGCAAGTGAAACTTGGCAGTCCTGATTACATAGACTGTGACAAAGAAAAGGTTTTGGAAGACTTTCTAAAGAGAATTGAGTGCTATGAGATCAACTACCAACCTTTGGATGAGGAATTAGACAGGTAAGACTCCAACTCCTCCTGGGGCCTTTGTCCAGTTTTCATGTCTTATGGGACCCAAGGAAATGTCCTCCTTTTAGGGGCCCTAACTTTTCTGTCTATATCAGAAACTGGGACTTGATATGTCTTTATGACTCCCTCCAGTCCAATTCTTCATGAGACAGTGTTACCTTGATATGGGAAGCATTCATCCCACATCGTATACTTTTCAAACTGCCTCTCACTGCCATCTCCTAGTGCTCACCTATTTGGACACAGATTTTGCTGTATCATATCTAAATTACTTATAGTTCCCTGGGGATGTCATACTTAGTGTATGTTATTCCTCATGTGAGTAGAGATGTACCTTCCTGTACAATAGGTGCAGATTAGGACTTTGCCCTCTGAGAACAAATGCCTCCATTCTGTGGGTATTGCTGTTGTTATTGCAGAAATACTCTTTTCACATGGATGGTACCTCAGAACCCAAACAGAATCCCCTTCTTTCTTTAATCACATTCCCACAATGCCTCCGTAAAGGAGGCCACAGTAGATCTGATGATCATAAATTTCCAAAAGGAGAAAACTGAGTCTTAGGGAGCTAAAGCTACTTCTAGCCTTCTACCAGGAGCCAGAGGCGCATCAGATGTCTAACCATATATTCTGTCTTCTTTCATTTCTTCTCTCTTAACCCTCATCTGTATCTCTTCAATCAGCAAGTCTTTGGAAGCTTTGCTTTGCATGCAGAAGGTGTAAATAGGGACAAGCAAAATGGGTTCTGTCCTTGGGTAGCTTCCATAGAGTCTTTCCATATAGAAAGACCCATATATAAGCAATAAGATTAACATTTTTTTCTTTCATACTACCAACTACAAATAGGGAAATATTGGTTGACAGTTTAAGGCAGATGTGACTTTAGATATCAAATGTTCAAAGAAACTCTTCAAAATAGGTTGTAATGAAAACAGATTCTGGCTACCAATCATCTTTGAGAACCAAACTCGAAGTATAAAAAGAGGCATAAATGGTCATTAATAACCAAAGAAGTCTAAAAGCATCTTCTCTTCTCAATATTACCCAAGGGACATGTAAAGTGATAGTTATGTCACTTCATAGTTTGGGAAACTAACAACCAGGGTTCAGTTCAAAGGCTTGCCTGCGGCCACACAGCAAATCATCAACACATTCTACACTAAATGATGCCTGCATTTCCCAAGTTTTAGCCTGGTTTTACCTCTCGACATCCTTGTGTCACAAGAAATATCATATGGGACTTGCATATTCAGCACAAGAGCCATGTCCTTCATATTTCATTTCACAGATTCCTCACTGTACATGCTCCCTGATCAAAGATACACCTTTTTCTCTCAAGAAGACATGTGATGGAATGGGGTTGTTTATGCTTTGAGAAAAGTGTGTTCTTTTCAAATTCTACAAATGTACCACGTGGGCTAACAGCATACAATGGAGAGATCTTGAAGGAAGGGAGCTGAAGAGAAAGAATAAGATTAAGAAAGCCTCCAGAATTGGAAAGAGGCTTCTAAACACCTAGAAGAGCACTGTTGGGTTTTGTTTGTTTCTGTTACTCTTTTGATTGGGCCTAAAGAAGATGGATGAAGAAGGCTAGCTTTATTTGTTTCTCTGCTAACAGACATTTATTAGTTCATGCATCGTGGCATGTTTTAGCAGTGTCTAAGGAAGCCAAGGAGGCAAAGTTGTCCCTGTTTTGCTAGAATCTCCAGTAATTTGTAGATGGTTATGTGGACACAGTTGACCCCAGTTGTGGGAGCAGTCAGCCAGATGATTGGAGAAACTTACAGCAGAGAACTTGGCACACCTTGGAGAGAGAATGTCTGTCTGAAAGAGCTAGGTAATTCAGTAGGCAAGCTAAACAGCAGCAATTCTGGATCTTCTAAAAAGAAGAAGAAGAAGAGTATCCTACAGCTATTTGACAACTAGTATTTAAAAACAACAAGAAAAAAGTGAAAAAAAATAAAACCATAACTTTATAGGGCCTCATTAGTATAGGTTATATATTTTATTTTAAATCGTGCAGGTTGGGAGATGAGCCTGAACTTTTATAATAATTTGGTATTATGCAACTATAAATGACTTTATATAGATCTATACTCCAAGATTTCTTAGAGATAGTAAATGCCTTATTTTTTATGGGTATTATATTTTAGCAGCTTTTTAAAGATGTATACATAGGAGCTCAACTTGGGAAATCATCAAGCAACATCCTTTCAAGCAAAATGAAAAGTACTTTGTGACAGCCAGCCTAATTAGCTCTGAGTATGAAAAGAGATATACAGAGATTTTTTCAAGTACAACAGCACTACAAGAACTAAAAAGTCATGGGTAAAGTGGCATGCTGTGAGGTGAGGCCACCATGTAGGGTCTAGTATTAGGAACAGACAATAGCCAGGCAGCAAGTCTGCATCAGAGACATTCTGTTCTTAGGCTCTGGGAATCTGAGACATATCCCTGGAGTGGGACACAATCAATGGCAAATTGCTTCTCTGTGCGCTTCAGATTTTTTACATGATGATCTCTTCTCTGAATGATAGTTATGAGGATTCATACATCTTAAAGTCAGTCCCCCAGTCTCTCCAAGATATACAAAAGATATTCAACAAATGTTCTGTGGGAGCCACAGTACATGAATCCAGAGCTGTGAAGGACGAGGCTGTCGATGTAAAGGACTTCCCTCTCTGAAGATCAACGCAACAGATCTCTGAAATGAAAGCTATCAGCAGCCTCATTGACTCTGGGTCACTTGTGTCACCCTATGATTCCAGTTCCCATGTCCCTTCCCATGGAACTCTCTCAGATTCTTAAGTAACTAAAGGATTTACAGCTGTTACAGAAGATAGAGAAGTCTTAGTTCATGGCTCTAAGTCTCCTGATCCATTTGTATCTCCATTCCTGCCTCTCTGCTTCTCACCCCTGCCTCCCTGTTCCTCTGGAGACAGGCCATTATATTTGATTGCTACTCAATGTATAGTTACTAGAGCTGACATCTGCTGTGAGCACATAACTAAGGGGATCACTAGGAACTTGGAGCCAGGCCCACAAGTTTACCAGTGATGTTACAGATCATTTCTGTATCTCTTCACACCAACACTTGGCATACTATGTGGTTTATGACAAGAGTGTTGAATTATTATCCATGTGTTTCCAAATGTATGTTTCTGACTGTGCTAAGAGTTCCCAAAGGGCAGATAACTTCTACCTAAAGCACAATGCATTATTCAGATAAAAACGCTTGTGAATTGCATTGTGATTAGGAAAGGTCAAATGACAGGTTGACTCAAGCTTAAGAAAGGAGATGGTAGCCGGCAACGAGCTCCTTGGAGTTGTCAGGAACAGAATCTCTAGGTCATATACCCAGATCAAGACTAGGTATACCATCTTGTTAGGTGGGAGCTGAAGTGCAGAGGATTGGAAACAGAGTGTGTGGTTGGGACTTTTTCTTGGGATCAACCTTTCATACTATCAGCACCTAAGCTATGCTTGCTCCTGCTTGGATCTGGCTCAGCCACCTGTCCTACATCAAGATCTTCGACGTGGGCACACGCTACATGGTAAATCGAGTACAGGACCACGTTCAGAGCCGTACAGCCTACTACCTCATGAACATCCATGTCACACCTCGATCTATCTACCTATGCCGGCATGGTGAGAGTGAACTCAACCTTAGAGGCCGCATTGGAGGTGACTCTGGCCTCTCAGCTCGGGGCAAGCAGGTAAGGAGGGCTTCAGAGACTCATGTGTAGATTAGGCTAGCCTAGGTGGCCAATGGCTGGGTTTTGAGAAGAAGTATCACTTGATGAGAAAGAAGCAAATTATGATCAATCCTTCTCTTCCACCATTAGTCATGAGTCCTGTCACAGACATTGAATGGCTCTCATATACTTACTGCTTCTGCAAGACCAATTGCATGGCCGTCCATGGCTGCTCACCTCTGGCTGCTTCGTGAGCTCCACAACAGTGCCCTTCCCCTGCCTGATGTCTCCCTGATCATTCTTACCGCTCTGTCCCTTGCTGGTGCTCACCTTACTGTCCTCCTTGGTCCTCCTGCCAGCTGATAACTCTCAAGTACAGAGGGCCTTAACCTGAATACCTCCTCTCCGTGACTGTATCGGCATTGTCCCCTACCCCATTTGAGGAAACATACTGCCCCCACCATATTGTCTCTTCTTGCTCTTCCATTCCCTTCCAAGACCCAACTCTTGCTCTAAGAGCTAGTCTACTATTAAGCCTCCCCTCCCCACCGTTTACTCCTTATCCCAGGGGTTGCTGGCCTTTGAAAACATCTCTCCTTATTCTGGTCTGTTACTTTCTCAGGTCATGACAGTCCCTATTCCCAGCGCAGAATAGTAACCTGTCCATCCTAGGTACCGGTTTCATAAAGGGATTTACTCCTCAGCTTCTGGTCCTTTACCTGGACTTGTTAGAATACATGTTGCTGGAGAAAATCACGTTTGGATGGCATAGGTAGGAAATGAAGTACACGAGGGGCATTCCTAGTTCTTAGTGTCCTTTTTCAAAGTTTTATTTTTTATTTGTTTTTATTTTCTGTGTATGTATGTTTTGCCTGCATGTGTGCTTGCGTACAATGTGCATGCCTGGTCAGATCCCTGTGAACTGTTCTACACTGGGAACAGCAACAGCCGGTGCACTGAACTGCTGAGCCAACTCTTCAGGCCCTTACTGTCTTTTATTGGACACCTATGCACAGCCACAGTGCCATCAACTTCCATATTTAATTTCTGAATGACATCAGTAGTATGAACTGGGCATAATAAGTGTCATTGTTTATGGATGAGGACGCTGAACAATAGAAATAGAGAGGAGTCTCAGGTCCCATTGTCAGTACAAGGTAACATAGGCAGAACTGAAAACCAGGCCTTCCTGCCTTTCTCCAGCACCCCTGCTGGAAAGGTAGGAAATACCCTAGATGCCCTCTGACCTGACTCTAATCTCTCATGCTCTCCACAACAGAGGCTAAGATCACTTGAGGTATATTTTCATCTTCAAGACTTCTTAGATATAACTAACCCCTGTCTGACCTGCACAGCTCAGAGCTCAATTGGAAAGGTGACAATGTCCACATGGGTACCTCCTGCACACACAAATGTGCATGCATATGTGCACACATCAGACCCAAACCTTCACATTCTTCAGCACAATGCACCAAGCCTGGCTTTAAAGGTCAGTCACCCAAGTCTCTATAGTTTTCACTTAACTAGCATCTACTGTCTACCAGGGAGTAGTGTACTCTTCATGCAGCTCAGAAACACAGCTGGATAACCAAATGATGTTTGCATTTTATGGGCATGATAAGCGGTCAGAGAAGGGTACTGTGTAAGGGAGTTATTGAGATTTCTCTTTCTCTTACTCTCCCAGGCAAGAGAGAACTGACTGCTGACTTGTATCTATCATACAAATTTGTGCATATGTCCATTTGTGCATATGTACCTAGGACATGCCATGTTTGAATAATAACACCTTGTGTACAGAAGGAACGTGTATCCTTGCACCTTTGAGCTCCCATGACCCTTTGTGGTTCCCTTCTGTACTGCCATTGTTTCTCTCCCTGAGTAGCTGGATCTTGAAAGCATTAACACTTTAATACCCAAAACAGGGACATGAATACTAATGCATGTGCAAATGCCCTTTATCTGGGTACCAGGCTCCCCATTCAAGCAATAGAAATCATAGCATCAGAATACTGTCTTTCAGATCTTTCAGTCCATACTTAGACCACATTCTGGGCACTTCTACCCTTAGAACCCCACTCTGATGGCCTGGAATCTGCTTCAATGCCTGGCTGTTAGTCTCCACCTGAGGACAGACCATGGTCACAGGAATATTAACCTTTAGGCCCATGCATAACCCTGGGGTTATTCTTTGTGTAGCAAGAGGGTCACTGGAGATAGTACATGACCAGAACTCTATGCTGTGATTTGTAACCTCAGACATATACTAAAGATTCCTAGAAGTGCAGGATGCTGTCAGGAATGGAAGGAGAAAGGATGCAGACCATCAAGTATCACACACACACACACACACACACACATACACGATTCCAAGCATGGATATTCTTTTTCTCTTTCATTCTTAGTCACTCAGGAAAGAATATGACTTTTATTTTTAATACTTTTATGATTGTACATATTTGTTAGATACAATCTCCAGTTTCCATGCTTATTATATATTATTGTTGTGCAAGATGAAAACATCCATAATCTAAGGATTTGGAAATACACACCAATTTTTAAGGATAACCACCCTACTGTGCATTGAAACATTAGAACTTACTTTCCTGTCCAACTATAACTTTGATCACTCTCTAACCTAACTTTTGATTCATTGATCATTCTTTAACTGTAACTTTGTATCCAGTGATCAGCACCTCTATAGCTTGCCTTCTCAAGAACCCAGCACCTCTACCTCTGACTTACAGTCCCAGGTTTATTTCTATATAAATTTAACCCCCATTTTCTTGCCTGTCCATTAGTACTTCACCATTCATGAGAGATGTGAACTTGTTCTTATGGCTCCCTTGGTCTTCCCTTTCTCACCCCTCTTTTTTTCTGTCTTCTCCTTTGTACCCCTAGTATGCCTATGCCCTGGCCAACTTCATTCGGTCTCAAGGCATCAGCTCCCTGAAGGTGTGGACTAGCCACATGAAGAGGACCATTCAGACAGCTGAAGCCCTGGGTGTCCCCTATGAACAGTGGAAGGCCCTGAATGAGATTGATGCGGTAAGATGGAAAGGGTTAATGTCCTGGCATGGAGAGAGGTGGTAATTCTAGGCTTATCTCATGGGTTACCTCTGCTCCTGGGAACCTAATTAGTTCATCAGATCCTTGTATGTTTTTTGTTTTGTCTTTTGTCAACCAAGTATATATTAGAGAATATTCTGTGTCATTGAGATCTAGTGAAGCCCAGCATTAAATTTCCCTATGAGAATGTCTATGGGGGCATTTACATGATTTTTAATTTATATAGGGGGCCAGTTTGCTATGGGCAGTACCAGCCCTAGGCAGGTATATTTGACCTGTATAAGAAATCTGTCTTAATGTGAGCCTGTGGGTGAGCTAGTAATCACATTACCTCCTTGGTTCTTGTCTCTGCTCCTGCCTGAGTCCCCGTCCTGAATTCCCTTAATGATGGACTATCACCTAGAAGGGTAAACTGAAATAAACCCATTCCTACCCAAGATGCTTTTGATTGTAGTTTCTCACAGCAAGAGAAACCAAACTTGACAACTTCTAGAAGGCAGTTGTCTTACATTTTGCACATGAGGAAAATAAAACTCAGAGAGGTTGAGAACGGCTGCATGAAGACATAGTAAGAAGGCAATGGCCATTTCCCTGGGGCAAAAAGCCTCACAATAAACTTCAGAACAGAAGATTGAGAACAGTTTAAAGGGATCTCTGTGTACTTTCTTTCTCATGAGCAATTTCTATTCAGAAGTCATTAAGTGTTTTATTCCTTTTCCCTGAAGGAAGCCTAGTAGATAGTCTAAAATGACAAGAGCCAGAGTTAGTGACTCTGGGCACCAAACAAGCAGGGTTCAACAGAAACTCACACACTTTGAGGGAAATGCCAGAAACAGCATCGCCTTTTACCACCAGCACCTGTATAGCCTTGCCTATGGGGATTTCTCAGTAGACTTGGAAGTTCTCAGAATTTGTCTTCCCAGACTCACTCTGAAACTATTAAAAAAATTTACTAGTTTTTGTCTTATGAATTATCTGTGGGTACATTTTCCCCAGTGATACTAAAATTCAGGGCAAGTCAGGAAGGATAAAGACGGCTACACCAATGGGAGGGCACCACTGTACGATATATTTGCAGGTAGTTTCAGACACCTGGCACAAGTATGTACAAATGCACACATTCACTTCACAGTCACAGACGCATTCTTTTGCTATGATGCCTGCACCATGTATGCACGGACATCTAGAAACACATATAGGCACATCATATATATGCATGCATTTCATATGGACACAGATGAATAAACCATTGACATGTATACACCACTACTAAATAGCTTCGAGCATATTACTGCAAATTCAGACCTTAAACATAGGCACACACATACAGATATATAGCAGAAACATAATGCAGAATGCCTACAGTCATAGATATATGCTACCAAAACACATGAAGACACATACCACAGCATCACCCACACCCATACGGGCATAGTCTCAGATGCTTAGAAACCCTGTACATACACACAGAGAATACAAGTTTACTGCATATGCATAAAGAGATATATAATATACACAAGGCTTTAAACATATTTCAAGCACACATAATAAGCATGCTACACATGCTTACACAGTACCAACTCCTTATTTGTACATATTTATAGCAACATATACTTATACATAATGTGCACATGTAGAACTATTGAGACAGTCATAGGAAATATCATATACTCAGTCTGAACACACCCATCCATTTGTCCTTACACACACAAGCCAGACACTTTGCAAGCACATACAAACTAGGCAACAGAAACAACTCAAGAGCTACTACATTCACAGAAACCAAGGTATTATACTATTCCATACTTGTTGGTACCAAAACTGTGTGAAAAGCTATGTTGCGTTCCCCTGTTCAATATATTATTCGCAAATACTTTTTTATAGGGTGTCTGTGAAGAGATGACCTATGAAGAAATTCAGGAACACTACCCTGAAGAATTTGCACTACGGGACCAGGATAAATATCGTTACCGCTATCCCAAGGGAGAGGTAAAGTTTGAAGGGATGGCCTAACTCCTAGGGCTTCTTCCCTGTATCCTGATTCCAACTGCCAGAGTTTCTGAAAAACCTTTAGAAACAAAGCAAAGTGTGTTTTCAGTAGCTGCCATTGGTCAAGGTACATGCTCATCTGGCCCTTAGCTGTAGGCAAGCTAGTCCTCTTCTTTTAAAAATATTCATTCATTCGTCCATCCATTAGCTATACGCAGGCTATTCCTCTTTTAAAAATATTCATTCATTGATTCATTTGTTCATTCGTTCAGTGAGTGAGAGCAAGCATGCTATTTCCTGTGTGCTTGTGGAGGTCAGAGAACAACCAACGGGCCTCAGTTCTCTCCTTTCACCATGTGAATCCCAGGGATCAAACTCAGGTCATTAGCTCAGTGATGGCTGCTGTGTCCAGCTCCTCCTCGTTTTTAAAAGCTACATATTTGCCTGCTTAAAGGTACTATGTGTTTTTAGAAGAACACACTTTGTCCAGTGACTTATATTTGCCATTTTTTAATTGGACAACTTGAAATAGCTCAATGTACTCGAACTCTAATATTTTGTTGCCAACATACCTAAAGCTCCAGGCTCTCAGTGGTTGGCACCATTCCATGGAACAAAAGCTATTAGTTTAATTAACTTCTTGGCTACCATATGAACCAGCCTCTAATTTTCCTGTCTCTCTATGAGATGGATGCTTATTGCTTTCAGTCCAGTTTCTTGGCACAGTTCTGCATTTTAATGTAGTTATTAGTCATACTCCATTTCTGATCCAAAACCCTATAAAAATATGGACATCTGTGAAGATAAAACAGTAGATGTTATGTTCAGTCACAAATCACTTTCATATTTTCATCTGCATCCTCGGAACAGACTTTATAAAGTCAATACTGATTTGTTCTCATTTCCTTTATACATTGTTAGGCTGTGTTATTAGAGGCATACAAATCAAAAGCAATGTTATCTTCTCACTGAATTACATATCTTCTATTAAGAATGACTAAGCTCTTTTTTTCTTACTAATGCTATTTGCCTAAAATATATTCTAACACACTTCTAGCTCTACATGGTGGCTCCTAACTATTTGCTGGGTTTACCTTTATTTATTCATATTCAATTTTTCTGAGTACTTTTGTTTTATTTATGTCTCTTACAAGCACTTTATAGTTAGATTTTGTTGTTTTTAATCCAAACCGAAATATGGCTTTTAAATGCTAAGCTGGGTACATATATTTTTAGTGGTATTACTGACTTTTGAACATTTATTTCTATTGTCTTGAACTTTCTATGCTTACTTTATTTTTCTCTTGCTTTCCTTAGGAGTGATTTTTTCATCAATATGTGTTATAATCTGTTTCCAGATTCTTATGGAGGTTACGCTTAACTTTAAAAAAAAAAAGCTCATCATGGTTCTTTCTGTTTTTGAAGATATCCCACTAAGGGTATGAGGTCAAAATATTGTACTTTAAGATTACTCAGAATAATTTGTTGTGTATTGTTATGCAATGGACTTGAACATTTAACTTTTTTTATATTTCTATTTTAATTGATATTTTCATAAAAATTTATTTTGATTATGCTTTCCCCTCTCCCAACCCCTCCCAGATCCTCCCTACTTTCCCAACCTTCTCTCCCTCTCTCTCCCTCCCTCCATCTCTCTCTCTCAGTCTCTGTCTCTCTCCCTCTTTCTCCCTCCTTCCATATTGCTCTCTCTGTCTCTCTCCTTCTTTCTCTCCCTCCCTCCATATTGCTCTCTCTCAGTCTCTGTCTCTCTCCTTCTCTCTCCCTCCCTCCATCTCTCTCTCAGTCTCTGTCTCTCTCCCTCTTTCTCCCTCCTTCCATATTGCTCTCTCTCAGTCTCTGTCTCTCTCCCTCCCTCCATGTCTCTCTCAGTCTCTGTCTCTCTCCCTCTTTCTCCCTCCTTCCATATTGCTCTCTCTCAGTCTGTCTCTCTCCTTATCTCTCTCCCTCCCTCCATCTCTCTCTCAGTCTCTGTCTCTCTCCCTCTTTCTCCCTCCTTCCATATTGCTCTCTCTCAATCTCTGTCTCTTTCCTTCTCTCTCCCTCCCTCCATCTCTCTCTCAGTCTCTGTCTCTCTCCCTCTCTCCCTTCTCCCTTCCTCTCTCAGCCTCTCTCTCTCTCTCTCTCTCTCTCTCTCTCTCTCTCTCTCTCTCTCTCTCTGTCCCTTTCAAAAGAACCCACAAAAACACAAAAATGAAAGCTAAAACAAATAAAAGCCAGTAAGACAAAAATACCAAAACAAAAAAAGTTCATACACACAAAACAAAACAAGCAAAAACAGGGAGTTCATTTTGTATTGGCCAACTACTTCTGGCTCTAGGGTCTGCTCTGAGGTATGGTTGATATACCAGCAACAGTCCACTGGAGAAAACTGGTTTTCCCTTTTGCCAGTGGGTAGCAGTTGCAAATAGCTTCTTGGTAAGGGGTAAAACTGCATGTCTACTTCCCCCTCACAGTTCTGGCACCCTGTCTGGCTTGAATCTATGCTGATCTTGTATATGCTGTCAGTGTCTCTGAGTTCCGACCTGTTATCAGCCCTGTTGTGTTCAGAAGACACTGTTTCCTCAGAGTCATCCATCACCCATCTTATAATCTTTCCGTGTCCTCTTCAATGTAATATCCTTGAGCCTTGAAGGGAAGGGTTTGATGAAGACATCCCATTTAGGACTGTGTTCCAAAGTCTCTCACCCTCACACATTGTCCAGTTGTGGGTCTCTGTGTCATCTACTACAAAAAGTTTCTCTGATGAGAGTTAAACAAGACACTGATCTGTGAGTATAGCAATATGTCAATAGGAGTCATTTGATTGCTATGTTCCTTTAGCAGAATGATATAGTCTGCTAAATATTATATATTTATTATATATAGTAATATATAATAATTATGTATATATACCATACATAATTATTCACCATACATAAATATCATGGTATATATATATATATATATATATATATATATATATATATAATTATTATATATTATTATATACTACATATACTATTATAACATATTATGTACATAATTATTATATATTATATATATTATACTATTCTGTTTTCCTCTAGGCCCATGAGCTATCTAGTCTCAGGGTCTTGAACACTTTAGTATAGGCTCCATCTCATAGAATGCCTCAAATTCAACCAGAAAGTAATCTGTTATTTCCATGTTTGTGCCACCATTGCACTGGTACATCTTGCAGGGAGGTCATTGTTGTAAGTCACAGGGTTTATAGCTGGGTAATATTGATGGTTACTTTTTTCTGGTAATGTGCAGAGTAAGCTTCCATCACCATGAATGCTAGTAAGTAGGGGTAAAGCTTAGTTGGGTACCAACTCTATTTCTCTGTGTTTGATGCTAAGTAAGTTGTATCTTCAGCAATAGGGCCTTACTGTCAGATTGTAGACAATACCCAAGAGCCTGTAGTCTTTTATGAGGTTCCATGGGACCTATTTGGCCAATAATTCAATAAGATGCAATCAATTTCTGGCACTGGAAGTTTTACTTGGTTATATAAGATGTCTAATTGAGACATTGTCTCTTTTATTATATGGTGACTCCATTTAAATTCCTTTCACTTATCTATGTATTTTAAGAAGCTGCTACAGTAGTAGGTTTACGTGTGTTTTTTTTCTTCAAAAAACCTTTAATGTTAGTTGCCCCTTCCCATATTCCCTTATTTACTTGCTTTCCTGTACCCATCCCTAAGGAAGAGGATATATAGTGTGATAGCGAGATAAAGGGAAACCTAGAATAGGGACATTTAGTATTTTATTATATATGACTAACAAAGTCAAAACTCAGTGGCTCTGCTGTTGCCCTAAATAATATAGGATCTTTCAACATTTAGTAACTTCCTCTCCTAACTGACATGTTCATATGTTCATGTAGCCTCAATCTTAATCCCTAAATAAACTGTCGTCGTTGCTACTACCATTTGATAGATCATTTAACTGAGTGTTTACTGACCCTTTGATCATTTTGCTTCTTCTATCTCAAGTTCCACTTTGCCATCCTTGTTGGAAGTGTGTCTGCTGACAATCTCTCAGTGGTACTCTCACCCTTCCTCTCATCCAAAAGTGTCCTGTGGCCACATCCTCAAGCCTTAATGGTAATTGGTTGCATAGTAAGCTCTCAGGTGACTATTGTTTTCTCAGTACTCTGAGATGTCTCTCCTGGTTGTATTGTTGCCACTGTGGCTAAGACACTTTTCAGCTTCATTACTGTGTCATTGCTCTTTGGCTAAGTGGAAAGTCTTTGTCTTTGTTGCCTTTAAGAGTCTCTCATTTATGTCTACATAGTACTCGATTCCCCTGCTCACTTCCTCACCTCTATCCCCTTCCTCTCCCTCCCCTCCTCTCCTTTCCTCTCTTTTCCTCTTTACTTTTCTCTCCCTCTCCTCCCCACTTCCCCCTCCACCACTCTCTTCCATTTCTTTAGTCCCCCTTTTCCTTTCTTTTCTCCTCCCTTCTCTCGAGCATCCTTCCTGTAGTATTTCTTTCTTTCCCTCTTTCTTTCGTTCATTCTGTTTCTGAGGATGTTCATATACAAGGCTTTCTACATGTCCCTTACACCATCAGCCTTTTAAAATAAATTGTTACAGGAAGCTTTTCATATTTTCCCATGAGAGCTTAATATAGGAAGACACATTTTCCTTTTTCCTGTGGCCAGACTTTTTCTATTTTAAATTTTTACTGAGGGTATAAAGATTTGTCCTCTGACAGTCTCAGGTTTGTGTTGAGTACCAACTCCTAGTAGCTTAATTTCTATTTCTATAAGGTTTTTGAAACCCCAGTTTCTTGGCTAATGAGATTGCCAAGTGTCCCAAGATAGTTATGGCATCAACATTCCCTTATTCTTTTCTCTCTTTCTTTTCTTTTATCTTTTCTTTTTTTTCCTTTCATTTTTGAATACTAAAGGTCAGAATTTTCCTTATTTTTGAATGCCAGTTGTACAGTTAAGTATATATTCTATAGAGGGGAGTTATAGTGTTGTCTTTTAGCCTAATTTATTGATTGGTTCATTTAACAGATGAGAAACTAAAACCCTGAGAAACAAATGATTTGCCTAGTCATAATGTTGGGTCAACAATTCTGGCTTCCAAACCAAGTTTTCTTCTCTGGATCCATGTGCTTTATCATCCCCTCTGCTTACCAATTATTTCTCTCTCGTTTTTAGTCCTATGAGGACCTGGTTCAGCGTCTTGAGCCAGTTATTATGGAGCTAGAACGGCAAGAAAATGTACTGGTGATATGTCACCAGGCTGTCATGCGGTGCCTCCTGGCATACTTCCTGGATAAAAGTTCAGGTAATGCCCCACTCCCTGTTCTTGATATGAAGAGCTGGATATGATTTGAGATGCAATTAGAAGTTTATATCATAGTGGTTAAAAGCACACTATTTAAACCAAGGATTTTTAGGTTCAAACTTGTTACACACATCTGTGCTACATTCAGTAAAGTACTGTTATCCCCTATCAACCTTCTTTCTCAACTAAATAGGGAAAACTAATGGTTAAGTTAACATAAACATGTTAAAAGCCTAGAATGTATAATGTATTGTATGAGGTATATTGCCATTATTAATATCACTCTTAGCAAATCTGCATACTGAAAGCCAGCATAAACAGTCTGCTACAGCTTTAAATACTGAGCCAGTATGTCTCTGAAACACACTGGCCTCAGTTGATTGTGAGACCTGTGCCCTTGTTGTAGGGATAATTTCTCCAAGATAGAAATGTCTATAATTTAATCTTTTCAAGTGATATTTTCTTTCAAAAATATCTAGACCCTGTATTTATGAAAGTATGTATACGCCAACTTTATATACTGCAACACACACACACATATATATATATATATATATATATACAGTATATACATATACTGCTTATTCTATGATGCTATACATATATATGTAGGCCTCATATACTATCATATGTATATATGTGTGTATGTGAATACACATACTAAGATTTCATATATGTCTAAATATAAACTTACATGTAGCCATATACATATATATGCACAGACTTCATATACTGCTATATATATGTATACAAAGATTATATCTACTTCTTAGATGGCCTGACACAACTTTCATATGACAGTCCATTTCTAGTGTGGGTGGTGAAATGTGGTGTTTGGAAGGTGTTTGGAAACCATGTTAAATACTATTGAGTCAATTCTGTTATGCTAATTTCAAAATATAGAATATATAAAATATGGAGTAATTCAATATTGGAATCCAGGGAACTTGAGAACTTGACATTGGAAAAGTCATATTTTCCAATGTGCTCACTTTATATAGATGATGGAATTTGTGATGTGGTCCTTTCAGCCTTAGAATTTTGATATGTTGGTATCTGTGCTTTTCAGAGCATTTTTTAAAAATATTGTGAGGCAGGCCCTATTCCCATTTCTCAGATGAGAAAACCAAGGCTCTGAGCAGCAAACTAAGTTTCCCAGGTTTGTGGGATAGATTAATTCCAGATGCCCATCAGAGGCCTTCCCATCTAAAATATACACAGGGGCATTGTAGTTACTTTCTTATGCCTTCATTTCTTACCCTCTTTCACACAGACCATTCTAGCTGCTCACAACTTCCCTGGGAGCAAGGTTACACAGGGCTAGGCAGATAGCTTTATCCTCATTATTCAGGAGAATGATGGAAGAAATCCCAGAAGACTTATATGAATTAGAATACATACCCACAGAACCACAGAGCTAGGGTACCTTCAGATAGGATTGAATCTAATCTTGTTCTGTAAAATAGGGACACTGAGGGCCAGAGAGAGAAGAGACCATGACAGAGCTGGGTCAGAGACTTTAGATATGTTCCTTTGGTTCTCTCAGTGTGTTTCTTCATATGGAAAGTGACAGTGGACAGGACCCAGAGCACTATGAGGGATGTACGCGCACACACATGCATGCGCTCGCGCGTGCGCGCGCGCGCACACACACACACACACACACGTCATTAGCCCAGAGCTTCATTCTGATGGTTGGCAGTGAGGAGGAAAAGAATGAATTCCCAGGAAAATACCCCTCCTGATATATCCTGATATATATCCTGATATATCAGGAGGTTGGGAGGATGTTGGCATGCCTTCAATCATAACCTGAGGGACAAAATCATAACCTGAAGGACAAAAAGTCATTTCAAGTGATGGTGTTCCAGCTAAATAAGTAAGGTAAGGATATTATTCATTGCAGCCTGGAGACTGGCGAAGTAGACATAGGGATAAAGTGCCTAGAAAGGTGTGCACCCCCAGTACTCCGAATTCCTCCATGGTGGCAGCTACATACTGGCAAACCATGCATATTATCTTTAAAGTACCCTAACTTTGAGGCCCCAGACTGCCATTTCTTAGCCATGGTATGTTTCCCCTTGAAGCCAATTTCCTTATCTATGGAATGAGCCAGATCACTCCTCCTCTTAGTATGTCTGGCAAGTAGAAACACTGGTCTAGACAGGAAATTGTACGTTAATGTTCAGAGTTACTTTCTGCATAGTCGTCTATAACAGAAAACTAGTGAAACATACACATAAGCGCACGTGCGCACACACACACACAACACGAAGAGAGAGAGAGAGGAGAGAGAGAGAGAGAGAGAGAGAGAGAGAGAGAGAGAGAGAGAGAGAATATGCCTCTGCCATGGAAATGGCACATTGGAAAGAAAGTTTCAGAATTTTGAACTCCTGTAGAGTATGGGTCATAGAGGGTTTGTGGAAAGTTGGCATTGGACAGGAGGGAAGCTTGCCTTTGTTTCCTGCTGATTCTAAGACTAAAGAGTTGAATCCCCTTAGTGGGTATGTAGATATCCCTTGAGACTTACATTCTGTCTACCTTTCCTAGGCTGTCTTGCCCTTGTTCCCAGGCCACTAGGTTGCTCTCTTTTGCCCTTGCAAATACCCACTATATAGAATAGCAGGAGTAAATCCGTGCTGGGGCCCAAGTAGGAAGTAGAGGTAGAAGTAAGAGCACCCCACAAACCTGAATGTGGTCCTCTGCCAAGTACCACATCTCTCAGGGCTTCTTCTGCCTCCCTTCCAGATGAGCTGCCCTATCTCAAGTGTCCCCTGCATACAGTGCTCAAACTCACACCTGTGGCTTATGGTAAGTACTGCCATTCATCTAAGGAAAGGCACACAGAAACCAGGAGTATGCCTCCAGTGTGCCTCTGGTTTGCTCTAAAGGCTCCTGGGTGAGTATTCTCCTCAGCTCCTGGGTGCTAGGTGGCTGGCAGGATGTCCTGGTAAAGGTGAGGCTGGTGACAGTAGGGTAACAATGAAAAACTAGGCTGGCACCCAAATCTGGAGCCTGGCTCTTTCTGTCCCTCCCTAGGCACTGACTGCAGCACATTATTCTATTTGTGTTGAGGCAGAAGTGTCCCCAACAGAGACCTATGAAAAATTAGAGGTTGAGGTAATACTGAAGAAATAGCTCAAGGAAAATTCTGGGCAGTTTAGACTCTATTGGGGCATTAGTTAACTATGAAAGATTCCTAAGGAGGGAAAGGATAGAGTCAAATGAAGTCCAGGGTGTGAACAGGATAAAATGACCTACCAAAGCCAGTGATAGGATAGTTTACAGAATGGTGCCCAAGGGGCTACCATTGAACAGTGGAGCTCCTCTGCCAGCCTCAGGCCCATCTTCTTCACGTAGAACTTCCTGGTAATCACAGCCCTGGTATTACTCTGGTTGTCTTCTGAGTAAACCTTGCCTGGGTTTGAGTCCCCAGCACTACAGCCCAGGCTTTTTCTACCTAGGATGGCTCAGAGGATCCATAGTGCTCTGTCAGTCATACATAGATTAAATCACCATCTCATAGCTCATAAGAGTTGGGGGAGGGTCACAGAGATCACCTTCTCTCATTTCCCCATGTACAAATGAGCAACTGAAGCTGAAGAAACATATACAAGCAGAGCTAGGGGGATAACTGTTGGCCTCAGGGCTTTGGGGCCTGGATCTTTGCCACACACCCTACAGCTTATCTGAACTCCTCTGCCTTCAGGGGAGATACAATCTATAGCAGTGGTTCCCAACTGCCCTAATGCTCGGACCCTTTAAATAGTTACTCATGTTGTGATAACCCCCAACCATAACAGTATTTTCATTGCTACTTCATAATTGTAATTTTTCTGTTATGGGTTGGAATGTGACTATCTGATATATAGTCTATCTGCTGTGCAACCCCCAAAGGGTTGTGGCCCACAGGTTGAGAATGACTGCTCTAGAGTATATGGACCTAGGTGTGAGCAATGATGATGGGAAAAGGGAATGTACCTTAGGGAAGACCTGGGCTTCTCCTGAGCATTTATGGACATATGTCTTGTTCTTTTCTAAGGCTGCAGAGTGGAGTCCATCTACCTGAATGTGGAGGCTGTGAACACACACCGGGACAAGCCTGAGGTAGGTGGGGTGCTCTATACCCAAGATGGCTGTTAACAAAGTACACACTGAAAGTACTCCCCCTCGTGGAAAGGCTGTTTCCATCCCCAGACATCCTAGGTGTTTCAAATTAACCAGTACTCAAAAATGGCAAGAACCATAGTCCAGGCCTATAGAGACTCAGGTCTGTGACAATCCCTACCAAACAGGCCTCAGGCTGATTCCCCAACCATGCCTAAGAAGAGGGCCAAGACCTATGCACTGCTGAAAGAGGGATACCCACCAATAAGGACAAGAGGCAGGGCTGGGACTGGGACCCTAAACTTCCTACTAACCCTGGACTTTCTTCTTAGAATGTGGACATCACCCGTGAACCTGAGGAAGCCCTGGACACTGTCCCTGCCCATTACTGAGCCCTTTTCAAGTGATCAGATTGTCTGTTCTCACTGCCTTCCTCCTGTAGGAACTGCTGCCCTTGTTCTCCTTAAGCAGATTCTGGCTTTGGCCGGAGAGTGCTCTACCTCCAGTGAAGAAGTCCGTAGCAGCTCCCAAAGAGGTCTTAATTCCTAGCCATAACTAAGGCTACCTAGCTGTGGGTAAAATTCTTTTTAAATATTCTCTGATAAATAAAGACATTTATTCCTGCCTATAGGACAGGAAGAGGTTATAAGGCTTCTTTCATTGTTCTTAAGATCTCTATTCTAACCCAACTCTAGTGCTGCTGATGAAGAATGGGTGGGAACATCTGAGATGGAAGAATCCTCGGGTAGCATCCTCAAAGATGGAAAAGATAGGTCCTTGTGAGTTCCTGTTGGTTTTGTCCCTTGACAATCAAGGTGCATGGGGGACAGGATGTGTTCATCATTATACTCAGAAAACAATCCAGTACTTGGGCTAAGAGCTTTTGTCTCTTCCAACTCTTGCTACCAACCTGAGTAATTTCACTCCTTATATTAATGATGCCATCAACAGCCTCCCTCCCTGGGATTTGACTCCTTCAACTTCAGTGATTGTCTGGTATCATTTATGGCATACCCTCTCTAGGCTAACTCATTGATTGAAACCTTCCCATTCATTCCAGTCCATAAAACTATATTATCCTTAAGACTTAGCAGCATGCCTCCACACCATAGACATTCATGTCATATTTTCTTGATGAACAGTATCCATCCTTGTTCATCAGTGTGTTCATTTTGAACTCTCCGTTGTCTCCTAGTTCATTAGTTTCTCAATGTTCTTCCATCCCTCACCAACTTGGACCTACTTCTTCAACCAGTATCCTTCCTCTAACTATTAATGACCAGGTACTCACATCCCTGTGATAAACAGACTCATAACCTTGCTGCCTTCATTCCCTAATCCATTCATCACAACCACTCAGGAAGATCCAAGCCTTGAATCTACCACAACTTTCTTCCCCTCTGGCACTTACCAGGGTTATAGATCATTGCTTGAAACAAGTCTATTTATCCACTTCTACAGGTCCCCGAGCCTGTTCAAAGTCAGGGTTACTCTTTCTACCATCTCACTCACTGTATGTGTGTATGTGTGTGTGTATGTATGTATGTATGTATGTATGTATGTATGTATTATGAGTACACAGCCGCTGTCTTCAGACACACAGAAGAGGGAATTGGATCCCATTACAGATGGTAGTGAGCCACCATGTGGTTTCTGGGAATTGAACTCAGGACCTCTGGAGGAGCTGTCAGTGCTCTTAACCATCTCTCTAGCCCCATCTCATACTTTTTAAAATTTTTTTTAACTAACTTTTTATTGGATGTTTTATTTACATTTCAAATGTTATCCCCTTTCCCCATTTCCCCCACCCAGAAACCCCCGTATCCCATCCCCCTTCCTTCTGCTTATATGAGGATGTGCTCCCACCTACCCACTCCCACCTCCCTGCCCTCAAATTCCCCCACACTGTGGCATCCAGCCTTCACTGGACCAAGGATCTCCTCTCCCACCTGTGCCCAACAAGGCCATCCTCCCCTACATATACACTGGGTCCCTCCATGTGTGTTCCCAGGCTGGTTGTTTAAACCCTGGGAGCTCTGGTTGGTTGGTATTGTTGCTCTCCCCATGAGACAGCAACCCCCTTCAGCTCCTTCAGTTTTCTCTAACTCCTTCATTGGGAACCCCATAATCAGTTCAATGGTTGGCTATGAGCATCTGCCTCTATATATGTCAGACTCTGGCAGACCTCTAAAGAGACAGCTAAATTAGGCTCCTGTCAGCATGCACTTCAGTGTCTGCCTTTGGTGACTGCACATGGGATGGATACCCAGGTGGAGCAGTTTCCGGACAGCCCCTCCTTCAGTTTCTGACCCACACTTTGTCTCCATATTTGCTCCCATGAGTATTTTGTTATTCCTTCTAGGAAGGACTGAAGCACTCACACTATGGTCTTCCTTCTTCATGAGCTTCATGTGGTATAAACTCAGACAGAATAAACTCAGGTTCCTTTGGCAAATTTAATGTAACTCTGATACCAAAATACAACAACAACACAGGAAGCAAACACAAAGCAGGGACAGCAGATTTTTTTCAGTGTTTCACTCAGCTGATGGGTAATAGAGCTTAGGCTGCTGGGTGGACAATTCCAAAGCTGCACATTGGCTCCTCGGGAGGTACTGCTGCACTTAGCGTTGTCTGTAAACAGGGGAAGCAAGCCTGAAAAACAAAGCCGAATACCCAGAAACACGTTAGCACAAGGTCTATTTTCTCATATTTCCTTTCTTGTCTTCATCGTCTCACTTGGCCCCTCCTAGCTTAGGGTTTCCTCTAGTATCTCCCAGCTATTATAGCTATCCCCATGGTTACTGGCTATAGGAATATTGCAGTTACCTGAAACTTCACTAGCCGTAAGGGAAGCCACAGGCGCCGTGGTTAGCGTTTCCACCACCAAAGCCAGTACCGGTGCTTGGTGGTCCACCGCCGAATCCACCATTGGTGTTCGGTCCACCACCAAAGCCATTACCGGTGTTTGGTGGTCCACCGCCGAATCCAGCATTGGTGTTCGGTCCACCACCAAAGCCATTACCGGTGTTTGGTGGTCCACCGCTGAATCCAGCATTGGTGCTCAGTCCATTACCAAAGCCAGCAGCAGTGCTTGGTCCTCCAAAGCCACCTCCAGTGCTGGGTCCACCGAAGCCAGGTCCTGTACTTGGTCCACCACCAAAGCCACCAGTGCTTGGTCCACTGCAGAAGCCAGCACCAGCGCTTGGTCCACCACTAAAGCCAACAACAGAACTGGGTCCATTACTGAAGTTGGAGCCAGTGTTGGGTTCACCAGTAAAGCCACTGCTGGAGTTGGAATCACTGCCAAAGCCAATGATGGGATTCAGTCCTCTGTTGAAGTTGGCATTAGGCCCATTGCCAAAGCCATTGCCATTGCCATTGCTGAGGCTTACACTAAAGCCTGCACCAGTGCCAAGTGTGCCGCCAAAACCAGTATTGGTACCCAGGTCACCAGCAAAGCCATCACTAGTGACCAGTCCACCACCAAAGCCGGTGCTGCTTCCCAGTCCATCACCAAAGCCAGCGCTCGTGCCCAGTTCACCACCAAAATCAGTGTTACTGTTTAGTCCACCATTGAAGCCAGCACTGGTACCCAGTCCTCCATTGAAGTCAGCATTATGATTTACTCCACCACTAAAACCCGTGCTGGTGCCTAGTCCACCACCAAACCCAGTGTTGGTGCCCAGGCCACCGTTGAAGCTAGCACTGGGACCTAAGCTTCCAGCAAAGCCAGTGCTGGTACCTAGACTGTTGCCAAAGCCAGCACTGGTGCCCAACCCATTTCCAAAGCCAGCACTGGTACTTAGCCCATTCCCCAAACTGAAAATCCCACTGGTGCTTTGCCCCTCACTGTAATTGGCACTGGTAGCACCACTAAAGCAGGAGTTGGTGCTGGAAGAGCCTCCAAAGCATAGGTTGGTGTTAGATGCACTGCCAAAACAGAGACTGTTGCTGGGTGCTCCACCAAAACAGAGGTTAGTGCTTTGAGACCCACCAAAGCTAACGCTGGTAGTGGGAGCACTGCCAAAGCTAATGCTGTTGCTATGGGTACTACCAAAGTCAGTGGTACTAAGTGTGCCACCAAAGCCAACACTGGTACTAAATGCACCACCAAAGTCAGGGCTGGTGCTGATTGCACCCCCAAAGCTGGCACTGTTATTCATCGCACCACCAAAGCTGCCATTTGTACTGATGGCACCCCCAAAGCCAGCATTGTTATTCAGCGCACCACCAAAGGTGGCATTCGTACTGATGGCACCCCCAAAGCCAGCACTGTTATTCAGCGCACCCCCAAAGCCAGCACTGTTATTCAGCGCACCACCAAAGCTGGCATTCGTACTGATGGCACCCCCAAAGCCAGCACTGTTATTCATCGCACCACCAAAGCTGGCACTCGTACTGATGGCACCCCCAAAGCCAGCACTGTTATTCAGCACACCACCAAAGCTGGCACTGGTGCTCATGGCACCCCCAAAGCCAGCACCGTTATTCAGTGCACCACCAAAGCCAGCATTGCTATTCAGTGCACCACCAAAGGTGGCACTGGTGCTCATGGCACCCCCAAAGCCAGCACTGCCATTGAGTACACCACCAAAGGTGGCACTTGTGCTGATGGCACCGCCAAAGCCAGCACTGCCATTGAGTACACCCCCAAAGCTGGCACTGCTATTGAGTGCACCCCCAAAGCTGGCACTGCTGTTGAGTGCACTGCCAAAGCCAGTGCTGGTGCTGATGGAACCACCAAAGCTGGTACTGCTGTTGAGTGTACCGCCAAAGCCAACACTGGCACCAGAAGAGCCACCAAAGCTGACACTAGTGCTTAGTGTGCCACCAAAGCCAGAGCTGGTGCTAGAAGACGCACCAAAGGAAACACTGGTGCTAAGTGTCCCACCAAAACCAGTATTGGTGCTAGGAGAACCACCAAAGGAGATACTGGTACTGAGTGTGCCTCCAAAGCCAGCACCAGAGTAGGGAGAACTACCAAAGCAGACACTGGTGCTAAGTGTGCCTCCAAAGCCAGTGGTGGTGCTGACTGCACCACTGAAGACAGTGCTTGTAGTCGGTGCACTGCCAAAGCTGGTGCTTGTGCTGAGTGCACCACTAAAGCCAGTGCTGATACTGCTAAGTGTGCCTCCAAAGCCACAGCCGGCTCCACCATTGAAACTGGCACTGGTAGAAGGTGCACCACCAAAACTAATACTGGCTCCACCACTGATATTGGTACTGGTGGTAGGAGCACCACCAAAGCTAATGCTGGATCCACCACTGAAACTATTCCCGACGCTGGGTGCACCACCAAAGCTAACGCTCGCCGTGTTGCTCAAGCTGGTGGTAGTGCTGGGTGCACCACCAAAGCTAACGCTCGCCGTGTTGCTTAAGCTGGTGGTAGTGCTGGGTGCACCACCAAAGCTAATGCTCGCTGTGTTACACAAAGTGGCACTAGTACTGGGTGTGCCACTGAAACTGGTGCTAGTGGTAGGTGGGTCTCCAAAGCTAATGCTCGGTACATTGCTGAAGTTGGCAGAGGTGTTGGGCACACTCCCAAAGGTAATGCC
This sequence comes from Arvicanthis niloticus, assembly GCF_011762505.2. Classification (NCBI taxonomy): domain Eukaryota; kingdom Metazoa; phylum Chordata; class Mammalia; order Rodentia; family Muridae; genus Arvicanthis; species Arvicanthis niloticus. Next base: position 15,288,571 of record NC_047679.1, read on the forward strand.
ATTTCTGCCCCCAAAGCCACCACTGGGGTTAGATAGGCCACCAAACCCACCACTGGGGTTGGCTATACCACCAAAACTAACACTAGCACCATCACTGAAGCTATTTCTGGTACTAGCTCCTTGGTTGAAGTTGACATCAATGGTGGGATCTGCATTTTCTTGGGCTCTGGGTTCAATTTCAAAGGAAAATCTGGTCCAGGGCTGCATATCATCACCCAACTCTTCCCTTGTTAGGCAGTCAATATTCATGTCATCCCAATTCCAGGGCCCAGCCACAGCTTCCTCTCCAATCCCCATTTGGGCTCTTGCCTCAGCCCTGGCCTTAGCCTCAGCCACAGCCACAGCTGCAGCCTGAATGTCCATCTCAACTGCCTCGCGGTACTGAGCAGCCCATTCTTTGGGATCTTTCTTCTGTACCTAAAATGGAAATTATAATTATTATAAGAAAAAGAGCCCTTGCAGTTACATGTGAAGCACCCATTATGGGATCCACTCAAAACTAATAGTGGTAAATAAAAAAATTTCTAGTGTTCTGATGGGTGAGTCTAGATTTCCAACTTCATCTCTGCTAACTTAGGAACTCAAGTTATGTCCTTGGACAAGTTTATATCACAGAGTCCAAATGTTTGTAATATGGGACATGGTAAGAAGCCAAGTATGTTATAGATTGAGTTTAGGGGAAACCCAAAATTCTTATGTTGAATAATAAATCACTAATCATAGCTGTATTTGCAGACAGGGTCTTTTAGGAGTATAACTTCAGTAAATGGGTGAGGCTTTGATCAAATAGCGTCCTTATATGATGAGACATGAAAATGAACTCAGGCTTGCTCTATTCTATGCAAAGATGCAGGAAAACTTACCATCTATAAGTCAGAGAGAGAGAGACAGAGACAGACAAACAGACTATTGCAGAAACTGAGTGTACTGGATCTTAACCTAGGGTTTTTCTCTCCAGAACTGTTGAATGTAACAATTTCGGTATCTTAAGATACCCAGTTATTAATATTTTATAATAGCAGCCTGAACTGACTAGTACAATATATATAAAAAAAACTGGACAATGAAATATCTATATCTTGCAGTATGGATCATTGATGAGGCTTTATGTATTTATATACAATCCATTCGTTGTCCCATACCTGTCTACCACTGCACATAGCCTGTCTCAGTTAGGAACATCCTGTTCCATTAACATGCCAAGAACAGGAAGTTTATTACCTTGCATGCAAATTTCAGGACTTTCATTTTGCTAGTCTCATGGTAAGACCGGAGGCCCCAGAAGAATTCATACTCAGGTGGTCGGCTGTTGGGGACCCTCTTGTATTCCAGATATCTTGGAGAAAGGAAATGAAACTTGATTCTAAACAAGCAAAACTATTACATAACCACTAGACTTCAGATGAAACAATCTCCTCTAAATAAACACCTGGGGAAATGTTTTCAAGGCCCTTTAGACCCAGACTCATTCCCATATATAGTTCCATGCAAAGTAGTTATTGACAACACTTATACAGGACACAATGCCACAGACAGGTTTTGTCTCTTATGAATACTTACCCCAGATTCCCATAGGTGTGCTGTTAATGAATTGGCCTTTTGGGGGCCCTTTGTAAGGGTCCTAATACAGCTTGACCACAAGAATTTTCAAAAGAACTCAGGTCTAGGACACAGAGTGCCCTTTTGAGTGTAAGAAAGGCACTAAGTACTTTTGAACCAGAGCACTTCAGAGCTACAGAGCCTTGAACACTACTTACTTCTGCTTCACAAATTCATCTGTGATGAGTTTCTTCACTTCTCCAAAGAGTGAATGTTTTACCCTAGCAAAAAAAAATAAGCAGTGAATACAGACCAGAACTACTCAAATGAAAGCAGAGGCATTTCCCAACATATAGTCCTTGGCGGTCTCAACCAGATGAAGAGAGTAGTGAGCATATGGCCACTAGAAGAAAACAGTGGAGGCCTGATGGCGCTTTGTCAGGGATGCCTGAAGGTCCACCTTACACCTCATCTCAGAACAGACAGAAAACATAAAGGAGAAAAGAAGCAGAGTTCAGAACCATTTTGTCATTCAGCCAGATAAGAAACCCGCCATCCCCTCCCCACACATTCTCCACCAGACCACCAGGCTGATGCAATCCTGGGACCGTCCTCTCTTGCCAAAAGACAACACGGACAGCAAGCGCTGAGAGAGCCCAATCATACCCAGGGTGTAGCCCCAACTTGCGCAGCACATCCCAGATGACAGCTGCAAGAGGAGGCAAGAAGGAGACAAGGACAGAAAATGAGCATTTGGAATTCAGGCAACAGCCACCTATGCGACTGCATGCCCAGCCACTCACCCTCACTGGCCTTGTTGCCATTCATGAAAATAACACTCAGAATCACCATGAGGAGGCCCAGCTTAGGTGTGTCCTTGGTCCTAAGAGAATAACAGGACATAGAGCAAGTTTATGTTCATGAGCCATCATCTGTCTGGCAGCTTGCTAGGCCACCCTCTCCTAGATTCCTCAGATACAGAGAATTCAGCCTAGTCTATGGTTCCAGCCATCTGTGACCCAAGGCAAGGAGCATTCACTCTTGAGCCAAGCTCTCTATGCACCAAAATGCTAGTCCTACCTAGGGTTAGGACATGGGAGAATGCCTGCCAAGCCAGGTACGTGAGCATTCAGTCCATGGATGTCTTTTCATTCTCTCCCAAAGTCCCAAACTCCCTTGAGAGATCTTTCCATGGAACTCTAATGACATTCCTGCTCTCAAGCATTGTGGTCCTCCCCAGAAATCCCTCCCTCCTTTGACAGTCACCCTTCTACAGCCAAGCCAGGCACCTGGTAGAAGAGACAAGTAACAACAGGCTGATTTCCTGGGGGCTTGTTGGAGAGAAAGCCACCCTGGCAGCAGTAATGCCCCACTCCAGGCTCTGAAACCCTTCTCTCAGTCTAGCACCACTACTACCCACAGGGATCCAGCCATGTGTGGAGCAGGGACAGGGGCATTTAGGCCCTCTTTCCTCAGCTTCAAATAGCCATGGAGAGGGATGGATGGATGGAAGCAGAAGCCCCTTCCCACCCTAGCACTTTTCCAGCTTACGTTCCCAGTATGCCTGAAGAGGACTCCTGAGTGCTGAGAAGAATATACAAGCTATTTTGCTTATCAATTTCCTTCAGATTGATTCGAAACATCTGCCAAGTAAAAGAATAGCCTGTGAGTTCTCAAAATATATCTTAAGTCTCAGTTAGCATGTTGGACATTCTGCAGATTGTTGTATACCTAAGTAAGAGTTTTGTGTGAGAGAGAAAATGCACGTAAAACATGTAGTTCAGTAACAGGCACACATTAAAGTTGTAACAAACCTAAGAGAGACAGCTACAACATCTTTATAATCAGTGAGCATCTGCAATGCATGATATGGTGTATCCAGTAGCAGACAGAAGCCAGGACTAAGCTACACAGCTTTAGTACTAGCTGTGTTTTCAACACTGACTTGCTGTGGGGTCAGTGGCTCCCCATCCCTAGGCCACCATGTGCTCATCTCCATAGTGATGAGGATGTAGTAGGTCTCTGTTTCCCTCCAGGAGGGTGACCATATATATACCTTTCTTCTGTTTAAAGTTTCCCTGGTGTGCCCATCCCCCAGGGATGCCCCTTCACCTTCTCCAGAGCATAGCTTGCTCGTTCAATGATCTCCGGGAAATAATCCTCATATTCTTGGACGACATCCTTCAGCATGTCTACAAGGAGGAGACAGAAGATGCTAAAGTGAACAGAGGTCAGATGACTGCAGTCTTTTTTCTCAGCCCTGTGTGGTCAGGGAAGCTATGGTGAAATATGACTGTGGCAGCTGGAGTGTTATGAGAGGAGGTGATGGATGTAAAAGGTTACCCACAGGCCATAAGGACAGAGAGTAGGGACAAAGAGAGCTCAAAAATGGCTACCTGAGCGCTTGATTGGGATCTTTGTCTGGTCTTTAAGCAACAGGTATTTCACCAACTTATTTGCCTAGAAAAGGAAGAGTTAGGGAGGTATCAATCCAGTGGCAGAACACTTGGAAGAATGTCAGAGAATGAAGAGAATGAAAAACGGGACTTTGGCAGATTGGATTCTTACCTTTTCCTGCAAAATGGCCACATCTCGGGGTGGTGGAAGCCTCCTGCCCCATGGGAACCGTCTGAAATTCCCAGTTCTCTCATCTCCATTGGGATGCTTAGACTTTATCAATGGAAAAAAATGTCTAGTTACCAAATGAAAGAGAGTGCTATTTCTTCTGGAAAGTCCCCCTAGACTCTAGAGGGCCTCCCCTCCCCTATAGAGGGACTTGGGGCTAACCATGGCTACTCTGACCCCCAGGCTTTTCTTTTACTGGCTTCTAAGTAACAGTTTATCATTTCCCAGCATACAACCTAACCAAGGACATAGCCTGGATTTTTTTTTTCTCTTTTCTTTGGCTACCAGCATGTCGTGGGTTAGACAGATCACTTAGGTGTTAGATAGAACACTTAATTCTGGGACTTTGTGTTTGGGACTTACAGTCCCCAGTTAGTAAGAAATCCACATATAACCTAGGTAAATGTATATGACAGAAAGTCTGGCACATGGTTAAACATTATATAAATACAAAGTGAGTCCCAAATAGGTCTTGACTAAATACACGAATATATTCCCCTACCAATCTACAAACTACTGGAAGTCACAAAAATTGATCACATTCTTCTCAATATATCCTATAGCCGCTATGAACACAGGATATGAACAAGAAAGTAGCACAAAGTTAAGGATAAACTCACAAATCTTACCTTCCGGTTCCTCTTGCCCCGGGTTCTGGTTGTGGGTTCTAAGGTCAACTGAGCCAGATAGTCATCTGCCAAGGCCTGGACAGCAGCAGCAACGTGAGTCTCCAGGGCATTTATGTTTTCCTGAGAGGCCTGAGCTCCTTGGTCATTGATCTGAGGCTGGCTTTCAGTTGCCCGAGCTTTATTGGCAGCCTTTCGAGCCCTAGACCCTCTCCTAATCTGTACAGTGACTGATAGGGCATGGTTTGAGACCATTTGAATGGCAGGTGGAGCCTCAGACGTCTCAGAAGCAGAATTTGGGCCTTTATTGTTAGCCTTCTTCCCCTTGGGCTTTTTGGACCTAGGAACCACAGCTGATGCCTCAATCTGTCTGCTAGCTACCTCAGTGGCATTTGAGGGCTCTACATATTCAGGGTCTGTATTTGTGGTCTTAACAGGTGTTCTTCTTCCTTTGGGACTTTTCTTGTTTCGGCCAGTGGCTGCTGTAGCCTGGATACTACCTGTCTCCCTGGCAGCTTGGCCTTGAGTAGTAGCAGCGTGGCCCTGGGTAGTAGCAGCTTGGCCTTGAGTAGTAGCAGCGTGGCCCTGGGTAGTAGCAGCTTGGCCTTGGGTAGTAGCACTTTGGCCTTGGGTAGTAGGTGTGTGGGTGGCAGCCGAAGCCAGTGAGATCTCAGTGGCACTAGGTACATTCTTATTGGCAGCTTTATTCTTTCCCTTAGAGGCGTTCTTGGATTTGCCCATAGCTGTCAAGGCCTGGGAATTAGCTGACTCATTGGCAACTGAAGACTGGATAGTTGGTGCAGTAACTGGCAGGTTTAGGGCCTGTAATGGTGGCTTGGGCTGTGTACTGACATCGTCACTGCCAGTTTGGGATACCTTGGGAGTAACTCTCTGTGTCTTGGCATTCTTGGTCTGAGCAGTAACTGAAGCCTGGGTATTGGGTGCCTCTGTAGTAGCTGAAGCCTGATTGATCTGGGTGAACATTGGTAGGTTTAAAGTCTGCAAAGTTACTTTAGGCTTGTTGCTAGCATTATCATTGGCAGATGGGACTGGAGGGGGAGCGGGTGTGGTGTTAGCGTTAGGCTTATTCTTCTTCTTCTTCTTCTTGTTCCTGTTTTTCTTAGATCGGTTGCTAACTGGTGGGTCATTGGTTGCTGGCAACTGGGTATGTGTCACTGGGACGCCGTCCTTTTCTGTGGTCTCCCTCTGTACATCTGGAGAGAAAGGAAGCCCTAGGCTCCCAGAGGGAGGCGGAGGGCCCTACATACTTAGGATTATGATCCTATGGGCCACCCCGCCTCCCTACAACAACCCCTTTCTACGGTTGCCTTCCCTCCTGAGCAATTTCATTGAAAGGGGCTTGAGAAAGGGGGAGGGAGCAGGAGACAGTAAGGATGAGTTTCCTCTTCCCTGCACCATGCAAAAGAAGACTGAGATAGGTAAGGTAGGGAATTATGGAACTACACAGTGGTATAATAGGCTCCAGAGTGGTAAATGAATTCAGGGCATGACAGACAGCCTGGCAAGAATGTAAAGAGGTCTCACCTGGAATGTGGGCACCCGATAACCATAGTCATTTCTTCTATCCATCTTTCTGAAAGGCTAATAGCTGAGCCTGAAGGAAATAAGCCTGAGTTAGAGGACAATAGGGGTGTGGGGAGGAGGGAGATTCATCAGAAGTCTTGCTAAATCTGAAGGGTGAAATAATTTGCCTAATTTGGGCCCCAAATCTTTCTGTGTTTGTCTACCTAGAAGCCCAGAACACGTGGTTTCTGAGCTCCGGCATCTTTTGCTTCCAAGATGACAAATTAGTTCTACGACATACACCTTAATACCGTCTACCACACCGCAACCTGACAGTGCGCATGCGCACAGAACGAGAGACACGCACACGCGCGCACACAGACACGCGCACGCGCGCGCGCGCCCACCCACCCACCCACACCCACACACACACTCACATACACGCGCGCGCGCATGATAACAGGTTTTCCAAATGCGCCTGGTCCTCAAGGCCCTCAGTACGCATGCGCTATGGTGGACAGGACCATCTCTAACCATCTAATTTCTTCATATGTCCCCAGCTCTCAGAGCTACAGAACATCTCGATCCCACCGCCTCCTCCTACATCATTTCTCAGTCCCCCACCCCCGCTCCGCAGGGCCTCTTCGCGCCGCCCCCCTCCTACCTCCCCCGCACCCCGCCCCCGTTCCTGTGCGGCCGCGCCAACCCGCGCCAACCATCAGCCACTCACCCAGACTGTGGTTCCGCAGTCCTCCGCACCTCCCACCCCTCCGCAAGCCCCCTCCCCCCGCGCCGCAGTCGCCTTCGCCAACACTGCCCCTCCCCACCTTGGTCCACGTCTGCAAGGGCCCTGCCCCGCCCTTTCTGCAACATTGATACCCCACCCTCAAATCCAACAGGGATACCCCTTCATGATTCCCAGCTCCCAAACCCTACCAGGTCATCCCCCCTTTCAAAACAGTGCTAACCGGATTCTAGCCCTCCCTTTCTCCCTTCCAAGCCTGGTCCTTTGGCCATTTAAAGATGATTCTGTCGCTCCTTTCTTGGTCCAGATTCGATTCATCCTTTCCGTAACCCATAACGGGGTCCAGCCCCCTTTTCTTCAGCTTGATCCGGGTCCCTTACCTCCCTCCTGAACTCGACCCTCCTCCCTTTTTGCTACAGCCAGAACGTTTTCTAGATGTTTCCTTTCCACAATCCCAACCAGGTCTACATCCCTTCTTTCCATCCCCAAACTGAGTCTAGACTTTCCCGTAGCCCAGAGATTCCGCCCCCGCCTTTACCCAGTGAGAACTGGGTCCAGGCACCTCTAAACCCACCACATTGAAACCGCTAGATCCTGAATCTAGCCAGGTTCTTGTCAAACCTTAATGTTGTGTGAAGCCAGGGACCCCGAAGACGCGGCTTCGAAGCCCCCACGGGGTCTTTCCCAAAGCTGGCCACCTCTGCTCACCTCGCCCTCGTGAGCCGTGAGGACGTCTGCTCGCTCCAAGCCTCTCCTCAGGTCTGAGCTTGTAACCCGCCCCCCCCTGGCCGGAAGTGGTCCTGCCTCTTTCCGCCTCCAGAGGGGGGTCTCCGTCCCTACCGGCCCGCCCCACCCCCTCCCTTCTTAAGGGCTTCCCAGTCTCCTCAGTGTGGCGCATCTGTTTATTACCTCTTGTTCAGCAGTCACACCTATTCTCCATTTCATTTCTCTGTTCCCCATTCCATCTTTCTATTCGATTTTTCAGTTTCTTCTGAAGAGAATGACCTCAGAGCTCCCACGCCTGTCCCTACAACACTAATTACATGGCGTGATATACTGTGAGAACAGAGGATTATGTCATATTCATTACTACCTCTCAAATACGACTCGATTAAGTAGAGGCGCTAAACATTAAAGGGATGCTCTCAAATAATTCATATATATATAATATTTAAATAATATATAATGAATAAACTAATTAAATATATGTAGTTAAACAGTAGATGTGAGAAAAAAAACAATTAGAGCCTGTCAGATGGCTCAGCGGTAAAAGCATTCGCCGCCAAGCCTGAGGACATGAATTCTAGTCCCTGGACCCACATGGCGGAGGGAGAAAACCTACTCCCACAGGTTGTCTTTACAACTCTGCTTGCACGCAAACACATATGTGCATATACACACGCTTTATTTATTACAAATAAGAATGTAATTAAAATCCCTATATGCTTCTATTTATCTCAAAATAATTTCACTGATTCCTTTTTAAAAAACAAGTTATTTGGAAATTATGGGAGTGGGCGTTTAACAAAGAACTGATATAATTCCAGAACTACTTGGGAGGGAGATGTTGAAGTGTCTTGAGTTCAAGTACAGCCTTCTGCGGTGAGACGATATATTAAAAAATCATATATATATATATATATATATATATATATATATATATATACACACACACACACACAAATACACATACACATCTTTTTTTTCTCCTGTTCTTTCACTGATGTCCTGAACAAGGTTGTAGGCTGTCCCTTGTGATGTAGCATACTACTCTCCAGTGCAGGAAACATTTTGTAGAATTCATTTTTTCATTCCATTATGTCAAACTGAGTAGAGATCATTATGTCAGGGGAAAAAAGCAGTCAAAAGCTAAAATGAGACATTATAAAAAAGAATGACATTATACACTGGGCGTTTAATCCCAACACTCAGGAGGCAGAAACAGGCAGATCTTTGAGTTCAGAGGCCAGCCAGGACTACATAGTGAGAGGTCCTGTATCAAGAAAACAAAACAACAAAAGACTGTATAATCAGAGATAATTCATAAGGACCATATGAAAATTACAAATGGATGAAAAATCAGTAAATAAAGGTTGTACTCGAATTTCACATTAGGCCAAATGAACTTAAGAGACATCTACAGAACATTTCAGCCATCAGCTGCAGCATACACATTCTTCATGCAGCATTCTCCAGCACACATCCTAAGGAGGACCACAAAACAAGTCTTAACAAGCCTAAGAAGAATATCTGTCAAAACTCAAAGAACTGCATGTCCCTAAATGGGAACCTTAATATATACAAAAAATTAACCACAGCGTACAAGTGATCTTTAATGTAATAAAATCTGTGACAAGTAACTCCAACTTTATTACATAAGTATCTTGCAATTATACATTTTTGTGATGAAGGATGGAAAAAGAACAGAATATTGGCAGAACCTAAGCAATGTTGTAAAAGGTAAAAAGGGGCAATTTATCTTAATATGTTTGGATGATTGAATGGAAACTAAAAATCAAATCAAAGGAAACCCTATAAATATACTGTCCTGTGGGTAGTACATTTCTTTATTTTTTTCTTTTTCGTTCTTTTATTGAAAATGAAATTTTCTCATAAAATATATCCTGATTATAGTTTCCCCTCCCTTTGCTCGGATCCTCCTGACTTTCCTTCCCCTCCAGATTCGCTGGCTTTTTGCCTCTCATTAAAAAAGAACAGGCTTCTAAGAAACAATAACCAAGCACAATAAAATAAAATATAACAAGATAAGACAAAAAACATCACACTGAAGTTGACTACAGCAACCTAACAGGAGAAAAGGACTTCCAACTGGAGACATAAGAATCAGAGACCCTGCCAGGCAGTGGTGGCACACGCCTTTAATCCCAGCACTTGGGAGGCAGAAGCAGGCAGATTTCTGAGTTCGAGGCCAGCCTGGTCTACAGAGTGAGTTCCAGGACAGCCAGGACTACACAGAGAAACCCTGTCTCGAAAAAACCAAAACCAAAACCAAAAAAAATCGAGACCCACTCATCCTCACATTCTAGAGTCCCATAAAAATACTAAGCTGAAAGCTATCATATAAATTCAGATGTCCTGGTGCAGACCTATGTGGGCCCTGTGCTTGATGCTTCAGTTTCTGTGAGTTCATATGATATGTGCTCATTTGATTCAGAGAGCCTTGTTCTCCTAGTGTCCTCCATCCCCTATAGCTCTCACACTCTTTCTGCCTCCTCATTCATGGAGTTTCCTGAACCCTGAGGGGAGGGATTGGGTGGAAACATCCAACTTGATTCTCTCCTTGTAAAGTCTGGCTGTGGGTCTCTGCATCTGTTCCCACCTGCTGCCAAAGGAAGCCTCTATGATGAAGACTGGATATGGCACTGATCTATGAATATATCATTAGGAATATATCATTACTGATTCTGTTAAAGATGTTTGTGAGCTATCATGTGGTTGCTGGGAATTGAACTCAAGACCTCTGAAAGAGCAGTCAGTGCTCTTAACTGCTGAGCCATCTCTCCAGCCCTGTGCTGAGGTTTTTGATCCACTATGACTTGTGTTTTGTACAGGGTGATAAATATGGATATATTTGCATTCTTCTACATGCAGACATGCAGTTTGACCAGCACTATGTGTTGAAGATGCTGTGGGGTTTTTCCAGTGTGTATTTCTGCTTTCTTTATAAAAACTCAAGTGTCTAATGTCAGTGTGGATTTAATTTGGGTCTTCAGGTATGGTCATACCTCCAGAAATTCTTTTATTGTACAGGATTGTTTTAGCTATCCTGGATTTTTTGTTTTTCCATATGCCATATGAAGTTGAACATTGCTTTTTTAAGGTCTATAAAGAATTTTGTTGGAATTTTGGTGAAGAATGCACTAAATCTGTAGATTGCTTTTGGTAAGATAACCAGTTTTACCATGTGCTTGATGCTTCAGTTTCTGTGAGTTCATACTGAACTATAAGCATGAAAGATCTTTTCATCTTCTGATATATTTTTTAATTTCTTTCTTCAACGACTTGCAGATTTTTATCATACAGGTATTTCACTTGCTTGGTTAGTTAACCCAGAATACTTTATGTCATTTGCAGCATTTGTGAAAAGTGTTGTTTCACTGATTTCTCAGTCCATTCATTATTTGTATACAGGAGAGCTGCTGATCTTTTTAGTTAATTTTGTATCTAGCACTTTGCTGAGGGTTGTAGAAGTTGTAGAAGTTCCTTGGTAAAATTTTTGGTGTTATTTACATATTTTAGCACATTTTCTGCAAAATACAATGCTTTGACTTCTTCCTCTTTCTTTATCTCCTTTAGTTGTCTTATTGTTCAAGATAGAACTTCAGGTACTGTGCTAAATAGGTATGGAAAGAGTGGGCAGCCTTGTCGTGTCCATGGTTTTAGTGGAATTGCTTTGAGTTCCTCTCCATTTAATTTGGTGGTGGCTATAGGCTTGCTGTAAATTGCCTTTAATATTTAATATTTAGTATGTCCTTTGTATTCCTAATATCCCCAGGACTTTTATCGTGAATGGGTGTTGAGTTTTGTCAAAGGCTTATTCAACATCTAATGTGGCTATTCTTTCAGTTTGTTTATATGGTGGATCACATTGAAAGATGTTCATATGTTGACCCATCCCTGCAACCCTGGGGTGAGGTCTACTTGATCGTGGTGGATGATCTTTTTGTTGTGTTCTTGGATTCAGTTTGTACATATTGAAATTTTTTGCATCAATGTTCAAGAGGGAAATTGGTCTGAAATTCTCTTTCTTTGTGAGTCTTTGTGTGGTTTTGGGTATCAGGGTGACTGTGGCCACAAAAATGAATTTGGAAATGTTCCTTCTGTTTCTATTTTGTAGGGGATGATCTTGTAGATGTGTTCTTGGGTTCAGTTTGTAAGTGTTTTATTGAATATTTTTGCATCAATGTTCAAGAGGGAAATTGGTCTGAAATTCTTTATTGAGTCTTTGTGTGGTTTAGGTATCGGTAATTGTATGAATTGACCAATGTTCCATGTTTCTATTTTGTGAAATAATTTGATGAGTATTGATGTTAATTCTTTTCTGAAAGTCTGGTAAAATTCTGCAATAAATCTTCTGGCCCAGGGATTTGTTGTTGTTATTGTTGTTGTTGTGAGACTTATAATGACTGCTTCTATTTCACTAGGGGTGATAGGTCCATGTAAATAGTTTATCTGATCTTGATTTAACTTTGGTAAGTGGAATCTACCAAGAAAATTGTCCATTTCTTTTAGATTTTCCAATTTGATGGAATACAAAATTTTAAATTATGTCCTTATGACTCTCTGGATTCCCATGGTGTCAGTTGCTATGTCCCCTTTTAATTTCTGATTTTAGCCGGGCGGTGGTGGTGCACACCTTTAATCCCAGCACTTGGGAGGCAGAGGCAGGCAGATTTCTGAGTTCGAGGCCAGCCTGGTCTACAGAGTGAGTTCCAGGACAGCCAGGACTACACAGAGAAACCCTGTCTCGAAAAACCAAAAAAAAAAAAAAAAAAATTCTGATTTTATTAAATTGGATATTCTCTCGCTGATTTTTAGTTAGTTTGACTAAGGGTTTATCTATCTTCTTGATTTTCTTAAAGCACCAGCTCTTTGTTTTGTTGATTCTTTGTATAGTTCTCTTTGTTTCTAATTGGTTGATTTCAGCCCTGAGTTTGATTATTTCCTGCCGTGTACTCCTCTTGGGTGTATTTACTTCTTTTTTCTCTGAGCTTTCAGGTGTGCTGTTAAGTGGATAATATAGGATCTCTCCAATTTCTTTATGAAGGCACTCAGTGCTATGAACTTTACTATTAACACTGTTTTTATTGTATCCCATAAGTTTGGGTATGTTGTGCCTTCATTTTCTAGAAAGTCTTTAATTTCTTCATTTCTTTGTTTATCCCTTTTTAATTCAATAGAGAGGTGTACAGTTCCCATAAATTTGTAAGCTTTCTGATTTTATGTTGTTGAATTCCAGCTTTAATCCACGATTGTCAGACAGATTGCAGAGAGTTACTTCTACTTTCTTGTGTGTGTTGAGACTTCTTTGTGTATGAGTATGTGGTCGAATTTGGAAAAGTTCCATGATATGACAGGAAGAAGGTATATTATTTTGTGTTTTGGTGAAATACTATGTAAATATCTGTTAAGTCCATTTGTTTTACAATGTCTGTTAGCTGTAGTATTTCTTGGTTTAGTTTTTGTCTCAATGACATGTCCATTGGTGAGAGTGGAGTATTAAAGTCCCCCACTATCAGTATGTGAGGGTCAATATGCGATTTAAACTGTATTAGTTTCTTTTACAAATGTGGGTGCCCTTCTGTTTGGTGCATAGATGTTAAGAATTGCAGTGTCCTCTTGCTGAATTTTTCTTTTAATGAATATGTAGTATGCTTCCCTATTTCTTCTGATTAGTGTTTGTTTGATGTCTATTTTGTTACACATTAAAATGGCTACACCAGCTTGCTACTTAGGTCCATTGCTTGCAATATCCTTTACCATTTCTTTACCCTGAGCTAATGTGTATTCTTGATGTTACAGGTGTGTTTCTTCTATTCATCAGAAGGATGTATCCTGTTTTTCCATCCATTCTATTAGTTTGTGTCTCTTTGCTGTGGAATTGAGACCTTTAATACTGAAAGATATCAACAACCAAAGATTGCTGATTTATTTTGTTGTTGGTTGTGATATTTGGTGTGTGTGTGTGTGTGTGTGTGTGTGTGTGTGTGTGTGTGTGTTTCCCTTGCTAGTGTGAGATTATTTACTCTGTGTTTTCAGTGGAGTAGCTAACTTCCTTAAATTGGAGTTCTCCCTCTAGCATATTCTTTAGGGTTAGATATGTAGATAGATTGTTTAAATTTGACTTCATCATGGAATATCTTATATTGTCCATGTAGGGTGATTGAAAGTTTTGCTAAGTAAGTATAGTAGTCTGGGATGGCATCTGTGGTATCTTAGAGTCTGTAGCACATCTGTCCAAACACTTCTGGCTTTTAGAGTTTCCAATGAAAAATCAGGTATAATTCTAATAGGCCTGTCATTATATGTTACTTGGTCTTTTTCCCTTGGAGCTTTTAGTATTCTTTCTTTGTTCTGTACTTTTAGTGTTTGGATTATTATGTAGCAAGGGGACTCTCCTTTCTGGTTCACTATATTTGGTGTTCTGTATGCTTCTTATAGCTTAATAGGTATCTCCTTCTTTAGGTGAAAAAATTTTCTTCTATGATTTGGTTGAAAACATTTTTCTGGGCCTTAGATCTGGGTTTCTTCTCCTTCTTATGTATCTATTATTCTTAGGTTTGGTCTTTTCATAATGTCACAGATTTCCTGGATGTTTTGTATCAGGATTTTTTTTTTAGATTGGACATTTTCTGTGACTGGTGCATTCATTGTTTCTAATGCGCATTCAATGCCTGGGATTTTCTCTTCCATGTATTGTATTCAGTTGAAGAAGCTTGCCTCTGTACTTCCTGTTCCCGTTCCTAAAGTTTTCATTTCCAGATTTTCCTCAGTTTGTGTTTTTTTTTTTTTTATTGGTTCTATTTCCATTTTCAGGTCTGGAACAGTTTTATTTATTTCCGTACACTCTGTTTGTGTCCTTGTCTCTCTTTAAGTGGCTTATTCATTTCCTCTAGTTGTTTGTATTTTCCTGGGTTTGTTTGAGGGAGGTATTCATTTCTTCTAATTCTCTGTTTGTGTTTTCCTGGATTTCTTTTCCTGGATTTTATTAATTTCCTCTTACTAACCTCTTTTCATATACATTCATTATCTTAGTCATAAAGTTTTCAAAAGCATTTTTCTTGTGCTTCAGCTATGTTAAAATATTCAGGACCTGCTGTGGTAGGTTAGCTGTGCTTTAGTGGAGACAATGCCCCAGCTGTCCTTGACTATGTTTTTACACTAGTGACTAGGCATCTGAGTTTGAGATGATTAAAGTTCTAGGCATTGATTTCTATATTTTTTCCATTGGGTGGGTGTTTTGTTCCTTGGTTTCTGTTCCTTCTCTGTATCTTCAGAGAGTGTGATAGTTATGAATTACTCTTTTACTGGCTTGTTCAGCTGGTGCATTCACAAGGAAGGCCTGGTGGTGTTGGAGGCTTGGTAACTGGGATGAGTTGGGGGAAAGAAGATCGGATGAAAAGGTCTTTGTGCTCCATTGGGAATGATGGCAGAGAGGAAAGGGAGACCATCATAAGTTAGCTACTATAGAACTGAAATTGAGACCAGGGGGATCAGATCTCAGGAGCACTAGTGAAGGTATGGGTCTGTCTGCCTTTAGCCTGCTCCTTTGTTTGTTTGTTTGTTTTTTGTTTTTCAAAACAAGGTTTCTCTGTGTAGCCCTGGCTGTCCTGGAACTCACTCTGTAGACCAGGCTGGCC
This sequence comes from Arvicanthis niloticus, assembly GCF_011762505.2. Classification (NCBI taxonomy): domain Eukaryota; kingdom Metazoa; phylum Chordata; class Mammalia; order Rodentia; family Muridae; genus Arvicanthis; species Arvicanthis niloticus. The sequence continues at coordinate 15,304,011 of NC_047679.1, forward strand.
TCGAACTCAGAAATCCGCCTGCTTCTGCTTCCCAAGTGCTGGGATTAAAGGTGTGTGCCACCACTGCCGGGCCAGCCTACTCCCTGTCCTGCTATCAGCTGCCCTTTGGTTAGCAGGGGGGACCTACTGGAGTTGGGGGCCTAGGGCACAGCAACAACTTGAGGGTCTCCAGTCGTCACTGATTTACGCTTCACTGAAAGAGCCACAGCCAAGAACTTCTCATGGTCCTTCCTGCTGACTCATGCCAAGGCTGAGGCCTGGATGTCTCTGCTAGGTAGTATTACCATTGCTGATTCATGTTTGCTATCTGGACTCTACTGAACTGGACTGCTTGTGTATCTGTGAAGTGTTTGCGAGAGGATTGAGCTGCTGCTGCTGACCTGTGAACTGAACTACTGATTTCCAGACAACACAGACAGAAGTTGCTCCAAAAAGAACCTTCTATTTTTATTATTATTAATCATTTTATTCGTTTATATTTCAAATTATATCCCCCTTCCTGGTTTCCCCTCCACAAACACCCCTTTCCATCTTCCTTCCCCCTTCCCCTTTGCCTCTATGAAGGTGCTCTTCCACCTACTCACCTACTCCCACCTCACTGCTCTAGCATTCCCTTATGCTGGGGCATCAAGCCTCCACAGAACCAAAGGCATCCCCTCCCATTAATGTTAGATAAGGCTGTCCTTTTCTATATATGTATCTGGAGCCATGGGTCCCTCCATGTGTACTCTTTGGTTGGTTGTTTAGTCCCTGGGAGCTCTGGGTGGTCTGGTTAGTTGATATTGATTTTCCGATGGGGTCCAAAGAACCTTTCTAAACAGGTCCACTTCCCTGTATCCTTTCTTTCCCACTACCTCTGGTAAGTGGTGAGCTAAAAAGGAGGGTAAAGCATTTAAGAACCATTATTAGAAATAGATTTTGAAAAAAATTAAAGTTACAATTGCTATTGCTTTCAATTGTCCCCAGATGAAGAAAGTCATATTGCTGAAGACATGATGCACTTTACATGCAGGGTCCAGATACTCCTGAGCTAGAATTGACCTGAAAGCTTTCTTCGTGAGGGCTAGCTTTCATAATACCAGAATGCATCATGGAAGCTTCCAAAAGCCACCAAAAGTACTACTCAGGTATGATGCCTATGAACCAAAATAAAAAAAACCAGCATATCACAATAACTCTAAGGTGCCATAATGGCACACATATTTTGTTGGTACTTCTTTAATTGAAGTTAAGACCCTCTTAACAAAAGAAAAAGCATGCTTGATACTGGAAACCTAACCAACTACACATAAAAGATTGTAAGGGACAGAGGATAAAGGAATTTGCTGTGATATTGTGTCACCTAGTAATGTCAGAAGCCACACCCATAAAGTCTCACCAACACGACTGTCTAAACATGAGCTGAACAAGGACAGAAATAGCCAAGTAGAGCTTGTAAATCCCATAATGCCTCAACCTACACAAAGAACTACAGGCAACTAAGGAATACTGAGGGTGGGAGAAATTGTCCTCCCCTGGGAAAAGTACAGGGGCTGGCTGTCCAATAGTAAATTGTCAGCCCTGAAAACATACATACATACAAGTACTATTATGAAGACTGAGCAGTTTATATTTGCATGTAGCAACAATAAATTGAAAAAGATGCCATGCATTTAAAAGAGAGCAAAGAAAGGTTGGAGAGAGGAAACGGAAGGTGGGAATTATTTAATTATAATATCAAAAACTAAAAGCAATATTTATAATAAAAAGTTAGAACTTTTTTAAGACCCAGCTATAACACTCCCTTGGAATACTGGCAGTTTATTACTTTCTAGTATTCTAAATTGCCTCAGGTTCATGCTACATTTTTCTCAGGTAAGTCCTAGAATTAGTGATTTCTCCATAATCTTGGATCTTTTATTGGAGATTATTATTTAGCAGCCAAGGTCTAGATGTTAGAGTTGGTCATTATTATGGAGTTACATTGGAAGAATAAACTAGAAAATATATTTTCTACACTAACTTGTTTATATACACATATTATTGATTTTATTCATCCATCTCTATATGGAGTAAGCTAAACACAATTACTTATAGAAGTGCATAACTCCAATCCAAGAGCACATTTGTATCTGTCTTTCTTGATTATCTGTAGTTTCCCTTTCTGATGGTATTCAGAAAGTTTGACCACCATTCATCACTCATTTACTCATTTGTTTCACCTGATTATGTTTGTATTCAGAACTGTTTAACCCCTGTTGTGATAATAAAGAAATGTACACTCTGTTTCTTCTTATCAAATACCTCAGTCTCATGTCTAGTGCTGCAAAAGAACACCAGCTGCAGTGTCACTTCCAATCTCCCCACATATCCTGTGGATCCCACAAACCATCCCCTTCTAAGATCCCTTGTCCCCACTTGTTGTGCTGCGGACCCCCAACTCCAGTAGGTACCCCTTGCTAACCCAAGGGCAGCTCCTATCAGGGCAAGGAGTAGACTAAAAGCAGACAGACCCATACCCATTTGTCTTTCATGGTCTGGGTTATCTTGTTTGATATAATATTTTCTAATTCCATCTATTTATTTGCAAAGTTCATAATTGCATTTTTCTCTGCAGCTGAATAGTGTTTCATAATGTATATGTATCATATTTTCTTTATCCAGGCATAAAGATGTTTAGGACATTTAGATTGTTTCCATTTTCTACCTATCATGAACAGGGCAGCAATTAACTTGGCTATGCAAGTATCTGTACAGTAGGAGATCACGTCCTTTGGACATAGGCCATGGAATGTTATGGCTGGGTCATGTAGTAGACTGTTGGGATATAGCATGCACGTGGGCATGGGTCCTGTTGGGTTGAATTGTGAGTCCTGTCTGCTGCCCCAAGGGGTTGGGGCTGCGGCCCAGGGAGGCAGGGGCATGGGAATTTGACTGAGTTCACTCCATGCCGCACTTGGTGGATATCAGGCTGTGAGAAGCCTCAGGACTCCATTCCGTGGGTGGAGGGAACACAGTCTGGGGCCCCTTTGGGGCTGGAGCTCTTGAATTGGGGGTCCCCAGGCCAGGAGGCAAATGGAAACTAATTGGTCTCAAGCCCTTGGGTTCTCAGGAGCCACTGAGAGGCATCAGAAAGGCCAAGATGAGGGTGGGGGTATGGCCTGGATCGACCTGCAGCCAAAGGGGGGAGGAGGAAAAGCTCTGGCTGTGTCCCTCAGGGAATGAGACTCTTGGTCACTTGATTTGGTGGCCTCTGTGGCTGGAAGCATAGAGAGGTTGTCTGTGGGAGTTAGAAGGCAGCTCTTTAGTTGAAGGCCTTCTCCATGGTTCACCACAGTGGGCCCCAAAGAAGAGAGGTAGTCCATGTCTTAAGATATTTATTGTCATGGTTGAAAATGGATGAAGCTATACCCCGGGTATTCTCAGAGTGGGCCTTAGATTAAATACCTTTTGCAAGGAGGAGGGTCTGAGAAGGAATGCTTAACTGGCTATGCCCTCTGGCCTTTAGGTAACTCATGAATATGGAGATCTGTCTTGAGGCTCTGTGGCCTGTAGTCACAAGCTCTACCTGTGCTACATGACCTATGGCCACAAACTTCTCTGTGGGAGGGGCTGTAGCTATGTGAAAGGAGCCAGGGACCCAGGAGCAAGGCCGAACTCCTACCATCCCTGGAGGGTCTCTGGGGTTCAAGGCCTACTCACCCAGGTAACCAGCTGCTTCTCACAGCCCACCGCACAACAGTAGATTTATTTTTTAGCCCTTTGAGAACAATCCATACTGATTTCCAGAGTGGCTGCACCAGGTTACAATCCCACAAACAGTGAATCAGAATTACATTTTCCTCAAGCCCCCTTCAGTATTTGCTGTCCATTGTTCCATTGATGTTTACCATTCTTACTGGGCTAAGATGAAAACTCAGGTTGTTTTGATTTACATTTTCTAAATTGCTATGGACAATGAACATTTTTTGAGATATTTCTTAGCCATTGTTTTTCTTCTTTTGAGAACTCTCTGTTCAGGCCCATTGTTTGAATGGGTTGTCTATTCTTTTCGAGGGAGTTCTTTATATATACTTGATATTTCTCCTCTGTCAGATGTATAGCTGACATTGTGAACTTTCTCTTCATGTGGTTAGTTGTTTCTATGCCAAAGCTTTCAGTTTTATGAAGTCCCACTTGTCCACTGATGGCTTTAATTTGGGGTTAAATGGCTTCTTATTCAGGAAGTCGTTTTGTACATGTATATCATGTAGGATACTGCCTATGCTTTCTTCTAGCAGGTTCAGTGTTTCAGGTTTCATGTTTAAGTCTTTGATCTAGTTGGAGTTAACTTTTTGTGCAAGGTGATAGATATGGGCTTAATTTCATTCTTCTGCATGTAAACACCCTGCTTTCCTAGCACCACTTGTTGAAGATGCTTCCTTTTCTCCAGTTTATGTTTTTGGCATCTTTTAAATATTAAATGACTGAACTAACATGTAACTCATGTTTGAATCTTTGACATTTTAAAAATTACAGTATCATCTTACATTTCCATCTTGCATGTCCTGAAACATTGCTGAATTTAGTAACTTCTATCAATTTGGAGGAATCTCCATCTCTTGTCATCTGCAAATAATTTTTGCTTATTTTCCTCTTCCTCATTCTTCTTCTTATTCTTTGAGACAGGGTCTCTCTGTGTAGGCCAGTCTGACCTCAAACTCATAGAGACTTGTCTGCCTCTGCCTCTTTGGCTGGAAGTAAAGGCATGCAGCACCATGCCTACCTCGGTCTTGAATTGTTTTCCATTGGTTTATGTCTGTGTTTGCACCATTAGCCATATTGTTTTTATTACTAAGGACCTATAATATATATTAAGATCTGAAATGGCAACCCTTCTACAATTGTTCTTTTTCCTCAGGATTGTTTGGATAGCTAAGGATTTTTTATTTGTTGGTTTGATTTATTTATTTATTTATTTATTTATTTATTTATTTATTGGTGGTTCCATATGAATTATAGGATAGTTTTTTTTCTTTCTTTCTTTTTTTTCTTTTTCTTTTTCTTTTTTTCTTTTCTTTTTTTTTTTTTCGAGACAGGGTTTCTCTGGGTAGCCCTGGTAGGATAGTTTTCTTTTAAAAAAAATGTCTGTAAAGAGTGAGATAGAGATTTTGATTGGGATTGTGCTGAATCTATAAATGGTTTTTGGTAAGATGATCATTCTCAGAATATTAATTCTACCAATTTTTTTAACTCATTTGATTAGATTACTTTTGTTCATCCTTTTATTTTTATTATTTTTTATTCCTTAATCTTTTTTACATTCCATATGTTATCCCCCCTCCTGGTCCACCCTCCAACTGTTTCACATCCCGTACCTCCTCCCTTATCTCCATGAGGATGTCCCCACTCCACCAGACCTACCCACTCCATGGGGCCTCCAGTCACTTGAGGGTCATGGACATCTTCTCTGACTGAACAAAGACCCAGCAATCCCCTGCTATATATGTGTTGGGGGCCTTATATCAGCTGATGTATGACACCTGATTGGTGGCTCAGTGTCTGAGAAATCTGGGGTGTCCATGTTAGTTGAGACTATTTGTCCTCCTACAATGTCTCCCTCCTCCTCAGCTTCTTCTAATCTTTCCCTAATTCAACCACAGGGGTCCCCAGCTTCTCTCCCAGCTTCTGTCCCAACCCAACTTCTGGTTGGGTGTAAATATCTGTATCTGACTCTTTCAGCTGCTTGTTGGGTCTTTCGGAGGGCAGTCATGCTAGGCCCCTCTTTGTGAATACAACATAGCCTCAGTAATAGTGTCAGGCCTTGGGGCCTCTCTTTGAGCTGGATCCCACCTTGGGCCTGTTTCTGTACCTCCTTTCCCTCAGACTCCTCTCTATTTTTGTCCCTGCAGTTCTTTCAGATAGAAACATATGGCTCACAGTTTTTTAACTGTGAGATGGCAATCCCATCCCTCACTTGATGCCCTATCTTTTTACTGGAGGTGAGCTCTTTAAGTTACCCCTCCCCGCTGTTGGACATTTTTATCTAAGGTCCCTCCCTTTGAGTCCTGAGAGTCTCTCACCTCCCAGGTCTCTGGTGCATTCTAGAGGGTCCCCCTCCACCTCCTACCTCCCAAAGTTGCCTGTTTCCATTCTTTCTGCTGCCCCTCACTGCTTCAGTCCTGTCCCCACCCCAATACCTGACCATGTTCCTTTCCTCTTCCCTTCTCTGTCCCCTTTCCTATCCAGGTATCTTCCCCATACCCCGTGATTGCTTTCTTCTCCCTCCCAAGTAGGATAGGGGCATCTTCACTTGGGCCATTAGGCTTGTTAATCTTATTGAGTTCTGTGGACTGTATCTTGCACATTCTGTACTATTTTTGGCTAATATCCACTTACTAGTAAATACATACCATGCATGTCCTTTAGGGTCTGAGTTACCTCACTCAGGATGATATTTTTTAGTTCCATCCATTTGCCTGCAAAACTCATGATGTCCTCATTCTAAATGAACCACATTTTCTGTATCCATTCTTCTATTGTGGGACATCTGGGTTGCTCCCCACTTCTGCCTATCACAAATGAGGCTACTATGAACATACTGGAACATGTTCCCCTGTGGCATGGTTGGGCAAATTTTGGGTATATGCCCAAGAGTGGTATAGCTGGGTCTTCAGGTAGATCTATTTTCAATTTTCTGAGTCACCTCCAGATTGATTTTTAGAGTAGTTGTACCAGTTTTCAATCCCACCAGCAATGGAGGAGTGTTCCTCTTTCTCCACATCCTCTCCAACATGTACTGTCACAGGAGATTTTGATCTTAGCCGTTCTGATTGGTGTAAGGTGGAATCTCAGCGTCATTTTGATTGCATTTCCCTGATCACTAAGGACTTTGAACATTTCTTTAGGTGCTTCTCAGCCATTCAAGATTCCTCTGTTGTGAATTCTCTGTTTAGTTCTATACCCCATTTTTTAATTGGGTTGTTTGGTGGTTAGTTTCTTGGGTTCTTTATGTATTTTGGATATTAGCCCTCTATTGGATGTAGGGTTAGTGAAGATTTTTTTCCCAATCTGTAGGTTGCTGATTTGTCTTATTGACTATGTCCTTTGCCTTACAGAAGCTTTTCAGTTTCATGAGGTCCCATTTATCAGTGCTTGATCTTAGAACCTGAGACATTGGTGTTCTGTTTAGGAAATGTCCCTCCATGCCCATGAGTTTGAGGCTTTCCCCCACCTTCTTGTCTATTAGATTCAATGTATCTGGTTTTATTTTGAGGTCGTTGATCCACTTGAACTTGAGCTTTGTGCAAAGTGACAAATATGGATCTATTTTCATTTTTCTACATGCAGACATTCAGTTGGACCAGCATCGTTTCTTTTTCCATTGTATATTTTGGGCTTCTTTTTTCAAAGATTAAGTGTCTGTGCGTGTGTGGTTTTATTTCTGGGTCTTCAATTCTATTCCATTGATCAATTTGCCTGTCTCTGTACCAATACCATGCAGGTTTTATCACTATTGCTCTGTAGTATAGATTGAAGTTGGGGCTGGTGATTTGGGTGTTTTATAGAAGCAATACAAAGCTGACTAAAATGGAAAATTGGTATTGAGGAGTGGAATGATGTTATGAATCCTGAAATTGTAAAGACCTTTTTAGAACTAGATAATGAGCAGACACTAGAAGAATTTGAAGGAAGAGGCTCTAAATGACATCGGTTGCTTTATGTGGAGAATTATGAACAATTATGATGAGAACCCAGAAAAATGAGAAAATAAAGTAATACCTAGAACTTCTCAGAGAATGGCTAAGTTGCTGTTATCAGAGTGATGAGCGAAATGTGGACAGCAAGACACAGGCTGGTAAAGTCTCAAGTGAAAATGAAGATTCTCCTGTCTGATTTTGAGTTAAAGCCATTCTTAACACACCTCCGCAAAGAACATAGTGCACATACTATTTCATGTTCTGGGGTTTCATGGCAGACTAAATTTTAAATTGATGAAAAACTAAGTACAGTTTTCAGGCTTTTAATTGGCTACCTTTACCCACTTATGCTCAGATAAGAAAGAATAGAAAGGACACAATGACAAATTTTTAATAAAAGAATAACAATGCATTCAACTTTGAAAAATTCCCAGCCTCACTGGACAAATAACAAAAGGCACCTAGGAGTGAAGTTCAGTGACTAAATGCTAAGATAAATGAATACAAAATAACATTAATAAAATGGAGACAGGTGAAGAGGAAGGGTCATGGGGGCATTACCATCAAAAGGGATTAATATATTTTTTGTAGGACTAATTAGTACTCATAGAGGCAGCTGCAATACAACCCACATGAATGGACTTTTTCATGCATCTCTCTGCTTCTCTGCTATGTTGTGATATAATTTAGGAACCCTTGTTAGAGTAAACATTCCATGATACTTGGACCCTCTAGCCAACAAGAATTATGAGCCTGAAAAATGAATTTCCTCTTTAAGTTATCTAGCCTCTGATATTGTTTAATAGAAACACAAAACAAAGATACATCATATATGTAATTTGTTAGGAATACACACAATGAAAGGGTATAGAATTTTGTTAAATGTCTTTTCCATATCTATTAAAAAAGTAAAAACATTTTAGTCCTTCATTTTGCTGATGTGATATTGAATTGTCCTTGTATCCCCAAAAAGCATTCTTCTGAATCGTTATGAATAATACTTTTAACATCAGGTTAAATTTGATCTACTACTATTTTGTCAAGGAATTTTCTATGTGAATCAGAGTATATCCTAGTAGTTTCTTAGTTTGTTACTGCTGTGTCCTTGACTCACTGTGGTAGCAACATAATGCTGTCATTTTAGAAGGACTGTGCAATTATCTTACCTATTCAGTTCTTTAAATAGTGTGAAAATATTTTGTATTAAATTTCTAAATATTTGGCAGAACTCATAATGAAACCCTGAAGTCAGAGATTTTTCTTTAGTAGATGACTTATTATTTCTGATTTAACTTCTTTCATTAGTAATCTGTTCTGTCTAGAAATGTCTCCTACTTTGCAGGCATATTGTTGCTTTGTTATAGTCTCCTATGTTCTGGTTTCTTCTGTGGTTTCAGTTGTAGTGTTTCATTTCCCAGCTCTGATTTTTATTTGACTGAGTATACCTAAAGGTTTGCCAGTTTTGCTTTAATTTTTCAAAACCCATTTTTTTTTTAGCAGCTTTCTTGAGTATCTTGATGGCACTGCGAATTCGGACCAGGCTGTGGAGCAGAGAGGAAGACAGATATGTAGGTCTCTGAGACCGATAGCTGCCTGCAGAGGCTAAGGAGGATGGGATAAGATATTCTTCAGCCAGCAGTTGGAGACCTCTTGGAGATGGGGAGGGGGGTATGGGATGAGGAATAGTCAGAGGGTGGACCAGGAGGGGGATAAAGAGTGGACTGTAAAAAAAAAAAGATTAAAGAATAAAAAAAAAAAAATAAACCTACCCAAATTTGAGTAACTCGTGAAGTAGAAAGATTTGTTTGGCTCAGGATTGTGGGGCCTGGAGAGTGTAAGGAGTGTGATACTGTCATCTTGATGAGGGCCTAATGATGATGTGTTATAACATAGTGTGGAAGCAGAAAGGGATCTGGTGATAAGCAGAGCAAGACATATTCAAGGAATAACTTCTTTTGATAGAAACATGCTCTCATGGAAAGTAACAGCATTATAAGGACTATATTAATTTATTCCAAAAGTGGTATCCCCATGAGAACTTTTCATCTTGGAACCAATCTTGCAGAGCACAATCCTTTAGGGGAACATACCATATTTAAAACATGACAGAAGAAGTATACCTCAACATAATAAAGGCTATGTGTGAAAAACCAATAGTCTACATTATACCCGGGGGCGGGGGTGGTGCTGCAGGGGTGCAGGGGAAGCTAAATGAAGAGATGTTTTTCTTTCGTATGAGGAATAACAAAACCATGCTCTTTTTTGCAACTTTTATTCAACACAGTACTGTATATACTAGCCAGAGTTATTAAGCAAGGAAGGAAAAACTCAGATTAAAAGGGAAAATTTTAAATTGTCTGTGCTTGTAGAAAAATGATATTATAGGAAAAAAAATCTCAAAGTATCAGTTGAAATGGATAGATCTAATAGAGATAACTGCAGGCTACAAGGTCAACATGCAAAAGTCAACAGTATTTAAAATCATCAGTAGTGAATCAATGAAAATGAAGTTTGAAAATCCCATTCACAATAGCTGCAAAATTAAAAAAAAATAAGAGGTAAAGTTGACCAAAGAAATGTAAGAGCAGATACTATATATTATATTATAGCATATTAATTATAGCATATTATAGAAAACTTTCAAACATATATGAAAGAAATTACAGAAAATCAATGGAATATCTACTGCTCCACAATTAAAATACCAAATGTGTTTTCTACAAATAATAGAAAAAAGAAAACCAAAATTGTTTTAAACCACAAAAATGCCCCAGATAGTCAAACATTGTTTAGCAAAATTGTAGGCATCACTTGGCCTGATTTCAAAATATACTATTAAGTTATGTAGAGCAACACAGCATGGTACTGGTATACAAACATAGAGCAAAGTTTAAACAATGTAGAAACTTTAGAGATAAGCCCACACCTCTACAGCCAAGTACTTTCTATTTGACTTTTGGTTATCATGCAAAATAATAGGTTTTACTATGACATTCCCATCCATGTACATCATTGTACTTTGCTCATAACTACTCCTCATTTTCCTCTTCTGTCCCCCTACCTCTTGCTAGGCTCCTTCGTTCATGAAATAGTCTTTCCTCTGCTTTCATGTCTTAGGTAAGTAGTAGTATTGATTTAGATTTATCATAAGAACAATTGTGATATTTGTCTTTCTTACTCCTTTTACCCTCTCTTGTTCCTCCTCTTTTTAGACCATTTATTTCTGCCAATGTTCCTCCTTCCAATTTCATGTCACACATAAACAATTCAGCAAACAGCTTTTTGACCATGATGATAGAAACACATAATGGAAAAGGAACAATTTCATTAATAAATGATATTGGGAAACTGGATATCCACACAAAGGAATGAAATTAGACACATCTACTAGCATACAGAAAAAAATGACTCCCAATAGATTAAAAGCTGAAATTACTGGAACATATGATAGAATCATCAATGCTATTGGTCTTACTAATGACTTTGGAGAGGGAAATATCGCCTCCAAATAATAAAAAAAAGACAAATATAAAAATGAAATTATTTGAAACAGAAAAGGTTCTGTTCAGCAACGGAAGCCATTAACAGAGTAAAGACACAACCTTAGAAATGAAAGACAGCATTTACCAACTATATATCTGATTAGGGGTTAAATTTCACAATATATAATGAACTCAAACAACTCAATAGCAAAAAACCAATCAGCTATATTAAATTAGAAAATAGATCTGAATGGACATTTCTGGGAAAAAAAAAAGCACCAAAGTGGCCAACAGGCATTTAATAAGATGCTGAATATCACTAATTATCATAGAAATTAAACCAGAATAAGTCTCATTTCATACTTATTCTAGTGGAAGGTATTTTTTTTTAAAAAATGCTGGAAGTGGTGTGGAGTAAAGGAACTCTCATAGCCAGTTAATGAGATTACAAATCAGCATAGTATCATGGACAGCAGTATGAAAGTTTCCCACATAATTAAAAACACAGCTACTGTATAAACCATTACTCCTACTATTGTTATATATCCAAAAAGAATGAAGTCAGCAGTCAGCATGTGGAAGAGATACTTATACTCCCATCTTCATTATAATGCTGTTCACAATAGTGAAGGCAGAGAATTAATTTAGGTATTTATCAACAGATGAATGGATAAAGAAATTATGTTTATGTTTGTGCATATACATAAATACATACATATATGAACATAAAAAATCCTGTCATCTGAGACAACATAGGTGTGACAGTTTGTATATGCTTGGTCCAGGGAGTGGCACTATTAGGAGGTGTGGCCTTGATGGAGTAGGTGTGTCACTGGGTGTGGGCTTTAAGACCCTGGTCCTAGCTGCCTGGAAGCCAGTATTCTGCTAGCAGCCTTTAGATGAAGATGGAGAACTCTCAGCTCCTCCAGCCCCATGCCTGCCTGGATGCTGCCATGCATCGTGCCTTGATGATAATGGACTGAACCTCTGACCCTGTAAGCCAGTCCCAATTAAATGTTGTCCTTATAAGAGTTGCCTTGGGGGGCTGAAGAGATGGTTCAGTGGTTAAGAGCACTGACTGCTCTTTCAGAGGTCCTGAGTTCAATTCCCAGCACCCACATGGTGGCTCACAACCATCAGTAACTGGATTGGATGCCCTCTTCTGGTATGTCTGACAACAGCTACAGTGTACTCATATAAATAAAATAAATAATTTTAAAAAAAAAGAGTTGCCTTGATCATGGTGGAAATTATATTTGCTGTTCTCATAGAATAGTATAGAATGACAGTTTCTAAAGGATTATGAGGCTGGCAAAGGGATACTGGTCCAAGAATATACAATTACAGTTATATAAAAAGGAGAAGTTCAGAACAGGCAAATATTTATAAACAGTGTGCCTGAGTAGGCAAAATGTAAATAAATAATTAGTTTTTAGTCAGGGGTTGAGGATAGAAAAATTGGTAGGAAGAGGGAAACAAATTGGGAATGTCTACATTATAATAGTTACAGAGTTTATTTCTTGGGTGATGTAAATGTTCTATAGTTGATGGTAGTAACATTTGCACAACTTGACGAACATACTATAAATTCTGGTCTTCAAATTGCAAACCAAAAATGTGGTTTAAATCTCAATAAAGCTATTTATAAATACTTTCCCCCCTCGCCCAAACTACAAACCCAGAAATGGTTATGTCAAAAGACCACTACACTCTAACCACAAGATCTCCCAGTGACCAAAGCTGGTATACTTTGAGTGAGAAAGTGATAGAGTACTAAATTAGAGAACAATATGCATATACAAAGTTTCAAACATCCACATGTCCTCACCAATAGGAAGTAACTAATTGAATGACCAAATGTAGCAGTCCTTCTTGGAGAAGAATTGCAAGTAAAATATCCCCTCTTATGAGAGATTGTGCTAAACCACCCCCATGCCATTTACAATTTGGGTTGCATGTCGTGAGCTCATTCTAAAAATAATATAATACCAAAAGAGGAAAACACTAACTTTATAGTGCATAAACCCAGATAATGCTACTACAAGCAAATAAACAAGGCTACCACCACTAATATCATGTGGCTGCTCTGCACTACCAATATGATGGGAAACCTCCTTAACCACAGCCTAATTAGCTAAGAAACACATCAGATAAACCCAAATAGAAGGACAGTCAACAAACTCTTCATAACTCTTCAGTCCAGTCCTCTTCTTAATTGTCAATGTCATGAGGAACAAGTGAACACTGTTGCAGACATAAAGAAGCTGGGACACATAGTTAATAAATGCAATTTGCTTTTGATTCTAAAACATGAAAAACACACTAGTAGGCAAAAGCAAAAGGTTAGAGGTTCATTAGGAGTATTTACCACTATTGGTCTCTTAGTTTTCATAAATGCACCATGGTAATACAAAGTAATAAAATTAATCAACATTTAGTAAAGGATATACAGGAATTATTTGTGTTGTCTTTGCAACTTTTCTGTAAATCTGAACTCATTCCTAAATAAATCGTTTATTTAACGATTATAGAAATTTCAAGCTAGTTTTATCTTCTGTCACATGTGTGTTCTTCCTTTTAAAAATATATTTATATAGATAACAACCTCACTTATGCTACCTTATCACAAAATAATACTCAGAGTGATTTGAAAACCAGAATTCACAGTAAGAAATGAAATTTACATTACATGGAAACACTGCTTTTTAGTTTGCATTCTATTATAGTGGACATTTGCATTTCTTTCTGCTAGTCCAAAATAATACTGCTATGATAGTCTTGTTATGGTGGGGTGCCTATGAAGAAGTTTTTATCATATGGAATTAGGCATAGAGTTGCTAATTCATATAGTACAAATATTTCTTGTTATTGTTTTACTGTTATTTTCTACCAAATAGTTTTTAGCCACTGGACATTGTCCTACAGGGTCCTTGTAAGATAAATGGCCTTTTCTGTTACCCAACATTTTCACTAGATCAGTAGTTCTGAGGCACTAAGAGGTTACAAGTGTGCTACATTTTACATTTACATAAACACACATTCTTAGCAGTCCAGTGCCAGAATGTAAAGAGCCATCTGCAGAAAATAGAGATAGAATGTAATGTGATAAAGAACTAGCTGCTAGCCCCAAAGAGCCCCTAATCCTCCAGCACTGTCAACAAAATGATAAGAAAAGCTGAAGGCTTCTTTAAAAAATCTTGTCAAGCAGACATAAGACAAGAGCAGCCCAAGTAAAGGCCTGACCAATTTGCAAGTGGATAGGGCTAGCTACTTTCAGATTTGTGGTTTATTAAATACACAGAGCACGGTAGAAAGAAGACCCAAAGGTGCAGCATAGTAAATGCCAAATTCTGTATACTAAAAATAATATTGAAACAAAAGAGAGTGGAGAATTATAACACAAATTATCAGACACGCCAGCATTGAGAAACCAACTTAAAAGTTCAGCTGAGCAGTTTAAAACCTGGCTCTGTGGCATGTGATATGGACTTATGACAAGTCTTCACAGACCTTCCATTAACATGCATTCTGAGAGAAGCAAAACATTCAACCTAGACTCATAAAAGCTGTGCTTAAAAGCCTTTTCTCCTGTGACTTATACAAGATACTTTGAATTGAATGACTTGTGATAAGAAAAAATTTCAGTCTCAAACACTATTATCCTCTCAAGATAAATATTTACATTTTGAGGTAAACATATCGAGAAATTTTCTGTGTTTTGAAAATTGATTACCATAATTCAGGAACTGCTCCATTAAAAGTTACAGACATTGAGAAAGAAAGGGCATGAAGTTGTGTGGGGTGGGGAGGTGGGAGAGGATCTGGAAAGCATTGTGGAAAGGGAAACTGTGGCCAAAACATGCTGAATAAACTTTTTTTGAGGAAAAAGAAGAAATCATAAATAAAAAATTATGGACATGGAAATATTAGCAAAAATTCCCAGCTAGATATGTGGATTATAGTTATGAGTTCCAATCATTATACTTGTCGATCTAGAAGGACTCCCAGGATATATGGCTCTTAGTTCTAAAAATCAGGCAAGGTCCTGGTAAACTGAGATATTGTTCATCTAAATAGTAAGATAGGAGGGTGGGACTGGGAGGAGAGGGGCTGCAATCGGGATGTAAAGTGAATGCATAAATAAATTAATGAAATAAATTTATTTACTCTTAGCCATCTTAGCATGGTCCTCCAAACTAACCTTTGTTAACATAGTCAGTTTCAAGCTTGTACCTTGAGTTGTTGTTTTTGTTTTGTTTTGTTTGTTTGTTTGTTTGTTGAGACAGAATCTTCATTAGATAGACCTGGGAATCACTATATAGCTCAAGTGGACCTTGAATTATAGAAATTCATCTGTCTCTGCCTCCTGAGTGCTGAATTAAAGGCATGAACTACAACACTAAAAAATTTGTGCTATGAAATATTACATAATTTACTAAACATTGATACAAATAGGCTTCTGGTGAAGTAAATTTCACTTTTCGCATAGACTGTTATTTTGAAATCCAATCTTATAAAAGATATTGTTTTGCCACAACTTAAAGATGAAGTTAAATTTGATTAACATGAAGTTTTACATTCAGCTAACAAAAGGTCCAGCTTTAAAAAAATAAGTCTTAGCCATATTTATTAAAGATTTTATTTGAATGCATGTATGCATGACATACACATAGTATAGTGCCTCTTGGGGCCAGAAAAGGGTATTAGATCTCTTGCAGTTCGAGTTACAATACAGGTGGTTGTGAGCTGCCTGACTTAAGTGCTAGAAAACGAATATGGGTCGTCTGCAAAAATCAGTACATATGTTTGAACTGTTGAGTCATTCATTTCTCCATCCTCACAGGCCTGTGTTTTTAACCATTTGGATGCACTATGTATGTTTTTCCCATAATTCTAAGTGCATTTTCGGATTATAATGTAATTATGTATTTCCTGCTTCCCTTTCCTTTCTCCAACCCCTTCCGTGTACCAAGCCCCTTGTTTTACTTCAAATTCATGGAAACTTTTTCTTTACTTGTTGTTACACACACACACACACACACACACAGAGAGAGAGAGAGAGAGAGAGAGAGAGAGAGAGAGAGAGGAGTCTAGTGCCTCTGGCCTCCAACCTCTGTGCTGTGTGTATGTTTATGTGTCTGTATCTGTTTGTACATGTATTCCTAAATATATAAATACACCCTATTAAGTCTATATGATGTTTCTTGTATGTAAATCTTTTCAGAGCTGACCATTCGGTATTGCATAATCAACTGATGTAAGTCTCACCAACTTGAACAAAGCCAGATTCCAACAGACATGCTAATAAGGATGGGGGAAAGTTCTTGGGGCCTCAACCCTAAACTACAAGCAAATAAGGAATGTTGACAGTGGAAGAAAAATAGTCCTCCCCAGGAAAGAGTGCACCACTATGTTTTTAACTAGCTCCACAGGCTTGGGTTTTTAATCACAGTAAATTTTTAAATTTGTTTATAAAGTTATTGAGTGTATAAATGATAACCCCCCAAAGTATGTACTATGTTTTTTTCATCCTTAAAGGTTTAAGGAATAAATATTTATCAATTATACTACAAGGAGCAGTAGATTGAGCAATAACTATAGTATAGCTTGCAGCTTGTATTGCATTTCTTTACTTACTCTCATTATAAATTGTTAATAACTTGAAGTACAATATAGCATGCAGTAGGCCTTGAGTTTGATTGGTAGAGATAGATAGATAGATAGATAGATAGATAGATAGATAGATAGATAGAACTAAATTATATTGAACTAAAAGTCCATAGGTTAACTAGGTTGGGGTAACTATATTAGATCCCTTAGATTCTTCTTTAGGACACTTGGGTCTACTTGGTAAATAGGCCAGAGACAAATACTTAGATCAGAGCCAGGATTGTAAATATGTCACCTAGGCACAGCACGGAGTATTAACAAGTGCAGACTCCCCATCTTGATCAAAGCCCTCTTTAGTGATATATTTTCTGTTATTAATTATTCTGAAAACTGTAATGTTATGTAAAAGAACAATATCTGACAACAGCAAAAGGCTAAAGATAATATATCAGTGTTCAGAAATTTAGTGTTCTATAGTTTTAAATAGAGGTTGATATTTTTTGAAAGTTAGTGGCTGGAAAATGTCTGAAAATATTTACATTGATTTATTTCTTATTTGATTTAATGCTAACCTTCGGACAACTAACTGTGTTAATGAGATGTTTGTTTGTTTGCTTTAGAAAGAGTCTCACTATTTTGGCCTGATGTTCTCTATGTAGAGCAGATTAGCCTTGAAGTCACAGAGATCCATTTGCTGCCTTGCGTGCTGGGATTAAAGTTGTGTGTAATATATCTTATTAATTCTTTGAAAATGTCACACAATGTAATTTGATCATATTTATCCTGTTCTCCCTACAACTTCTCCCAGGTCCACCCCAATTCCTCATTCTCTTCTTAAAAACAAAAACAAAATAAAACAAATCATAAAGTCTAATTTGTGCTGCCTACATAGTCATGGGTATAGGGCCTTCTCCTGGAGTTTGTCAATCTACTAGGGGCCACACCCTTAATGAAAACCAGAGGCCATTAACTACCAATAGTCCTTTAGTTATGAGAGGACTCTTGTGAGATGCTCCCTTCCCCATGTTAGGTTGTTGATTGCTTGATCCTGTACAAGTCTTGTTCAGACAACCTTAACTACTGTGAGTTCACTAGCATGAGGAACACACTATTTCACCCATTCCTGTGCTAACCTTGACTCTTAAAATCTTTGTCTCCTTTTTTTGTGATGGTCCCTGAGCCCTGGAAGGGCACAGTGATATAGATTGCCCATTTGTGGCTGAGGACTCCACTGACACCTATTCTCTGCCCTTAGGTTTTTGTCACTATGATAAAACACTGGAGAAAAACAATCCAGAGGAGGCAACATTTATTTTGTCTCACATTTTCAGTGGTTTTAGTTCATTGTCAGATGGCTCCATTTCATTTAGAATTGAGGCAAGGAAGATCATAACGGTGAGAGCATGTAGTCCTCACAGAAGACAGGAGACAGAGAGAAAAAGGAGCCAGGGATATACCTAATGATACACTTCCTGTAAGATCACACTTACTAATGGTGCAAACAACATGAACTCATCATACATGGACCCTCCATCAGCCCAAGTCAAAAATATTTTTCTTTTAATGTTATTCAGGGATGCATTTCTCACTCTATGCGCACATGATCAATATGGCTTGTCCCAGTAAAAATCACTTCATTGTTTTTTGTGATCCTCCCATGTCTTGCATCTTCCAACACTCTGATCTTATCCATGTGTGCCTTAAGTAATTTTTATTCATATTTCATACAACTTCCTAGAACATTTCTTAACTCCTAACATACTGGCTATGTGAGGAGACCCATCTCTGGAGTCATCCCCTTATAATTATTATCAATATCAATAATTATCTAAATTAATCAGGCATATCTGGGCTGCCAAAGAAGTAACACTTAGAATCACCAACCCACAGTTGCAGAGACCTAGAAAACAAGTCTTCTTATCATAGTGAATTAATTGCAGCAGGTCCATACCTACTACCCATCTCACCATGGATGAATATATTCTTGTACTCTTTGTTGACAAAGCTCTGATATTTACAAAGATTGTTTTACAAGTAGTATTCCCAAGACTGTCTTTCCTTCCATTGTGAGGTGCCCATACTGCCTGAGTATGATACAGGGTAGACTCCTATATGAGTTATGAGGACAGGAAATAACATGTATATGGAACCTAAAGTACCCCATTAAGCATGGCATTGCCGTCAACTGAGATGACCTAGTACCACGTTTTCTACAATTCAGAGTTCTGAATAGAAAATAACGAAACAGAGAAAGTTACATTGAGTAAAACTATCCTTCAGCAGCAAAGAAACAGAAAAAAAAAAAACCCTCAAGGTAGAGCTTTTTGAAAGACAAGAAAATATAGGCAATTCATCACTGCTATACTAGCTTTATAAAAGAATTTTGAGCAATTCCTAAATTCAGAAGCAAAAAACTTACCTACCATCATAAAATCATATGAAAGTATAAAACCCCCTTTACCAATGGGTTCTCATAAAAGGGAATTAGAAATGTATCAAACTATATCAATAAAAGTCACCAAACCAAAAAATAATGAGAAGATAAATACAACAATATTCAAGAAGAAATTAACCAAACTTACATGAATAACTCCTTACATATTTAAAGTAACCTTGGATACAAATAAAGCTTTCCAATTCCAAGACTGTTAGAATGAGCTAAAAATTTAACAATGTGCTATGTTCAAGAAACTAACTTCAATGAAGAGATAAATGGACCAAAAGCAAAAGAGTAGGAAAACATATTCCTTATATACTAAACTGTCTGTAAACAAACAAAAAAATCCATTTCTGTTTGAGTCTGTCAATCAAATTTAAAGGAAGAACTAATGTTAATTCTTCTTTAATTTTTCCAAAGAATTGAAAGGGAGAAAACTTTTCAGACTCATTCTATGAGATCTTATTACCTTAACACTAAAACCGGACAAGAGTATGACAAAAATGATTGGTCTTGGTAAACAGATGTAAAAATTCACATCAAAGTACTAGCAAGTCACATACATTCGGACATGCAAAATGTCATTCACATTATCAAGTTAATCCTAGGGATGCAAGAACTGCTCAACATAAACTAATAAATCCAAGATATTACATCAATAAAATAATTAAAATTACTTGATAGTCTCGAATGAGCCAGAAAAATCCCTTCATAAAAATTAAACATTGATTTATAACAAAAACCCTTGAAAAAACTGTGTATAGAAGGATTTTTGCCAAAAAACTAAAGCATATGTATAACAAACCTGTAAGCATACTGAATGGGAAAATGATGGAATCATTTCTTCTTTGTAGAATAAGACAAGGATGTTCACTCCCTCTGATCGTATTCAAGATTGTACTAGGAGCTTAAGCCTGAAGAATTATGCCAGAGGATGAAATAACAGACATACAGATAGGAAAAGAGAAATCATTATCTGTTGCAGATGATGTAGGAAACCCTACAGACTACACCTGAAGACTATTACAATTGAATTAATTCAGGCATGTTTCAAGATATAAAAATATGCAAACATCAGTAATATTTTATACATCAGTGATGAAATGACTGACACATAAATCACGAAAAACAATTTTATCTACAATAAGTACAACAAATAAAGGAAGTGAAAGACTTCTACAATGAAAGTTACAATGCTCTGGTAAAAGCAATTGAAGAAAAAATAGAAAATACTTCTTGTGTTCATAACTGGCAGAATTGATATTGTTAAAATTGAACACATTACCAAATTGATAAACAGGTTCCATGCAATCCTCATCAAAATACCAATGATGTTCAACATAGAAGTAGAAAAATGCTAAAACTCATATGGAATCACAAAAGACCCCATACAGCTAAAAGGATCAGAGAGGGGCCCTAATACCTAATTTCAAGACATTACTACAAAGCAACACTAACCAAAACAGCATTCTAACATAAAAGCAGATACAGAGGCCAATGAAACAGAATAGAGTGGCCATAAATAGTCTTTTGTCACTACAGCCCATTGGTTTTGGCTAAGAAATATGTTTAAAACAATGCTCAATGAATCAAGTGCTAGCTAGTCTTAAGTCAATTTGATACAAGATAGATACATACTTCTGGGAAGAAAAAAAAAACTTCAATTGAGAAAAAAACAAATGCCTCGTTTGGATTGGTCTGTAGGCGGGTCTGCATTTTTTTTTGATTGATTGAATATTGATATGGGAGGGCCCAGCTCACTTTCCGTAGTGTCATCCCTGAGCTGGTGATCCTAGGTGCTATAGGAAGGCAGGCTGAGCAACATGGGAAACAAGCCAGTAAGCAATATCCTTCCATTGTTTCTTCTTCAGTTTCTGTCCAAAACTATTCACAGTTGATAGCTGCTGGGAGAGGGAAGTTAGTTTTCATCAATGGAATGACACTAGGTGTATCAACCAACTGCTTTCAGGAGAAGACCTCATGCCTTAGGTATTTCTGACAAGAATGCCCTTCCTTACCCATCATGAAATATGCATTATCAAAAGCAATACACTTCTGTCTTATGTTGGTAAGGCTCTGTGCAGAATATTACCTGTCCTTGGCTTGCCAGTCTGTTAAATTAGTAGCTCTGTCTGGGGGTCCATTTTCAGTTTCAAGTCACGTACTTTGGCTGCCAACATGTTGATGTTAAAGACAAGTTTTCACACAATGGGCAGGAATAAAAGTATTCCCAGGACAAAAGGGGCTAGCATGATCAAGCTATATATGCCATTCTTGAAGCTTGACCAAACTGGAAATACTGACCTCAGGCCATGGGTAATTTTATCAACAGTATCTGCCACATCAACACTCAGCAGAGCAGCATTCTTGAAATTCATAAGCTCACTATGTAAAGTTAAAACATCCAGAGATGTGTTAGAATTATGCCAAATACACTGCAAGTGTCTTTAAACTTTTTCCTAATTATAATAACTATCATTGTAAATTTTAGAAGTAACACAAATCCATTGGTATTTGGCATGACACGAGATGGCTCCTTACTCTTAAACTCTAAACCTTCTTCTAATAATTTGAATAGGATAAAGAGCAACAATCCCTTTTTCCAAATGCCTATCTAAATCCTCTTGTATACTCAACACATTAGTAACATTTTTTGCTAAATGATTAACAAAAGGAAAGGGAAGAGGAGGAGCTAAGAGAAAGATAGAGAATGAGAGAGGGGAGATGGAGGCTGATGTTCGCTTGTCTGTAGCAGTCAACGTGGGATCTTTCTGTGCATGCACAAGTTCCAACAACAGTACCTACTGGTGTTTGCATACAGTCAACAAGATGCACAATTTCCTGTTTTGTGAGTTTGCTACTGGCTTTCTGGAGTATTTTAACATGAATTCGGATCCTTATCAGCTCACAAATACAGTACACACAGTAGAACCGGGCATCCTAAATCAGCTACACATACAGCTGATGGAACTCCGAAGATGCCAAGGATATAAACAGTGCAACCCAAGACTCAAGAGCCTGGACACTGGAACTAAAGAAGGAGGAAATTATGACCTGCACAGAGGACAATTTTGGGATGGATGGGAAGGTTAGTCGGTCCAGTGTTGCTTCAGACACCACCTGGCAAGGCCTGGAGGAGTTGTCCGGTGCAAACAACATGTATGAGTACAGATGAGTACAGATCTAACCCTAGACTGAGTCTAGAAGACTGGACTAATTACTTGAGGGCTGTCCACAGAGTCTTTGCTCTGCTGAACAGTCACCCTGATCGAAACAAAACAAACGGTACTCCAACTGCACAAAGCGGTGGCTTCCTGGTCACCTCTGCTGAGCTCTTGGTGCCAGCAGAGATGGCTTCTGCAGAGTCAGGTGAAGACCCACGTCATGTGGTTGGAGAAACACCTCCTTTGACCTTGCCAGCCAACCTACAAACCCTGCAACTGAACAGACCAACATTAAGTCCAGAGAGAACACTTGAATGGAATAACGACATTCCAGAAGTGAATCATTTGAATTCTGAACACTGGAGAAAAACTGACAAGCAGATACGATGGGAGAAGATGCATCATCCTGAAAGTGACATCAGTGGCAATGGAATGACAGAGCTAATGCTCCAGTCTCATCTCGGGCAGCAGCCCACCAGTCAGCACCAACAAAAACATTCCCAGGATGTGGGGCCAGAGGAGGATGCTTTTGACAATCAATTGCATCCTTTCATCTACTCTGACAGAACTCCCGTTCATCGGGTGTTCAGTATGTCCCTCGTGGAGCAGCCTCTTCACTCCAGCCACACGGAGATGTTGACCAAGATGAAGGGGAGTGGTACAAAGGAGTGGGTACCAAATCTCTAAGGCAGTCCCTCCTCTCTGGTCACCTCTGCTTAGATTAAATGTTGCCTAACATAATATTTCTTTCCATGTTTTGATTAGTAAACTAGTGGTGGCAATCATGACTCCCAACATTCTGAGCTCCCCTGGGTACACCTGCACAGTAGAAGTTCATGTGCACATGTGCAGGTGATGCTCACACACAGACTCATTGTAATTCACTGTTTTACCAAGAAAGGAGAGGTAGGGTGCATTTTTTTTGTTTTGATGCTTTGTTTTTGGTACTAAAACAGTTTTATCTTTTGAATATTGTAGGGACATGAGTTTATAAAGTCTATCCAGTCAAAATGGCTAGAATTGTGCCTTTGTACATTTTAAAAGCTTGATGCCCTTGGAGAATCTGTCAACACATCTTCCCTGCCTGCATAATGAAGTCTGAATTTGTTTCTAACCACTGGAGTTTTTCAACATCATCATCTTTGGTTCAGTGATTTTGCACTTTGAGTTTGGAATACTGTGTCTGATTGGTTGGTAGTGTTATTAGTTTTCTTTTAAACAGGCTTATCAGAGTCACACATTTTGTCCTAGGAAGGACAAAGGAATAGACCCCCAGCATGGACACACAGTATGGATCACATATTGTTTAACGTATGCTTTTCCCAGAAAGAATTGCATGTATTTTACCTCAACGTGCTAAACTTGATTAGCAGAAAGGCATGGCTCACAATTTTGGTGGTAAAAAATAAATCCTGAGGGAATAAGCAATAAATAAAACAAGAATGACGTGCTCTCTGTGATTACTGGATAGATGTTCATCCTGCTAATGCTCGGTTGCCCTATTGAAAGAAGGAACAGGACAAAGGCTGTTTTATTTCAATCTTCCTCTCTTTTTTTTTTTTTTTTTTTTTGGTTTCATCAATGAACTTAAGCATTAAAAAACTACATGTAGTTTTATCTTTCTATAAGACAATTTTAATCAAGTAAAATCACAAATGCTGTAAAGTTTAAGTGCACCAGAATGGAGGCTAGCTTCATAAACATTGTTATGCGAATATTTTTAAAACTATCGCCAAGCTCTGGTTTTCTAAGACATAGTTCAAAACTGCTGTTGAAAGTCTGTATTCTTGAGCTCACCCTGTTTCTGGTGGACTTTTAGAGACCAATTGAAGGGTACCTCATGGAGAGTTTTCAGTGTCTTCTTCAACTTCACAAGGCTGTTGTTGTCTTGCTTGACGGCTGCTTTGTTTTTCCTTCTAGATGATTCAAACATGTAGATAAGTTATATTTTTCTTTAAGTGTTTAAACACCTTTCAAGAAAACTTAATGTGGTATAGTTGAGTCCTTGCTGATTTTAAGTCTTTATCATAGAGTCTGTACATATGTTAAGCCTCACTAGCTGTTTATCAGATGTGATGCCACCTGCTGAATGACAGAGTAAGCATATATGGTCCTGAATGATGTGCTTTGTAAAGAGATTAAGATATTAGGAAGCACATTTTGCTTTTTTAAAAATCCTATGTAATACACTGTGATACTTTTTATAAAACAATTCTGGCTTCAGGAAAGTCTAGAAGCAACATTTCTGTAAATAAAAAAGGTTGAAACTTTAAAAAAAAAGTAGCTGTCTTAACTTCTTGTGTCAAAGCAATTGCAGAAGCAGTGGTGCTAGCAATTACTGTAATTAAAGCTGTTATAACAGCAATAATCAAGCCCACTACCCTCTTGTTTCTGCTTAAAGCCTAACTCATTTCTTCCAGTACTTGCAAGCTTTTTTTTTTCTTTTCAGAAAACCAAGGTTCTGTAATACTCAGGGCAATAAGACAAAAGCTGGTTGATAGACTCCCATAACAGACATGCCAGGTTTCAACACACTAACACAAACTGCCCCACACTTTGGGGCTAAGTGCTCTGGTCAAGAGAGAGAGAGTGGGGATGGGGGGCAAGAGTCGTGGAGAATGGAGACAAGACAGGGTGTGTGGTCAAGTTTCCTTTACTGTTTCCTATTCACCTCCTATTGACTTCTCCTATTGACCTCCCATTGACACTATTACAAGGAAATCCTGGCTATTTATAAGCACAAGCAGGAGAACACAGGTGAAAACATTTTACCATGTACACCATGCAGCTGGGGTCACTAAAACAAGCTATGTGGGATAAACAAGGTGTTTGTCAGAGTGTGCTCAGCTGTTGTAGGCTGTTGATAAACAAGTCTCTATCAGGGTATATGGCTCCAGATGGCTGCAAAGTTGATAGCTGCTTTCTAGCCGCTTTTTTCTGCCTAAAGTCAGCTCCCAACACTCACTGAGCCAATGTTTTCCTGTTTCTCTGTCATGAACCCTCATTTCAATACGATTTTTATCTTTATTATAATTCTATAAAGAATATAAGAACATCAGGATTCCTAAAACTGCTTACTTTTGCCTTCAGGAAGGTACCAAGGCTTGTCATTAACTGTATGATCATCATCTCTTCCTAGTCATACTAATTCCTTATTTCTGAAGCTGAACATAAAAGCCTAGTAATTCAATTACAGTTTGTCAGCTTCTAGAATTTTCCTAAGTTTTCCTTCTTTAGTAATTTTTCTCAACTCCTCTGTCTCATGTTTTCTAATAGCACTCATTAATGATCTAAATGTATATCTAAGTAATTACTTCTAAGAAAGACTCAATTTTCCTCATAACTGTTTTTCCTAAGGAACTTCCATTCATTTCTTTCTTGTTTGCACCAGCTTTTGGTTATCCCAGCTCTAGCTTTCAGAGAGAGGCCTTTAACAGTGAGAAAGATAAGTATAAGCAAAAGCTGTGTAGCAATTTTTCACCGAGTGCAATGAAGGGTCAGTCCAGGTCGTCCTAGCACTGGAACTTTGTCAAATATCGATTTCAGGATGCTTGGCACCACCATCTCCTCCTTTTAAGTTGTGAAGTATGGAATTCAACTGTCAAGGCCTGCAACCCATTGGGTAGGTGTCTGATGACAGCTAGGAATAAGAAAACACAAAATAAAATTATAAAAATACTGAATCCCACATCTGATTCTTTCCTCTCTACTCTTGTGTCCACCCGATCCAAACCCCACTCTCAGCCAGGGCTGATTCCCAGCACTTTATGCAGTGTATGTTCCACTGATAGATATACCATACTCATCCTCAAGCTTTGATTTTTCTCCTTTAAGTGTCTACCTAGGACCTGAAGAGGTGGGTCAGTGGTTAAGAGCTTTCGCTGCTTTTACAAAGGACCAGAGTTCAGTTTCCAGCATTCATTTAAGGTAGCTCACAGTTGTCTTTATCCCCAGCTCCAGGGAATCCAATATCATATTCTGGCCTAGGGGTACGTTGCATTCATGTGTACACACACACACACACACACACACACACACACTGCATATACATATATGTATAATAGAATATAATTATGTATAATAATATAAAATAATATAATAAATATTAATTTTTTAAAAGTATCTTCCCTTTTAGTTTTATGTAGGGTGATATACAGTATTAAAAGATTAAAACATATCTGTGGACCTGCTTTTTATTGAACAATTTTTGTTGTAAAGACAGTGGCAATGTCTGATCTTATGTTTAGAACAATTCAAATATGGAACATAACCTAAGACTCGTCAGATTCTATCATATACATTTGCTAAGCAGATGGAGATGGCAGTAATGTATCATACAAATTATCTGTAGAAGTCAGTGTAGAAGCTAGTAGTATCTTCAAAATGCAGGGAGGGGGAGGCTGAAGGTGTGGCTTAGTGTTAGAGCATTTGCTTATCACTTTTGAAACCCTGGGTTCCATCTCCAGCAGCACAAAAATAAAGAGTAGGCTGTCAACAGGTACCATATTTTCCATAACTGGCCAGGTTTGATGCCTTTGAATATGTGTCCTAACCCTCCCTTTCTCGTTTGGCTATGTGCTGATAGTCTAGACATATTTGATAGTGTTTTAGGCTTTGTGTTCTGGAACCACTATATCTTGGTTTGGGGGCTCTGTTCTGAGTTGCAGATCAGTTACCATACCCTATGCAATGCTGTAACTGTGTGAAGGCTTATCCAGATAGCCTCTTCTGTGTAGTGCTGATGTCATTGTCATGTTATTACCATTGATGCTCATACTTAATGAGTCCTTTGTACTGGGTGTTCCTATGGGTCATAAACAGTGGTTGTGGGTCATGTATAATTTTCTGCAGTAATCCTTATCTCTCTCCATGGTGATGCTTCATCATTTAGGCATTTTACTTCCAAGCACTACATTGCCAGCCTCTCCACTCATGCTCATGAATCAGTGAAGATGTAGAGGATTCAATCTCTAGGGTAAAAACCATGGAAATAACACAACTGAACAGAGATGTCCCTTTTTTTACCCGCAGTTATAATGCATAGCTTTCTTGGAGCAGCACAGCAGTGATGCCTTAGGATTCATTGGCCTTGAATTTAGCTGATCAACCTGCGAAGCAGGATTAGATATCCTCTAGGACCTTACCACACTAAAGTTCCCAAAGTCCAAAGCACCGGCATAGATCCCACATCTGAGACAAGCTCACATAGAACATAACCAGCTAAATTTTTATATATCCTAGACTTTATAACACCCACCTTACTTTCTTCCTTCACATGTCACTTCTCCTTAGAAACAATTGCTTCCTGGGGAGCAACCATTTTGTTGGTGCTCTCATTTCTGACCTATTTCATGGTAGTAATGTCCAAAGGTTACAATGCTAGTCATTGCTTTGTTATATTTTAATAGTTCTATAGCTAGCTTCTCATGACAACCAGTAGTCATCTGTTTAATGGGGGTCTATAATGTGGTCATGTACAACAAGTGCTGCGTCCAGTACCCCAAGAGGCACCATAGCCTGCTGGCTGCATGGTATTGTCAGCACTTTAGTCTATATACTTGTCGGTGGCTGACACTTGGAGCTTAAATGCTCCTTGAGGATGAGTGAGCCAACTGGAAAGCCAGTCTGTACGTGTGTAAAATCATTTTCTTAAGTATTTTTGTCTCTGTGGTCACCATAGAAACAGTGTCTCAAACCCTGAGAGAAAATTCCTTTTGCTAACCAGTGCTCTGTGTTCTGACAAGATGTTACCTAGCCAGCCAAACAGATAGTTGGAACAGTAGCTGCTACTGCTGCAAAACCAGATGCTGAATTGAGCCAGACAAAATGGAACTGATCGATAAAAGATGCCAAGTGGGCCTTCTACTCCCACCTTCTGTGAAGAAGTCATGGATAATCTCCTCCCTTATTACCTACCCCTCATTTTCTTCCCTTGCTCTTAAAGGGACTTCTGTTCTTTGTTCAGACTAGACGCTGATCTATGAGCTAATCCTCCCAGTGTCTTCTTATTCTCTGTCCAGAAAAATAATTGTTCCTTCATTGTGGCTGTCAGTTTTGTTACTAAATCCATGATTCTGTGAGGGAGAAAGAATGCAATTGGAATTGGAATTTAGTACCATTGCTAACTCTTTCCCATTGACTGCAATGTGCCTCCTTCCCTACTGTCTTTAATTTCTAGGCTCTCCTAATGTGTTTTACTGTGTGAGTGGGCTCAGGGAGCTAGGTAGGCACTCAGTGCTGTACTTATCCCTCTAGTGCTATTAGAATTGTGAATGACCCCCATTTGGAACATCCCTTAGAGGCAAGAGAAGTGTTACACATACTTAACACAACTCTTCCTGCAATTCATTTAGCAGCATTAGTTCATTTGGCAGCACTTGAACATGTATTGGCCCCAGAGGACCTGCTGAAAAATTACATCATTCCATTGTACAACGTGAGTTAGTTTCAGATGTAAAGTCATTTTCCCAACATGCCCATAGGCTCAGCTCAACACCATAGTAGCTTGTTTCTCAATTTCCAAAAGATCTGAGGACGTTTGTTTGTTTGTTTGTTTGTTTTATGTGCATGAGTGTTTTGTTAGAATGTCTGTCTGTGCAGCACCACATGCATGCCTTTTGTCTTGGAGGTCAGGGGATCAAGACCCCTGAAACTAGGGTTATTGACAATTGTAAGGGGCTGTGCAGGTGCCAGGAATTAAACCCAGGTCCTCTGCAAGGATGAGTTTTCTTAACAGATGAGCCTCTAGCCCCAAAGATGAAAAGTTTTGACAACATGCTTATAAAATAACCAACAGCCCCTGACTAGAGTGTCCTGGTCTTGCTTTTTCTTAAAAGGGGTAGGATCTAGGTCAAGACTGCATTGAGATCAAGAACTGAGCATCAGTGTTAAGAGCACTGGCCTCACTGTGAGCTCCTGCTTCTTGATTTTCCTCCCATTTGTACACAGCAAATACAAAGGCTGGTCACGGACGCCTCTACTGAATCTTTTTAAAATAACCTTACCATTGTTTTTAGCTTTTTAGTGGCCTGACAATGAGATAGACTTTTTCTCATGAAAAAAATTATGAATATATCTTTGAGACCCTCCTGTACAGGATCCAAGTTCACAGAACCTTTAATTGACGTTCTTTTCTTCTTTCTCCCTAGGTACTTTTTCTTAGTCCTGTATCTGGGCTCCCATTCTGGAAGTTTGTTTCCCTGAAGCTAAGTACTTTTCTAGAGGCCATCTCAGGGGCAAAGGAGAAGATTTTAGTATCCCTTCTATCCTGGTGCTGCCAACTTAAAAACAAACAAACAAACAAACAAACAAAACATCACACCAGAGCCTGTGTGGCTGTCTTGTCCTTTGACAGCACATGTTCTCTATTACAAAGCCAGGCTGGTTATTTTATTCCCCCTTCTAAGTGAGATTCAAGCGTCCTCACTTGGGTCTTCCTTCTTGTTTAGCTTCTTGGGGTCTGTGGAGTGTAACGTGGGTTTCCTGTATTTTATGGCTAATATCTACTTCTAAGTGAGTACATACCATGAATAACCTCCTGGGTCTGGGTTACCTCAATCAAGATGATATTCTCAAGTTCAATCCATTTGCCTGCAAAATTCATGATGTTTTTGTCTTTAATAGCTGAGTAGTATTCCATTGTGTAGATGTACCACAGTTTCTTTAACCATTCTTCAGTTGAGGGGCATTTAGGTTGTTTCCAGTTTCTGGCTATAACGAATAAAGCTGCTATGAAAATAATTGAACAAGTGTCTTTATGATATGTTGGAGCATCTATTTGATATATGCCCAGGAATGGTATAGTTGAGTCTTGAGGTGGAGCATAAGAGGCAGATGGGGGAGGGAAGTCAGAAGGAGGGGATATGGGGAGAGGAATAGGGGGATTCAGGATCAGGTATGGGGAAAGACAGGAGATATGGCTAGATGGCCATGAAAATGAATGGAAATCTGCAACTGACAGGGGTAAGGAGATGGGGGGCATCTCCAGGACCAGAAGAGACCTAGGATACAGAAGGCACCCAAGAATCAATGGGGGTGACCTTAGCTGTGACTCGCTACGTTGGAGATACAGAACCTGAAGAGGCCACTTCCCATAACCAGGCAGGAACCCCAGTGGAGCAATATGGACAC
Organism: Arvicanthis niloticus; assembly: GCF_011762505.2. Taxonomy (NCBI): domain Eukaryota; kingdom Metazoa; phylum Chordata; class Mammalia; order Rodentia; family Muridae; genus Arvicanthis; species Arvicanthis niloticus. The sequence goes on from NC_047679.1 coordinate 15,334,492, forward strand.
CAAACCACCCACAAAACTTTCAGCTGAAAATTTATCTTATCTACAAGTAATGCAGGTATGGGGGGAGCAGAGACTGAGGGAATGGCCAACCAATAACTGGCTCAACTTGAGACCCATCCCATGAGCAAGCACCAATCCCTAACATTATCAATAGTCTTTTATGCATCAGGAGCATCGCTGTCCTCTGAGAGGCTCCATCCAGCACCTGACTCAGACAGATGCAGACACCCAGAGCCAACCAGTGGATGGAGCTTGGGGACTCTTATAGAAGAATAGGAGGAAGGATTGTGGGCCCTGAAGGAGATATGAACTCCACAGGAAGACCGTAAGAGCCAACTAACCTGGACCCTTAGGGCTCTCAGAGTCTGAATCACTAACCAAAGAACATATGCAGAATGGACTTAGGCCTCCCCCTCACATATGTAGCAGATGTGCAGCTTGGTCTTCATGTGGGTCCTGAACAACTGGAGTAGGGGCTATCCCAAAAGCTGTTGCCTGTATGTGGGGTATATTCTTCTAGCTTGGTTGCCTTGTCTGGCCTCAGTGGGAGAGGAAGTACTTATTCTCACAGAGACTTGAAGTGCCAGGATGGGGAGCTACTCACAGGAGCCACCACAGGCTCAGAGGAGAAGGAGAGGGGACATGGAGTAAAGATTATGGGGCAGCAGTGAGAGGAATCTAAAGTGAATAAGTAAAATGAACAAACAAACAAATAAGTCCCAGGGTGGAGCTATAGTGATGAAATAAGAGTAAGTATTCAGATCAGCACAATAGTGAGGAGAAGAATCATTATTCTTTGAGGCAGTGCAAGGGTTACACATATAATATGTGTTCCTCTCTAATTTTAAACTTGTCTCCTCATCTCTGTTAAGGCTAGTGGACCTTGAATATAGATTCTTTTATACTTCATCCTTCCCACTACTCTTTACCCCCCTTCTACAAGATACTAGAGTTCAGAATGCACACGTGTCTCCATGTGTATGTAACCACACTGATCTTGGACTCTAGGACCTAACTGCAAATATGTTTTTTTCCACCAAGGAAAGAGCCTGGAAGCCTCATGGTGGCATATGCCTATAATTCTGCACTCAGTGGACTGAGGCCACCGACTGTGAGTTTGTGAACAGACTGGGCTGTATAGTAAAATTTAACTAGTAGAAAGATATGTACCTTGAGTACAGCTCCATTCTTTAGTGGGTGCTAGGACCCTGTAGAGCTCCCTTCTCCTACTTCCTGAAGTTTCTGGGCAGAGCCCAGGTGGAGGTGGCCCAGAAAAGGCTAACTGAGCTGTTTGTCCAGAGGAGATTGGTTGCATTCAGTATGGATGCCCTGGGCTGTCTTGATATAATGGTCTGCTGGTTCCTTGTCCCACTCCTCTCCCTCTGCAGAGAAGAGAAAGGGAGAGGTCCAGCATACCCACCACGACACCTCCAAGACTCAGTATCTACTAAGACCAGTGAGTCTAAGGCTGACTGGGGACTGAGGCTACTATGTGGTGTTAAGTCTGAGGCCCAAAGTCACAGGACTATAGAGTTAGATCCTGCTTTTTTCTTTCTTTGGAGGAAAACAAGAGATGGAAGGACATTAGAGAAGAGTCTCTCCCATGGCTCTCTGACATCCTTTCATATGAGCAACAGCTTAAATTGTAGGTGTTTGAAATTCCTTATGAAGCTCAGACTGGCCTCAAACTTATATATCACACATATCTAACTTTATTTAATCCAAGTCTTGGTTGTATAGCTGTGATCCCCAAATATGAACTAATGGTAGGCCTATGAGGAGCATAGAACAAAGCCATTTCCCGTTTGCTTTTTTGACTCTCCTAAGACACTGTCCATCACTTTCCCCCTGGGGTTGTAATAAGGTATGGAACATCTGGCTTTCCCCTCTTCAGAATAAACAAAACTGTTTAGCTGAAGTATAGAATTGACTCCTCAGTACTGGAGTATGCCACAGTTTGTTTTGTCGTAATCTGACCTCTGGTGTGGTGATGTCATTCTTAATGTATGAGATAAGAACTGTGAGGAATTGGCATGCTTAATTATGCTGCCATGTACTGCCCATATAAATAATCAACAGCTTGAATCTGAAGTGGCTCATTGTTCTAAAGATAAACATATATTTTGTGCTCTGTCTTCAGTACAATACTTTTAGCAGTATTCTCCATAAACCTTAGAAATCCTCCCCCAAAGAGCCTAGCCCAATGCTAGGTCCTCAGCTAGCCTCCCCTCCCCTCGGATCTTTTTTCCTGGAACCACTCTCTTTCCTGGAATGACCCCAGTGTCCATCCTTTGTCCCAGCCTTTCCTGAGGCCCCCACATGCATACTCTGGAATTTCAAAGTAAATCTCCACTCCACAAAGCCTGACAGTCTCCAAATCCTCTCTTTTGCTTTCTTTTTGTCCCACTCAGATACATAGCTCTATTGACATCTCCCTATTTAGGATGTCTTTTGCCTTTCCTATATCTCAGTCAAGATGTTGCTAGTGAAGAAAATAGCGAAGTCATTTCTTGACTTTTGATTTTTAAAAGCCTTGATCTGCCAGTAAAGCACCCTCACCAAGGTCATTTTTAACCTTTTCAGATGGTATTAAATTTCTTCAGTAGGAGAATGGGGATCTAGATTTGCACCATAATTTAGCCAAGAAACATTTAGATTTAGGAAGATGAAAAGAAGGAAGTAGAGAGAAATAGACTAATTGAAATAATTTAATCCTTATTAATTCTCAGCATAGCAAAACAATCTTTCTATCTAGAAACTATATCTCTCTATCTAGTTAGATAGACAGACAGATATATAAATACACAGATACACAGATACACAGAATCATAGATACATAGATAGATATCAGGACGTTTTAACTATGGAGAATGTTTATTCGTCACTATGCACTCTGAAGGGAGAAATGATAAGCCTGGTAAAACATAGGCCAAGTTGTAAAGCTTACATATTGAAAATCAAAAAGAAAATATAATAATGAACATCCTCACCCTACCACCAGTATAGAGAACAAGTATCTGGCAAGGTTTTAAATCCTGTAGCATCATATTTTACAAGAGTAAAGAATTGTCTGTATAGGATTTAGGCAAATAAGCCTATTCATATTTCCTGTAGTTTAGAGCAGTGCACAAACAATGGCGTATGTCCTAGGAAAGGAAGCTGAAGTCTACGATCAGAAAGGGAAAAATGTATGAGAGACTAGAACAAACAAATGAGCAAAAGCCACATAAGAAAAAATCTCAATGATTCCAGCACGAAATATTGGATCCCCTAATTCACACTTCCATGAAGCAGAAGAGGATCAAAGGGGAAAAGGATCAATAAATAGATGAAATTAAGTGTCTACCACCCAATGTGATAGTAAAAGAAAGAATCACTGGTAGAAAGAAGATAGAGTACAAGTTAAACCTTTAACTTGATGGCTTTGATTTGTGTACTGCTGGTCATTAAGTTCCGATAGATTTTACATATTTTACACATTTACATCTGGCCATAAAGTATCCCCCCATAGTCATTTTGTTCCTTTAAGAGTATAAATTTCTCCAGTAAAAGAAGGGGAATCTAGGTTTACACTGTATTCAGCATTTCACATTTTCTGTAAATGGAAAAGCCCAACAGTCAAAGTTGACTGATCACCTCTGCCCCAGAGAAAAATGAGACTCTTCCAGCCACCTGGTGGCAGTATACTCTGTTCAGTTTCCAGGGCTGAAATGCTTTCTACTTGCCATGTTGTTTCGTGGTCTTCTATTGTAGTATGAGTCTCCATATACTAACTTTTATGACTGGAACCGTTCCCTTGGAAGGAAAGTGCAGGCCTCATTCCATTTCCCTCTTGTAGCCTTTATTTCCTTATCTATGGTTCCTCACCTTCAGAGCAGCTAGAATTTTCCCATTGTATGTACGTTAATATTGTCTTAATGTCACCCAGAGCAATTATTTCTGCCACTTTTTTCTCCCATATCTTCCTTCTCAAAAACAGTTAGCTCATCCAGGGCATGAAGCAAAGTGAAACTAATGCCGATGTTTTAGAAGGTAGAGAGGCCAGACAGATTATGAAAGCTCAGGGATTGTTCAAGAACATGTTTTTATGGTAAAGAAAAATCAATGTCTTTTATTTCACACACACATACACACACTTCATCCACAAAGGTTAATTCAATTTTCCATTTTTTCCTAGATGTGGTTTGTTTTGATATCACAAACTGTAAATGTCTACAAATGTATGTTACTACTTCCCATTCTAACATTTTTGGTGGTAGGAATTTGTTATGATTCCTTCAGAAAATGGAGCATATTATCATCATTGGCAACATACTTCATCACACTCAGTAATCTGAAGGCTCAGTTTCACCTCGTTTAGTACAAGTATGCCTTGATATGTTTTCTTTTCATGTCAAGTATTCCATTTTCCTTGAATCTAGAGACCTTAGCCAAGTATGAGACTTGGCTATACTTATATAACTAGGGAACAGAGAAAATGTGTTGATTCCAGAGCCCATTTTCTTGGTATTTTTCCAGGTTTTCTCACCTGCACATCTCCAATGATGGACTTTAAAGTTGCCCAAGATTGATCATTTGGTGAAAGCCACTAACCTCAAAAGTGGTGAGCAGTAGATTCTATAAGTATAGGCTTCTTCCCTTTTAATCTTACTAGATGGGGGCCAGTCAGCTTCAGCTGTATACAGTGGTGGCTAAAGTTAGGGGGGAGGGAGGACTCAGTAGACACAAAAGACAAGGAAAGAGAATGTGGAATAAAATGAATGTTAACATGGAGGTAGACTTGAGCAAGAAGCATAGTGGGGTGGGGGGACACAGAGAGCAATATACTTGACATTTCCAAAACAGGAAAGAAAGAATTTTGAAAAGTTTTATCCTGAGGAAATGGTAAATGTTTGAAGATACAAATATTGAGTATCATAGAATGTGTGCATATTGGAATATTAGATGAGTCCTGTTAATAAGTACAGCTTTTATGTTGTTATGTATAGGTTTTTATAACATCAGACATAGATAGAACAAGAGGAATGAAGTATGAGACGGTGAAAGGTTGAGCTGTCACAAGCCCCTTGGTCAGCTCCTGCCCTGCCCCATTCCTCACACCCTGTCTGACAGACCCAGCCCCCTTGCCCCCCGCAGCTCCCAGCACCATGAGGTAGAGGGTCTGCTCTCCACTCACAACCTCTCCCTGCCTCACTTCCCACCCCACCCAAGGCCTGTCTCTGCGGGCCTCCCATGCCCCCAGCTCCACAGGGAGTCTCAGGCTTTTTCTCCTGAGACCAATGTAGTGGGTGGAGAGGACAGACAGACACAGTGGCAGGGCCGGCTCCTCTCCTCTCCTTCCTGCTGTGAGACAGGGCAGGCTAGCAGGCCTCTCCTCTGAGACACAACTGCTGGCCTTTCTTTCCTTTAGTCCTCTGTTACTCAGAATGGTGCCTCTGAATGAGCCTCTCAGAGTCTCTTGATTAAATCGCGGGCAACTTTTAGTTCTGGACATTTGCTCAACTGGCGTCAAGATCAACTGCTCTGGAATTTTAGTCCAAGACAAGTGTCCACTTAGAAATGTCCCAGAGCCTCCCTTTCTCCAGAAAGTAGAGACTTGGGAATTCAGCTCCCTCCTCTTCCTGCTCCAGCTGTCAGGAAGCTTAGGGGCAAACTGAGCCCCTTGCTCTGAGGGCCTGGTCACATACATTTCCTGGGCTTCCTTCCTTCCAGGCCTCTTTGTTTTGCTTTATCCCTATAAGATAGTTTCTATCCTTAGCTTTTAAGTCTTAATAAGAATGATCCAAGGAGATGCCATTTATAACTCTGGAAAAGATGAAAGAACAATAATTTGATGTCCTAACACCTATACGAACACCCAAGGGTCAAAATTAATGGAACAACGGGTTTGAAGATTGCAGATATCAAGGAGCAAAGGACAAGAATCCTCAAAAATGATCAACAAATAATGAAAGTTCTAGAATTCATATAAGTAAACATTTCCTAATTAACTTTGTCCCAGAATAAAGATAAATTATATCCACAGGAATAAAAAGTATCCAAACACAACTGTCAGGTTATCCAAATATAAAAGAGTATATGACAGATAATGAGAAGTACCAGTCAAGGATAACTGAACCAGAACTGACATGATACATTTTACATACATGGACACCTCCTATAAATCAGTAGCAAAATGAAATAATACTATAATTCTTAATAGGTTCAGGATTTGAAATGATATTTCTTCAAAGAGAACATAGAAATGACCAACAGATATGTGAACAGATGCTCAGAATCACCACAGAGAAATGCAAAATCAAACCCACAGTGAAACAGCATCTCATATTTGTCAGGAGAGCCATTATCGGGAGCTAGTTGACTAAAGAAACTGTAACTAGTTGACTGGCTTATTGGCAAGGCTGGGGCCGATAAAGTTGTTTTCTGTTTCTTGCCAACATTTGCTATAAAATACAACAGTCTAGCCACCCTGTCTGTGGCACATTTTCTTGATGAAGGATTGTTATGGGCAGGCCCAGCTCACTGAATGAAAATGCAAGCCAGTAAGCTGCCGTCCTCCATTGTGTCTGCTTTGGTTCCTGCCTTGAGCTGTTGTCCTGGTTTTCCTCAGGGATGGACTGTAACCTGAAATGAATCCTTCCCTCAACAAGCAGTTTTTGATTTATCACAGCAGCAAAAAAAAAAAAAAAAAAAAAGTGAACGAGGACTGGTACTAAGTTATGGTTTGTGGTGGTTTGAAAATGCTTAGCTCAGGGAGTGGCACTGTTAGGAGGTATGACCTCATTAGAGGAAGTGTGTCACTGTGGGTGTGGGCTTTCAGACCCCACCCCCAACTGCCTGGAGACAGTCTGTTCCTGGCTTCCTTTGGATGAAGCTGTAGAACTCTCAGTTCCCCCAGTGCCATACAAACCTGGCTGCTGCCATGTTTCTGGCCATGATAATAATGGACTGAACCTCAGAACCAGTAAGCCAGTCCCAATTAAATGTCCTTTATAAGAAAAAAAGAGAAATTGAAAGGCAAAAGAGCACTGCTGAAGACATCAGAATCTGGAACCCTAGATGTACCCTTTTGGTGGGGTTACAAAATGGTGTGGAATTCTGCTGTTTCCTCATTGCATACACAGTGTGACCAGCCCCACTCACATTCCTGTTGCCATGTCTAGAGATGCTTTCACAGCCCTGATGTCCTGTAAGCCAAAAGTAACCCTCTATCCTTCATAACATGATAAAGGCGTGATACAGCACGATGGCCAACATCCTTTTAAGTGGAGAAAAAGTCAAACAGCATTTTCACTAAAAGCAAGAACAAGCAAGGACCTCCATCCACTATTTCTCCTTTTGTTTAATATGGTGCTTGATGATGTAGAGCAACAAGACAAGATAAAAAGTTAAAAGAGATACAAGATGAAAGGGAGAAGTCAAAGGATTCTCATTCTCAGTGATGATTCTCTATATGAAAGCCCCTAAAGACTCCAGAAATCTCCCACAGCTGATAAACACATTCAAAGACCTAGTAGTATGTAAAGTGAACTCACATTAATCAGTAGCCTTCCTAAACCCAAAAGACTGAGAAAGAAATCAGGGAAACAATCCTATTCACAGTAGCCTCTCCCCCAAATGTTCCAGTAACTTTAAGCAAGGAATTTAAAGGCATATACGATGAAAACTTTACAATTCTGAAGAAGAAATAGAGGTAAATACAGAAAGATATAAAGACCCACCCCCCCTGATTGTGGATTGGCAGGATTGTATTGTGAAAATGGGAATCTACAGATTCAACGAAACCCTAGCCAAAAGTCCAATGAAATTCTTCACAGAAGTTTTTTAAAAATTATCTTAAATGTTATATAGAAATACAAAAGACCCATTGGCACAAGAAAGGGATTTCTGAACAGGACACTGATATAAGCAGTAAGACCAACAATCAATGGGCTCCAATGAAGCTGGAAAGCTTCTATATTGCAAAAAATGCTATCAATTGAGTGAATGCCTATAGCATAGGAAAAAAATATTTACCACATACATATCCAATAAATAGTGCCTAGAATATACAAATAACTCAAAAATAATCAGGGCATGAAAATAAACAGTTCTCAAAGATAAAATATAAACAGCTGAGGAACATGTCAAAAATAATAAATTCACCCAGCTCTCAGGAAAATGCAAATTAAAACTACTTTAGGATTTCATCTCACCTAAATCACAATGGCTAGGATCTAAAAAGCAGATGATGGCAAATGCTGGCATGGATTCTGGGAAAGAGAAACACTTGTTCACTGCTAGAGTGAGTACAAACTTGTACAGCCACTGTGGAAATCAGTGTAGGGTTCCACTATGAGCTGTAAATAGATCTACCACATGATCCACCTCTCAAAGGACTCTATATCCTATTATAGAGGTACCAAATCCATGTTCATTTCTGCTCTATTCACAATAGCTAGGAAATAGAAATAGCATAGATGTCTATCAACTGGTGAATGGATGATGAAAATTTGAAATGCTTGCTTGCTTATCCTTAGCGCTGCAACAGAACACCAGCTACAGAATTCTGCCCACATCTCTTGTGGATCCCATGAACCATCCCCTTTTAATCTTCCTCCCCATCATTTGTCACTGTATCCCAGCCCCCGACCCCAGTGAGAACCACCTGCTTAAACACATATGCCTGTCAGAAAACCAGGTAGGTTGCCTACAGACCTTCTCCAGCAAGTAGGCTGAAGGCAGACCTCCACCACTGCTCCCGAGAGCCAATCTGTTGCAGCACTAAGGATGAGCAAGTGGTCTAATTTTATTTTTATCATTTGCTCACCAGTTTATGGATGGATATCTATGCTATTTCTATTTCCTAGTCATTGTGAATACATCCAATTGCATCCCCATCTCTGTAGCTGGAAACGTGCTATAGTCTCCCTTTCCTATTTCACTCCATCCCTAATGGATCACAAAGACATACTTCTCTAACCTTCCTTCCTCCAACTCATCCCAGTATCCTGGCCTCCAACAGCAGCAGGCATCCCCTGTGAACACACCAGCTGAACAGACCAGGAAAAGAGGTAACACATAGCTATTATATTCTCTGAAAATCCAGAGAGAATACAGAAACAAAGGAACAAAACACCAACCCAGCAAAACAAATCCAGAAATAAGCACCTATACCTTTAATCACCCCAATCACAGATGCCTAGAGACCACATAAAAACACAATCAACAACACCCAACAAAACATGTCTCCACTAGAGCTCATCTAGCCTACAACAGCAGGCCCTGAATATTTCAACATAGGTGAAACACAAGAAAGAGTTCTTAAAATGGCATAATGAATATGATAGAGGTTCTTAAAGAAGAGATTAATATATATCACTGAAAGAAATCCGGAAAAACACAACAGTGTAAGGAAATAAGTAAAACTGTTCAATAATCAAAACTGGGAATAGAAGCAATAAAGGAAACACAAACTGGGGGAATTCTAGAAATAAAAAGTTTAAGAACAAGAACAGGAACTACAAAGGAACTGCAAGCTTCACCAGCAGAACACAAAAGATGGAAGTGAAAAATCTCAGGCATTGAAGATACTGTAGTAGAAAAGAATAAATTAGTCAAAGAAAATGTTAAATTAAAAAAAATCTCCTGACACAAAACATCTAGGAAATTTGGGACACTATAAAAATACCAAAAACTAAGAATAGGTATACAGGAAGAAGAAACATCACCCAAATTCCTGGATGATGTTTTCAACAAAACCATAGAAGAAAGTTTTCCTAACCTAAAGAAGTTAAAGAAGGGGATGCCTATAAATGTACAAGAAGCTTACAGAATATCAGATAGATTGGACCATAAAAGAAAGTTCACTTGCCACATAATACCAAAACACTAAAAGTAAATAACAAAGAAAGAATATTAAAAGCTTCAAGGGAAAAAGACCAAGCGACATATAAAGGCAGACCTATTAGAGTTACACCTGACTTCTCAACGGAGGCTCTAAAAGCCAGAAAATACTGGACATATTTCCTGCACACTTTAAGAGATCACAGATGCCAGCCCAGACTACTATACCCAACAAAACTTTCTAATCACCATAGATAGAGAAAATATGCCATTCTATAATAAAGCCAAATTTAAATAATATTTATCTACAAATCTAGCCCTACAGAATATACTAGAAGGACAATTCCAACCTAAAGAGGTTAACTACACCTATAAAAATATAAGAAATAAACAAAAATAAAATAAACAATCTCATACCAGTAAAATCAAAAGAAGAGAAACACACACACTCACACTATCATCACCAAAACAACAAAATAACAGAAATCAATAGTCATTGGTCATTGATATCTCTCAATATCAATTGCCCCAAATCACCAATAAAAGGACACAGACTAACAGAATGGATGTTAAAACAGGATCCATCCTTCCTCTGCATTCAAGAGACACATCTCAACATGAAGAATAGATATTACCTCAGGGTAAATGGTTGGAAAAAGATGGACCTAAGGTCTAAGGAAAATAGACCTAACTAGGAAGCTTATATAGCCATTTTAACATCTAACAAAATAGACTTTAAAACAAAACTAAAGAAACGAGACAGTGAAGCACACTACATACTCATCAAAGGAAAAAAAAAGTCTACCAAGATGACATTTCAATTCCTAGCATCTATGCTCCAAACACAAGGGCTCCCAAGTTTGTAAAAGAAACACTACTATAGCTTAAATCACATGTTGATCCTCACATACTAATAGTGGAACCCAACAAACCCCACATTCACCAATAGACAGGCAATCCAGACAAACCTAAATAGAGAAATACTGGAGCTAAGAGATGTAAAACAAATGGACCTAACAGATAGTTATAAAATATTTCACCAAAACAAAAGAATATATCTTCTCCTCAGAATGTCATGGAACATTCTCCAAACAAGTCTCAACAGATCTAAGAAAATTGAAATGACCCTTATATCTGATACAAATACCACAGATTAAAGCTGGATATCAGAAACAAACTCGTAAAAACTTAACAACTCTCTGTTGAATAACTACTGGATTAATAAATTAATACTGGTGGAAATAAAAAAAGAAATCCAAGACTTCCTAGAATTTAATGAAAATGAATGTACAACATACCCAAAGTTTTGGGACACAATAAAAATAGTACTAAGTTTATAGCACTAAGTACTTACATTAAAAAAGAAAGAAATTTCATACTAGCAACAAAATAGCATACCTGAAAGTTATAGAACAAAAAAGTAATCACACCCAAGAGGAGCAAATGGCAAGAAATAATCAAAACGAGGTCTAAAATCAGTACAATAGAAACAAAGAGAACTATACAATGAGTCATTTTTTTAAAAACTAAGTTCTTCACAAAAATTAACAAAATAGAAAAACCCTTCTTTAAACTAACTGTAGGGTCCAGGAAATATCCAGATTAACAAAATCAGAAATAAAAGGGGGATGATAACAGACACTGAGGCAATTCACAGAATCATTAGGGCATACTTTTAAAACCTGCACTCCATGAAATAGAAAAATCTAAAAGAAATAGATAATTTTCTCAATACATACCACTTACCAAAGTTAAATCAAGATTAGACAAACAATTTACTTATACATGAAACCCCTAGTGAAATAGAAGCAGTCATTAAAAGTCTCCCCACCCGCCCCCCTAAAAAAATCCCAGGGCAAGATGGTTTTGGCACACATTTCTACCAGAATTTAAAAGAAGAGATAACGCTTTCCTTATGACCATAGATGCAAACACTCTCAATAAAGTACTTGCAAACTGAATCCAAGAACACATCCAAAAGATCATCCACCATTATCAAGTAAGTTCCATCCCAAAGATGGTTTCACATATGGAAATCTGTCAGTCAATAGAATCTACCATATAAACAAACTGAAAGAAAAAAAGCCATAAGATCATCTCATTATCATCATCTGCAGAAAAGGCCTTTGACAAAATCCAACACCCCTTCATGATAAAAGTCCTAGAGAGATCAGGGATACAAGGGACATGCCTAAACATTGAAGGTAATTTAGTGCAAGCCTATAACCAACATTAAATCAAATAGAGAGAAACTCAAAGCAACTCCACTCAAATCAAGAACAAGTCAAAATTGCCCACTCTCTTCATGACTGCAGACTATTCAGCCCTAAATAAGACATCTATACCACATCCCTCTCCTTCCAGGCTCAGGAATCATTACAGAAGGCTGAGTAGAAGGATTTTAACAACCACAGGTGATGAATGTTTATAAGGAAACAGTGTTTTGGGACACAAGAGGGTAGTTGCACATATTAACTCACATGTTTTGACAGCATGCACAAGACCTCTGTGAACTCAAACCAGGCAAAGTCCCAGCATGAAGAGGGGAGATAGCAAAGTCTTCCCACCCCCTACTAAGGAGTTATTGGCAATTGATAGCTACTGAAAGAGCAAGAGTCCGTTTTCTTAAAAAGATGAGGGTGATGGGCTCATCACCCTCCAGTGAAGACCACACATCCAAAAGTATATGAACAGCACAAATTGGATTTAATGGTATTTTCAAAAAGGGTCACAGTTGAGTGTATTAGGAAGGGGGGGATGGGTCTGGGACAGGCTAGGGTAGTGTGAATATTATCAAAATACAGTATGTGAAGTTTTCAATGAACTAATTAAAATTTGATAAATTAATAAATAAAGTAAGTAGCAAAAATGCCAGTTACAGAAAGGCAAATGCTACATAGTTCTATGGGTAGGTGGTATATAAAACAAATTCATAGAATCAAAGAGTAGAATAGTTGTTGTTGGAAGATGGAGAGTAAAGTGGGGAACTGGTAATAAATGAGCATAAAGTTTCCATTAAGATTAACAAATTCTACCGGGCGGTGGTGGCGCATGCCTTTAATCCCAGCACTTGGGAGGCAGAGGCAGGTGGATTTCTGAGTTCGAGGCCAGCCTGGTCTACAGAGTGAGTTCCAGGACAGCCAGGGCTACACAGAGAAACCCTGTCTCGAAAAACAAAAAACAAACAAACCAAAAAAAAGATTATCAAATTCTAGATTTAGAGCCACCAGTACTATATTATACACTTGAAACTTCACTGTAAAAATAGATCTCATATTAAGTTTATTAACCATGATGTAATAAAATTGTTTTTTAAAATTATGGAACAGTGGACTAGACCTCTGCCGGGTCTGCTGTTGTGTGGACCCCAGATTCCGCCTGAGACATTATGGAGGCTCCACGGATCCCACAGCCAGCATTAGGTAGGAAGACCCATATACTGCCCTAAGCCCATAGCTGGGTGCTGTGAGCTCTCAGATTTCAGCAGATAACACCCCTCCCTGCCCCTGTGGAATAGCACTCCCCTTCCGGCCCTCTCCCAGATCTGAGGCCGGGACCAGACCTCTGCTGGGTCTGCTGTTGTGTGGACCCCGGATTCCACCTGAGACATACTGGAAAATCCACACAACCCAGAGCCATAGAGGACCAACTGAACTCAGAACATCAGACAACATATCCTGAGATATCCTAGAGGAGACACTGCACCCAGAACAGCAGACACCTAGCTGGACTGCTACCTTGGAGGCACCATATCCTGAGGCATCCTAGAGGTACCACTGTAATCAGTGCAGCTGGAAAAGATCACAGAGACATCTGGACCCCTAGGAGATCACACACAAGCGAAATAACTGGAAAGGCAGGCTTCAGCCAGAGACAGCAAGTACAGGCAGCACTAGAGTTAACCAGATGGCAAAAGGCAAGCGCAGGAACTCAAGCAACAGAAACCAAAGTTACATGGCATCATCAGAACCCAGTTCCCCCATCATAGCAAGTCCTGAACACCCCATCACACCAGAAAAGCAGGATTCAGAATTAAAATCACTTCTCATGACGATGATAGAGGACTTTAAGAAAGACATAGATAACACTCAAAGAACAGATAGAAACCCTTAAAGAGGAAACACAAAAATCCCTTAAGGAATTGCAAGAAAATGTGACCAAACGGGAAAAGGAATTAAACAAAACCATGCAGGATCTAAAAATTGAAGTAGAAACAATAAAGAAATCACAAAGGGACAATACCCTGGAGATAGAAAACCTAAAAAAAAAAAAAAAAAAAAAAGATCAGGAGTCATAGACACAAGTATCACCAACAGAATACAAGAGATGGAAGAGAGAATCTCATGTGCAGAAGATACCATGGAAAACATTGACACAACTGTCAAAGAAAATGCAAAATACAAAAAGCTACTAACCCAAAATATACAGGAAATCCAAGACACAATGAGAAGGCCAAACCTAAGGATAATAGGTATAGATGAGGGGAAAGACACCCAACTTAAAGGACCAGTAAATATCCTCAACAAAATTATAGAGGAAAACTTCCCTAACCTAAAGAAAGAGATGTCCATAAATATACAAGAAGCCTACAGAACTCCAAATAGTTTAGACCAGAAAAGAAATACTTCCCGCCATATAATAGTCAAATCATCAAATGTACAAAACAAAGAAAAAATACTAAAAGCAGTAAGGGAAAAGGGCAAAGTAACATATAAAGGCAGACCTATAAGAATTACACCAGACTTCTCACCAGAGACCATAAAAGCCAGAAGATCCTGGACTGATATCATACAGATCCTAAGAGAATACAATTGCCAGCCCAGACTACTATACCCAGCAAAACTCTCAATCATATTTGATGGAGAAACCAAAATATTCCATGACAAATCCAAATTTACACAGTATCTCAACACAAATCCAGCACTTCAAAGAATAATTGGTGGAAAACTCCAACACAAGGAGGGAAACTACAACCTAGAAAAAGCAAGAAAGTAATCTTCCAAAAGCCGTAAAAGAAGGTATCTACACAAACATATCTCCACTGTCAATAACAAAAATAACAGGAAACAACATTCATTTCTCCTTAATATCTCTTAATATCAATGGACTCAATTCTCCAATAAAAAGACATACACTATCAGACTGGATACGTAAGCAGGACCCAACATTTTGCTGCATTCAGGAAACTCAACTTTGTGAAAAAGACAGACACTACCTCAGAGTAAAAGGTTGGAAAACAATCTTCCAAGCAAATGGTTCCAAGAAACAAGCTGGAGTAGCAATTCTAATATCAAATAAAATTATTTTTCAACCAAAAGTAATCAAAAAAGATAAACAAGGACACTTCATATTCATCAAAGGAAAAATGTACCAAGAGGAACTTGCAATTCTGAACATCTATGCCCCAAATGCAAGGGTACCCACATACATAAAAGAAACTTTACTGAAGCTCAAAGCACACATTGCACCCTACACAATAATAGTGGGAGATTTCAACACCCCACTCTCAGCTATGGACAGATCATGGAAACAGAAACTAAATCGAGACACAATGAAACTAACAGAAGTTATGAACCATTTGGACTTAACTGACATCTATAGAACATTTCATCCTAAAACAAAAGAATATACCTTCTTCTCAGCACCTCATGGTACCTTCTCCAAAATAGGCCATATAATTGGTCACAAAACAGGCCTCAACAGATACAAAAAGATTGAAATAATCCCTAGTACCTTATCAGACCACCATGGACTAAGACTCGTCTTTGACATGGACAAAAACAACAGAAAGCCCACATACACTTGGAAACTGAACAATGCTCTACTCAATGATAACTTGGTCAAGGAAGAAATAAAGAAAGAAATTAAAGACTTTTTAGATTTAAATGAAAATGAGGACACATCATATCAAAACATGTGGGACTCATTGAAAGCAGTACTAAGAGGAAAAATCATAGCTCTAAGTGCTCACAAAAAGAAATTGGAAAGAGCATACATTAACAACTTGACAGAAAACCTGAAAGCATTAGAACAAAAAGAAGCTAGTATACCCAAGAGGAGTAGACGGCAGGAAATAATCAAACTCAGGGCTGAAATCAACCAAGCTGAAACAAAAAGAACTATACAAAGTATCAACAAAACCAGGAGCTGGTTCTTTGAGAAAATCAACAAGATAGACAAACCCTTAGCCAGACTAACCAAAGGGCGCAGAGACAGTATTCAAATTAATAAATCAGGACTGAAAAGGGAGACATAACAACAGAAACAGAGGAAATTAAAAAAAATCATCAGATCCTACTACAAAGGCCTATACTCAACAAAATTGGAAAATCTGGATGAAATGGACAATTTTCTAGATAGATACCAGGTACCAAAGTTAAAGGCGGAGCAGATAAACCATCTAAACAGTCACATAACTCCTAAAGAAATAGAAACAGTCATTAAAAATCTTCCCACCAAAAAATGTCCGGGGCCAGATGGTTTCAGTGCAGAATTCTTTCAGACCTTCAAGGAAGACCTAATACCAATCCTCTTCAAGCTATTCCATCGAATAGAAACAGAAGGAACACTACCCAATTCGTTCTATGAAGCTACAATTACACTCATACCTAAACCACAGAAAGACCCAACAAAGAAAGAGAACTACAGACCAATCTCACTTATGAATATTGATGCAAAAATACTCAATAAAATTCTCGCAAACCGAATCCAACAACACATCAAAACAATTATCCATCAAGATCAAGTAGGCTTTATCCCAGGAATGCAGGGATGGTTCAATATTCGGAAATCCATCAATGTAATCCACTACATAAATAAACTTAAAGAAAAAAACCACATGGTCATCTCACTAGACGCTGAGAAAGCATTTGACAAAATTCAACATCCCTTCATGTTAAAAGTCTTGGAAAGATCAGGAATTCAAGGCCCATACCTAAACATAGTAAAAGCAATATACAGCAAGCCAGTAGCCAACATCAAACTAAATGGAGACAAACTTGAAGCAATCCCACTAAGATCAGGGACTAGACAAGGCTGTTCACTCTCACCTTACCTATTCAATATAGTACTGGAAGTCCTAGCTAGAGCAATTAGAGAACAAAAGGAAGTCAAAGGGATACAGATAGGAAAGGAAGAAGTCAAAATTTCACTATTTGCAGATGATATGATAGTATACTTAAGTGACCCTAAAACTTCCACCAGAGAACTCCTAAACCTGATAAACAACTTTAGCAACATGGCTGGATATAAAATCAACTCAAACAAATCAGTAACCTTCCTCTAGTCAAAGGATAAACAGGCTGAGAAAGAAATTAGGCAAATGACACCCTTAACAATAGCCACAAATAAAATAAAGTATCTTGGAGTGAATCTAACCAAGCAAGTGAAAGATCTGTATGACAAGAACTTCAAGTCTCTGAAGAAAGAAATTGAAGAACATCTCAGAAGATGGAAAGATCTCCCATGCTCCTGGATTGGCAGGGTTAACTTAGTAAAATGGCCATCCTGCCAAAAGCAATCTACAGATTCAATGCAATACCCATCAAAATTCCAAATCAATTCTTCATAGAGATAGAAAGAGCAATCTACAAATTCATTTGGAATAACAAAAAACCTAGGATAGCGAGAACTATTCTCAACAATAAAAGAACTTCTGGGGGCATCACCATCCCTGACCTCAAACTGTACTACAGAGCAGTAGTGATAAAAAACTGCATGGTATTGGTACAGAGACAGACAGGAAGATCAATGGAATAGAATTGAAGACCCAGAAATGAACCCGCATACCTATAGTCACTTGATCTTTGACAAGGGAGCTAAATTCATCCAGTGGAAAAAGGACAGCATTTTCAACAAGTGGTGCTGGCTCAACTGGAGGTCAACATGTAGAAGGATTCAAATTAATCCATTCTTATCCCCTTGTACAAAGCTCAACTCCAAGTGGATAAAGGACCTTCACATAAAGCCAGATACACTGAAACTATTAGAAGAGAAGTTGGGGAAGACCCTCGAATACCTAGGCACAGGGGAAAAGTTCCTGAACAGAACACCTATGGCTTATGCTCTAAGATCAAGAATCGACAAATGGGACCTGATCAAATTGCAAAGCTTCTGTAAGGCAAAGGACACTGTCAACAAGACAAAATGGCAACCAACAGATTTGGAAAGGATCATTACCAATCCTACATCTGATAGAGGGCTAATATCGAATATATACAAAGAACTCAGGAAATTAGACACCAATCAACAAAATAACCCCATTAAAAATGGGGTACAGAGCTAAACAAAGAATTCTCAACTGAGGAAATACGAATGGCCGAGAAGCACCTTAAGAAATGTTCAACATCCTTAGTCATCAGGAAAACGCAAATCAAAACAACACTGAGATACCACTTGACACCAGTCAGAATAGCTAAGATCAAAAACTCAGGTGATAGTAGATGCTGGCGAGGATGTGAAGAAAGAGGAACACTCCTTCATTGTTGGTGGGGTTGCAAACTGGTACAACCACTCTAGAAGTCAGTCTGGCGGTTCCTCAGAAAATTGGACATAGCACTACCTGAGGACCCAGCTATACCACTCCTGGGCATATATCCAGAAAATACCCCAACATATAACAAAGACATATGCTCCACTATGTTCATAGAAGCCTTATTTGTAATAGCCAAAAGCTGGAAAGATCCCAGATGCCCTTCAACAGAGGAATGGATACAAAAAAGGTGGTACATTTACACAATGGAATATTACGCAGCAATTAAAAATAATGAATTTGAGAAATTCTTAGGTAAATGGATGGAACTAGAAAATATCATCCTCAGTGAGTTAACCCAATCACAAAAGAACACACATGGTATTTACTCACTGATAAGCGGAGATTAGCCCAAATTTTGAAACAACAAAGATTCAACTACCAGATGACATGAAGCTCATGAAGAAGAAAGAACAAGTGAGGATGCCTAGGTCTTTCTTAGAAGGAGTAACTAAATACTCAAGGGAGCAAATATGGAGACAAAGTGTGGGATAGAATCTGAAGGAGAGGTTATATGGAGACCATTCCACCTGGGTATTCATTCCATGTGCAGTCACCAAAAATAGATGCTGATATGGATGTCAGGAAGGGAAAGCTGACAGCAGCCTGATAAGGCTGTCTCCTTAGAGGTTCCCCAGAGTCTGTCATACCCAGAGACAGATACTTGCAGCTAACCATTAATCTGATCAAAGGTTCCCAATGGAGAGGTTAGAGAGCAAACTGAAGGAGCCTAAAGGGTTGGTGGCCTCATGAGGAGAGCAACAATACCAACCAGCCAGAGCTCCCCAGGGTCTAAACCACCAGCCTAGGAGCACATATGGAGAGCCACATGACTCCAGCTGTACATGTAGGGGAGGATGGCCTTGTTGGGCATAGGTGGGAGATGAGGTCAATGGTACCTTGAAGGCTGAGCACTGAGTGTGTGGGGGGGTAATCTGAGGGTGGGGAGAGGGATTGGGGGGTAGGTGGGTAAACACCCTCATAGAAGCAGGAGGAGGGGGGATGGGATAAGGGGTTCCTGGGAGGTGGGGGGAATGAGGTAAGGGGATAAAATTTGAAATGTAAATATAATATCCAATAAAAGAGGGGGAAAAAAAAAGAAAAGCGGTTAGAACCAACATCCTTAATAAAATGTCAGCCCTCTTTAAAAAAAAAAACTATCTTGATACTAAAATTTGTTTTGAGAATTGTATATTGCAGAATGATCAGCCTTGGTGTATCTACTCAACAAGCAAGCTGGGCAGGCCTGCTCAAACCTCTGAGGTCCTGGAATTCCATCTGGAGGCAGTGAAGACACAGCATCAGAGGCTTATCAATTTGCTCTTCCCCCCGACTCCTCTTCTAATATCTCAACACACATAGTCAGCTTGAAGAAGCTAATGAAGAATCAGCGCCCCTATTCCCTGGGCTTGGGGACTAAGGTGGTAAATGTTGGGCTGTCTTTCTAGGGAAAAGTAGTGGTTTTGTCGGAATAGAGAGGATTAGCTAGGATTTATTGCATAGCCATAACCTATTAGTAGAAATCTGTATAATTAGTATCAAGATGAAGATATAAATTCTTAAACGGCACCAATTTACTTTGATTACAAATTTTAAGGTTTTCATTGGTATGAGCTTCTTATTGATATAAGAGTGAGATGAATATTGTTACCCTCATAGGCATTGTAGCAGTATAACACATTTAGGAATACAAAGCTTAGACCCAGTCCTTCTTTAACTTTTTTAACTGATTTGAGATGGTCAGCCTGTGAGTTAAGGGACTACAGCAAATTCATGGGTTGGAGTTTATTGTTAGGGTGTTTTCTATGTTTTATTTAGAAATATCTGAGTGGAGTTAACAGGCAACAGTCCAGATTACCTTACATGGATAGTTGGTTTTCAAAACATCAGAAATCCACAGAATTGACATGACAAACATTTCTGTATTAATGTTCATTTTGATTAGAGACCTGTCTGCTCCTGACAGCTTCATATATTGAATTCTAAGAAGAAATTGAGCATCTTTGGAGTTACTCCAGTTGTGGTGAGACAGCCACTAGACAAGAATTGCCCCTTTCCATCTGCAGACAAATTACTGTCCAGAAAAGGACACACTCGCAGAATAGTTGACTGAGTATATATGCCTAGACAGAGTAATCAGCCCTTAATAATTCTGCATCACTAAGGTCTGTCAGATGATCCTGGGCCAGAAGGCGGAAGAACAGATGCTCCAATGTTATGTAGTAGAGGGAGTGTCCAGGTGTTAAGAGGTCTCTATAAGTTGGCTAAGTTTTAGAAGCTATGCTTTGTGCTTCCCACAATTATAGTTAACTCAGTCATTCTGGATTTCTGATGGGGTTGAAAACTTATAGCCTCATAGCCAATTCTGGCTATTTACCTTGAGAGAAAAGATTTGAGTGGATGGTCGTCAGCTGACATTCATCCTAAAGCCAAGGAAAAAGCCAGGTTCAGAACTAAGTGTTTTAGTTAGGAGAGACGACAGAGGTTCTGGCTAGTCAACAAAATGTTGGGCTGGGTATGAGGACTATCTTGCACCTCACGGGTACAAATTGGCATAATTATGCTCTAATTGTATTTTGAATGAAAAATTTCATTTTAACAGCAACGGTGATGTGTAGGAGGAGCTAAGGTGGGAGGAGTACTGAGAGGAAGAGAAGGAGTAAGAAGAGGAGGAGAAGAAGGAGAGGAGAAGCTAGGTGATAAAAGAAAGAGAGGGGAGACAGGGAGGTAGATGTTCATGTATCTCCACCAGTCAAAGATAGTTGATATATCTAGGTTGTGTAGTGGGTTAGACCTCTGATTGAGCAATACCAAACTTATAAAGCCTATGGTTAACATTTTTTTAAAAATGTATATGTGCAAAAAGAAAAAGGGGGCATGGGATAGGGGCTTTCTAAGGGGAGGAATGGGGAAAGGGGATGGCATCTGAAGTGTAAATAAAATATCTAATAAAAAAATAGAACTCTCAAAAAAAATAATGGAACAGTGTTGGGGTTATAGCTTATCTGTATTGTTTGTGTAATACTGGTCCTAGGTTTAATCCCCAGAACCACAAAAACAAACAATTAAACAAAAACAACCCCACCAAACATAATGGAACAAATGAATAACTACATACAAAAATATTGATATATATTTTATACAATGTACAAAAACTACCTCAAATTAGAACATAAACATTCCAATAAGACCCAAAGTTATTCACCTTAATAAGAAAACTATCTTAGGGTTCCTTCAATAGAACATCATGACTGAAACTTGGGGAGGGAAGGGTTTATTTCATTTCACAGCTTGTTGTCCATCATTCAGGGAACTCAGGACAGAAACTCAAGGTAAGAACTTACTACCAGCAGGAAGTGATACAGAGACCTTGGAGACATGTTGCTTACTGATTTCCTCCCCAATGCTTATAGCAGCTGGAATGCCAGATCAAGGGTAGCATTGCCCATTGTGAGTAATAGGGCAAAGGAGGATGTGGACCTGTTTAGAAATAGTTCTTTGGAATGAATCCAATCTTCATTGTCATGATATCAGCAGTGCAGTTCACATGAATCAGCCAGGGCAGTTGGATTTGAGAGGCTCAGCCAATTGGCCTGAGTCTGTAGAAGCGGCAAGAAGATACCAGGACATCACCAGAAGTTCTCTCTGTGAAGTCAGGACAAATGATGACTAGCAAAGAGTGGCAATGCAAACCAATGCCACAAAGTATTGTCAGTGAGCGTCAGCAAAGCCCAATGATGACCAGCAAAGACTGTCAAGTTGAACCCATACCACACAGCATTGTCCACAGTATGTTGGGTTATATTTATATCCTTTCAAAACATCACGTATTCTCTCAAGTGTTTGCTCTAGCAAAACCCTTTTCAGGCTACTTCCAGAAAAATACCATGGTCAGTTCTCAGCAAAACATTCTCTCATGAGAAATGGAAGGTGGGGGGACATGGAGGCAGATGTTCACGTGTCTCCACCAGTCAAAGATAGTTGATATATCTAGGTTGGGTATTGGGTTACACTTCTGATTGAGCATTACCAAACTTATAAAGCCTTTGATTAACATTTTTAAAAAGTGTATAAAAGCAAAAAGAAAAAGGGGGCATGGAATAGGGTTTTTTTTTGGGGGGGGGAATGGGGAAAGGGGATTGCATCTGAAATGTAAATAAAATATCCAATAAAAGTAATAATAATATAAAAACATCCTCTCATATGTCTGCTTCAGCAAAAACATCTCCTTATAAGACAGTTTCCAGAAATACATCACATTATACAACTGAGTCTACAAAAAAACCAGAAATTTCCACCTCACACCCCTGCTGTACTCACTCCTCCTTACAGATTCCTTTCTCATATTTATGCATTGTTTTGTCTCATTCTTGATCCTTTGATTTTTTTTAACCTGGACTATCTCTGTGGCTATGAGTTTGGAAGTATTCTTTGGAGCCTGGTGTGTTGTTTGGCATAAAACAAAAGGCAATGACTGTCCCTCCTCTAAAATCAACAAGTTGCCAATAGTTAAGTGGAGAATAGTAAGGCCTGTGAACCCCTGCTTGATACATATTTGGTGTTGACAGGACCAATTTTGTGCAGACCCCTTGCAGGCAACCATAGCTTCTGTGAGATCCAGTAGGGAATGATTTTTTTTGCCATTATTTAACAAAAGTTTTATTTTCCAACAATGTATTATCAACATATACATTTGTCCTCCTCATTCAAATGTCCTCTCTTTGACTGTTTCACTATATCTTTGAAAAGGATGTCCTGAAACTTTTTTATATTTAATTTAAGCCATTACAATAGCTTAGACACTTTAGTTTCTTTAGTATTCTAGATGGTACTCTTCTCCATTAAGGTACATTCATAATGTTCACAAGTGACTTGGTAATGAATTGCATTATTATTTTTCTCTGCATTATTGCTTGAATGCTATAAAATTGTTTTCTATTATTTTAAAATTAATGTTTGTTTTACTTGCTTTTTTTACACAGGAAAACATAAGGTAGCCCTGGCTGTCCTGCACTGGTCATGGAGACCAGAGTGGCTACTTATAGACATCCTCCTGTCTCAGTCTCCTGCATAGTGAGATTAAAGGCATGAAACATTGTATCTAGCTATATTTAGCTTAATTTTATTATTTTTATTTATTTGAGATTATACTATTGACTTAGCCAAGATTATTATTGCTACAATAAAACATCATGACCAAAAAGCAAGTTGTGGAGAAAAAGTTTTATTCAGCTTACACTTGCATAATGGATTGTCATCAAAGGAAGTCGGATGGCTGGGGCTTCCCCAGCTGCCCTTTGTAGTCTGCTATCCCCAGCAGACCTCAATTCTCCCCTCAATTCTTTGCCCACCTTCATTAAACCTGCTGGTCCTGAACCATACAAACCTGCAGACAGGGAAACATACAGCCCAAGGATACCCATCAGAAGCCTGCTACACCAAGACAATTGAAGCCCCCTTTCAATACCTACTACAAAAGGAACATCCAGGGAGTAAAGCTATCCAGATGGCTAAGGGCCAGCAAAAGAACACAATCAACAAAAGCCAGGGCAATCTGACACCTTCAGAGCACATCTACCCTACTATAGAAAGCCCTGGATATCCTAACACAAGTATAGCACAAGAAAATGTCCTTAAATCTAATCTTACAAAGATGATAGAGGCCTTTAAAATGGAAATGAATAAATCCTTTAAAGAAATACAGGAAGAAGATACAATCAAACAGGGAAAGGAAATAAATAAAACTGTTTAATATCAGAAATTGAGGGAATCCTAGAGATGGAAAACCCAGGGAAGAGAACAGGAATGACATCTCCAAAAGAATACAGGAGATGGAAGCGTGACTCTCAAGCATAGAAGATACAATAGAAGAAATTGACACAGCAGTCAAAAAATTTTAACTCTAAAAAATTCCTGATACAAAACATCCAGGTAATCTGCAACACCATGAAAAGACCTAACCAAAAAAATATTTTCAACAAAATCATAGAAGAAAACTTTCCCAACTTGAAGAAAGAGATGCCTATGAACATAGAAGAAGCTATAGAACACTTATTAGACTGGATCAGCAAAGAAAATCCTCCCACCACATAATAATTAAAACACAAAATCTACAGAATAAAGAAAAATATTAAAAGCAGCAAGAACAAAGGTCAGGTAACATACAAAGACAAACCTATCAGAATTACACCTGACTTCTCAACAGAGACTCTAAAAGCTAGAAAGGCCTAGAAGATAGATATCTTGCAACCTTTAAAAAGGCACACATGCCAGCCTAGACTACTATAACCATCAAAACTCTCAACCACTATAGATGGAGAAAACAAGATACATCAAAACAAATTCAAATTTAAACAATATCTGCCCACAAATCCAGTCTACAGAAAATACTAGAAAGAAAACTCCAACCTAAGAAGAATAATTATATCCAAGAAAACACAGGAAATAAGTAATCCCTTACCAGCAAATACAAAGGGAAGCACATGTGTGCACACATACACCACCAACACCACCAACACCACCACCATCAGAATAACAGGAATTAACAATCACTGGTCATTAATATCTCTCAACATCAATGGACTCAATTCCCCAATAAAAAGACACAGGCTAATAACATAATGGATACTACAACAGGATCCATCATTCTGCTGCATACAAGAAACACACCTCAGTCATAAAGATTGACACTATCTCAGAATAAAGGGCTAGCAAAGGGTTTACCAAGCACACAGACCCAAGAATCAAGCTGGCATAGCCATTTTAATATCTCATTAAATAGATTTTTCAATCAAAATTAATCAAAAGATACAGAAGACACTTTATATTTATCAAAGGAAAACCCATCAGAATTATATCTTAATTCTATGACACAAACACAAGTGCACCAACATTTGTAAAAGAAACATTGCTTAGGCTTAAATCACATATTGTACCCCACACACTAATGGGAGACTTCAACAATCCACTTTCTTCCATTGACAGGTCATCCAGACAAAAACTAAGCAGAGAAATAATTAAATTAACAGAAATCATGAATCAAATAGACTTAACAGACTTTACAGAATAATTCATCCAACCAAAAAAAAAAAAAAAAAAAAAGAACATAACTTCTCAGCACCTCATGGATCCTTCTACAAAATTAACCAAAGTAAGCCTCCACAGATACAAGAAAATTGAAATAATGGCATGTATCTTATCAGAGCACCATGGATTAAAGCTGGACTTTAGCAGCAATAGAAAGATCAGAAGAGCCTACACATTAATGGAAACTGAACAACTCTTTCCTCAATGATCTTTGGGTTGGGGAAGAAATAAAGAAAGAAATTAAAGACTTTCTAGAATTCACTGAAAATGAAAGCACAACATACCCAAATTTCTGAGACACAATGAAAGCAGTGCTAAAAGGAAAGCATATTGCACTAAGTGCCTCCATAAAAAAAAAATTAGAAAGTTCTAATACCAGCAATTTAAAAGTATACGTCAAAGTTCTAGAAAAAAATTCAAGCACACCCAAAAGGAGTAGAAGGAGGAAAATACTCAAAATTAGGGCTGAAATCAATCAGTTAAAAATAAAGAAAACCCGCCCCTTGCTTGGTCCTTTTGGTTGGGGCAGACACCTAGCTGGTCTGCTCCCCTGAAGACACCATATCCTGAACCAGCCTAGATGAACAACTGTACTCAGAGGCCAAGTAACATATAAAAGCAGACCTATAAGAATTACACCAGACTTCTCTCCAGAGACTATAAAAGCCAGAAGATCCTGGACAGATATCACACAGACCCTAAGAGAACACAAATGCCAGCCCAGACTACTATACCCAGCAAAACTCTCAATTACCACAGATGGAGAAACTAAGATATTCCATGACAAAACCAAGTTTACACAACATCTTACCACAAACCCAGCCCTTCAGTAGATAATTGATGGAAAACTCCAACACAAGGAGGGAAAATACAACCTAGAAAAAGCAAGAAAGTAATCTTCCAACAACTTTAAAAGAAGATAGCTACACAAACATAATTCCACCTCTAATAACAAAAATAACAGGAAGCATCAATCATTTTTCCTTAATATCTCTTAACATCAATGGACTCAACTCCCCAATAAAAAAAGAAATAGGCTAATTGACTGGATACATAAACAGGACCCAGAATTTTGCTGCATACAGGAAATGAACCTCAGTGACAAAGACAGACACTACCTCAGAGTAAAAGGATGGAAAACAATTCTCCAAGAAAATGGTCCCAAGAAACAAGCTGGAGTAGCCATTCTAATATCAAATAAAATCAACTTTCAACCAAAAGTAATCAAAAAAGATAAGAAAGAGCACTTCATACTTATCAAAGAAAAAGTCTACTAAGATGAACTCTCAATTCTGAACATCTATGCTCCAAATGTAAGGACACCCACATACATAAAAAAAAAAAAAAACTTGAAATTTGATTCTCAAAATGTCCACATACCAATTCCCACTTAGAAACTCAGTGATTCCCAGACTTCAATTTGAGTCTACCAGAGGGGATTGTCGGCACATCTGCCCAATGTAGGAGTAAGAGAAATTAATGCAGTAACAAAAAACATGATGACACTCTGTATGAGGGTCACTAACTGCTTTCTGATTGGATTTGAGCCCTACTCTACAGGAGAGAATTCATATCCTATACTGTAAAACTGCTCAAAATTCCATGGCTGGGTGATCACAGGCTCCAGGTGGGAACTCAATACCATTCTTTTGCTCAGTGACATAGTGTGAAACTCCCTTCTGAATATTTGTTTGCAGCTATAGACAGATGCTGTTCTCAGTCTTAATCGGAGAAACTTCTCTTTACCTGGCTTCACAGGGTGCTGAGATTAAGTGGCTCAGTGATTGAATGATCAGCAGATTCAGAGAACAGCAAGAGAAGACAAAGAATGTGTGTGTGGGGGGGGGGAGGAATAAAGAAAACAATACAAAGACTCAATGAAACCAAGAGATGTTTCTTTGAGAATATCAACAAATTAGACATACCCTTAGACAAACTAACCAAAAGACAGAGAGAGAGTATCCAAATAAACAAACAAACTGAGAAATGAAAAGAGAGACATAACAACAGATAATGACGGAACTCAAAGAATTGTTAGGTCTTACTTAAAAATACTGTACTCCACAAAATTGGAAAATCTTAATGAAATAGGTGATTTTCTAGACATATACCACTTACCAAAGTTAAATCAAGATCAGGTAAACTATTTAAACAGCAATAATTTTCTAAGGAAATAAAAGCAATCATTAAATGTTTCCCACCCCAACCCCCAAAAAACCAAGCCCAGGGAAAGATGGTTTTAGTGCAGAATTCTAGCACATTTTCAAAGAAGACCTAATTCCACTATTCCTCAAACTATTTCACAAAATAGAAACAGAAGAAACACTGCCAAACTCACTCTATAAAGCCACAGTCACATTGAAAACTAAACCACATACACAAAGACCCCAACAAAGAAAGAGAATTTCAAAGCAATTTCTCTTATGAACATTGATACACAAATACTCAATAAAATACTCACAGACTGAATCCAGGAACACATTAAAAACATCATCCACCATGATGAAGTAGCCGTCATCCTAGGGATGCAGGGATAGTTCAATATATGAACATCCGTCAATGTAATACACCAAACTGAAAGAAAAAAATCATATGGTCAATCTCATTAGATGCTAATAAAGCCTTTGACAAAATTCAACAGCCCTTCATGTTAAAAGTCTTGGAGAGATTATGGATACAAGGTACATACCTAAACATAGCAAAAGCAGTATACAGCAAGCCAGTAGTCAACATCAAATCAAATAGAGAGAAACTTAAAGCAGTTCCACTAAGGTCACAGAGAAGGCACAGCTGCCCACTCTGTCCCTATCTATTCAACACAGTACTTGAAGTTCTAGCCAGAGCAATGAAACAAATAAAGGAGATCTATGGGATATAAATTGGAAAATAAGAAGTCAAAGTATCACTATTTCCTGATGATATGATAACATACTTAAGTAATTCCAAAAATTCTACCAGAGAACACCTACAGCTGATAAGCACATTCAGCAAAGTGGCTGGAAACAAATCAACTCAAAAAAAGCAATAGCCTTCCACTATATAATTGATAAATGGGCTGAGAAAGAAATTAGGGAATATAGACCTTTATATAGTCACAAATAGTATAAAATATTTACTGTAAGTCTAACCAAGCAAGTAAAAGACCTATATGACAAGAGCTTCAAGTTGCTGAAGAAAGAAATTGAGAAAGATACCAGAAGATGGAAAGATTTCCCATGCTCATTGATAGGTATGATTAATGTGGTGAAAATGGTCATCTTACCAAAAGCAATCTACAGATTCAATATAATTTCCATCGAAATTCCAATACAATTCTTTACAGACCTTGACAGAGGAACTGTCAACTTCATATAGAAAAACAAAACAAAACAAAAAGACTTCATATAGAAAATAACCTTAGACCGGGCAGTGGTGGCACACGCCTTTAATCCCAGCACTTGGGAGGCAGAGGCAGGCGGATTTCTGAGTTCGAGGCCAGCCTGGTCTACAGAGTGAGTTCCAGGACAGCCAGGGCTACACAGAGAAACCCTGTCTCGAAAAGCCAAAAAAAAAAAAAAAAAAAAAGAAAGAAAGAAAGAAAGAAAGGAAAGAAAGAAAGAAAGAAAGAAAGAAAGAAAGAAAGAAAGAAAAGAAAAGAACCTTAAAACATTCTGACCAATAAAAGAACTTCTGGAGGCACCACCATCCTTGACCTCAAGCTGAATGACAGAGAAATAGTAATAAAAACTGCATGGTATTGGTATAGGAACATACATGTTGATCAATGAAATCAAACTGAGGTACCTGAAATAAACCCATACAACTTGATTTTTGACAAAGAAGGCAAAAACATATATAAAAAAAGAAAGTATCTTCAACAAATGGTGTTGGTCTAACTGAATGTTTGCATGTAGAAGGATCTAAATAGACCCATAACTATCACCTTGCACAAAACTCAAGTCCAAGTAGATGAAGCACCTCAACATAACACTGGATACACTAAATCTAATAAAACATAAAGTATGGAATAGCCTTGAACTCGTCGGTACAGGAGACAAGTTCCTGAACAAAACAACCAATGGCTTATGCTCTGAGATCAATAATTGATAAATGGGACCTCATGAAACTGAAAAACTTCAGCAAGGCAGTCAATAAGACAAAATGGAAGCCTACAGATTGGGAAAGGATCTTCACCAACCTATATCTGACAGAAGGCTAATATCCAAATTTTTTAAAGAACTCACGAAGTTAAACACCAACAACATAAATAACCAAATTTTAAAATGCAGTACAGAAATAAACACAAAATTTTCAACAAAGGTATCTCAAATGGCCAAGAAACATTAAAGAAAGTTTCAAAGTCCTTAGTCATCAGGGAAATGCAAATCAAAGCAAATCTGAGGTTCCATCTTAAACCAGTCAGAATAGCTAAGACCAAAAACTCAAGCGATGGCACATGCTGGTGAGGATGTGGAGCAAAGAGAACACTCCTCCTTTGCTGGTGAGAGTGCAAACTTGTACAGCCACTTTGGAAATCAGTTTGGTGGTTTCTCAGAAAACTGGGACTAGATCTACATCAGGTCCCAACTATACCACTCCTGGGCATATATCCAAAAGATGCCAGACTATATCACAGGTACACTTGTTCCATTATTTTCATTTTTTTCATTTTATATTTTATTTACATTTCAGATGCCATCCCCTTTCCTCATTTCCCCTCTCTAGAAAACCCCTATCCCATGTCCCCTTTTACTTTTTGCTTTTATACAATTTTTTAAAGTGTTAGTCAAAGGCTTTATACGTTTGGTAATGCTCAATCAGAGGTGTAACCCAATACCCAACCTAGATATATAAACTGTCTTTGACTGGTGGAGACACATGGAAATCTGCCTCCATGCACCCCCTCTCTTTCTCTCTCTCATCACCTTGCTTCTCCTCTCCTTCATCTTCTCCTCTCCTTACTCCATCTCTTCCTCTGGGTACTCCTTCCCCATTAGCTCCTCCTACATATCACCCTTCCTGTTAAAATAACACTTTTCTCTCAAAATACAATTAGAGCATAATTATTCCTAATTATACCAATGAGGTACAAGATAGTCCTAATACCCAGTCCATCATTTTGTTGACTAACCAGAACCTCTGTCATCTCTCCTAACTAAAACACTTAGTTTTGAACCTGGCTTTTTTCTTGGCTTAGAATAAATGTCAGCTGAAAACCTTCCACTCAGGTCTTTTCTCTCAAAGTAAATAGCCAGGATTGGCTATGAGACTATAGGTCTTCAACCCCGTCAGAAATCTAGAATGACTGAGTCAACTGAAATTATGGGAAGCACAAAGCATAGCTTCTAAAACTTAGCCATTTTATAGAGACCGCTGAACACCTGGACAGCCCCTACACTACAGAACGTTGGAGCATCAAATCTTCAGCCTTCTGGCCCAGAATCATCTGACAGACCTTAGTGATGCAGAATTATTAAGGGCTGATTACTCTGTCTAGGCAGATATAATCAGTTGACTATTCTGCAAGTGTGTCCTTTTCTGGACAGTAATTTGTCTGTAGATGGAAAGAGGCAATTCTTGCCTTGTGGCTGTCTCTGTACAACTGGAGTAACTCCAAGGATGCTCAATTTCGTCTTAGAATCCAAGACAGGAAGCTGTCTAAAACTTGTTCTGAGAATTGTATATTGCAGAATACACAGCCTCGGTGTATCTACTCATCAAGCAAACTGAGCAGACCCTCTCAAACTTCAGATGTCCTGGAATTCCAACTGGATGCAGTGAAGACACAGTGTCAGAGGCTTATCAATTTACTCTTCCCCCCACCCCTCTTCTAATATTTCAACTCTCATAATCAGCTTGAAGAAGTTAACGAAGAGTCAGCGCCCCTATTCCCTGGGCTTGGGGACTAAGGTGGTTAATATTGGACTGTCTTTCTAGGGAAAAGTAGTGGTTTTGTTGGAACAGGGAGGATTAACTAGGATTTATTGCATAGCCACAACCTATTGATAGAAATCTGTATAATTAGTATCAAGATGAAGTTATAATCTCTTAAATGGTACAAAATTTACTTTGATTTCAAATTTAAGGTTTTCATTGGTACGAGTTTCTTATTGATATAAAAATGAGATGAATATTGGTACTCGCATAGGCATTGGGCCTGTATAACACATTTAGGAATACAAGGCTTAGACCCAGTCCTTCTTTAACTTTTTTTTTTTTAACAGATTTGATATGGTTAGCCTGTGAGTTAAGGGACTATAGCAAATTCATGGCTTGGAGTTTATTGTTAGGGTGTTCTCTATGTTTTATTTAGAAATAGCTGAGAGGAGTTAACAGACAGCAGTCCAGTTTATCTTACATGGATAGTTGGTTTTCAAAATGTCAGAAGTCCACAGAATTGTCGTTACAAACATTTCTATATTAATGTTCCATTATTTTCATAGCAGCTTTATTTGTTATAGCCAGAAACCAGAAACAACACAAATGTTCGTCAACTGAAGAATGGTTAAAGAAACTGTGGTACATCTACACAATGGAATACTACTCAGCTATTAAAGACAAAAACATCATGAATTTTGCAGGCAAATGGACTGAACTTGAGAATATCATCTTGATTGAGGTAACCCAGACCCAGGAGGATATTCATGGTATGTACTCACTTAGAGGTGGATATTAGCCATAAAATACAGGATACCCACACTACAGTCCACAGACCCCAAGAAGCTAAACAAGAAGGAAGTCCCAAGTGAGGATGCTTGAATCTCACTTAGAAGGGGGAATAAAATAGCCAGCCTGGCTTTGTAATAGAGAACATGTGCTGTCAAAGGACAAGACAGCCACACAGGCCCTGGTGTGATGTTTTGTTTTGTTTGTTTGTTTATTTGTTTGTTTGTTTTTAAGTTGGCAGCACCAGGGTAGAAGGGATACTAAAATCTTCTCCTTTGCCCCTGAGATGGCCTCTAGAAAAGTACTTAGCTTCAGGGAAACAACCTTCCAAAATGGGAGCCCAGATACAGGACTAAGAAAAAGTACCTAGGGAGAAAGAAGAAAAGAACATCAATTAAAGGTTCTGTGAACTTGGATCCTGTACAGGAGGGTCTCAAAGATATATTCATAATTTTTTCATGAGAAAAAGTCTATCTCATTGTCAGGCCACTAAAAAGCTAAAAAAAAAAAAAAAAAAAAAAAAAAAAACACAATGCCTATGGACTAAGCTTCACCTAAGTTTCCACCTGCTCTTCCTGTTTGCCTGTCCTTCCAATTTTTTATTTACTGTGTGTAATGGCTTGTATATGCTTGGCCCAGGAAGTGTGGCACTATTAGAAAGTGTGGCCCTGATGGAGTGGGTGTGGACTTTAAGACCTTCATCCTAGCTTCCTGGAAGCCAGTATTCTGCTAGCAGCCTTCAAATGAAGATGTAGAACTCTCAGCTCCTCCTGCACCATGTCTGTCTGAATGCTGCCATACTCCCACCTTGATGATAATGTACTGAACCTCTGAACCTGTAAGCCAGCCCCAATCAAATGTTGTCCTTATAAGAGTTGCCTTTGTCATGGTGTCTGCTCACAGCAGCGAAACCCTTACTAAGACACTCTGCCAGCCCTTACTATCAAGAAAGTCAATAACATGTAGTAAATTTCTTAACATATTTATCCTATTTGTTCTGTTATGTGGTGGGTTGAATCATGATTGAAAAAGTGATTTGAAAAACAATTTGGATTTCCTATTAAAAGTAAACCTGCATCTGTCACATGACCCAGACATTATACTTCCAAGAAATAGGAAAACATATATGCACACAAAGACTTGTATACAAATGTTTACAGTACATTTGGATGTAATAACTAAAACCTGATTTACATTCAAATGTATTTTATCAGTACATAAATAGATAAGCAAATATCCACAGTACTCAACTCTATAAAGGAAGGGGCTACTGGCTATACATCAAAACAGAATACTTTCAGAATAATTAAGCCGGATTTAAAAAATCTAGACAACTCAAGAAAACATCATTCAGTGAACCTCTAGTGATAAGAAACATTTCAGTGAATGCCTGGGCCATGAAAGAAATGTCTCAGAGAAAGAGTAAAACGAATTATAGAAGAGAGAGAGGGAGCCTCTAGATCAGTGGTTCTTCAACATTTGTAACTCTGTGACTCCTCAGTACTGTCCCATAACTTTAAAATTATTTCATTGCTACTTCATATCTATAATGTTGTTACTCTTGTGAATTGTAATGTAAATATCTGATATGCAGGATATCTGACATGTGACCTCAAAAGGAGTCATGACCCATAGGTTGACAACCACTTCTTTAGGCTATGTTCATTACCTGGACTGTTATTCCTATGGAATAACATGATGTTTGGATGCTTGTATACTTCTGTAAATTTTCTTTCTTTTGGGGAGGGGTGTTGGGATTCAAACCCAGGGCCAATATGCATCAAAGTTGTTTTATGCCAAGTTTATCTCCTTATGGCTGTTTTCAAAAGTAAGAAACATAGTTAATTTGGTCTCAGGTAGCCTGAAAGACCCAAATACTGCAGCTTTGTGACTTTGGGTAAATTATTTTCACTGTTTAAATATCTGTCCTCTTATATGTAACACAATATGAAAAATAACTGCTTTCCCTTTTATTTGAGTAGAGGAATATTTATTATCTGAAATAGATAAAGAGAGCATGGAGATTACATTCAGCAAGTGTACCCCCCACAAACAAAGGACTCCAAATTCTACTTGGAAAGAAACTAGACATACTCCTACAGGAGAGTGATTCCAGAGTTTTAATGAGACCATCTGTTTTAAGCACTTGCACAGGACGTATTTCAGAGGAAGCACATGCTGAGTATGTGCTGGGATTGTGTGCTGCTTTTATTTTGCTACAGCTAAATGCTTTGCAGATATTGGTGCTTATTTTCCCAGTGACTTTTTGGACCTCTCCTCCTTTGTAGACAGAAATTCAATTTACACCAGCTTTGTCTGAGAACAAGAAAATTAATAGCAAATGCAGAATTTATAGTCAACTCTGTGCTGTCTCTTTCCAATATACCATGATCCATGGGGTCAACAAGCTTACTCTAATTTATATCCCTTGCAATAGAAAAATCAGTTTTTCTTCAGTGAAGTGTTACTGGGCATATAAAATCACATTTAAAATAGGCCCCATACCCCACCTCACACAATTCACAAAAGCACAAAATCAGAAAATATAATACATAAGCAAATGATTAGTAAGATAAAAATACCCAAACAAAGAAATATGAGACAAAAAATCTGCAAAAATACGTTAGAGATTTTTTGTGATGGTCATCTTATGCTGGGTATGGTTGTTTGGAATTCTGCCTTTAGAAATATAGCTCAGAAAGTTTCCTTTAGCCTTCCAGCATAAGAAGTCACAGTGAAAAGATACCATCCTTGAACCAGAACCTGAGCCCCCATAAGGTACCAAGTTCATTAGAACCTTGATCTTGGACTTCCTGGTCTCCATATGTATGAGGAATGAATTTCTCTTGTTTATGATACAGATTCCTGAATATTAATGCAATGAACTCATCAAACATGACTCTCATTCTTATATAAGTTGAGAAAACACTATAAAGATGTAAATCCACCTCCCCACAAATTAAAATACAGACCATACCTGACTTAATATGGTTAAACTTTCCATTTTTCTACTTTGAAAGAGGTGAAAACTGATACGTATTCAGTAGATATTTTTTTTTATTTATTAGATCTTTCATTTACACTTCAGATACCATCCCCTTTCCCCATTCCCCCCCTTAGAAAACCCCTATCCCATGCCCCCTTTTCCTTTTTGCATTTATACATTTTTTTAAAAAATGTTAATCATAGGCTTTATAAGTTTGGAATTGTTCAATCAGAGGTGTAAAGCCACTGACCAACCTAGATATATCAACTATCTTTGACTGGTGGAGATACATGAACATCTGCTTCCCTGTCTCCCCCCTCTATCTCTCTTTCATCACCTAGCTTCTCCTCTCCTTCTTCTTCTCCTCTTCTTACTCCTTTTCTTCCTCTCAGTACTCCTCCTACCTTAGCTCCTCCTACACATCACCCTTCCTGTTAAAATGAAACTTTTCTCTCAAAATACAATTAGAGCATAATTATGCCTATTTGTACCAGTGAGGTACAAGATAGTCCTAATACCCAGTCCATCCTTTTGTTGACTAACCAGCACCTCTGTCATCTATCCTAACTAAAACACTTAGTTCTGAACCTGGCTTTTTCCTTGGCTTTAGGATGAATGTCAGCTGATGACCATACACTCAGATCTTTTCTCTCAAAGTAAATAGCTATAAGTTTTCAACCCCATCAGAAATCCAGAATGACTGAGTTGACTATAATTGTGGGAAGCACAAAGCATAGCTTCTAAAACTTAGCCAATTTATAGAGACCTCTGGCCACCTGGACACTCGCTCTACTTCAAAACGTTGGAGCATCTGTTCTTCTGCCTTCTGGCCCAGGATCATCTGACAGACCTTAGTGCTGCAGAATTATTAAGGGCTGATTACTCTGTCTAGGCAGATATAATCAGTCGACTATTCTGCAAGTGTGTCCTTTTCTGGACAGTAATTTGTCTGTAGAAGGAAAGTGGCAATTCTTGCCTAGTGGCTGTCTCACCACAACTGGAGTAACTCCAAGGATGCTCAATTTCTTCTTAGAATTTAACATAGGAAGCTGTCCGGAGCAGACAGGTCTCTAATGAAAATGAACATTAATACTGAAATGTTTGTCATGTCAATTCTAAGGATTTCTGATGTTTTGAAAACCAGCTATCCTTGTAAGGTAATCTGGACTGTTGCCTGTTAACTCCACTCAGCTATTTCTAAATAAAACATAGAGAACACCCTTATAATAAACTCCAAGTCATGAATTTGCTATAGTCCCTTAACGCACAGGCTGACCATCTCAAATCAGTTTAAAAAGTTAAAGAAGGACTGGGTCTAAGCTTTGTATTCCTAAGTGTGTTATACTGGTACAATGCCTATGAGAGTAACAATATTCATCTCACTCTTATATCACTAAGAAGCTCATGCCAATGAAAACCTTAAAATTTGTAAACAAAGTAAATTGGTGCCATTTAAGAATTTATATCTTCATCTTGATATTAATTATACAGATTTCTACTAATAGGTTATGGCTATGCAATAAACCCTAGCTAATCCTCTCTATTCCGACAAAACCACTACTTTTCCCTAGGGAGACAGCCCAACATATACCACCTTAGTCCCCATGCCCAGGGAATAGGGGCGCTGACTCATCATTAGCTTCTTCAAGCTGATTATGGGCGTTGAGATATTAGAAGAGGAGTGGGGGGGAGAGCAAGTTGACAATCCTCTGATGCTGTGTCTTCGCTGCCTCCAGATGGAATTCACGGACCTCAGAGGTTTGAGCAGGTGTGCCCAGCTTGCTTGTTGAGTAGATACACCAAGGCTGATCATTCTGCAATATACAATTCTCAAAACAAATTTTAGTATCAAGATAGTTTTTTTTTTAAAGAGGGCTGACATTTTATTAAGAATGTTGGTTCTAACCGCTTTTCTATTTTTCCCCTCTTTTATTGGATATAATATTTACATTTCAAATTTTATCCCCTTACCATATTTCCCCCACCACCCAGGAACCCCTTATCCCATCCCCCCTCCTCCTGCCTCTATGAAGGTGTTTACCCACCTACCCCCAGCCTCCCTCCCCACCCTCAGATCCCCCCCCCCCCCCCAGTGCTCAGCCTTCAGGGTACCAATGATCTTGTCTCCCACCTATGCCCAACAGGGCCATCCTCCCCTACATATACAGCTGGAGTCATGTGTCTCTCCCTATGTGCTCCTGGGCTGGTGGTTTAGACCCTGGGGAGCTCTGGCTGGTTGGTATTGTTGCTCTCCTCACAGGGCCACCAGCCCTTACGGTTCACGGTTCCTTCAATTTACTCTCTAACTCCTCCATTGGGAACTTTGATCAGATTAATGGATAGCTGTGGGTATCTGTCTCTGGGTATGTCCGACTCTGAGAGACCTCTAAGGAGACAGCCTTATCAGGCTGCTGTCAGCTTTCCCATCCTGACATCCCTATCAGCGTCTATTTTTGGTGACTGCCTATGGAATGAATACCCAGACACAATGGTCTCCCTACAACCCCCCCTTCAGATTCTGACCCACACTTTGTCTCCATATTTGCTCCCTTGGTTATTTAGTTACTCCTTCTAAGAAAGACCTAGGCATCCTCACTTGTTCTTTCTTCTTCATGAGCTTCGTGTCATCTAGTAGTTGAATCTTTGTTGTTTCAAACTTTTGGGCTGATCTCCGCTTATCAGTGAGTAAATACCATGTGTGTTCTTTTGTGATTTGGGTTACCTCACTCAGGATGATATTTTCTAGATCCATCCATTTACCTAAGAATTTCTCAAATTCATTATTTTTAATAGCTGAGTAATATTCCATTGTGTAAATGTACCACATTTTTTGTATCCATTCCTCTGTTGAAGGGCATCTGGGTTCTTTCCAGCTTCTGGCTATTATAAATAAGGCTGCTATGAACATAGTGCAGCATATGTCTTTGTTATTTGTTGAGGCATTTTCTGGGTATATACCCAGAAGTGGTATAGCTGGGTCCTCAGGTAGTGCTATGTCCAATTTTCTGAGGAACCGCCAGACTGACTTCCAAAGTGGTTGTACCAGCTTGCAACCCCACCAACAATGCAGGAGTGTTCCTCTTTCTTCACATCCTCGCCAGCATCTACTATCACCTGAGTTTTTGATCTTAGCCATTCTGACTGGTGTGAGGTGGTATCTCAGTGTTGTTTTGATTTGCATTTCCCTGATGACTAAGGATGTTGAGCATTTCTTAAGGTGCTTCTTGGCCATTCGAGTTTCCTCAGTTGAGAATTCTTTGTTTAGCTCTGTACCCCATTTTTTAATGGGGTTATTTTGTTGTTTGGCGCCTAATTTCTTGAGTTCTTTGTAAATATTAGATATTAGCCCCCTATCAGATGTAGGATTGGTAATGATCTTTTCCCAATCTGTTGGTTGCCGTTTTGTCTTGTTGACAGTGTCCTTTGCCTTACAGAAGCTTTGCAATTTGATGAGGTCCCATTTGTCGATTCTTGATCTTAGAGCATAAGCCATTGGTGTTCTGTTCAGGAACTTTTCCCCTGTGCCTAGGTATTCGAGGGTCTTCCCCAATTTCTCTTCTAATATTTTCAGTGTACCTGGCTTTATGTGAAGGTCCTTTATCCACTTGGAGTTGAGCTTTGTGCAAGGAGATAAGAATGGATTAATTTGCATTCTTCTACATGTTGACCTCCAGTTGAGCCAGCACCACTTGTTGAAAATGCTGTCCTTTTTCCACTGGATGAATTTAGCTCCCTTGTCAAATATCAAGTGACCATAGGTATGCGGGTTCATTTCTGGGTCTTCAATTCTGTTTCATTGATCGTCCTTTCTGTCTCTGTACCAATACCAAGCAGTTTTTATCACTACTGCACTGTAGTACAGTTTGAGGTCCGGAATGGTGATTCCCCCAGAGGTTCTTTTATTGTTGAGAATAGTTCTCGCTATCCTAGGTTTTTTGTTATTCCAAATGAATTTGTAAATTGCTCTTTCTATCTCTATGAAGAATTGATTTGGAATTTTGATGGGTATTGCATTGAATCTGTAGATTGCTTTTGGCAGGATGGCCATTTTACTAAGTTAACCCTGCCAATCCAGGAGCATGGGAGATCTTTCCATCTTCTGAGATGTTCTTCAATTTCTTTCTTCAGAGACTTGAAGTTCTTGTCATACAGATCTTTCACTTGCTTGGTTAGATTCACTCCAAGATAATTTATTTTATTCGTGGCTATTGTGAAGGGTGTCATTTCCCTGATTTCTTTCTCTGCCTGTTTATCCTTTGAATAGAGGAAGGCTACTGATTTGTTTGAGTTGATTTTATATCCAGCCACATTGCTAAAGTTGTTTATCAGGTTTAGGAGTTCTCTGGTGGAAGTTTTAGGTTCACTTAAGTATACTATCATATCATCTGCAAATAGTGAAATTTTGACTTCTTCCTTTCCTATCTGTATCCCTTTGACTTCCTTTTGTTGTCTAATTGCTCTAGCTAAGACTTCCAGTACTATATTGAATAGGTAAGGTGAGAGTGGGCAGCCTTGCCTAGTCCCTGATCTTAGTGGGATTGCTTCAAGTTTCTCTCCATTTAGTTTGATGTTGGCTACTGGCTTGCTGTATATTGCTTTTACTATGTTTAGATATGGGCCTTGTATTCCTGTTCTTTCCAAGACTTTTAACATGAAGGGATGTTGAATTTTGTCAAATGCTTTCTCAGCATCTAGTGAGATGACCATGTGGTTTTTCTCTTTGAGTTTATTTATGTAGTGGATTACATTGATGGATTTCCGAATATTGAACCATCCCTGCATTCCTGGGATAAAGCCTACTTGATCTTGATGGATAATTGTTTTGATGTGTTGTTGGATTCGGTTTGCGAGAATTTTATTGAGTATTTTTGCATCAATATTCATAAGAGAGATTGGTCTGTAGTTCTCTTTCTTTGTTGGGTCTTTCTGTGGTTTAGGTATGAGTGTAATGGTAGCTTCATAGAATGAATTGGGTAGTGTTCCTTCTGTTTCTATTCGATGGAATAACTTGAAGAGGATTGGTATTAGGTCTTCTTTGAAGGTCTGAAAGAATTCTGCACTGAAACCATCTGGCCCCGGACATTTTTTGGTGGGAAGATTTTTAATGACTGTGTCTATTTCTTTAGGCGTTATGGGACTGTTTAGGTGGTTTATCTGCTCCTCGTTTAACTTTGGTACCTGGTATCTATCTAGAAAATTGTCCATTTCATCCAGATTTTCCAATTTTGTTGAGTATAGGCCTTTGTAGTAGGATCTGATAATTTTTTTTTAATTTCCTCTGTTTCTGTTGTTATGTCTCCCTTTTCAGTTCTGATTTTATTAATTTGAATG
Source organism: Arvicanthis niloticus (assembly GCF_011762505.2). Classification (NCBI taxonomy): domain Eukaryota; kingdom Metazoa; phylum Chordata; class Mammalia; order Rodentia; family Muridae; genus Arvicanthis; species Arvicanthis niloticus. Next base: position 15,374,895 of record NC_047679.1, read on the forward strand.
CTGTCTCTGCGCCCTTTGGTTAGTCTGGCTAAGGGTTTGTCTATCTTGTTGATTTTCTTAAAGAACCAGCTCCTGGTTTTGTTGATATTTTGTATAGTTCTTTTTGTTTCGACTTGGTTGATTTCAGCCCTGAGTTTGACTATTTCCTGCCATCTACTCCTCTTGGGTATACTAGCTTCTTTTTGTTCTAATGCTTTCAGGTTTGCTGTCAAGTTGTTGATGTATGCTCTCTCCACTTTCTTTTTGTGAGCACTTAGAGCTATGATTTTTCCTCTTAGTACTGCTTTCAATGAGTCCCACATGTTTTGATATGATGTGTCCTCATTTTCATTTAAATCTAAAAAGTCTTTAATTTCTTTCTTAATTTCTTCCTTGACCAAGTTATCATTGAGTAGAGCATTGCTCAGTTGCCAAGTGTATGTCGGTTTTCTGATGTTTTTGTCCATGTCAAAGACAAGTCTTAATCCATGGTGGTCTGATAAGGTGCTGGGGATTATTTCAATCTTTTTGTATCTGTTGAGGCCTGTTTTGTGACCAATTATATGGTCTATTTTCGAGAAGGTACCATGAGGTGCTGAGAAGAAGGTGTATTCTTTTGTTTTAGGATGAAATGTTCTATAGATGTCAGTTAAGTCCAATTGGTTCATAACTTCTGTTAGTTTCATTGTGTCTCGATTTAGTTTCTGTTTCCATGATCTGTCCATAGCTGAGAGTGGGGTGTTGAAATCTCCCACTATTATTGTGTAGGGTGCAATGTATGCTTTAAGTGTTAGTAAAGTGTCTTTAATGTATGTGGGTGCCCTTACATTTGGGGCATAGATGTTGAGAATTGCAAGTTCCTCTTGGTACATTTTTCCTTTCATGAATATTAAGTGTCCTTCTTTATCTTTTTTGATTACTTCTGGTTGAAAACTGATTTTATTTGATATTAGAATCGCTACTCCAGCTTGTTTCTTGGGACCATTTGCTTGGTAGATTGTTTTCCAACCTTTTACTCTGAGGTAGTGTCTGTCCTTTCCACAGAGGTACGTTTCCTGAATGCAGCAAAATGTTGGGTTCTGTTTATGTATCCAGTCTGATAGTCTATGTCTTTTTACTGGAGAATTGAGTCCATTGATATTAAGAGATATTAAGGAAAAATGAGTGTTGTTTCCTGTTATTTTTGTTATTGGCAGTGGAGATATGTTTGTGTAGCTACCTTCTTTTACGGTTTTTGGAAGATTACTTTCTTGCTTTTTCTAGGTTGTAGTTTCCCTCCTTGTGATGGAGTTTTCCACCAATTATCCTTTGAAGTGCTGGGTTTGTGTTGAGATACGGTGTAAATTTGGATTTGTCATGGAATATTTTGGTTTCTCCATCAATAATGATTGACAGTTTTGCTGGGTATAGTAGTCTGGGCTGACATTTATGTTCTTTTAGGGTCTGTATGATATCGGTCCAGGATCTTCTGGCTTTTATGGTCTCTGGTGAGAAGTCTGGTGTAATTCTTATAGGTCTGCCTTTATATGTTACTTTGCCTTTTTCCCTTACTGCTTTTAGTATTTTTTCTTTGTTTTGTACATTTGATGTTTTGACTATTATGTGGCGGGAAGTATTTCTTTTCTGGTCTAAACTATTTGGAGTTCTGTAGGCTTCTTGTATATTTATGGACATCTCTTTCTTTAGGTTAGGGAAGTTTTCCTCTATAATTTTGTTGAGGATATTTACTGGTCCTTTAAGTTGGGAGTCTTCCCCCTCATCTATTCCTATTATCCTTAGGTTTGGCCTTCTCATTGTGTCTTGGATTTCTTGTATATTTTGGGTTAGTAGCTTTTTGTATTTTGCATTTTCTTTGACAGTTGTGTCAATGTTTTCCATGGTATCTTCTGCACATGAGATTCTCTCTTCCATCTCTTGTATTCTGTTGGTGATACTTGTGTCTATGACTCCTGATCGTTCTTTTTAAGTTTTCTATCTCCAGGGTGTTCTCTCTTTGTGATTTCTTTATTGTTTCTACTTCCGTTTTTAGATCCTGCATGGTTTTGTTTAATTCCTTCTCCCGTTTGGTTGCATTTTCTTGTAATTCCTTAAGGGATTTTTGTGTTTCCTCTCTAAGGGTTTCTATCTGTTCTTTGAGAGTGTTATTTATATCTTTCTTAAAGTCCTCTATCATCATCATGAGAAGTGATTTTAATTCTGAATCCTGCTTTTCTGGTGTGATGGGGTGTTCAGGGCTTGCTATGATGGGGGAACTGGGTTCTGATGATGCCATGTAACTTTGGTTCCTGTTGCTTACATTCTTGCGCCTGCCTTTTGTCATCTGGTTAATTCTAGTGCTACCTGTACTTCTGTCTCTGATTGAAGCCTGTCTTTCCAGTTGTCTCGCTTTTGTTTGGTCTTCTAGGAGTCCAGATGTCTTTGTGATTTTTTCCAGCTGCCCTGATTACAGTGGTATCTCTAGGATGCCTCAGGATATGGTGCCTCCAAGGTAGCAGCCCAGCTAGATGTCTGCTGTTCTGGGTGCAGTGTCTCCTCTTGGATATCTCAGGGTATGTTGTCTGACACTCTGAGTTCAGTTGTTCCTCTGTGGCTCTGGGTTGAGCGGACCTTCCAGTATGTCTCAGGTGGAATCCGGGGTCCACACAACTGCAGACCTGGTAGAGGTCTGGTCCGGGACTCAGACCCTGCAGGCCTCAGACCGGAGGAGGGGCAAGCAGCAGAAGGAGCGTGCTAGCGCTGGCTATGGGTTCTATGGATCCCCCAGAATGTGTCTGGGGGACTCCTGGGTGCACTCACCCGCAGGCCTCAGACTGGGGGAGGGGCGAGCGGCGGAAGGGGCTTGCTAGCGCTGGCTATGGGTTCTATGGATCCCCCAGAATGTGTCTGGGGGGCTCCTGGGTGCACTCACTCTCAGGCCTCAGACTGCTCAGTAGATATTTTTGGGCCACAGGCATATGACCTTGCCCAGTCAGCCGTAGAATTACAAGAGAGAACAAGAAATGACTTACAGTGAACTATATGTGAAGGATATAAATATAACCCCGTTAAGTTGAAGAATATTTTAATATTTTATATAATTTAATAAAATGTCAATTAGTTTTAAAAATATTTTATAAATTTTTTAAGAATGCCATACAATGGATTTTGATCATATTCCTACCCACTACTTCTCCTAACTCCTCCAAGACTCACCCCTACCTCCCTTTCTGTAGGAGAAAATTATTGGGCATTGGTACCTAACCCTCCCTTATTACCAGAGTTGACAGTCAGAGGACCTTGCCATCAGCTGTTTGCCAATGACTCCAACTTATTTTCTGCTATGGGTCCTATAAGAAAAGATTATAAAACTTGGAATGACACTATCCTCATGCCCAGGTACTCTCTTTGCTTTCATAACCCTTATAACCTATTTACCTATGCTATTGTCTCCTTAGTTGTAATATATTGGTTGCCATATTCTGTTCATTGATCAGGAGACTCTGCTCACAGGAAAGCAAAATGATATAGAGTGGAACCTTAGGAGAAAATGCAGGCATGACTCAGTGGCCAGCCTACTTGGCACACTGCACTTCTAAAAAGGAAGCATGGCACATCATGCTCCTGAAGTCAGAACACTGAATTCTGAAGTACCTTGAGTAGCTGATAGTAGACTGTGGACAGTAGACTGTGGACAAGTTTGCATTCACCACGAAATGTATGTGCTTCTTCTGCATAAAGCCCCTGGTGATATCAGTACTCACTATCTAATCCAAAGGAATGTGTTAACCAATCACAGTCAATCGGTGGCCTCTATTTAAGTGGTTGCTTGTGTGTAATAAAGCAGAAGCTGTTCCCTGAAACTGTCTCCAGAGTGGCTTATCTCTACACCCTTTAACAATCCATGGGCATTGCTGTCTTATTGGGGAATGCCCCAATAATGACAGCATCTTTCCCCCAAATTTTGTGTCTTAAAAAAAAATAACTTGTCAAGTTCAGTTTGTGCTGCTCATGAGCATGAAGCTATCAACTGAAACATGGTTGATCTAACAGTGGCCATATCCTTAAAGAAAACTGACTCATCCTTCCCCCAGAAGCTCCTCACTCACTAATGATTCATTCATGAACTCTTGCCCTTCCATATCAAAATGTTACTGACTTGATCTTCTATAGGCAACCACAGTTGCTGTAATTTCATGAATGTGCTCCTGTCCTGTCCAGAAGAAAATTTTGTTCTCATCCACCCTGACCTCTGGCTCTTATAATCTTTCCAAATCCTCTTCTACATTGGTCCTTGAGCTTTGTGTGTGTATAGGGGTAAGATGTCCCATTTGTAGCTGAGTTCTGCACATATACTTCTCTGCACTTTCTTAGGTTCTGAGTCTCTGGGTTGACCAATGTCAACAAAGAAAATTCTCTGATAAGGACTAAGAACTGCACTAGTCTGTGGGTAGAGAGATATGTCTCCAAAACTGTGTATGTTGAAATCGTAATTCCCAACATACCAATTTAGGGGAAAACTTTGGGAGGAGTTTAGCCCCAAAGTATACAAGTGTAGGGCCTTCATAAGTAGAATTTGTTCCCTTATAAATAATGCACCAAGAAATACTGCCCTTTCTACAGTGTAAAGATACAGCAAAAAGATGGTCACCAAGAAACCAGGAAGTGTCCCCTTACTAGATATCAAATCTTCCAGTACCTTCCTATCAGGCCTTCCAGTCACCAGAACAGTGAGAAATACATTTCTGTTATTTATAAGCTTTGTTTCATTTTATCATAATAATCAAAGTAGATTCAAATTTTGAATCAAAGTATATTCAAAATTTATCAGAATCAATTATGTCTAGTAAGAAAAAAGTGTGGCCTCAGTGCCTTTCTTGATGTCAGTAGCTGCTTTCTTCCTCTTGGCTTGCTGCCACTTTCATTGAAGGACAAAGTCAGGCCCCAGGGCATCAATCTAAGGTATCCAGATTTTACCATTGCCAAGATTTGGCTAATTAAGATCACAATGATATCCCCTGGATGTTCTGCGTAGTTGATTCAAGGTTAGCCTTTCCTGTTCCTGCTATTGGGAGATCATTTGTTTGGTCTTCTGACATGACAGTGGATGTGTGTACCATCTAAGATTTTGTAAAAATAAGTCAGCTAACTGCAGCATAGGTGATCATCAGGAATAAAATTATTTTTATGTTTTTTATGGATTAGTGTATAAAATAATCCGTTGTATTATGGCATTTTCATACAGGTTTTGTTTTTTTTTTTCCGTTTGTTTTGTCTCTCAGTCCCCTGCCCTCTCCTTAGTGATGTACTTTCTGCATTTGCATCACATGTATTCTATTACTCTCTTTCTTCCTTATGAACTCTTTTTTCCACTATGATTCATTTTCTAGTCTCGTTGCCTACAATCACACACCAACATATACATACATATAAGAATCAAAGTCTAGCAGCATCCCACCTGTGGAAGAAAACATTCAGTAATTTCCTTGTCTGAGTTTGGGTTAGCTCACATAACAGAACAATCTCCACTGCATCGGTTTTTTAAAAAATAGCATGATTTTTATTTTCCCTTATTGCTACATAAAATTCCACTGTATGTATGTACCAAATTTTTACGTTCATTCATCTATTAATGGGCATCTACGTTGGTTCCACTTCTCTGCTATTGTGAATAATGCAAGAGTAAAGAATGATGTGCAGGTGTCTTTGTAATATGATATGGGGTCCATTGTGAATATGCCCAAGAGTAGTAGAGCTGGGCTGGTATGGCAATTCTATTTTTAGCATTTTGAGGAATCTCCACACTGAATTCCACAGTGGCTGCACCAGTTCGAATTCCCATCAACAGTAAGTTACAGGGTTTGCTTTCTCTACATCTTTGTCAGCATTTCTTCTCATTTGTTTGCTTTTTTTTAAAAAAATTCCCTCTCTTTCTTTTTTCTTTCTTTCTGCCTTTCTTCCTTTCTTTCTCTCCTTCCTTCTTTCTTTATCTTTCTTTCCTTCTTTTTTCTTTGCTTTTCACTCTTTCTTTTTTTCTTTCTTATGTTTTCTTTCTACATTTATACAGCATATTTGCAAGAGCATGAGAATAGGGAGAAGTTCTGTGAAACACAGTTCTCTGAACATTCCATGGCCATTGTGCACACAAATTCATTTGTTTTCCTAATGAGAGCCATCCCAACTTGGTTAAGATAGTATCTCAAAGCAGCTTTTTTTTTGTGCCAGTAGCTCTTCTAACATGAAATGGCATCTTGAAGTGTTCTTAATGTACATTTTTCTGATAGCTAGAAATGTTGAACACTTATAAACTAATTTGCCATTTGTGGTTCTTCTTTTGAGAACTGTTTAATTCATTAACCGAAGTGGAAATTTCTGGTTTCTTTGCAAGCTCAGTTATGTCATAAGATGTTTTGTTGAAGCAGATACAGGTAAGAGGATGTTTTGCTGAAGCAGACACATGAGAGAATGCATGATGTTTAGAACAAATATAAATATGACTTCACAGACAGTAGGAGGCAGCTCTGGCATTGTTTTCCCTTGCATCGAGTTGCTGGTCTTCATTTGTTGTGACTTCCTAGAAAATAACTCATCAAAGAACTTCTCATGATATTCTGGTGGCTTCTTGTAGCCTCCAGAACTGCCATTGCTGATTTGTGAGTGATGATTGCTGAGTGGACTGGACTGCCACTGCTAATTCGTGCTAGAGGTTTGCTAAAGGACTGGACTGCTGACAACAATGGTCAGAATAGCCCCAAAGAACTATTTCTAAACAGGTCCACAACCTTCCATTTCATTTCCTATTAACCTTTCTTTTCCACTACCTCTAGTGGGTGGTGGGCTAGAAAGAAGGTGAAAGTATTTAAGAACACTTACCAAGGTAGGTTTTATAAAATCTAAGTCAATAATTAACCCATTACTGATTGGGAGGTTTTTATGGTTTATTAATGCAATTCTTTATATACTATTACCCATATAAAATATAGCTGCCACAGATTATTTGTCTCTTCACCCTGCTGTGCAGTAGCTTTTTAATTTTGTGAAGTCAAATTTAAATTTTTTCAGGTTATTTTCTGTACTATTGAAGTTCCTTTCAGAAAGTTCCTGCCCATGCCTATGTTTTTTTTTATATTAATATTTTATTCATTTCCTATTTTGATGAGCCAGAGAGCTTGAGAGCAAATTTAAACATGTAATGTCAAAATGTATATTTCATAGGCAGCTTTATGGATATAGGTACAGCTCATTGGTAGAATAATTACCCAGCATGTGCAGGTTACTGAGCTCAACACCCAACACAAAGATGAACAAAAGAAAGACTGGAGGACAAAAGAAGGAAGGAAGGTTGTCAAGTCAGAAGGAGAGAGAGTAAAAATGGAGGAGAGAGAGAGCAATAAAGAGAGACAGGAGATGAAAGAAAAAAGATAGCATCAACTGTATACTATTGTGTTCAGCACTTTTGAACTGCATATATACATATTTCTTTCTTTCTTTTCTTTTCTTTTTTTGGGGGGTGGGAGGTTAGACAGGGTTTCTCTGTGTAGCCCTGGCTGTCCTGGAACTCACTCTGTAGACCAGGCTGGCCAACTCAGAAATCCACCTGCCACTGCCTCCCAAGTGCTGGGATTAAAGGTGTGCCCCCCACCACCACCAGGCTGCTATTTCTTATGATAATTAAATGTTATTTAATTCTAAGCCTCTTTTGTTATCTATCATTAGCTAAAACCTATGACCTAAGTAGACTTTTATATATTATTATGTAAATCTTTGATAGGCAAGAGACTAAATATCATTCATCACCTGTACACTCAACAATTTGATCCCATTGATCAACCCATTTTGTGCCAATATCATGCTGTTTTAATTGCTCCATAAAATTCCACTGTGTATATGTACAAATTGAATCCGGGATAGTGATATCTACAGAAATTCTTTTATTATTCAGAATTTCTTTCATAAGCAAATTTAGTCTAAAGTTGTTCTTCTTTGTTGGGTCTTTGTGTGGTTTAGGTATCAGAGTAACTGTGGCTTCATAGAACAAATTAGGTAGTGTTGCTTCTGTTTCTATTTTGTGGAATAGTTTGAGAAGTATTAGTATTAGGTCTTCTTTGATGTTCTGGTATAATTATGCACAAAAGCCATCTGACTCTGGGCTTTTTTTTTTTTTTTTTTTTTTGGTTGGGAGATTTTAATGACTGCTTCTAATTCCTTAGGGGTTATAAGGCTGTTTAGATAGTTTACTTGATCTTGATTTAACTTTATAGTACATGCTATCTGTCTAGAAAATTGTCCACTTCGTGAAGATTTTCCAATTATGTTGAGTATAGCATTTTGGTAGTATAATCTCATGATTTTGGAGTTGCTGCATTGATCCCAGTTTACCTAGTCAATCTCTGACCTCACTAGCAGACATTCTGTGTGAGATACCCAGAGTCAGTAAGGTGTGGCTTCTGACTTGGTGGATAGGCAGAAGTTCTGGTGGTGTATCTTGCTTATAGTCATGGAGGTTGAGGTACCATGCATTATCAAGGGTGTGGTTCTGATCTGAGGAGCAGACAGGTTCTTTACATGATACTAGGGATCAATGAAAGTGTATGTTTTCTTACCTAGAGTGGGGATTGCACTCCATGAGATCCTGTCCTTGGTCTAAGGTTGGGATTGGAATGCTGGGAATTGGTGAGCTTGTGTCTCTGACCTGGAAAGCATAATCTTTTTGATTTGTTATTAAATTTGATTTGTTGGTATTTTAATTATTTTTGAGTTTATGTTCATCAGCTAAAATTGCCTATAATTTTTGCTTTTGTTGTTGTCACTGATATAATTGTCACCCCATAACTCCGGCCATGTAGTGTTTAAATGATGATATTTTATAGTAGTAAAAAATGAGAAGTGATCTAATCTTGATTTTGTGTATTTTTAAATACCTACAATAGAACCAGCAAGATTTCTCGTTGTTTAAAGACACTTATAGCCAAGCCTCAAGAACCAAGTTTGATCCCTGGAAACCACACAGTGAAAGAAGAGAAACAATCCCTAAGAATTTTCCTCTGGCATCCACATATAAGCTTTAGTCAATACATGTGCACATGTGCGTACACACATATAGGCATAGATATAAATAATTGAAATTAAGTGTTTTTAATTAAAATATATAATAAATCCCAATGGAAATTAATATATTTCATCTCTCTTTTTCTTCGTCCTTCTGCTCCTCCTCTTCCTTTTCCTCTTCCTCTTCCTCCTCCTTCTTCAGGATGTGCTAAACATGAATCTAAAACTCACTGCCTTTTTCTTTTATTGCTAAGAAAATTGTCAAAAATGATTAATAAGGCTTTTTACAGTATAGCTTAAGAACACATTTTTCCTCTAGTTTTGCTCACAAAAAAACCCTTCTAAATGCAGATCGTGTGATAGTTACTTTGGTCTTTTCAGAAACTCTTTATTCTGTTGGGACATCAAATTCATGTCAAGGAATCTCTATATACAGATATGGCTTATGACTATGCTAATAAATTATACTATTTTTATTAAATTTATGCTATCCTGGGGTACTATTTCTGATGTGGGCATTAGACATATACTTGTATATTAATCTCAACTTACCCTTCATATTCTTTTAAATATCTAAACTTGTCATCTATATAGTGCATTATATAGTTTTCAAAAGGATACTTAAAAGCTTCCAGAGTAAAACTACAGATATTATTTAGGAAAAATTTAGGATTTATAACCGATTCTCTTTCCTGTATGCTCTCCAAACTGTAATTCCCACACTGGACTAATAGAACTAGAAGAGGGAGTTCAAACCTTACTTCTAACGTTGCTGTAAGATATAAACGATACTATGTCTGCTCTTGAAGCTCAATAAACTAACATAATTATATTGTCATTTAGTTCATTATTCCCAACTTAATCAGCCAAGAAGGAGTTTGGTCTGTATCAAATAATTTTTTATTATATGTTTATAAAAACTCCTAGTAAAGTAGGATAACCTGTGAGGAGACAGAAAAAATGGATCTCTAAATTAGAGATGGATACTGTAACAATTTTCATTGCCTACTGTTAGGCCCCATTTTGGTCCTGGTTTGGGCCTTGTGGACAAACCTGAGCCTAACTCCAGTTTGGAGACTTATCTCAGTCACTTCTGTATTGGGGTGACTCAGCAAGACCTGTTTGGACCTGCCTCTGCCCTGCCTTTGCTGATGTAGAGCTTTGCAATTGACCCTGTCAGTCACCCCATACCCTCTGTCACCCTTCCCCATCCCCTAAATCATCTCACTCCACCAAAACTCCCCCTCCCTATGCTGAGTTTATATAAGCGAGAGGTTGGTGCAATAAAGTTGAGTTCCTGCTTCGACAAGACTCCTGGCTGGGTGTGTTTCTTTTGGGCCACCAACACTCACTATCCCGCTCAGCTCCAGAGAGAGAACTGGCTGGACCTGGACCTCTCTCCTCTTGCCTGGACCTGCCAGCAAGGAGCTGATAGCCTATGTTTTGCAATTTAGGTACATTACTTAGAAACCAATTACAAAGGCTACTAGCTTTGTTTCTGATGGCTCTTTTACCAATAGCAGTCTACAGATGTGATACAATCATTACAAAATTCCAGTGACATTCTTTCTTTTCTTATTATCATTTTTCTTTTTTTATTACACTCCAGATTTATTCTCCTCATGTTCCACCCTCTGACTCTTCCACATCCCATACCTCCTTCTCATCCCTGTCTCCACGAGTTTGTCCCCCCACCTCCACCCCACCAGACCTCTAACCTCTCTGGGGCCTCCAGTCTTTTGAGGGTTAGGTGCATCTTCTCTGACTGAACCCAGACCTGGCAGTCCTCTGCTGTATATGTGTTGGGGGCCTCATATCAGCTGGTGTATGCTGCCTGGCTGGTGATCCAGTGTCTGAGAGATCTCGGGGGTCCAGGTTAATTGAGATTGCTGGTCCTCCTACAGGGCCACCCTCCTCCTCAACTTCTTCCAGCCTTTCCCTAATTCAACCACAGGGGTCAGCAGCTTCTGTTCATTGGTTGGGTGCAAATATCTGTATCTGACTCTTTCAGTTGCTTGTTGGGTCTTTCAGAGGGTAGTCACGATAGGTCCCTTTTTGTGAGCACACCATAGCATCAGTAATAGTGTCAGGCCTTGGGACCTCCCCTTGAGCTGGATCCCACTTTGGGCCTGTCTCTGGACCTCCTTTTCCTCAAGCTCCTCCACATCTCCATTCCTGCAGTTCTTTCAGACAGGAACAATTATGAGCCACAGTTTTGACTGTGGCATAGCAATCTCATCCCTCACTCAATGCCCTGTCTTTCAGCTGGAGGTGGTCTTTACAAGTTCCCTCTCCTCAATGTAGGGCATTTTATCTAGGGTCTCTCCCTTTGAGTCCTGAGAGTCTCTTACCTCCCAGGTCTCTGGTGCATTCTGGAGGGTTCCCCCAACCTCCTACCTCCGGAGGTTTGCCTGTTTTCATTCTTTCTGCTGGCCCTTAGGCTTCAGTCCTTTTCCCCCACCCAATATTAGATCATGTTCCCCTACAACCACCCCCAGTCCCCTTTCCCTCACAGGTCCCTCCCTCCCTCCCCCTTGTGATTGTTTTCTTCTCCCTCCCAAGTGGGACCAAGGAATCCTCACTTGGGCCCTTCAGCTTGTTGACCTTTTTGAGTTCTATGGACTGTATCTTGCACATTCTGTACTATTTTTTTTTTACCTACTATCCAATTATTAGTGGGTACATACCATGCATACCCTTTAGTGTCTGAGTTACCTCACTCTGGATGATATTTTCTAGTTGCATCCATTTGCCTGCAAAACTCAGGATGTCCTTGTTCTTAATAGCTGAGTAGTATCCCATTGTGTAGATGAGCCACATTTTCTGTATCCATTCTTCTGTTGTGGGACATCTAGGTTGTTTCCAGCTTCTGGCTATCACAAATAAGGCCACTATGAACAAAGTAGAACATGTGATCCTGTGGCATGGTGGAGCATCTTTGAGGTATATGCCCAAGAGTGGTATTGCTGGGTCTTCAGGTAGATCTACTTCCAATTTTTTGAGGAACCTCCAGACTGATTTCCAGAGTGGTTGAACCAGTTGCAATCCCACCAGCAATGGAGGAGTGTTCCTCTTTCTCCACATCCTTGCCAACATGTGTTGTCACTTGAGGTTTTGATCTTAGCCATTCTGATTGGTATAAGTAGGAATCTCAGGGTCGTTTTGATTTGCATTTCTCTGATCACTAAGAACTCTGAACATATCTTTAAGTGCTTCTCAGCCATTTGAGATTCCTCTGTTATGAATTCTCAGCATAGTTCTATACCTCAGTTTTTTATCAGGTTGGTTTTTTATTGGTATTTAGCTTCTTGAATTCTTTATATATTTTGGATATTAGCCCTCTATTGGATGTAGGGTTAGTGAAGATTTTTTCCCAATCTGTAGGTTGCCAGTTTGTCTTATTGACTATGTCCTTTGCCTTACAGAAGCTTTCCAGTTTCATGAGATCTCATTTATCAATTCTTGATCTTAAAGCATCATCCATTGGAGTTCTGTTTAGGAAATTTCCCCTTGTGCCAATAAATTTAAGGGTTTTCCCTCCCACTTTCTCTTCTATTACATTGACTGTATCTGGTTTTATGTTGAGGTCCTTGATCCACTTGGACTTGAGTTTTGCAAGGTGACAAATATGGGTCTATTTTCATTTTTATACATGCAGACAGCCAGTTAGACCAGCACCATTTAGTAAAGATGGTTTCTTTTTTTCTATCACAATAGATGGAGAAAATAAGACATTACATAACAAAACCAAAGTTAGGCAATATGCATATGCAAATTCAGGAGAATTCTACAGAGGGCAATAGAACAAAAACTTCAACATAAAGAAAATAACCAAATCCAAGAAAACACAAAGAATAAACAACTCAAGTATATCAAAAGAGGAAGAACACAAACACTAGCAGCAGCAACAAAAACAATAACAAAATAACCAAAATTAATGAACACTGTTCATTGATATTGCTAAACATCAATAGTCTCAATTCTCCAATTTAAAAGAAAAGACACAGACTAACAGAATGGATGGGAAACCAGGATCCATTCTTCTGGTGCAACCAAGAAACACACTTTAACCTGAGAGATGGACATTACCTCAGGGTAAAGGATTGGAAAAAGATATGCCAAGCAAATGGAGGTGAGAAACAAGCTGGATTAATCATCTTAATATTCAAAAAATAGACTTCAAACCAAAATTTATCAGAAGAGACAGATAAGACACTAATTCTTATCAAAAGAAAAACCCACCAAGGGTTTGCTATTCTTAACATCTATGGTCAAACACAATGGCACACAAGTTCATACAAGAAACACTTCTACTGCTTAAATCACACATTCACACAGTGATAGAGGGAGACTACAATACTCCACTTTCACCCTCATCCAGATCATCATAGATCATCCAGACAAAAGCTAATCAGAGAAATGCTGGTGCTAAATGGTGCTATAAACCAAATAGACCTAACAAATATTTACAGAACATTTTACCGAAACACCTAAACACTCAGAACCTCATGAAACTTTCTCCAAAATTGACCACATACTTGGACACAAAGCTAGTCTCAACAGATACTAGAAATTGAAACAAGGAACTCCCTGTATCCTATCAGATCACCACATATTAAAATTATATGTCATCAACAACAGAAACAACAAAAAGCTTATGAGCATACAGAAACTGAGCAATGCTGTTCTGAATGAAAAATACGTCAAGACAAAAATTTAAAAAAAAATTAAAGACTTTCTAGAATTGAATGACAATGAAGACATAACACACCCTCACTTAGGGAACACATTGACAGCAGTGCTAAGAGAAAAGTTCATAGCACCAAGTGTCTTCATAAAGAAGTTGGAGTGTTCCCATATGCTACTTAATGGCATACCTAGAAGCCCTAGGACATAAAAATAAAAATAAAAAAGGAATCACACCATCACACCCATAAGGAGACATGGTATCTGCCTAGAAAATGATTGTCTTGGAGTTTTACTGCTGTGAACAGACACAATGACCAAGGCAACTCTTATAAGGACAATATTTAATTGGACTGGCTTACAGGGTCAGAGATTTAGTCCTTTTTCATCAAAGCAGGACGATGGAAGCATCCAGGCAGGCATGGTGCAGGCAGAGCCGAGAGTTCTACATCTTCATCAGAAGGCTACTATGAAGAGACTGACTTCCAGGCAGCTAAAATGAGGGTCTTAAGCCCATGTCCACAGTGACACACCTACTCCAACAAGTCCACACCTCCTACTAGTGCCACTCCCTTGGACAATCATATACAAACCATCACATTCCACTCCCTGGTCCCCACAGGCTTGTTCAAACACATGAATTTGGGGGGGGGGGTCATACCTTCAAGCATCAAGGTGATGGGAAGATCTAAAATTGCTGAAATGGCAGTGTTCAACAAGTTAACGAGCTCTGCCATATTTTGGTTCCTTCCCTTCAATATTCTGGTGGTCTATGAAAGGTGCTGGCCCAGATTAAAGGTATGGACCACCATGCCTGGATCTGGGACTTGCTTTGTCCCAAATGACCTTGAACTCAGAGATCTCCTTGCCTTAGTCTCCTGGGATTCATAGCCACTATGGATCAAGATCTTCATGCCAAGATCCAGGTCAGAAACTTGTGTTTCTCAGCCTCAAGATCAGGATCACTCACAGGGGAGCCTTCCAATTCTGGATTGTAGTTTATTTGAGATATAGTCAAATTGACAACCAAGAATAGCCATTATAACCATCCATTTCATCTAGATTTTCCAGTTTTGCTAAGTATAGGCTTTTGTAGTAAGATCTGATGATGTTTTTAATTTCCTGATTTTCTGTTGTTATGTTTCCCTTTTCATTAATTTGGACTCTGTCTCTGTGTTCCTTAGTTTGGCTAAGGGTTATCTATCTTGTTGATTTTCTCAAGAACCAGCTCTTAGTTTGGTTGATTTTTTTGTATTTCTTTGTTTCTAACTGGTTGACTTCAACCCTGAGTTTGATTATTTCCTGTCATCTACTTCTCTTGGGTATGTTCGCTTCTTTTTGTGATGTTTTGTATGGCTGCAGACCCATCTCTAGAAATATTTCCAGTAGAATCCTGAACTTTTCCCATTTATGTGTAGTTTTACATAACTTTTCATAGCCACAATACATCCAAGGATGGCAAGACACTCTGGTCTGGCTATCAACATAGAAGAAGCTTAATTGGTGTCTGCCTGCACATCCTCCTCCAACAAACTCGTCTGTATTAGAACCATTTCATGGTCCTTCCTGTAGAGGTGATAAGTCAGGTTGTGATGGATGGGACAGAGAGCAAGGAGTCAGGGCTGCAGTCCCTGAAAGAATGTTAAGCCCTTGGTCTTGCCCTTGTTGTTTGAGAAGAAATTCTTGGGGAACTCCTCTGACACCAAGGAAGGGATGTTGGCAAGGTGCAGGGTGGTTGAGAGCAGGAAGAACTTCTGAAAGAACTTGAGGCCCAACTTCTTGAAGCAGTGCAGTGGCAAGCTGTCAGAGTCTTTGGTGAAGCCCTGGTCTTCCTGGACCTCACGAGGCAGCAGTATACTTTGGTGCTTTGACATTGTAATGTACGTTGGTTTCCCATGCAGCTTGTTTGGGTGCCTCATGGACAGCTGGGCCTAGCTGCTGTCTTCTCCTTGTTGAACAAGATCTTCACCTACTTCATGTAACCATAGATACTGAAGAGAATAAAGGGGTTTGGCTGTGTGACTTCCAGGGTTCAAGTTGCTGACCAACAAGATGGAATCCCTGACATCATCAGACTAGAAATGGCGATGCAGCCTGCTACAGCTACAACTGCTGCTGACGGTATGCCTGGTGGAGGTGAGGGGAAGCAGACAGTAGACATTACGATCAAAAAGGACAATGATGTCACTATAGCCTGCTCTAAGAAGCTATCTGTTCCCCAAAGGCAGACCTCAGAGAGCACAGTCATGACTCTTGTACTTGGTGTTGCAGACAGTTACGTGTCTGAGCTAGGATTCCAATGCTGTGATGAAGCATGACCAAGAGCAATGTGGGGAGGGAAGTTTACTTCAGCTTACACCTCTCAGGTCACCCTCTGCCACTACAGGAATCCAGGGCAGGAGCTCAAGGCAGGAAACTGGGAACAGGAACTAAAGTAGAGGTCATGGACAAATGCTGTTTACTGAACTTGCTTTCTTGTATACACCAAGACCACCTGCCTACAAGTGGTATCATTCACAGTGGTCTGAGCCCTGCCACATGAATCATTAACACTGATTTACCTACAGGCTAAACTTACAGTTTTCAACTAAGATTCCATCTTCCCAGATATAGGTCTAGGTTTATTGTCAAGTTGAGAAAAACCAATTGGCACTGTAAATTTGGAAAGTTGATGTGTGGTGTGCAGCAAGCATTGTAGCTGTTCTGGCTGTCTAGAGACAGCCTAGCCTGCTAGATGCTCAAGTGGTGGGCATAGTTACAGCAGTACCTGAAACTGGTTGGTCTTAGTGAAGATGATGGTACTGAGGACAGTGCCACACTTGGAGAAGGTCTGGTGCAGAGCATCCAGGATCACTGGGTAACAGGGATTTTCCCATGATGATCCTGAGTTTGGCATGCTGGTCAACCATCACCATCCTGGGTCTGCGGGCCACTGGAGACCATGAAGTCTAGGTTTCCTGGATGTTCTGACTTCATCACCTGCAAGGCACACACCTTGTTTGGGGAGCACCTTGTGCTTGGAGAACTAGATATAGTTGGGCTGGCAGCATGGCACTGATGCTGCTGACATGTGGTGTCCGCAACTTCCTGCATGTGCATCTCAATGAAGGATTGGCTCTTCCCCTTCAGTCTGAGAAGGCTGGTGACCTTCCCAAACAGTAGTGACAGGTGTGGTGGTGCATAGCTACAATCCCAACACCTGGAAGGCAGAGGCAGAATGTTAAGATTTCAAAGCCATCCTTGATTACATCATTTCTCAAAAAAAGCAACAAACACAAAGAACAATTCAAGATTTAGACCAG
This sequence comes from Arvicanthis niloticus, assembly GCF_011762505.2. NCBI lineage: Eukaryota > Metazoa > Chordata > Mammalia > Rodentia > Muridae > Arvicanthis > Arvicanthis niloticus. Next base: position 15,391,886 of record NC_047679.1, read on the forward strand.
GATAAGGATAGAGTCTAAGGTTACACCATATGTAATTTTTAAATATTTGAGACAAGTTTCATGGATACACCTCAATTATTTGAGTCTTGATTTCATCATGATAGATCAGCTATTTCCTTGTTAAAAAGCTAATGGCTGAGCAAAATCCAGTTTCAGACACAAACCTGACCCGCAACATGTCCAGTAACAAGGTGAGATGAGATCCTCATGATCATCTATAACTCAGCATTATCAGGACCGTTTTCAGGAAACAGGTCTGAAAAGTAATTGTGTTTGAACTTATTTGCCAGTATTTTGTTAAAGGGTTCTATGGAGGGTTATTTTTAGCATACATACATAAAAATCGTTTTGCCTTAAATAACTAAATCATCTTAACAGCTGCCCTCGTTGTCTTATAGTTTGTTTCTCAAGGAAATGAAAACAAAGGTTTACTCAAGCTTGTAATAAAGATGACTAGGAATGCGATGGCAACAACGTCAGGGGTTCCAGGCCAGCCAGAGCTACATAGGAAGTTGGAGGCCAACCTGGACTACATGAGACCCTGTCTGAAATAAAAACAAAGATGCCTAAATCTACAGGGCTTTCCTGTCATTGTTGGTAGTGGTTCTTCAGGGTGGGGACATTGTTATTGCTTTGCTTATCTCAGGCCTTTTTACCTTAGCTTGAGATGAGAAACAGCATGAAATATCTTCATGTGGTTTTGTCCTTTACACATTAGACTAAAGATGGTTTGCCACATAATAATATTCTCAACATTAACAGTAAAAATCTTCTGAGGGAATCACTATTCCTGACCTCAAGCTGTACTACAGTGCAATAGTGATAAAAACTGCATGGTATTGCTACAGAGACAGACAGGTAGATCAATGGAATAGAATTGAAGACCCAGAAATGAACCCACACATCTATGTTCACTTGATCTTTGACAGAAAAGCCAAAACCTTACAGTGGAAAACAGAAAGCCTCTTCAATAAATGGTGCTGCTCTAACTGGTGTTCTGCATGTAGACGAATGCAAATTGATCCATTTTTATCTTTTTGTACAAAGCTCAAGTGTAAGTGGAACAATGACCTCAACATAAAACCAGATACTCTGAATCTAATAGAAAAGAAGGTGTAAAAGAGCCTTCAACACACTGGCACAGGGGGAAAGATCCTGAACAGAGAGCATCAATGGCTCAGGTTCTAAGATCAACAATTAACAAATGGGACCACATGAAACTAAAGCTTCTGTAAGGCAAAGGACACTGTCAATAGGACAAAATGGCAACCTACAGACTGGGGAAAGCTCTTTCCTAACTCTCCATCTAATAGAGGGCTAATCTCCAAAATATACAAGAATTTAGACTCCAGAAAACTAAATAAACCAATTAAAAATGGGGTGCAGAGCTAAACAGAGAATTCTCAACTGAGAAATCTGGAATGGCTGAGAAGCACCTAAAGACATAGCCATTCTCTGAGAGGCTCTACCAGCACCTGACTGAGACAGATACTGATACTTACACCCAACCATTGGACTTTGGGACTCCCATAGAAGAGTTAGGAGAAAACTAAAGAAGCTGAGGGAGATTGCAACCCTATAGGAAGAACAACAGTATCAACTAACTGGACCCCTCAGAGCTCCCAGGACTAGGTTACCAACCAAACAGCATATATGGGCTAGTCTGTGCCCTTACCCCGCTACATATGTAGGAGAGAATTGCCTTGTCTTGCCTCAGTGGGAGGGGATGCCCTTGGTCTTATGGAGGCTTGATGTCCCAGAGAAGAGGGATGCTAGAGGGGTAAAGTGGGAGTGGGTTTGTGAGTGGAAGATTATACTCTTAGAGGTGAAGTGGGGAGTGAGGTGGGTCCTCCTGGAGAAGGAATCAGGAAGGAGATAGCATTTAAAATGTAAATAAATAATTAATTAATAGAAAAAGAAATGTTCAATATCCTTAGTCATCATGGAAATGCAAACCAAAACAACCCTAAGATTCCACCTTATACCAATCAGAATGGCTAAGATAAAAAATTCAGGAGACAACAGATGCTGGCAAGGATGTGGAGAAAGAGGAACACTCCTCCATTGTTGGTGGGATTGTAAGCTGGTGCAAGCACTCAGGAAATCAATCTGGAGGTTCCTCAGAAAATTGAAAATAGTTCTACCTGAAGACCCAGCTATACCACTCCTGGGCATATACCCAGAAGATGCTCCAACATATAACAAGGACATATGCTCCACTATGTTCATAGCAGCCTTATTTATGATAGCCAGAAGCTGGAAAGAACCCAGGTGTACTTCAACAGAGTGATGGATACAGAAAATGTGGTACATTTACACAATGGAGTATTACTCAGCTATTAAAAAATGAAATCATGAATTGATGAAATTCTTAGGCAAATGGATGGAACTAGAAAATGTCATCCTGAGTGAGGTAACCCAGACCCGAAAGGACACACATGGTATGTACTCACTGATAAGTGGGTATTAGCCAAAAAGTTCAGAATACCCATGATACAACTCACAGACCACGTGAAGCTTACTTAACAGGAAGGAAGGCCCAAGTGTGGATGCTTCAGTCCCTATTAGAAGGGGAAACAAAATAATCACAGGAGACAGAGAGAGGGACCTTTGTGGGAGAGGGCAAGGGGAGGGAAAGGGGGAACAGGATCAAGTATGGAAGAAATGGGAGAGAAGCACAGAGGGCAAGGAGAATGAATAGAAATATGTGGCACTGTGGGGTGGGGGATGGGGGAACCTCTAGAAATTCCCAGACACCAGGGATAGGAGAGGCTCCCAGGATCCAGTGGGGATGACATTAGCCGAAATGCCCAACAGTGGGGAGATGAAACCTAAAGAGACCACCTCCAGTAGACAGACAAAGCCCCCATTTGAGGGATGAAGCCATCCACCCATCTCAAAATTTTTAACTCAGAATTGTTCCTGTCTAAAGGAAATGCATTGACAAAAATGTGGCAGAGACTGAAGGAAAGACCATCCAGAGACCACCCCACTTTTGCATCCAGCCCACATGCAGGCACCAAACCCTGACATTATTGCTGATGCCAACATGTGCTTGCAGACAGGAGCCTGGCATGGCTGTCCTCTGAGAGGTTCTACCAGCACCTGACTTTGACTTACAGCCAATCATTGGACTGAGCTTGAGGAACCCTTTGAAGAGTTAAGGGAAGAACTGAAGGAGCTGAAGGGGATTGCAACCCCATAGGAAGAACAACAGTATCAACTAACCCAGACCCCTCCCAGAGCTCCCAGAGACTAAGCCACCAACCAAAGAGCATACATGGGCTGGTCCGTGGCCCCTACTACACATGTACCAGAGGACTGCATTGTCTGGCATCAGTGGGAGAGGATGTGTTTGGTCCTGTGGAGGCTTGATGCCCCAGAAAAGGGGATGCTAAAGGGATAAGGTGGGAGTGGGTGGGTGGGTGAGGGGAATCACCCTCTTAGAGACAAAGGGGAGAAGGGATGGGGTGGGGGACTCATGGAGGGGGAACTGGGATGGAGGACAATATTTGAAATGTAGGTAAATAAAATAATTAATAAAATATCAGTAGTGAGTATTTTCATGAGTAAACTTGAAGCATTACCTAGATGATCCAAAAAATACTGCCAAATACACACTCAATACAGGTAGGTCAAAAATATGCTAAGAAGGTTGTTAAGCAAGTGCGCTAAAATAGCAAACATTAAACAATAATATAACAGGAATAATATAACATACTTCTCTATAATAAATCTGAATATCAGTCTCAATTACCTAATCAAAATAGACTTGCTGATCAGATCAGGAAACAGAATCCATTTCTTCACTGTCTACAAGAAATGAACTTCAGTGTCAAGTTCATGATACCTCCTTATGAGTTCTATGTCAGGAGCCCCAGTGACTTCCTAAACAATACAGGCTATGTAGTCTCCTAGGGGTGAAATGTATCAGTGGTCTTATACAGATGAGAATCTTGTAGACTATAATACAAACCTGCCAGGCATGGTGTCTCCACTGGTCCCATAAGAGCATGACTGTTAAGGGGCAATCACACACTCTCTGATTGGTATTGAGGTTTAATTCAAAAGAGAGAATCTATGTATGGTATAGTAAACCTGGCTACAATTTCATGACTGAGGACACCTTAGGCCTAGTGGGTACCTACAGTTATTGTTTAGCTAAATTGACATAGTGCCAAGGTGTCTTCTAATACTTGCATTTATGCCTTGTAGATGAATTGTGCTTTGTCTTCTTCATAAATGAAACTTCACTTTTTAAGAAAGGCTGTGAATATAGAGCACACGGATGCTCAAGATACTGAGAATAACCTAGAGCCAAGCTTGCCCCCACCATCTCCACATTTTTAAGTTTAGCTTTGATCACACAACTCCTACAGTGTCCCAGCCTGAGGCAGGCTAGACTGTTACAAGACACACAATCAAGGATGGAAGTTTACACGCCCAGGTCACACCACAAAAACACAAACATCATGAAAAACCTCCTGCCAACCCTATAGAAATACTATTCCTATAGAAATATTCTTCAATGAAAATTCCTTAGATGAACTCCAGGACACAAACTTTAAACAGTTATCAACTTGATTAAAGAAAGATTGCAAGAAATTTAAAGAAGACGTGAATGAACAGCCCAGTGAGTGTAAGGAGGATAAAAATATATGAATATATATATGCATATACACATATATATAATATATAATATGAAAACACATAATACATGAATATATGGCTGACAAAGGAAATGACAGAGAAAATTGAGGATTTGAAAACTTAATTCAATAGAGTTACTAATATTGAAGAGAATTTAAGCTGAAAAAAATGGAACAAAATATAGTAATCAAATTAGAAAACTCCAGTAAAAGACATACCACTGGAATGAGTTAAGTAGACGATACAATATCAAGACTTAAAGATAAAGTAGAAAAATTGGACCACTCAATGTAAGGACATGAAAAAAAAATAAACACATTAAAAACATACAGAAATTATGGAATACCTTTAAAAGACCAAATCTTCAAATTGTACATGTAAAAGAAAGAAAAGAATCCCAGATTAATGGCATAGGCCAGAACTTCAACTGGATCTTAGATTAAAATGTCCCCAAATTAAGGAAAGACACATTTATACAGATACGAGAAGCACAACGAACACTAAACAGACAGTAAGAGAAAAAGGAACTTCCCATATTATACTTTGTGACAATGCATTATTATAAAAATATCTCTTACTTTCCAGGACACTGGAACTTTTGCTGGTCCTAACAGTCAAAGTTAATGATACACCTTGAGGTCACTTAAGACTTAAGACTGATATCCCACTGTGTACTTACACTGTTTGTTTAACCTGCCTTTAAGAGAGCAAGGTAACAACCAACTTTGTTTGCCTAGGATTTCCTGAGTAATCAACTTTTACAACCTAAGATAGTGCATAGCTGCAATCTCAAGTTATGTACTTACTCTCCCATGCCCCTGACTCAGTAATGCATGTGCATCATTTTCTGAAAGCAGCAAATACAGAGGTTGAAAGCGACTTCCTGGGAATCTCAAATGGCTGAGAAGCACCTAAAGAAATGTTCAAAGTCCTTAGTGATCAGAGACATGCAAATCAAAACGACCCTGAGATTCCACTTTACACTAATCAGAATGGCTAAGATCAAAACCTCAGGTGGCAACACATGTTGGCAAAAATGTGGAAAAAGAGGAACACTCCTCCATTGCTGGTGCGATTGCAACTGGTACAACCACTCTGGAAATCAGTCTGGAGGTTCCTCAAAAAATTGGAAGTAGATCTACCTGAAGACCCAGCAATACCACTCTTGGGCATATACCTCAAAGATGCCCCACCATGCCACAGAGGCACATGTTCCACTAAGTTCATACTGGTCTCATTTGTGATACCAAGAAGCTGGAAACAACTCAGATGTCCCACAATGGAAGAATGGATACAGAAAATGTGGTTCGTTTACACAGTGGAATATTACTCAGATATTAAGAAAGAGGCATCCTGAGTTTTGCAGGCAATTGAATGGAAGGAGAAAATATCATCTTGATTGAGTTAACTCAGACCCTAAAGGACATGCATGGTATGTACTTACTAATAAGTGGATATTACCCCCAAAAAGTACAGAATACACAGGATACAGTCCGCAGAACTCAAAAAGGCTAACAAGCCGAAGGGCCTAAGTGAGGATACCTCAATCCCACTTGGGAGGAAGAAGAAAGCAATCACAAGAGAGGGGAGGGAGGGAAAGAAGGAGGGAGGAACCTGGGTAGGAAAGGAGACAGGGAGGAGAAGAAGGGAACATGATAAGGTGGGAACAGGACTGAAGTCCTGAGAGTCAGCAGAAAGAATGAAAACAGGCAACCTCGAGTGGTAGGAGGTTGGAAGGACCTTTTAGAACTTACCAGAGACCTGGGAGGTGAGAGATTTAGGACTCAGGGAGGTACCTCAAATGAAAAGCCCTACAGTGAGGAGAGGGAACTTGTAGAGCCCACCTCCAGTACAAAGACAGGACATCAAGTGAGGGATAGGGTTGCCATCCCGCAGTCAAACTCTGACCCATAATTTTTCCTGTCTGAAAGAACTTCAGGGACAAAAATGGAGAGGGGCCTGAGGGAAAGGAACCCCAGTAACAGCCCCAAATTGGGATCCAGCTCAAAGGGAGGCTCCAAGGCCTGACACTATTACTGAGGCTATGGTGTGCTCACAAAAAGGAGCCTAGCATGACTGCCCTCTGAAAGACTCAACAAGCAACTGAAAGAGTCAGATGTAGATATTTACATCCAACCAATGGATAGAAGCTGCTGACCCCTGTGTTTGAATTAGGGAAAAGCTAGAAAAAGCTGAGGAGGAGGGAGACCTTGTAGGAGGACCAGCAGTCTCAACTAACCTGGACCTCAGACACTGGTCCACCAACCAGGCAGCATACACCAGCTGATATGAGGCCCCCAACACATATACAGCAGAGGACTGCCAGGTCTGGACTCAGTCAGAGAAGATGCACCTAGCCCTTGAGAGACTTGAGGCCCAAGGGAGTGGGGCGGTCTAGTGGGGGGGGGGGGGATGGAGACATCCTTGTGGAGATGTGGGAAGGAGGTATGGGAAGTGGAACAGTCAGAGGCTGGACTGGGTGGGGGATAAAATCTGGACTGTAAAAAAGATTAAATTTTTAAAAATGAAATAAAAGAATAAAATAATAAAGCAACTTCCTAAGATCTACCTTAAAGGTTGAAAACAACCAATTGTCGATATTGGTTGATAAATAATGATTGATGTCTGGATCAACTGGGATCATTTGTAGCCAGTGACTTAAACCCTTATAAAACTGTTAAGGTCTCTTTAAAGTATCCCATTCCTTCCCCCATGTGATTCTTTGTGTACTGTTCAATAAATACAGAATGAAACCCCTTTTTAAGAATAGACACACACAAACAGAAGACACAGGGAAAGACCGATTTACAAGAAAGTCTTCAGGGAGCCGGGTGGTGGTGGCGCACGCCTTTAATCCCAGCACTTGGGAGGCAGAGGCAGGTGGATTTCTGAGTTCGAAGCCAACCTGGTCTACAAAGTGAGTTCCAGGACAGCCAGGGCTACACAGAGAAACCCTGTCTCAAAAAACCAAATAAATAAGTAAATAAATAAATAAATGAAAGTCTTCAGGCAGGCACAGATTCAAACTTCTAGACAGAGAGAAAATGGAAGACGCAGAGAGCATGGAGTGGAGAATTCAAATCTAGTCTCACTCTTGGTTAAAGGATTCCAAGGGGAAGTGCTTTCATTTCTTCCCTTAAGCTAACAACAATGTATTTTAGTAACTCAGAGTTAATCACTAATGTGTATAATCCACACAATAGTAAGCACACTAAATATACAGAACAAGGAAAGAATATTGAAATCTGTGAGAGAAAAAAACACAGCTTACCTACATAGAAAAATAGACCAGAAAAAATAGCTAATTTTTCAATGGGAAATTTAAAATCTGAAGAGCCTGGAATAATATATGTCAAATTCTAAAAGGCCATGGATGTCAGCTTATACTACTGTGCCCAGCACATCTTCTGGCATAGTTGAAGGAAAACAACAACAAAAAGCTTTCCATGGTATAAAGAGGCTATAAAAGAATCCACCTTCAGCAATCCAGCCCTACAGAGAACACTGCAATCAATACTTTGGACAAAAAGTGGAATAAGGAGAGCCAAGAGATTGTAGAAGCCAATGAAGCTATAATACTGAAGAACAAAAAGGGTTAAGGACACAAATAGAAAACAACAACAAATGATTGCAACCTGTATACATTTCAAGAATAACTTTAAATATTAATGGCTTCAATTTCCCAAATGTAAAACACAGGTGAGCTGAATGTATTAAGAATAAAATCCCTGGGAGGCAGAGGCAGGCAGATTTCTGAGTTTGAGGCCAGCCTGGTCTACAGAGTGAGCTCCAGGACAGCCAGGGATACACAGAGAAACCTTGTCTCGAAAAACCAAAAAAAAGAAGAAAAAAAAAGAAAAAAAAAAGAATAAAATCCATTATTTCTGTGTCTACAACAAACTCATCTTACCTTCAAAATAGGCACAACTTTGAGTAGAAAGGATGGTTAAATCAACAACGAACTATCCCAAGCAAATGGGAAGAGGAAGCAAACAAAGGTGCAATCAGGCAAAATAGACTTCAAAATAAAACTAATCAGAAGAGATTATTTAAAGGATATCTCATTTTACATAAAAAACAATACCTAGAATGCATTGCAACCCTAAATATACATGTACCAAACTCTGATGAACTCAACTTAATTTTTTTGAAAAAATCTTTACTGAGCTCAAGGACACAGATTAACTCTAACTTAATAAGAATGAGTGGTTTCAATACTCCTTTTTCGATAATAGAGGGATTATCTGGATAGATAATAAACAAAAATATCAGAATTAAATGACATCAAGTGGAACTAACAGTTATTTACAGATTATTTCACACAAACACTGAATAAGCTTCTCTAAAATACACCACATACTGAGACACAAAGCAAATTGTTACAAACTCAGACAATGAAATAACTCCATGTGTCCTGTTTGACCACAGTGAAATGAGGCTTAAAGTCAATAGCAAATGAATCTCTTATAATTACCCTCGTGAAGATTAAACAACACATTATTGAATGATGAATGGGACAAACAAGAAATCTGAAAAAGCATAAATAAATCATGAAGCTTAAAACTTTGGATAAATAAGAACAAACCCAAGCCCAAATACAGTAGATAGCAAGAAATAATAAAAATCTAACTCAAATTTGATGGACTTTGCATTGAATCTGTAGGTTGTTTTTGGTAATATACCCATTTTCACAATATTAATTCTTCCATTTCAAGAACATAGAAGGTTATATATTTTTTTAATCTTCTAGTGTCTTCAATTTCCTTCTTCGGTGTTTTAGAATTTCCATTTTAGGACTCAGTCATTTCTTTAGGTCTGTTCTTAGCTACTTTATTTTTCAAAGCTAGTGTAAATAGTATTTCCCCTTCAGTCCTCTCTCATCATGTCTGTTTATATATAGAAAAACTACTGATTTTTGTATGTTGACTGTATATGCTGCTATTTTAATGAAAATGTTACAAGATCAATGATTATTCTTGTGGAGTACATGAGTGTTTTGACTATAATCAGTTGTCTTCAAATAAAAATAATATGAATTCTTCCCTTCCCATTTGTATCCCATTGTTTCTGTTCTTTGTATTTTTAAATTTTTTGAAAGCTCTTTATTCAGAAATTGTGGCCTGCCTAAGTGTCTAAGTATGTTGACTTTTTTCATGATGATGATATGTATATAAAATATAATCACATGACTTCCAATTTTCCTTTTCCTCCCTCCAGCCTCTCCCATGTCCCCTCCCTCTAAGTTATCCCATGTCCCCCCCCAAACTGATAGCCTCTTTTCTTTGATAGTTGTTGTTGCATTATATATACACAACCATATAAATATAACCTGCTGAGTCTGTTTTTGTTGTTTGTGAGTATATGGTCTTAGGGCTGACAGTTTTTATTGCATAAATAATTAAGGAGCTTATCCCCAAAGAAGTTCATTCTCCCTCTCTCAACAGTCATTAGTTACCTGTAGTTCTTTGTCTAGGAGTAGAACCCAGTTAAGATTTTGCCCCTTTCTGCATTTGTATGACTATTAATATCATCATTGTTTGCTTCTTGTTTATGCAACCATTTCTAGGAAAGACTAATTCACAGCATACATCCTGGAATTCTGGCTCTTTCAATCTTTTTACCCCCTCTTCTGTCATTTTCTCTGAACTATAGATACAGGAGTTGGGCTTCAGATGTGTTCATTGGGGCTGATTCTCCTATGATCTATTGATCTGTGCCTTGGTATGTGTATGTGTAAGTATACATAGATTGCAGTCTGCTTGTGTCCAGCTGTGGTTTCCTGTAATAGTCTACTATTTGCAAGAGAGAGAGAGAGAGAGAGAGAGAGAGAGAGAGAGAGAGAGAAACATACTTCTTTCTCTTGAGTTGGTTCCATTCCCTGTTAGCAGCTCTCCCTCTCCCAGACATAAACTAAACAGAGAAATAATAAAATTAACAGATGTTATAGACCAAATGGACCCAACAGACATCTACAAAATATTTCACTGAAACACAAATAGAATATACCTTCCTCTCAGCTCCTCACAGAACTTTCTCCAAAATTGACCACATACTTGGACACAAGGTAAGTTTCAACAGATGCAAGAAAATTGATATAATTCCCTGCATCCTATCAGACAGCCACAGATTAAAGCTGGATTTCAACAAGAGCAGAAACAACAGAAAGCCTACAAACTTATGGAAACCGAGCATACTGTGTCTACTCAATGACCACTGAGTCAAGGCTGAAATAAAGAAGTTAAAGACTTTTTAGAATTCAATGAAAATGAGGACACACCATACCCAAACTTATGGGACACGATGAAAGTAGTGTTAATGGGAAAGTTCATAATATTGATGCCTTCATAAAGAAACTGGAGAGATCTCATACTAGCAACTTAACAGCACACTTGAAAGCTCTAAAACAAAAAGAAGCAAACACACCCAAGAGAAGTAGATGGTAGAAAATAATCAAACTAAAGGCTGAAATCAATAGAATAGAAACAAAGAACAATACAACCAATGAAAAAAAGAGTTTGGTTCTTTGAGAATATCAACAAGATTAACATAACAAACCATTACCCAAACTAACTAAAAATCAGAGAGAGAATATCCAAAGTAACAAAATCAGAAATAAAGGGGTTTGGGAACATAACAACAAGCAGTGAGGAAATTTGAAGAATCATTAGATTATACTTCAAAAGCCTGTACTACACAAAATTGGAAAATCTAAAAGAAATGTGCACATTTCTTGATAGATATCACATATCAAAGTTAAATGAAGATTAGATAAACAATTTAATATACCTTTTACCCATTAGAAACAGTTATTAAATGTCTTCCAACCAAAGAAACAAAAAGAAACCCAGGGCCAGTTAGTTTTATCACAGAATTCTACCAGACTTTCAAAGAAGAGCTGAAACCAATGCTTTTCAAATTATTCCACAAAAATAGAAACAGAAGGCACATCACTCAATTCATTTTATTAGCCCACAGTCACCTCAACACCCAAACTACACAAAAAGACTCAAAAAGGAGAGAGAGAGAGAGAGAGAGAGAGAGAGAGAGAGACAGAGAATTACAGACCAATTTCCCTCATGAACATGGATGCAAAATACTCAGAAGAACACTTGGAAATCAAATCCAAAAACACATCAAAAAGCCTGTCCATTGTGATCAATTAGGCTTCATTCCAGAGATTCAGGAATAGTTCAACATACAAAATTCTGTCAGTATAATCCATCATATAAACAAACTGAAAGAACAAAAACCACATCTCATTAGATGCCGTGAAAGCCATTGACAAAATCCAACATCCCTTCATGATAAAAGTCTTGGAGATATCAGAGAAACAAGAGGTATACCTAAATGTAATAAAGGCGTTATAAAGAAAGACAATAGCCAGCATCAAATTAAATGGAGAGAAATTCAAAGCAATTTGACTAAAATCAGGAACAAGATAAGACTGTGTCCTCTCTCTCCATATTCATTCAATATAGTTATTGAAATCCTAGCCAGAGCAACTAGACAACAAAAGCAGGTCAAAGCGATACAAATTGGAAAGGAAGAAGTTAAAGTATCACTATTTGAAGATGATATGATAATATACATAAGCAACCCCCAAAATTCTGCCAGGGAACTCCTGCAGCTGATAAACACTTTCAGCAAAGTGGCTGGATACAAAATTAACTAAAAAAAAAAAAATAGCACTACTATAATAATGATAAATGGTCTGAAAAAGAAATAAGTGAAACAACACACTTCACAATAGCCACAAATAATATAAAAATATCTTGGTGTAAGCAAATGAAAGACCTGTATGACAAGAACTTCAAGTCGTTGAAGAAAGAAACTGGGCTCTTGGAGAGATGGCTCAGAGGTTGAGAAAACTGACTGCTCTTACAGAGGTCCTGAGTTCAATTCCCAGCAATCACATGGTGGGTCACAGTCATCTATAATGAGATCTGGCGCTCTCTTCTGGCCTGTATGCATACATGCAGTCAGATGGCTGCATACATGATAAATAAATAAACCTTAAAGAAAGAAAGAAACTGGAGAAGGTAGCAGAAGATGGAAAGGCCTCCCATATTCATGGATTTGTAAGATTAGCATAATAAAAACTGGCCGTCTTGCCAAAGCAACCTACAGATTCAATGCAATTCCCATCAAAATTCCAACATGATTACAGGCTTTTGCAGAACAATAGTCAACTTCATATAGAAAACTTAAAAAAAAAAAAAAAGATAGCTAAAACAACCTGTACAATAAATAATACAGGATTCAGAGGTTCCCAAGGTATCACCATTCCTGACCTCAAGTTAAAGCTCTACTACACAGCTTTAGCAATAAAAAACATTGTTCAGTGGAATTGAATCAAAGCCCCAGACAAAAATTTACACACCTATAGACATCTGATTTTTGACAAAGAATCCAAAATTATGAAATGAAAACAAGAAAGCATGCTCAACAAATGGTGCTGGTCCAACTGGATGTCTATGTGTAGAAGAATGCAAATAGACCCATCTCTATCACCCTGCACAAAATGCAAGTCCAAGTGGATCAAAGACCTCAACATAAAACCAGATTTACTACAACAAAAAGGGGGGAATAGCTTTGAACGCATTGGCACAGGAGGCAGATTTCTGGACAGAACACCAGTGGTTCAGGTTCTGAGATCAAGAGTTGATAAATACAACCTCATGAAACTGAAAACCTTCTGTAAGGGAAGGGACACTGTCAATAGGACAAAACAACATCTTGCAGATTGGGAAAGGATCTTCACAATTACTACATCTGACAGAGGGCTAATGTCCAAAATATGTAAAGAACTTAAGACACTACACATAAACAAACCAAATAAGCCTATTTAAAATGGGGTACAGATCTACACAGAGAATTCTTGACAGAGGAATCCCAAATGGCCGTGAAGCACTTAAACAAATGTTCAACACCCTTAACCACCAAAGAAATGGAAATCAAAATGAGTCTGAGATTCCACCTTACACCAATCAGAATGGCTGAGATCAAAAACACAAGTGAAACCTCATGCTGGCAAGGATGTGGACCAAAAGGAACACTCCTCCATTGCTGGTGGGAGTACAAACTCTTAGAGTCACTTTGTAAATCAATTTGGCAGTTTCTCAGAAAATTAGGAATAGCCCTACCTCAAGACCCAGCTATACCACTCCTGTGCATACACCCAAAGGACACTCCATTCTACCACAAGGACACCTGCTCAACTATGTTGATAGCAGCTTTATTCATAATAGCCAGAAACTGAAAACAACCCAGATGTCTCTCAACTGAAGAATGGATTAAAAAAATGTGGTACATCTGCACAACAGAGTATTACTCAGCTGTCAAAAAATATAACATCCTGAAATTTGCAGGCAATTGTATAGAACTAGAAAAAAATAATCCTGAGTGAGATAACCCAGACCCAGAAAGACAAACATGTTATAAACTCATTTATATGTAGATATTAGATGTAAAGTAAAGGATAATCGTGCTACAATACACAGACCCAGAGAAGTTAAGTACAAGGAGGGAACGGGGGTAGGGAACACATGAATCTCACTGGGAAGAGGAAATAGAGTCGATTTTATGGGTAGAGCTGGGGTGGATGAATATGGAAAGAGGAGGGATAAGTCGGGAAGAAGAGAGTACTGGGAGAAACCACTGGAACTGGGGACATTTAGGGTTGAGCTAGAAACCTAGTGCAATGGAAACTCCCTGGAATCTACAATGATGGCCATAGTAAAGACTCCTAGTAGTGGAGGATATGGAGTCTGAACTGGCCATCTTCCCTAGCCAGGCAAGGCTTCCAGTGGAGGGACTGGGACAGCAACCCAGCCACAAAATAATCATGGGAGGCAGAGGGAGGGATGGAACTGGGTGGAAGAGGGGAAGGGGAGGATAAAGGGGGTGGAGATCAGGTATGAGGGGAAACAGGAGACAAGCCCAGAGGGCCAGAAGAATGAATAGAAATATGTGGCAGTGTGGGGTGAGGGACAGGGGGGACCCTCTAGAAAGCCACAAAAGCTTTGACCTACAATTTGTCCTGCCTGAAAGATGTGCTGGGGTAAAGGTGGCATGGACATTGTAGCAGGGGGATCAACCAATGGCTGGTCTAGCTTAAGATGCATGCCACAAGAGGGGCCCACACCTTACACTGTGTATAGGATCAGAAACCAGAGGGTGAATAGCCCAGAGACCTAAGGTAGAACCAAACACGACCAGCAAAAAAAAAAAAAAAAATAATAATCAATGAAATGATTGCTAATAATACTCTACTATACTTGTAGACTTGAGCCAATCATAATTGTCACTGGACAGATTTAATCCAGTACCTGAAGGAAGCAGATGCAGAGTCCTACATCCAAATATTGGTCAGCTCTGGGAACCCTTAGGATGACGGGGAGGAAGGACTGTGGGAACCAGAGGGGTCAAGGACACCATGAGAACACAGCCCACAAAATCAACTAAACAGTGCTCATGAGGCCTCACAGAGACTACAGAGATAATCAGGGAGGCTGTATGTGTCTGACAGATGTCCTCTGTATGTACATAATGGTTGTTTAGCTTGGTCTTCTTATGGGACTTCTAAAAATGGGATCAGGACTGTCTCTGACTCTCACCTTCTCTTTGGACACTTTATTCCTACCGGGTTTGCCTTGTTCAGCTTTGATATGAGGGTTTGTGCTTAGTCTTACTGTGACTTCTTATGCCATATTTGATTGATACCCACGAAAGGCATATTCTTGACATATTCTTTTCTAAAGGGAAATAGGGGAAGACTGGATCTGGGGGAGAGTGGAGGGCACTAAAGGGGAGGGACTGAAAAAGGGGAGAGACAGAAAGCTGTGGTTGGGATATAATATATGAAAGAAGAATGAATGAATGAATGAATGAATGAATGAACAAATACACAAATAGAAAGAAACATGAATGCAATCATCATAGCCTGCATTAACATAGTTCCAAACATGGAGCCGCTCACATCAATAACAAACACCACATTCTTCTCTACTGGCTGGAGGCCTCTGGGGGCAAAGTAATGAATAAAATAGCCACCATAGACCTGGATAAAGAGAAGGGGAGCCAAGAAGCACGGTGAGAGCCAGTCCTAATGAGGCCCCTCTCCCTCTCCTGCATGAAGCCCTGCTCTCACTTTCTTTCCCAGGCCAGCTCCCTCTCCCTACTTTGTGTGTGTTGGCCTGGGGTTTATCTGCACATCAGAACTGAACCTCTGCTCTGCAGACCTTCATCCCAGGCCGTGCCCAGAGCAGCAGAGTGAAGAAGACAAGCTTGGGGCCCAGGCCTACAAGGGTCAGCATCTTTGGAATATGTGAGTTCCTGTCCACGAGGCAGCCTGACTTGCACAGGCTTGAGGGTCCCTGGGGACGTTTGTCTGGGCTCCAGGAACGGAAAGTATTGTTTTAACCTCCCTCGACAGAGTGAGCCGGGGGCCCAGCTCATTGCTGCCAAGGGCTGGGAGCTCGCAGGGCCTCCTTCTCCTCCTAAACTCTCCTTTCTGCTGTTGCTGGGCAGAGCAGGGAGGGGAGGAGGAAGCAGAGGCCAACAGAGCTTATGTGTGCAGAAGGGATTGGTTAGCACCAGGTGCAGATGCCTTGGGCTGTCCTGATGTGATTGGCTGTTGGTCCCCTGCCCCCACTCCCATCTTTCCCTCTGCAGAGCCTGAGGGCTGGGTCAGTGCAGGAAAGAGAAGGAGATGGGCCAGGAGGCCCCCTCAGGACCAGTGTCCTCTCCAGCCAGAGAGGCCTAGGCTGCCTAAGGGTCTAGGCTGTCCTGGAGCTTACAGCTTGAGGCCTAAGGAAGGCCTCAGGACTGCCCAGGAACAGCAGTGTTTGCTGCAGTGGGCTCTCAGTCACTCAGTGAGCTCCCTTCTTTTCCAGAAGAGAGAGGAATGGGAAGAGGAAATGCTTTCTCCTCCTTCCCTGCCTCTGAGTTAATTCACATGGAATGGCAGGCCTGTCCCTACAATCCTGGCTCCCTGTCTCCTTTCCCCAAGGCTTCTTCCCCTTACCTGCCCTGTCACTGCCAAGCCCTGAGCAGAGACCTCGAGGGCTCTGTGTACCTGGTGTGTGGGGAGCAGGGAAGTGAGCCTACAATGCCTGACACCATTCTGAACAGTTTTGTGACTAGCCTATATCCTGGGTACAAGACTGTCCAGCAGCCTCTGGAGGCCCGCTCAGGCAATCATGCCATGCTGTCAGCCCCGGAACACATTAAAAGGCACCAAGTCACACGGCCCACCTTGATTTCTAGAGGGGTCCATATGCGCAAGAATGGGTCCCTCCTGAGGAATCTGGGGTCAGGTACCCAGAGCTTAAAGTCAGGCCTGCTGAATTCAGAAGCGACTCTGAGTGCTAGGTGGGCACATTGTCTCTGGGTGACTTTGCTTCCTCCCTTCCATTATTGTGCTGGGTCATCACTTCAGACTCCACATGACAAACCCCAGGCCATAGCACCCCCTGCCCCTTCCCCCACTGGGTCCCACTCACTGGCCACACAAAGACTTGGAAAGCTCAGGTGCCTCCAACTTGGAGGGTCCAGCAACACCTTGGCTCTCTCTGCCAGCAACCTTCCTATGCTTTCCTCATGGAGACCATCACCATCACCAGGCTCCCTTCCCATCACATCTGAGAGACAGCCTGGCCTTCTAACCATGTGGTCACCCATCCTTGCTGCTTTGAGCTGTTGCAAACATCCAGGGCTGCCAAGCCTTTTCGCCTCAAGCCAGCCATATTGACAGTGTGGATAGCTTACTCTCAGATTCCCGGTCTTAGTGCAGGCCTTCCACGCTGCCTCTCTGCAACAGTCACAACTGCCACGAGCCTCCATATGTATCCTTGCCTTCAGTCTGCATAGGCTGCCTCCTCCCCACAATACCCTTCACTCCAGGCAAGATCTACTCACTGTTGCCACAGGACTTTCCATGTTCTCTCTTTCAGGAAGACCATCCTGACACCTCCTTGCCTGGCACCACTCACATACTGCTTAGCACAGCACTTATGGTTTATTTGACCTCTGGTGACACCAGAGATCTGTCTGCTTCACAACCAGGAGCTGGGTAGGGGGGAGATTGGGAGCTGGGCGATCCTTTCCAGGTTTCTAGGGACAGTGAGTTGGCCCTGCGCCTGAGTGCTTGCTGGTGGATGTGTCAAGACAGGGAAGAAGGAGGATGCTTGTTCCCAGTACTCTATAGGGTGGGGGAGAGAGAGAAGCGTGGGTCAGATGTGGAGGGATGAAGATAGGAAGGGATTTACCAGGGACAAGCCTGGAGAAGCAGAAGCTGAACAGTGGAGGAGGTGGACGTAGACACACCCAGGGCACCAGTGAGCCCGAGCAAATCAATGCTCCTGTGCCCTGTGGGACTGGCTCAGGTACTTATGGACAAAGGTGCTTGGTGACCTGGGGCCTTTCAGCAGGGTGGTTTGTGTGGGGAGCATTGCGGGGAGGCAGGAAAGCCCTTCTGGGAGCTGACTTCTCAGGCTTTGGCTAACCTTAAGAGCAAGCCTGGGGTCTGGGTCAGATCCACCATGCTCTGTTGGAACACAGGAGCTCCCGTCTCCTCCAGGCAGGGGTGTTCAGGCTCAGGGGTCACACACTTCCTGTGCAGGAAAGGGCCTCGTGGTGGGGAACAAGTGTGCAGAAGCCAGCCAGACATGAAAGCCAAGGACAAGCAGACAGGGTGAGACATACAGAAAGTATGTGGCCCAGTTACTCAGCAATACCTTGCTGTGCAAAGGGGCTGCTTACTGACACAACTCGGTGCCTCTGTTCAGGCCCTGTTCCACGTCCTCCAGTTGGCTGTGTCTAACCATGCTGTGTGTACGTGGTTCCCGTGAGGGAGGCCACATGCCTTGACCCCCTGATGGTAGCTCTAACATAAGCCTAGGAACACACAGAGAGACACCTCCTCTAGCCTAGAGCATGGCTCTGTCCCCAGTCACTGTGTGCCCAAGAAGTCTGTAGCCCTGGGGTCCAGGTACCTGCACGTCTCCAATGATGTCCTCCATGACCACATCATAGAGGATGGTGAAGTCAGCCATGATGCCTGAGCTGGAGAAAGCAGACTGGTCTCCAAGTGTTGGGGAGAAGGTGATGCGGACACAGGTCTCTCCCCTCTGTATCCTGGTGGATGGGGGCAAGTCAACCTCACCTGTATGGGCATCCAGGTGGCACAGAGGGCTCAGCAGAGAGAAAAGCCATGGATGGGGACAGTAAGAGCTCTGGGCAATGTGTGGGGAGGGTGAGACCTGGAACCCCCGGCACTTCCGGCTGCCCCACTTGCCTAGCATGCCCTTCCTGCTGCTCACTGTCCTTCTGCCACAAGCCCCTTGGTCAGCTCCTGCCCTGCCCCATTCCTCACACCTTGTCTGACAGACCCAGCCCCCTTGCCCCCCGCAGCTCCCAGCACCATGAGGTAGAGGGTCTGCTCTCCACTCACAACCTCTCCCTGCCTCACTTCCCACCCCACCCAAGGCCTGTCTCTGCGGGCCTCCTATGCCCCCAGCTCCACAGGGAGTCTCAGGCTCCTTCTCCTGAGACCAATGTAGTGGGTGGAGAGGACAGACAGACACAGTGGCAGGGCCGGCTCCTCTCCTCTCCTTCCTGCTGTGAGACAGGGCAGGCTAGCAGGCCTCTCCTCTGAGACACAACTGCTGGCCTTTCTTTCCTTTAGTCCTCTGTTGCTCAGAATGGTTCCTCTCAGAGTCTCTTGATTAAATCGCGGGCAACTTTTAGTTCTGGACATTTACTCAACTGGCGTCAAGATCAACTGTTCTGGAATTTTAGTCCAAGACAAGTGTCCACTTAGAAATGTCCCAGAGCCTCCCTTTCTCCAGAAAGTAGAGACTTGGGAATTCAGCTCCCTCCTCTTCCTGCTCCAGCTGTCAGGAAGCTTAGGGGCAAACTGAGCCCCTTGCTCTGAGGGCCTGGTCACATACATTCCCTGGGCTTCCTTCCTTCCAGGCCTCTTTGTTTTGCTTTATCCCCACAGGACTACTTCTATCCTCTGTTTTAACCTTTAAGGAGAAGGGGGAGGGTGCTGCCATTTATAGATTGGGGCTCAAGCATGCAGGCTGCTAGACTCAGCTGCCCCGTGGGCCCAGGTCCCTTATCATGCCCTGTTTGCCTGGGACAGTGGCTGACCAATGTGCTCTGGTCTCCATAGGCACAGTACAGGGGTGCCAGTGGCCCCTGGTCGTTGTGGCCTGTCTTAGGGATTCAATGTGGGCTTAAGGAAAAAGGCCTTTTAAAGCACACCTGTAACTTCGTGAGTGTCAAATGAAGGGAACTGTTACCACCACCGCCAGTATTCATTAGGATACTATATGTCATATGGAAAGATCGATGTTCTCATGTTTTGACATAGTTCTTAGCGTGTGAGGGGGTTTGAGCAAGAACAACCTCTATAGACTCATATTTTTGAATGCTTGGCCCATAGATGGCGACCTATTAGGAGTTGAGGGCTAGTTGGAAGAAGTGTGACCTTCCTGGGGAAGGTGTGTCACTGGTGGGGAGGGGCTTTGCTACCTTCCCTCAAGATGTAGAACTCTCAGCTCCTGCTTCAGCTCCATGTCTGCCTGCACCCCACCATGCTTCCTAACATAGTGATCACGGACTAAACCTCTGAAACTGTAACCCTGCCCCAATTAAAAGTTTTTCTTTATAATCATTCCTGTAGTCATGGCATCTCTTCACAGCAGTATCAACCCTAAGTATGCCACGGCATAACTTGGTGAGAGAGTGATTACCTGACATGAACAAGGGCTAATTGATGCCCAAGGGGCTCCCTTCTCTGCTTTATAGAATGGGAGAACTGAGAATCAAGTCCGAGGACACCTCCAGGGTCTCCTGCTGAATGCAAAGTTCACTGTTTCAGTTAGCTAGCCAACATGCCCAGAGGATCCTCTGTGACAACCTCTTGGGCTTACTGAAGGGTCATCATACCCATTAGGCTTTTTTTGTCCCTGGCAAGAAAATATCACCTTCATCTTATGTGTGATTGTTTTGCAGCAGGGTTTTTTTTTTTTCCCCCAGGGGCAGGAGCCTAACTGCTTATTTCATACTTACACAGTAAACTACTTCATCTACTGAGCTCTCTCCATAGCCCCTAGTTTCAAAGGCTCATTATTCTCATTTGTACAGTTCTCAGTTGCACAGCACCTTCTGTGTATAGGGAGTGGCTTTTGGTACTCTCCACTCAGTCCACATTTGCACAGAGGTGTCACCTGGCAATGAGGTAACCTTTGACACAATACCTGCTGACTTACTTCCTAGGATGCCAAAGCTGACTCTACCTGCCTATCATAGGGACCACCCAGCTTTCTTGCTGTAGTTCTCAAAGCCCAGCAAGTGGATGCAGGGTATAAAGCCAGAGATGGGCAGGGATGTATCTGAGGGCAGCCTGTAATAAAGCTAATGAAATTAGTCTTTCCCTTACAGTTCCAGACAAGGGTTTCTTCTGCCAGTGCACATTGGCTGCTGACTCGTATCCATTACACAAATCTATGCCTGTGTGTATTTGTGCAGATGTAGCTTAGCACACGCTACCTTTAATTAATAACACCTTGTACACAGGAGAACAGATGTCCTGCTTCTCTAGGCTCCTACAGCTCATGTTCTTTCCAACATATGTCTTTTGAGAAACAGCTTCTATTTGAATGCAACTTGAAAATGACCTAACCAATTTCAAGTGCCTAATGAGGGAACCCCCCAAGTGACCGTACATATAGGCAGTATTTACTATCAAGTTACAGGAGGCGTATGTTCTCTGTAGCACCTACCCGTCCATTGCATTGCTTAGCTCACCCCTAAGCCCTACTTCAGAACGCCTGATAACCAGCTTCCAGGAGAAAAGAAACTAGGAACATGGTTTGTAGATGAATTTTGGTAAAAAGGAACTAGCTGGAGGTTGAGCTGCTACAGCCCAGTTTAGATGTGACCCTGCTAGGACACAGGGAAGAGCAATCCTTCTGGGGTGGGGTCCTGCATCTGTTTGATTGCCTTATTTGGAAAGTACCCTGCCTTCCCAGCATTTTGGAGGGTGTCAGAGGTAGAAGTATTAGCAATTTAAGGCCAGTGTAAGCTACATAAGAGGTGTTTGAGGCCAGCCTGGACTATTTAAGACTGTCTCAAAAACACAAAGTAAACAGAAAGCAACCTGGTGAGAAGCCTTAATCGATGTTGAGTCAGGCTAGAGGGCCAGAAAACAGAGAGAAAATGTGGAGAACTGAAAATGATGAGCAGCATTGGAGTAAAATACTTCAAAGGCACACATTATGTACCAGGCACAGTTCTAACTGCTTTGTCAGCAGATATTTTGAGTAGTAAGCGAACAGCTCTGTCAGAACTGGCTGTGTGGGAATATTTATGCCCTATTAACTCATCAACAAGTTTCCTCAGACAACGCAGTACTGGCTCAATGAACTAGTGTACAAATTGCCCCCAGTGCAATAATAATTGTCACATATAATTTCTATATGGGTTGACTTTCACATTTAACCTTTACCTTAAAACATTTTATCTAGTCATTATTAACCTTGTGTTGGATTTGAAAAGTGGTGTGATCTTTATACAGTTGCAATATGTCATGATGGGGATTGAACTGAGAGTGTTTTGTGTGGTAGGCAAGCACTCTTGCACCAAGGAACAGTCTCTGCTCTTTTTGCTTATTGTTTAAGATGGGTTCTCAGTACTTTGCCTAGGCTGGCCATGAACTCACGCTGTAAAACAGACATTCCTTGAACATAAGAGTTCTCCAATCTCAGTCTCCTAAGTAGCTGGGATTGTAGCCATGCTTACTTTTTCTTTATGCATAAAGCATAACTATATTGCACAATTACAGTCCACTTATGGACAATAGATTTCAAAGGGAACAATTTGAACAAAAATATCTACAGGTGTTTTAGAGGGTGAAACTGTTCAAAGGGCTCTTCCTATTCCTAGACAAGGAGCTTTATAATGATGTAGAATTATTTGGATTTAACTAATTGTAGCCTAAAGGAAGAACTGGAAACTGTACTATTTGTTACAGTGATGGCATTCAGACTGATGAAGGTAGCAGAAACAAGGTCTTCCATTGGTTTTTGTGCCATGGTGCAACCCCACTTGTCAGGAATGATTTTTTTTTTTCTCCCTGTCCTACCTACCTTCAAGTCATGACACTTGGAAAAGCACTAATGCCTAAGTTTCCCAAGAAGTGAGGAATCCCACAAACCCAGTGACCTATGGAGGCCACACAGCTAGGGCAGAATTCTTCATGACTGATTGACTCTTAACTTTATCAACCACTTTAAACTCCAGTTTTACATTAGGTCCACAGTCCCTGAGTTCTTCAGTATCCTCCACTAGCTCTTAGTCCACCATTTGCACAGAGGTATCACCTAGCAATGAGGTAACACAGTACCTGCTGTCTTACTTCCTAGGATGCCAAAACTGACTCTACCTGACTATCATAGGGACCACCTAGCTTCCTGATGAGACCATGACCCCAAATGGAAGGACCTGCTTGTAGTGAAGACATCCCCAAGAATGAAAGTAGGTCTGAATTGATGACCATAGTTACATCATTCCTTTCTGACTGGAGTTTTTGTTTGTTGTTTGTTTCTTCAATCATATTTCCTAAGCAATTAATGTTGCTTTCATTGCATATAGAGTGGAAGGGGTGGCCATTACAAGGGCCTCATTGCCCACAAGACTTTCTCAGCAACTAGGACTCTGTTACCATACGAATTAGAGATGGTGCAGGATTCTTCCCAGAGTCCCCCATCCACTGGCTTCTACCCAGCTAGACCACACTCTTCTGCCCTAAGATATTTCTTTTGTTTTGGTCTATCCAAGTACTCAACTTTATCTGCATCTTTTGCCCACATTTCTCAAAAGGAGAGTCAGGCTGCTGCTGCTGCTGCTTCTCCTTCTCTTTCTCCTTCTTCTTCTTCTCTTTTTTTTGAAATAGTGTCTTCTGACACTACAATCCCCATGACTCTCCCACACAGAAAGCCTTACCTACCCTTAAAGAAAACAATGCCTGACCTACTCCAGTGAGATGTACACATTCTCATTCTCAGGAATCTAACCAAACAGATGGAAACATTGACAATTGTTTTTAAAATGTGATAGTCTACCAAAAAAAGCAATAAACTCAGAAATGGCAAATAGATTTAATATAGAGTGTCGACTTCAGTTGATTGATAGTGGCTGCCTGGAGCACTGCATTGAGTAAGTTTTTGAGAGTGCACCCCGGCTTGAGAAGACGACGCTGTGATTATTAGCAATCTGCAAACACAAGTAAAGGAAAGTCAGTCCGTTGGTATCTAGCAAACGGGACACAGTAAAACCACAGCAGTGTCTTTGCATATCATCCAGGCTTATCTCCAACCCAGGAGTCAGCCCCCCATCCCACCCCCATGAGCACCAGCCGCCTCACTGCCACTATGACAGATACCTGTATCTCACTTGTAGGAGAAACCACAGGCACCAGAGCTGCTGCTGGTACTGGCCCCAGCTCCACTAAGGCCAGCGAAGAGCCCAAATGTGAGACTGGCAGTCAGGCTGGAGTTGTTACTGAAGCCACCACTGGCACCTGCGCTGGCACCAGCGCTGGCACTGCCACTGGCACCAACACTGGTACCGGTGCTGGCACCGGCACCAGCGTTGCCACTGGCACCACCACTTCCTTGGGCTTTGGCTTTAGTTTCAGCTCCTGCCTGGATCCGGGCCTTTGCCCAGGGTCCAATATCAGCTTCGTCCCAGTTGCAGGGCCCAGCAGCATTCTCAGATCCAAGCCCAATGCCCATCTGAGCTCGAATCTCAGCCCTCGCCTTGGCTTCGGCAGCAGCCTCCGCCGCAGCCTTCAAATCTGCTTCCATTGCCTCTCGGTACTGAGCTGCCCATTCCTTGGGATCCTTCTTTTGCACCTGAAATGGAAATAATGACCCTTAGAAGGTTCACAGAGAATTTAGCACCTACTGTTTGTAAGGCCGCACTACACACTGCATGTCATGTAACAACAATACAGTTAGTACTACAAGTAATCTTGCACCAACCATTCCAACCCTTCTTCACCACTTAGCTGGCTCCATGGTTTGGATACATCACCTGCCAACTTCTCTGAGGCTGTTTTCACATGGGCAGTACAACAATGCTGTATTAGTTGTAAGGATGAAATGATCTAGAGATCATGCCTGTCGCAGTGTTTGAGAACTCAGAAGCTTTAAAATGTCCAGATATGTATTTCAGGACACTCTGAACATAGAATGCCCATCCCAGGGCACCTCGTGACCTTCGTATGCCAAGTACAAATGACTCTCCAATTACCTTACAAGCAAACTTGAGAACTTTCATCTTGCTGGTCTCATAGTAAGAGCGTAGGCCCCAGAAGAACTCATACTCAGGAGGATTGCTATTGGGTACTCTGGCGTAGTCCAGGTACCTTTAAAAAAAAAAAAAAGAATCAAAGTCTGTTTCTAGGGTCACTTGTGGACCACTCACGAATGGACTAGTTAGGCTGTAGATGCATACATTTCCAACTAAATTCTTTAGACTTTCCCCCACATGGAACCTTAGAAGCCAATGGGAGAACTGGGGAGAAACACGTGGGGCACCGGTTCACAGGGAGGACATGAATGTTGCGCTCCTTGTTACATGGTGCCAGATTCCTATTGGGCGTGTTGTAAACACAGAGGCCACTTTTCACTGTCCCTGCTCTGAGCGCACCACACTGTGAGGATTTGGAAGAGGACTGACCAGGGTCTGGAAAGATCCACCATTAAAAAAAAAAAAAAAAGACTGTCAAGGTATTATGACACACGCATTTAATTCCAGTTCTCAGGAGGCTGAAACAGGATGACCAGGAGTTAAACATCACCTCAAATGCACAAGTACCCACCATTGTCTTAGGTTGCCTAAGGGTACCAGTCAAGGTCATTTTGATAGATTTTTTTTTTTTGGCTTTTTTGAGATAATGTTTTCTTTGTGTGTGTGGTGTAGCCTTGACTGTCCTGGAACTCATTCTGTGGACCAGGCTAGCCTTGAACTCAAGAGATCAACCTGCCTCTGCTGCCTAAGTGCTAGGATTAAAGGCGTGTGTCACCACCACCTGACAGAAATTAATTTTCATAAAGCACTGCTTAGTGGAGTAAAGAGAACCATGTTCTAAACACAATGTTTATTTGTTACTTGTGTAACTCAGAGCAAATGACTTTTTCACTTCATTTAGATGATTTCTACATACGTCCAAGGCTGTTAATAACCCGTCCCTCAGAGAGTTGTTCTAAGACCACATATGAAACAGAAATCTGTGACTGTGCACATGCACACATTCAGACCACAAACACATGCTTGGGACACATCCATTATCAGAACTGACAAGATGCAAGGTAGTCTCCAACAGCAGACAGAAAGCACTTACTTCTGCTTCACAAACTCATCAGTAATGAGTTTCTTCACATCTCCAAAGAGTGAGTGATGAATCCTGAGAATATAGAAAGCTCAAATGAACAAATAAATATAATCAGATCTGGTATACTTCCCAGATGCTGGCAGAGGCATTTAATTCCAAGATAGAAAAGAGGTTTACAGCACAGAGAAAGCTCCGTGGAAGCTCAAGAGATGGTTAAGAGGGTGAGCAGAGACAAGAGCCATTTCCCCATCCACACGGGTCAGAATCTTGGGCCCACTACCCAGCCCAGAATCCCCACCCCCAGCTCCACCAGACCACCAGGCTGATGCAATCCTGGGACTGTCCTCTCTTGCCAAAAGACAACACGGACAGCAAGCGCTGAGAGAGCCCAATCATACCCAGGGCGCAGCCCCAACTTGCGCAGCACCTCCCAGATGACAGCTGCAAGAGGAGGCAAGAAGGAGACAAGGACAGAAAATGAGCATTTGGAATTCAGGCAACAGCCACCTATGCGACTGCATGCCCAGCCACTCACCCTCACTGGACCGATTTCCATTCATGAAGATGATGCTAAGAAGCACCATGAGGAGGCCCAGCTTAGGTGAGTCCTTGGTCCTAAGGTAAAGAAAGTTTATGTTCATGAGCCATCATCTGTCTGGCAGCTTGCTAGGCCACCCTCTCCTAGATTCCTCAGATACAGAGAATTCAGCCTAGTCTATGGTTCCAGCCATCTGTGACCCAGGGCAAGGAGCATTCACTCTTGAGCCAAGCTCTCCATGCACCAAAATGCTAGTCCTACCTAGGGTTAGGACATGGGAGAATGCCTGTCAACCCAGGCACATCTAGCACCAGTACTACCCACAGGGATCCAACCATGTGTGGGAGAAGGGACAAGGGCATTTAGGCCCTCTTTCCTCAGCTTCTAATATATCATGGAGAGGGATGGATGGATGGAAGCAGAAGCCCCTTCCCACCCTAGCACTTTCCCAGCTTACGTTCCCAGTATGCCTGCATCAGTTGGCTCTAAGGTACTGAGAAGAATATACAAGTGGTCATTCTTGTCAATTTCTTTCAGTTGGATTCCAAATACCTATGGATAGAGAGAAGAGTTTATGAAATCATAAAATTCAGCTTCCAGGGCATCCTGTAGTTTCTTTTTTTTTCTGCACATGCATATGCACGCGCGTGCGTGTGTAAGAAAGTAATAAGCTACTGTATATAAAGCACATAGTTAAGTGCTATTTACACACATAACAAACATAGAGCGGTTTATCCATAGCATCTTTGTAATCAGTGAGAATTTAAGGAGACAGAGGGGTGAGCATCTGCAATGCATGATATGGTGTATCCAGTAGCAGACAGAAGCCAGGACTAAGCTACACAGCTTTAGTACTAGCTGTGTTTTCAACACTGACTTGCTGTGTGGTCAGTGGCTCCCCATCCCTAGGCCACCATGTGCTCATCTCCATAGTGATGAGGATGTGGTAGGTCTCTGTTTCCCTCCAGGAGGGTGACCATATATATACCTTTCTTCTGTTTAAAGTTTCCCTGGTGCGCCCATCCCCCAGGGATGCCCCTTCACCTTCTCCAAGGAATAGCCGGCTCGTTCAATGATTTCAGGGTATACATCAGTATATTCTTTGATGATGTCCTTCAGCATATCTGCAAATGTAGAGCATATCTGTGCTGTAGAGATATCAGGTAACCCTGATGCCCAATCAACAGACCCTGTGTTCTCCATGCCATGGGTGGCAGAACCAAGTTGGGGGTTTTTCAATAAAGATCCCACTTGGCTAGAAGGGACAGGAGCAGGGGAAGGCTGTCCCCAGTACATTGGTGAGAAGGCAGAGCTCAGGAGAGGGAAAGTGTTCATAGGACTCTACCTGAGCGCCTGATGGGAATCTTTGTCTGATCTTTAGCCAACAGGTACTTCACCAACTCATTTGCCTAGGAGAAAACGAAATGGTGAAAAGACAAAAACAAACCACAGAAAACTCCAAAGCACAACAGAGAAGATATCAATCAGGCAATGCAATGGAAAAGGTGGGATGCCGAGGGTGGAGTTCGTACCCTTCCTTGTAAGAGGGCCACATCTCTGGGTGGGGGTGCCTCAGGTTCCTGGGATGACTGCAGCTTGGCAGCTCTTCTTCGGGCCTTGCCTCTCCGAGCTCTAGGTGACCTCAGGGAGAGCAAAGCTCTCCGAGCCCAGGCAGCTAACCGAGTCCTTGATGCCCTGCGGGCCCAAAAGGCTATGGGTCCCCTTGAAGCTCTGCGAGCCATGGAGGCCATTAGGGCCTTTGAGACCCTTCGACCACCTGTGGCTTCTGAAGCCTGACTCTGATCACTGTTGCCATCCTCTTCTCCGTCCAGGTGTTTCCCCTGCATCAAAGGAGGGGAAGATGGTTCTTTCTCATAACTCAGTCTCTTCCAGAAAGCACCCCCCCAACCCCATCTCTTCTAGGATACATCCGCCCCCCTTGTAGTAAGACTCTGCCTCACTGGACACTAGCCATCCTGAGTCACGGGCTTATCACTGACTACCAGTTGGGAATTTCCTCCCTGAGTGGGTCAGGAACAAGTCAGAAATAAGGCCTGAGGCTTTTTGTCTTCCCACGTCCACCCGACTCTGCTTCTAGCACCATCCGACTAGTCAGTCCTCTTTCTGGACATCAGTTTCCTGCTCTACACAATGACAACGTAAGGAGTTACTTTCAGCTATGAGACTACGCATGTGAATATGCCCACCTCAAGGCCTACAGTATACAGCTACTCTGCAAATAGAAAAAGTGCGTTCCAGTCAGCCCACAGCTATGTATATGCCTGCCTCATCTCCCCACCAGCCTGGGAGCTCTGTGGATACAAGAACTGTGACACACTCCTGTTAGTGTTCCCTATGTCTTTCATGAACACAGGAATTGTTTTAGTGTTGGCAGACAAATGAACAAGATGAATGTGGAGAAGCAAAGGTGGTTATGGCAGAGATCTTACCTTTTGGGTATTCTTGGCTTTGACCTTGGGCCGAGTATCCTGATTCTCCTGAACCCGGACAGCTGCACCCTCAGGCTCTGGTTCATCTGCCCCAGCCTGAGAGGCAGGAGCCTCAGTCTCCGGAGCCTTTGTATTGCCCTTCGGATCGGTAACACAGCTGACCTTTTTGGTCTGGGTTGCAGGCACTGTCATAGCCTGCAGGTCAGCCTTCTGTGTCTTGGTGTCAGCTGCTGGACTCTTATTTTCCGTTGCCAGAACCTGGGTCTCACTCAGCTGTGTGGTAGGTGAGGCCTGGGTGTCAGCTGCCTCAGAAGCCTCTGGGGCCTTTGAGACCTCTGTCGCCTTTGGGTTTCCAGAGGCTTTTGGAGCCTTCGCAGCCTCTGAGACCTCTGGTGCCTTTTCAGCCTTTGGTGTCTCTGAGACCTCCAAGTTCTGGGTCACGGTCAACAGGTCCTGCATCACGGAGCCGCTGTCCTTTTCTGAAGCTTTGCCCTGCAAGGGAAAGCAAGGAAGTTCACTGGCCTCCTTCCCACCCTCAACAAGGCAAATGGTCCCAAAATTAGGAGGCTCCACTTCTCTGACCTGTAAAGACTCTTACCTGTGGTGTGCTCCGACCACCCCAGCCTAAACAGGCTTCCCAGTTAAAAAGTAATGACAGAACAAGGGCCCGCCCACCCTCTCTCCCTTCCTCCTGGCCTCCCCACCACTGGGGAGAGGGGATGCACCCAGGCAAAGAAGTGGGTGGAGAATGACAAGGATGGGAGGAGAAGCTCCAAGGATTTAGGGCAGCAAAAGGGGCTGGAAAGGCAAAGCAGCAAGAAAGAGGGGGGAAAATCGGTCTTACCTGAGAGCGAGCTGGATCTGCACCACTCTCGCTTGTGTCAGACATGTCTCAAGTTCACCTGGCAAAGCTGAGTTCAAAGAGAAGGCCGGGGTCAAGTGGAGAGCCCGCTGAACGTCGTATCCCTTGTTCTGCCTAGAAGCTGATCCTCACCTTCTTTAGGGCCCCAAAGCCCAGTCCCTCCCCGAGCCCCAACCAGTAGGTGCTCAGATACAGAAATTCTGTCTCTAGGTCTCAGTTCTCTGCAGCCGCACCCTCCCCTCCTCCAGGAAGATGTGCCAGCGCGGCAGCTCTGAGGACCCCGCCCCCTTTTCCCAGCGCACCCCCCCCAGCCGCAGGCTTAGAGTGCGCATGCGCGCCTTCTGCAGCGCCCTTTCAACCCCGCCTGCTTTCCCAGTACAAACCCGTTCTTTGAAGTCCACCGTGCACATGCGCATTCAGCAGCTGGCCCAGTCTCTCTGCGAGCCCTTCTCAACACGCCCCTTTCTAGCTATACATAAGGCGCATGCGCAATGGCCATGGTCTCAGTCCAGCACCAAGCTCCTACACACGCCCCTCTCCAGGTCCGCAATGCTGTTCAGCCCCGCCCCCTCCCCAACAAGCCTTCCTTCCAAATTGTCGCAGTGTCTGGTGGTCCTAGCCCCTCCCCTACTCACATCCACCCTATCAATTTCACAGAACCTCCAGGTCCCGCCCTTTATCCTAACACGCCCCCCTCCAAACGGTAAAACCCAAATTGGTTTGGCTCCTTCCCTGTAACACCCCCTCCTCAACTCAGGATTGAACTTGTGATTCCATTTTAGGCCCAGCCAAACGGGGTCCAGTCCCCTCCCTTCCTAGCTGGATGGATTCGGAAAGATTTGGCTCTTAAGGCAGGTTTTCTCCAGATTCCAGAGGGTGGAGCCGACCCTAGTAGGCTCTCATCCAAGCTGGGGCCCATGACTTACCTCGTCCTCCTACAATTCCCGAGTGTGTCCACTCTCCCACTCTCTCCAAGCCCCTCCGAAACTCAGATACTGCCCTCCCCACTAAAGGCCGGAAGTGGTCCCGCCCCTTTCCGCCT
Organism: Arvicanthis niloticus; assembly: GCF_011762505.2. Classification (NCBI taxonomy): domain Eukaryota; kingdom Metazoa; phylum Chordata; class Mammalia; order Rodentia; family Muridae; genus Arvicanthis; species Arvicanthis niloticus. Next base: position 15,422,837 of record NC_047679.1, read on the forward strand.
CCCTAGGGGGCCTCCGTCCCAGCCCGTCTGCCCCTCCCCCCTCAACACTCCTTATTCCCCCCCCTCCCTATTCCCTCTGCCTGACTCCGGACTCCCTATTTCCCATCGCATTTCCTATTTACTCTACAAAAATCTCTCCCCATTCCTTACATCCTTCTCTGTATTACCTATGCAACCCCCCTCCCCAGTGTCCCTTAACCCTTTTCTGCATCCCCTATTCTCGTCCCTGGATCTCGCCTTCCCCTTCTTATTCCCCCAGATTCTTCCTTCTCGTCCAAACATGCACAGTTCCCCTCTTTCTCTCCTCCACCTCTGCCAGTCTCTGCTGTCCAGTTCATATACAGCTTACTACTTTTCTTGGTCGTTTTCATTCCCACACCGAATTAAATGCAGCACCTCTGCTCCAGTTACAGTGGTCAAATAAGAATTGCCCACCTGCCCAGCTGTAGGTTTCAGGTAGTTAGAACCACTGTCTGCTCACCAGGAAAGCCCAATCTTGTTCCCTCACCTTGTCCTCCAGTGAGTCTGGGATGCGTGTGCCTGCTCCTCAGTCCCTCTCGAAGTCTCAGCCTCCTGGACTTGAGCTGCAGACAGCCCAGCCCAGCCCAGCCCCTTTCCGCAGCCCCCTACCCCCGCCCCCTTCCTCGGGGGTGGGGCAATGGGGCCCTGCTCAATGCTGTCTGAAGCCAAAGCCCATGTTTATGCCTCTGTACCAGGTTCGGTCTGAAGCCCTTCCAACCCAAACTGCCCCACGAAAACGATTCATTCATTGAAATTATTTATTTTATATTGTTATTTTTCTTACTTCAAAAGTAGTGTGTTGTCATGTGAAAACCAGAGAAATGCAGAAATATGTAACAGAAAATGCAAAGCTATCTTTAATCTCCTTCCCCAGAAATACTCATGATACTGAGTATTTTGATAGACATTCCTCTAAATCTTTTTTTAAATTCTTACTCTGATTATTTGCGCTTTGTCCCTGCACAGGCTATACTGTTCTGTAACTGCTTCTTTCAAGTTATATATTCACACCTCTTTCCCTTAATGTATACTTTTCTTAGTAACGTATAATGTTTTCTTGTATAGGTGTCCTATAATTTATTTACTTAGTTCACTTTGCACGTACTTTCTGGATTGTTTCCCCTTTTTCGAACTATTACAACAACGCTACAAGGACCATCCTGGTGTCTATATTGGACTGTTTTGTTGTTTTATAATGTTTTGCTGATTCAAACCATTTTAAAAAGACTACCATTTTCAGCTTAAGTTGCTTAAGTTAATGTACAAAGTAATGACTTTTATTACGGCACTGACAGATTCACCCTCAGTAATGTTTCTCACTAGTTTGAAATGGCTCTTCTGTTACCTAAGAAATTCACATAAACAATTGGGTGTCTTCAAGAGAACAAGATAAAATGTAAAGACAAAGAGAAGTAGACAAAATATCATTAGCAATAGAGCATGTGAATGCAGACAGACCCAGAAAAAAGCGTATTAGAAACTATAATTCATGGCAGTTATAGAAATAAAATTCAAGATCTTTCTTATACACAAATAGTCACGAGCCTGCTATATGAGGTCACCTTCTCCCTTATTGAACAAGTGAACGATAACAAATCCCTATGCTGCATGGACAATTTGATTCACATACATTTTCATACATCATCAAGGCGGGTTTATATATTCCTTTCATTTTCGGTGAACTGCTACTTCCCCCAAGTTTGTAATGTCACCCTACCACTTTCTTATCTCCTAGGCTCTCTCTGCTGAGCACATTAGAGCAGTCTTTCATTTTCTTACAATTCTGGTGCTCCAAATTCCTATCCTTTCCAGCTTATGGCAAACTTTCAATACCAAGAAAATAAAGTTCTCAAACCTGAGGGTCCTGAGGGTCTATGAAAGCACCCTACAGCTGGTCACCGCATAGATGTTGTAGGTGTGTGTTTTAGAAGGTCTTAGGTGTTGTATGGGGATTAAGTGTCTTCTTGAAACTAGAGAGCATAGCTATGACCTTGGTAGTCGTCCAAACAAGCAGTGCTTGTGGTTTGGCCTAGAGTGTTAGCAGGGGAGATAGTGAGGAGATTGGCAGGGGTGGGGTGGACTGCTGGGACTTGATGAGTAACTGGATTGTGGAGGGATGGATTGGAAGGAGTAACATAGTCAAATATTGGCATCTTTCTTTAACCGATATATGTGGATAGTGACCCTTTCACTGAGTCACGGAATAATGGCATTAAAAAGAAAAAGACGTTGATTTTATGGCCCCAGTGGTCCATCCAGGTAGAAATGTCATATTAACAGTTGGATAAGCATGTCTGAGAATCAAGAAAAAGGTCTGAGTAGAGGGTATCGATCTAAAAATTGGCACTTAATAAATGGGTCTTTAGTTCAAAGAAAAGTGTACCTAGGAGGAAGGAAATCACCAAACTGGAAGATAGTGGACTCGGGGATCAGCCCTGGAAACCAGCAACATGTATGGATGAAATAAAAGAAAAGACACTGTAAGGAGTGACCAAAGAAAAAAACAGGAGAAAAACTATATATTTTAAAGTAGTGGTTCTCAACTTGTGAGTTGCAACCCATTTGGGTCACATAACAGATATCCTGCATATCAAACATACTGCCTAGTATGCATGAGTCCCTGGGTTTGATTTCTATTACTGGTGTAAAAAAAAAAAAAACATACATACTGCTGATTTTTTAATAGCTGGGCATGGTGGCATACACTGATAATTCCAGCATTTAGGAGCCAAGAAAGCAGGGTTAGCTAGTCTGGGCTATATAGGGGGGAGAGGAGGAGAGGAAGAAGGAAGGGGGAGGGAGAGAGGGGGCAGGAATAAATGTGTTTATAATGTTAAATATTGCTGATACTGAGAAAACTTAAGTGTAGACATATGTCTGGCATGTTCACAGGTAAATCTCTGGTGAACTTTTGAAGTAATAGCTTCAGTGCAGACATTTGCAGTCAGCTACTAATGGCATAGCCTAATATCTATTCTCTCCTTTTTTAGTAATAAAACATCTAACTTTTAGGATACATAAGCTCTGACAGTGAATAAAGGCCAGGAAGACTTTAGTTATACTTTAGGGTAGTAGCTCAGTAAATGAAAAGAACCTAATTCCTGACAACTTTGCCAAACAGACAACCTACCTCTTTTAATGAGATATGTGTATGCCTCATTCAACCACTGTATTTTGGAGTCTACACTGTGTACCAGTTTCCTGGCGGTTCTCAGTGTCATATTGGAGATGGGGGGGGGGAGAGGAAGAGGGAAGGGAGAGAGGGAGAAGAGGAGAGGAAGAGGGAGGAAAGGGGGTAGGGAGAGGGAGGAGAGGAAGAGGGAGGAGAGAGAGGGAGACGAGTTGGAGGGGAAGAGGAAGAGGAGTTGGAGGGGGAGAGGGAGAGGGAGAGGGAGAGGGAGAGGACAGAGAGGGGGAGAGGGAGAGGGAGAGGGGGAGGAGAGGGGGAGAGGGAAAGAGGATTCCTCTCCTCCCTCTCCCTCTCCCTCTCCCTCTCCTCTCCCTCTACTCCCTCTCTCCCTCTCCTCTTCTCTCTCTTACTCTCTATTCTCTCCCCTCTCTCTCCCTCTCCCTCTCCCTCTCCCTTTCCCTCTCCCTCTTTCTCTCTCTTTCTCTTCTCCTCCGCTCTCCCCTGTCTCTCTCATCTCCTGCCTCTCATGTAGTCCTAGCTTTCCTAGAACTCACTAAGTAGACCAGGCTGGTCTTCAACTCACAGACAGCTCTTCCTGTCTCTACTTCTGGAGTGCTTGGATCAAAGGCAGCACCACTGTTGTAAGGCAATTTGAAGAGGAAGGGAGGGGGTACCTTTTGTTAAATAAAAGGCAGATCCCCATATATATGAAATCTTGATATCTACTTCTGGACTAATACCACTTTCTCTAGGTTCTTTGTACAAAGAGGCCTCCTAAAATCAAGCTTCTAAGAAGGGGATGGCCCATCCAAAAGAGAATGCATGAAGTTCAGCTATGTGATAGGCACCATCACAAAGGTGGCCCTTGCTCATAAAGGGCTGAGCTATGAGCAACTCATTTTCAAGTCCTCTTCTGGCTATAGGGAGCTAATTCTTTACTGACCAGTAAACTTTCAAAAAAAATAAAGGCTTACATTTCTACATAGTGTTGGATAGAGAACAACATTAGCAAGATAACTTACTGGAAGCAAGCTTTCATCTAATGGGTGTCCAGTACAATGTAGATTTGAGCCCAGGTTGATGGATGTCAAGTACCAGAGTTTTAACCACTATACTACATTGCCTATGAGGTGTTATGTCTCATATGCTCTCCAAGTGCTGTATTTTGATTTGAATGTTGTTTCACTCCCAAGCATTCATATGCTGAAAGCTTGGGAGTCGGTGGAGTGGTCTGAATTGGTGGAATCTTTCAGAGATGGGGCCAAGTGGAATGTGACTAGGTCACTGGGCTAATCACTGTTGGGAGAGATTAATGTCATTTTCTTGGAACTGGGGTTAGTTTTTCTCTAGTTGTGAATTGTCATTTAAAAGACTCATAGCTCACAGTTTGTTCTCTTCTCGTTTGTGCTTCCGCCATGATGCTGTTTGTCTTGTTGAAATTCAGCCAGGACTGCAGGAAGTGGGACCAACTGATCTCAGTCTTTGAACATGCAGCCTCGGGCACTTTGCTATAGCAATGGAAAACAAAATAAAACACCAGCCCTTCCTAACTGTGTTAAGGACTTCACGATCTGATTTCCATCTATGGAGGAAAGACTAACTGGATATCCCAAGTTAGAAAGTGTCATAAAACATACATTTTGAACTAGGTTTGGTGGGATAAACCTGCAAGCACCGTGTTAGGGGCAGAGGCAGAATGATTGCCCCAAACTCCAGACCAACCTTGTTTACATAGTGAGTTACGGGCCAGCCAAGGGCTACAGTGTGAGACCCCATGTCATGGAAAAGATAATTTTATTTCATTTGTGAGAACAAAATAATGTTTTAAATATTATATTTTTTATTAAATTCTTAAGTGTACATGGTAACAACTCAAACAAAAGAATATTACATGAAAAAAAGAATATTATAAAAATGGTCCTATGCCTCGACCCTCCGCGTCTCCATTCTACACTTCTGAAGCTTCCTTTTGAAACTTAAATTTTTTACCTTTTTTATGCAAGTATTGTACTATTGACCATATACCCCTCCATTTCTTTTCCCCTTTTCTCTTATCCATCTTTATCCCTAGGCAATCATTTCTGCCTTCATATACATGACTTTATGTATCTACAGTCAGGCTAAAAATCACAAACAAGAGAAAACATATCTGTCTTCCTGAGCGTAGCGTAATTTGTTTAATAATATCATCTCCACTTGGATCTGTTTTCCTGCAAACAATGTAACTTGGTTCTTGAAGCCACCTGCACATTTTCACACCCACCAGTGTCTCCGTACAAGTCCTGATAATAGGATATACTTCTTCTTAGTTTATAAAATTTAGACAATGTCCCATTAACTCCCCAAGATGGCAATGACAATGTTCTCGTGAGCAGAGTTGCCTTGCTTTTTCTCCCTAGCATCAAGCCTTTTCTATTATTACTTAATTTGAAGCCTGAAAATATGTATTTTTCCCCCATTATTTTCTACCTCTATTTCCTATTTTGTCTGGTTTTGACTATAATGTCAATAGCCTGATTTTTATTGTATTTTTTAAATATTTTTTAAGTTTGATATTAATATTACATCTTTCTCTCTTCCCTTTCCTCCCTCAGTCCCTCCCAAGTACTTTTCCCTTGCTTTCTTTCAGTTAAACAGCCTCTTTTTTAAAAAAATTGAGGTTACATATATGTATGTATGTATATATACATACATATCCCTAAATTCATAAATATAACCCACTTAGTCATATTTATACCTTTTCGGGAATGGCCATTGGTATGGAATAACAAATCAATGTGGCCTTCCTTGGACAAGACTATTTTCCCTATTCTCAGCATTCCTTAACTGCCTGTAGTTCTTAGTCTAAGTGTAAGGCCTCATGTCATGATCCTTCCATCTTTTATGTTAGCATATCTATTGGGATATTCCTTGCTCAGATAGTGTTTTCGGCAGCCATGTTGTTGAGAGACTTTATGGGTCTAACTTCTCTGACATTTCTAGGAGACACAATTTCACACCAAACTACTTGTTCCTCTGGTTCTTATAATCATTCCGGTCCCTCTTCTGCAATGACCCTTGAGCCTTAGGTGGAGGAGCTGTGTTGAAAGTGTGTCAGTTGGGATTAGGCTCCACATCTTGGTTGCGGTTTTCTGTAATGAACTTTCTCTCTCTCTCTCTCTCTCTCTCTCTCTCTCTCTCTCTCTCTCTCTCTCTCTCTCTCTCTCTCGGAGAAGTTTCCTTGAGGAGGAGTGAGAACTACACTTATCTGTGAGTATAAGTACTAGAAGGCACAATGCAAGCTTCAAAAGTAGGGAAAGAACCAATAGTACTACATAGCCATGATGTCTATGAACACATGTTCAGTTAGCGTGACACATTAACTCTGAGGGTGCATGAATACTTTGGCAGTAACCAACAGCTCTCGGGGAAATCATGCCTGGTAATGGAAACCTAACCAACTGCCAGGGTCTGGTGGAGTCATGGATCTTAGAGGAGAACCTACAACTACCACTTTACTAAGGCAGCATTGTCCCTAACTGCCTACCTTTAAAAAAACAAGGCTATTATCCACACACTACCCATCAATGCCCTACATTATCTCTTTAATCTTTCCTTTTACGTTATACGTATTATTGACATTTACATTCTGTTCTAAAGTATTTACGAGGTCTTCCTCTCTTTGTCTTTCCAGGCTAGCTCTTAAACCTAAAAACCAATAAACAGTATTTACATTGTCTTGACTATGTAAATATTTTTTTCCAAAATCCAGCTAAGTAATGAGCCAAGAATATACTTCCTTCTTTAGTCCAATGTCATAAACCTTGTGCCTCTTAAAGGAGTGGTTTTTTTTTTTTTTCTAGAATGAAGGTCTTGCATTGTTTTATATTTGAGCCACAAATTTCTTGCATATACAAAGACTCTGTAACAGGTTTTATTTTTCCATAAAATATATGCCTTTATTATATCCACCCTGTCAATGGATATTTATTGGGAGTCCGCTCGGTTCTGGGGGACTAACAGCAGAGAAGACAGAGATCAATGCCTGTTTCTCATGGAGCTGATTCTAGTAAGGGGAAGAGAGGAAATAATCAGATCAAGAAGTAAAATCTGTAACAACTTAAATCAAGTGCTATGGAGAAAACAAATGCAAGGTGGAATGGTACACTCTTTAACTCCAGCATTCAGGACAGGGGCCTAGGGAAGGAAGATCTGGAGTTGGAGCCCAGTCTGAGTTACATAGTAAAACTATCACATAGAAACGAGGGGCAGGGAGATGGAGAGGAACTAAAAAATTTTTTTAAAAAAATTAAAAAAAACAAACAAACAAAAAACAGGGTAAAAGAATTAGAAAGTGCCTGTGAAGAAACGAGGTTATTTCCATTTTTAAGTAGGTTGATCAAGAAGTAACTCACTGAAATGGCCGAATGTGAATGAATACTTGCAAAGGCAAGGGAATTGGGTGGGTATCTGGGAACGATCTTCCAAGCAAAAACCGTCAATGCAAAAACGTACCCGTGGCATCTTTTTCCATCCCTGGCATTTTGGAAGAACATAAAGTCCAGGGTTGCTAGGGGAGTAGCAGAAGGGGTGAGGATGAATGGACTTTGGGGTGAAAATAGTAACAAGGGCTTGCCTCACTAGCTCCTCTCATATAAGGCTCTGAAGTGAACCATGGAGGGTTCCATTTTAGCAGAGAATAGGAAGAATGTGGCTTGAAGTTTAAAGGGACCTAGAAGTATACTGAAGGAGGATAGAAGGGAGGATGATAACAAGGAAGAGAGCTAGTGACTAAGTGGGGTCAGTTGTCTGCATTCACTATTCTGGCACCTACTCTAGAGATCTTTGGCTGTAGGAAGTTGACTTCTGGTACATTTTTAGCTTAGTTTTGGGAGACAAGGTCTCACTATGTAACTCTGGCTAGCTTGGCATTCACTATGTAGACCAGGCTGGCTTCTGAGTTGCAGTAATCCTCCTGCTCAAGCCTTGCCAGTTCTAGGATGACAGGTATGCACCACTATGCCCAGCTTCTGATAATATTTAAATTTTTTCATACAATATATTCTGATCATACTCTTTCCCTTCCCCAAACTCCTCCCAGATCCCCCAATCCCCCACCCTGTTACCCACCTCCCACCTAACCTCTCTCTCTCTCTCTCTCTCTCTCTCTCTCTCTCTCTCTCTCTCTCTCTCTCTCTCCCCTCCTCACAAAACCAGTAAAAACAACAAAAATTTTTTAAAAATCAAAGCAAACTAATTTTAAAAAGAAATATCAATAACGACAAATATACCAAAACAACACATAAAAATACTTCATTGTCTTTCTTTTAATAAGTCCTTTTTCTAAGGGGCTGCATTGGCCTATATCTTTTACATTTTTCTTTCCTATTGCCTATTTGTCTTGTTGTTTCCCCTTACATTCTGACAGATTTTTTTCTACATCCTAATCTCTGTTGATATGTTTATTCTGGCAACTTCTTTTCCATTTCTGGGGCATCTTCCTTTCCCTCAGTTGCCCCCACTGTGTAGCATCTCAATCTTGTCTTACACATGTCTTTTACTTGAAGCACTGACCATCACCATTTTTCTCCTGAAGTTATCTTTTGTTACTCAAATTCCCATCTTGCTCTGGATTAATTTATTCTAGTTGTGTGTTTGGGCTTCTTGCTTTCATGGTACAGGCTTTTTAAATTTGCCTGGGGACTCCTGGTTATCTGTTTGTCCTAAAGAGAGAGTGTGGGTACTGGATGGAGTTTTCTCTGGTGTTGTATAAACAAAGAGTCTCTGGAGATAGGACTCTACCCTATGAGGAAACTCCCTCCTCCTCCTCCTCCTCCTCCTCTTCCTTTTCCTCCTCTTCCTCCTCCTCCTCCTCCTCCTCCTCCTCCTCCTCCTCCTCCTCCTCCTCCTCCTCCTCCTCCTCCTTCTTCCTCTTTACCTTCTCCTCCTCCTTCTGAATGGTCTCACATAGACCTTAAACTCCCTACATTGCTGATGACAACCTTGAACTTCTGATGCTCTAGCCTCTACCTCTTGACTGCCAAGAGTACAGACAAGCTACACCATGTCTCATTTACACAGTGCTTGCTGAAGACCTAACCCAGGACTTTGTGAATTTTAGGCAGGCATTCTACCAACTGAGTTACATCCCTATCACCTGCACCTCCACTGTGGATGCTGCAATGGGAAGCTTTGAGTGGACTTGGGGTAGCTGGCAACTAATAGGATTTGGACACACACACCCCCAAAGCCCAGAATGAGACTTTATTGTGTAGTAGTGAATACCACAGGGCAAATTCAGATATCTTTGTTGTCTTTATGCCAATTTATAAGAAGTCCTCAGAGGAGGTGAGATAAAGGTTCTGATAAGCACTATGTCCTCTGTTCAGGCATACTCTTCAATTCACCCTCCACAAAACCTTCAGACACTGGGCTCAAAGCACCTCAATTCTGCATCTTGCTGTCCCTTTCATGTCTACAGTGGAAAAGGAGACTCCCATGCTCTTTTGCTATTGTTTATGAGGCAGGATCTCTCTGCAAAGGCCAACTTGGCATGGAACTCACCATGCAACATAGGCTTGCATCAGCTTCATAGTCCTTCTGGACCAGTCACCTAAGTACTGGGACTATAAATGTGTAGCACTATGCCTGATTTTTGCCACACTTCATCCTGGCATTATTTATGGTATTTATTGAATATTTACCAGATGTCAAGAATTCTTAAAGTACGAGTTCAGTGTTAATATTTTAATGAAATTCTACTGTATCTTCATTTCACAGATGAGAGAACTGAAGGCTGCAGAGTCGTTAGTCTCCTTGCTGAATATCACACATTCAGTAAGCTGCAGAACTACAATTCAAACCCAGATGTTTTCAGTCCTGAGGCTATATTTTAAATGGCTGAATTGTACTCTTTTTCATCGCTACTACAGCCCACCTTGACCTCTGATTATCCATTCGATTGCAAATCTCATGTCTGTGGGACCTCTGCTTTGTTATAGTTCTCCCTGTGGCATGACTGAAGTCAGCAACAGAAAAGATCGACAATGGGTACTTGCCTCTCTAACCTTCTTTAAAGCCTGCTACCTTTTAAAGATGATCAGTGCTGAGTGACCTTTCTCTGGCTCCAGTTATTAAGCTTCAGTGGATGTTTTATAGGAAAGAAAAAACCCCACCCTGAGCCAACATAGCAAACAGACAGACCCAGCACTCGGCTATGTTTAGTTTCCATTCATCTTACAGCTGGATGAAGGGGAAAAAGGAGGCACAGAACTGGCCCGTCTCCAGGCAAGATGCCAGCCTTAGCTCTTGGACAATCCTGGTTTGTGTAGGCCTCAATGCCACATTCAGAGACTTCCCCACCCTTCAGCATGGTCCCTCCCTCTCAAGAGAAGGAATACCTGGAAGTTTAAAAGAGGGAAGGCTTGCAGATCAGGGTCAGACATTCTGGATGAGAACAGCAGACCCAGGTCAGAAGTGGTACCATGTCTGAATGGAGGTACCTCAACTGGGTCAGCATTTTGCTCACCATCCTTCTAGACCTAACACACCAGGGACCTCATGGCTCTGCCTCATCAAGCAGCAAGGTCAGTTCTAGCATGAGAGGACAAAGCTCTGGAATTTTTGACAAAAGTAGCTCCTTGGGGTGGGAGGAATAGAAGTTTCTCAGTGTGTTTCTGCAGGGCTGAGAAGCTGGAGCTCGAATAAACAAGAGTTACTGTTTGCTGAGTGCATGGCAAGTGCTGTACCGGTGATTTTCTTTATTGTTTCAGTTGGTCCTCTCAGCATCCCTGTAAACGACGCTCTCTTATTATTCCCATTATTGAGAGAAGGAAACAAAGGCTCAGAGGTTAAGACAGAGGAAACAGCAGAGACAGAACTTGAACCTACGCCCATCTGATTCTAGACTACCTCTGTGTCCCACTTCCCCACACTAAGCAAACGAGATATATGTGATGTGTGGGTAGATGGAAGGATCATAAATTCATGGAAGTTAGGGAAGAAGATAGTTATCTTCCTGCTGGCTGACCTTAGTGTCTAAGCCTGTTAACACATCTGTAAGATATGGGGAATACTGGAATTTAACGCACCCGACACTTATCATGATTGCAGTACATTACTATACGTATGAGGCTCAATCCTTATAGCTGAAATCATAAAGAGGAAAAAACTAAGTATCACATTGCCTTGTAAGAATGTAGGGCTCAAATGAATACACCCATTCTGTTATATTCTAAAGCTTTGCTAAAATGTTACATTCGTTCTAAAGTGAAATCCATGGACCACCACTACCACCACCACCAACAGCTTCAGGGAATTTGGGAGCAAGGAGAACACCAGCCTCTCCCTGCTCTAGGGTTGCTAAATCAGAACCCACATTTAGCAAGATCTGAGTTCATTAAGATCAGAGAAACTCTTGTCCAGAGATGGTTTGATTTGGAATCTTCTATGAACATTTAGTTCTGAGATTTTGCTTGCTGCGCTCTCGGCAGGTCCGTATATGACAGAGGTCACTTACCCTTGAGTCACCTCAGTTTCTCCTCCTACAGCCTGAAGCCAGTTCAGGATCCCAAGTACCTGCCCATCTGGGCGCAAAATAGACTCTCTCCAACTCACTTCTCTTGTATTTTCTCTCAGTTGTTGATGACAAGTTACTCCATACGTTCCACTGTGGTGTCTCGTTATGCACACACTTTGGTCACCTCTGTCCTCTTCAATCCACATGATGAAGCCCATGAAGCCATCTTTGACCTGAATCTACCCCGCATCGCCTTTATCTCTAATTTCACGATGTAAGTCTGCTTTTAAACTTACTGTTTCATTCATTTGTGCGTACATGTATCTGATCTTGTTCTTTCACTAGTGAAGAGTAGTTAAGAGGATGAATTATAAAAGCAGGCATCTTGACTTGAAACCTGACTATACCAGCTGTGCGAGTCAGGATAAGCTACCCAACTTCTGAGTCTTATTTTACACATCTGTAAAATAGAGATAAAGTTAGAAACCACTTGCAAGGATTAAATGAATTAAAATGTGTGGAAATCTATACTAACACTAGTGCCTGGCATATGATAAATACTTGATGAAAACTAGGGGGTTTTTTTGAAGAAAAAAAAAAAAAAAAAAAACCAAAAAACCTTTTCCTAATACTAAAGGCATGACTCACACGGTGCTGGCTAATTATGGTGGAAAGATGGACTGCACACAGTCCCTGCTCCCAGTCTACTGTCTAATGGGGAACACACACACACACACACACACACACACACACACACACACACACACAGAGGAACCAGTTGATTTAAATAGAATACTCCAGGAGGAAAGGGAAAGCTGATTGCAAAAAGGTGGGAACCATGAGGCCTAGCCAGAGATGGTGATTAGTTCTGAACTCTCATCAGTGGACGGAAGCCTTGGGAACATGACACACAAACTAAAGCTTAAATTATGAAATGACCACTAGCCAAGCACTATGAAGGCAGGCCTGGAAAATCAAGGCAAAACATTAAAACACAGATGTCCCCTCATGAGGAGAAAGTACTTGCACTTCTATGTAGCAGAAGTGTAGAGGATAGGCAGAAGGTAGAAGAGTGGTCAGACTGAGACTTGAGATGTAGGAAAATACTAGGCTCTTAGGGCATTCCAATGTAAAAGCAAGTGCATAGAACACACACACACACACTATACTATAGAACATATATATACAATGAGAAATATACATGTAAGTCATCAAAGAATAATGGAAACTCTATAAATAGAACACTAATATTCTTCCATTCCCCCTTTGATTTGTCCCCAGCATCCCCAGGGACATGTGCACCCCACTTTAGAGATAGCTGAATCCCTTAGTAGAGAGACATGGCAATGTGGTAAGCAAGGAGTGACGATGAGGAATCAGGGGTAGGCTGGAAGAGCCAGCCAGGAAGCTGGGAAGCAGAAAAGGGCCCTGTACTAGAACAAGGGACACAAACATGATGGTGGAATTTGAGAGACCATTTGTGGGAGAAACAACCTGTTTATGGTGAAAGTGTGAATGGACATCGTCCCTTTTTATTTTTTTTTTTTTCAGTTTTGTTTGGTTAGATGACAGGCAATGGATGAGATGATGAATGAGGGAAGAGATGAAGAAATGCCGATGAAAGAACTCTTAGTCTGAGTTATGAAAAGGCTTCTGGGGTTGGGGATGTTTCTCAGTCAAATGTTTTCCTAGTATACCAAAAAGTCCTGGCTCCGGTTCCCAGTACCACATGAAATGGCTACTGTGGCACACACCTGTCATACCAGCACTTGGTAGGTGGATGCAAGAAGATCAGAAATTCATGGTTATCATCTACAGCTATATTATAGTGTGTTCAAGTTCAATGCCAGCTTCGACTACATGACATCCTTCGTCAAGGGGACAAAAGGAGAGGGGACTTCTGTCTTGGAGTGGAGACACTTTCACAGTTAGATTAGGGAGTCCAACCTAAACAGAATTTCTGTCCTTGCTCTGCCAATGTCACCCCAGTGAAGGCTCCTATGCTATAAGCAATCTTTACAGTCCTAAGCCCGTGCCATGTCATCAAGAACATCCTGGACTTGCCTTGAGAGTAGATAGGTTGTGAAGCGGTGATTGAGGTGAAGTCATTACAGGGGAGAAGAACTGACCATAATGGAAGAGTACTTTCCTGCATCAGGATTTCCAAGTTGGTAAGACTTGAAGGAACCAAGATCCTTGCAAGTAGGAAACCAAAAGAATCAAATACAAGAATAAAAGTAGACCCAAACAATCAAGTCCCAGGTATGATATGAAGCGTGGAGGCGACCTGAGCAGTTGGCAGTCAGGTGATGTAAAAACCTAGCAATAGGCAGAATGTGGGTTCATTTCAGTAGGAAAAAAACACCAAAAGGATTTATAAAAAAAAAAAAAAATTAAGCAAAGCAGGCTGGAGAAATGTCCCTGGGCAGACTCTGTGGAAAGTATGCTGGCTGGAGGCAGCACACACACAGAGGCCCCACTGTGCTACTGCCAGAGTCGCTCCACCCTACCACCCCAGCCCCCAAGAGACCTTGAGGCCCAGCCAGCACTGTCCACCCCCACACTAGCCAAGCCTCAGCAATACTGTTTCAGCTGCCTCAAAATGCTCCTGCCAGCTGTATATCTTCCCCTAGCGTTCCTGGAAGCTGCTACTATCTGTGTCCTAGCTGCTCCATTTCTGAAAAGGAGACAGCTGTTCTTGCCTCCCTCGGAGGTATATTAATGTTCTCTAGGACACCACATTCTCACAGTTCAAAGGTAGCTCTGACCTATCCGTTCCTTCCCAGTGTGAGGTTTATCCAACACTTTACATTCCTTGCTGCCATGCAAGCTCACTGAGTCTTGAGTTCAAAGCCCTGGATTCTCTTGCCGTCTTTCTCTAACCCCCTTCTCTTTGATCCACTATTCCATGAAGTGAGCTCTGACTTTTCTTACTGTCCTTCTTGGTTGCCCATTATGAAATGATCAAGTGGGTGCTGCAGTCCATGCATGAGCAGGAAAGCAGGCAGGTATTTCGTTATCCTCAAGGAGCTCACAGTCTCCTAGAGGAAATAAGATATGGGAAACATAAACGCACACATATCAGTCTGTCTATGAGAAGTGTTAGCAAAGAAAAGAAGCAAGGAGAGCAAAGGAGACAGAGATTGAGTAGAGGTATGAGTCTAGAGCTATCAAAGATCAAGTGACATTAACAGTGACCTAAAGAGAGTGTTGTGAAGACTACAAGATACAAAGATCTGGAAGAGGAACATTCTAGGCAAAAGGAAGCATAATTATCAAGGCTCTGGAACAAGAGCATGTCGAACAAGTTAAAAAAGAAAAAAAAAAAAAAGCAAGGAACGCTACACAAAGTAACTGAAACTACAGACAACCTCAGGATCTAATTGCTGAATGGACACCTAAATGCACCATAAAAAGAAAGGAAGTCCTGTTACTTGTGACAGAATAAATGGGCTGGGTCTATGCCTCAAATCCCAGCATAGAAAAGGCTGTGGATAGAATATAAGGAGCTCAAGCCAGCTTGGACTGTATCAAAAAAAAAAAAAAAAAAAAAAAAAAAAACAACAGTTTTTTTTTAATTCTGGTTTTAAGCCAGGTGCTTATAATACCAGTTTGGGAAAGCAGAGGCAGACAGATGGAAAGTTCAAGGCCAGCCTGAAGTAGAACAAAACTTGGTGTTCAAACAAGCCAACCAACAAACAAAACTCTCTCAAATTGTGGTTAGAGACCTGACTTGCAGCTAAGAGTACTGTCTGCTCATCCCAAGGACCTGGCTCAAATTCCCAGCACCCACATGGCAGCTCACAAGCATCTGAAATGCTAGTTCCAGGGAATCAGACAACCTCCCTGGCCTCCGCAGGTACCAAGCATGCATATAGCATATAGTGATACACACAAGCAAAGTATCCATACACATAAAATAATAACTTTAAAGATGTTTCAAACTCTCAACACTGTCAAATGGATGGAGGGGGAGGTCACTATGCTAAGTGAAGTATGCCAGACACAGAAAGGCAAATACCACACGATATCACTCACATGATATATACATATATTTTTACACAATGTATACAAGTGTCACATGGATATCATTAGTACCTACAACTTTTATGAATTTTTGTATGTATGTATATGTGCATGTTTCCATGTGTTGTGGAATCTAGATGGTTAGTTCTGTGAACTTGATGGTGGAATGATGATTTTTGAAGACTGGTAGGGGTGGGAAAGAGATGGGGGAAATCTGACCACAATTGGATAGGAACGACAAGCTCTAGGGTACTGTCACACAGTGTTAGTAACAATTACGCACTGTATGCTTCTAAGGCTAAAAGAAAGGATTTTAAAAGTTTCATCACAAGCTGTAGTGTGTGACAGTGTGTCCCACACTATACCCTTTTGTCCACTCTTCTTTGCTTGAAAATGTTCATTACAATGAATGAGTGCCTGGTCTGGTTCAAGGCCTCTGGCTTCTGCTACACTATTAATACTGGATCCTCACTTCGACTCCTTTTGGATAGCCTGTTGTTGCCCTGTGTCGTGGAGATCCTGCAGCATTAGATCTGTGGGACCAGCTCCTTCACATGCTCCAGCAGTTCATAAGATGGAGTAGGTGTTGGGGTTATAACAACTCAAACCCATGAATCTGGGTCTGGGTGGTAGCTGAGTTGGTCAGCTGGCCAGCTCTCCCAAACCGCACCCACATCATTTGACAAACTCTCCAGCATTGCTCCAGGCTAGCTCATCCAATGCCTGCAGGAACCAGCAAGGGGCAGAGCCAGCTCTCCCACTCTCATGCCCTCAGAGCTAGCTCACATCAGGGACAGCTCTATTGTTCTGCTTAGGCAAGGTACAGGGCCCAGTCTACTGAATGCTGCAGCCAGTGAAGAGCAGTGTCCTGTCTATTTAAACTTGGATATGGGGGAATTAAACTCGGGTCTTTGTACTTGCAAGGTAAGCATTTTACCTTATATACTTTTATGTATAAGTTAAAAATAATTTTAATTTTTAAAATTATAGAAAGCTAGAGCCAAGAATATTAAGTTCACAGCATTTTGAGCTTCAGAGTAAGCCCTGCTCAAACAAAAACAAAAAAGTAAAAGACAAAAAAAAAAAGACAGGAAGGAGATGCTACATAGTGTGTTCAAGGCTAGCCTAAGCTACATAGTGAAGCCCTGTCTCAAAAAGCTGTTGCTGTAGGCTAGCCTGATCTACATAGTAAGTTCAGGCCAGCCAATGGTATGTTGTAAGACCCAGTCTCAAATAAACAAAGATTAATAGATATTTCTAAAGCTATGAGATCAATCTATAAAGAGCAAGAGCTTAAAAATGGAGCCCAGTTAGTAGATGTGATAAATAGTTCTTTCGTTAACTTGACACAAGCTAGACTCATCTAGGATGCTGGAACCTCAACTGAGAAAATGGCTCCAACAGATTGACCTATAAGCAGTCATGTCAGTCATTTTTTTTGATTCATGATTGATATGGATGGGCTCAGCCCTTTGTGGGTTGTGCCATTCCAAAGTTGTTGATCCTGGGTTCTATAAAAACGCAAGCTGAGCAAGCCGTGGGGAGCAAGCCAGTAAGCAGCATCCCTCCATGGCCTCTGCATCAGCCCCTGCCTTCAGGTTCCAGCCCTGTTTGGGTTCCTGTCCTGACCTCCCTTCATGATTGGAAGCTTTAAGCTGAAATAAACTCTTACCTTCCCAAGTTGCATTTGGTCATGGTATTTATCACAAAACAGAAGGCAAATGACAACAGAAATTGGTACCAGGTTCATGGGGTATTGCTGTGACAGAGCTGGCCATGTTGTTTCAGGGAGGAAACTATAAAATTTTGCACTGGAAAAGCTGTTGAGTGCTTAGAGTCTAATGGGCTGTTCTGTGGGATCATAGAAAATAAGAGTGCTGAGAGCAGTGTGATGACAGAGACCTGGATTATCAAGTTTCCTAGGGAAGCAAAGACTTTATCGGGCTATTCGTATATTTTGAATTGAGAAGCTTTGGTTTCTGGTCAATGGAACTGGGCCTGAAAAATCATCTGTGATTAACAAAAGGCCAGTATCCCTAAAGTGAAAATGTTGCTTTCCTGGGACAATCAACGCTGGTTAGCTAAAGAATCAACAGTGATTAATAAGAGACCAGCATCATTGAGATGAAATCTTGTGGGAAGTATTTCCTTGGTGTCAGCACACAGAAGCTGTGGTCCAAGAATTCCAAGGCTGCATCTCAAGCTGATAGCCAGGCTTGGTAATGTGTAAGACTTCCCTATGTAGTGCTGTTTTTGACATTGTGATAGGGTCGTGGAGAGCAGCTGAGGCTTGGCACTGTAAGAAGCCAGGAGAGGCCATTGACAAAGATGAAACCTCAGTTGTAGAGCAGACCTAGCATATTGAAGGTGCCAGGACTATAGGATGATAAACAAAGGCAGTGTCAAATATGGTGTGGAGCTGGCCAGAGCCTAAGAGACCAGCTTTGTGTACTGCAGATGTCAGAGATGCAGAAGTGGAGCTGCCCACTCCTTGGCACTTTGGAGCCCAGGAGTTTGTCCAGATGTTGGACTTTTTGCGCTATCAGAGTTTGCTTTTGCTTTGATTGTAACCATGCCCTACCTTAGTTCTTCCCTCTTGGGACAAGAAGTATGCAACTTATTTTTTATTTTACAAGAGCTTACACCTAGAGACTTTGGATTTGTACAGAGGCTGGATATCTTAAAGAAGCTGAACTTTTTTAAAAAAAAAAAAGTCTGAATTTTTAAAGAATGTGAGACTTTAAGTTGTTCTATGTTTTATATTGTGATATTAGCATAAGATCTTGGGGATAAACAAGAAAGAAAAGGTTATGATTGTGATGTATTTGTGTGTCATGTTGAATAGGGGTCACTTGTGGTGGTTAGTTGTTTTGTCAACCTGATGCAAGCTACCGTCATCTTGGAAGAGGGAACCTCAATTAAGAAAATACCCCCAACAAATTGGTCTGTAGGCAAGCTTATAAGGACATTTTCTCAATTAGTGATTGATGAGGGAACACCTAGCCCATTGTGGGTGCTGTCATCCCTGGGTTGGTGGTCCTGGGTTCTATAAGAAAGCAGACTGAGAAAGCAAGCAGCACCCCTCCATGGCCTCTGCATCAGCTCCTGCCTCCAGGTTCCTGCCCTGTTTCAATTCCTGTCCTGACTGCACTCATCAATGGAGCATGACATAAGCTTTGTAAGCTGAAATTAAACCCTGCTTCTTCCACTTTCATTATTTCTTGGTTGTCTGTAGTTCTTTGTATAAGGTTGAGGCCTCACGGCCTTTCCTCCTGTCATTTAAAAATATCTGCTGGTTTCTTCCTTGTTCAGGTCATGTTTAGCCATATTGTTGAGACTTCATGGGTGTAGCTTCTCTGACATCCTAGGAGACACAATCTTACAACAAACTTCATGTTCCTCTGGCTCTTACAATCTTTCCATCTTCTCTTCTGCAATGATCCCTGAGCCTTAGGTGTAGGAGTTGTGTTATAGATATAGCAGATGGGAATGGGCTGCACAACTCTGCATTTTGATTGGTTGTGGTTTTCTGTAATGGGTATCTGTTGCAAAGAGAAGTTTCCTTGATGAGGGGTTAGAGCTACACTTATATGTTGGTATAAGGATAAATGTTTAGATTGTGTTTAGGAGTTGTGCTGGCTTAGTAAAGAGGCAATTGTATGTTCTCCTCCAAGATCCATGATTTCATTAGCCCTGGTAGTTTTCTAGTGGTCATTGCTGTGGTTCATAGGAATCCTAGCTGAGGACTACTGGTTGCTTCTCTCTTTTAGAAACTTGTAGGACACAATCTGGTACATTCACGGAAGGGCCATTCAGGTCAGATCCAGTTCATGTCCTTTGGGGCCTGTGTCACTGACAATTTTTTTTATTAATTGGTTATTTTACTTATTTACATTTCAAATGTTGTCCCCCTTCCCAGTCTCTCCTCCACAAACCCCCCATTCCCTTTGCCTCTGAAGTGCTCTCAGACAGGAGCTTAGTATGGCTGTCCTCCGAGAGGCTCTGCAGGCATCTGACTAAGACAGATGCAGATACCCATAGCCAACCTTCGCACTGAGCCTGGGGACCACAATAAAAGAGTCACTGACAATTTTTAACCATTTATATCATTCACAATATTATTTACCTAATGTGTTTCTTTAAAAAGACACAATTTTAGATTCTTATTCATATCCCAAGTGGCAGCAGCAGTGCTTGTAAATTAATTAAAGTGTGTGTGTGTGTGTGTGTGTGTGTGTGTGTGAGAGAGAGAGAGAGAGAGAGAGAGAGAGAGAGAGAGAGAGAGAGAGAATGAATCTCTTGGCCTGGAACTCACTACATAGATACCCAAGAGGAACCTTGAATTTGTCATCCTAAATGCTGGGATTCTATGTCTGCATCACCATGCTTAGCTTGATGTGTTTTATTTAAAAATAAATGTTATAGCAAATATACAACAATTACAATAAAAACGTTCAGCTATGTTACACCTAAAAATATTTTTGTGTGTTAAAAGGCAAACATTCGTCAATGCTTTAAGAAACATAAAACTGCAACCCTGGTATCCCACATGCTATGTGGTCTTTCTTTCCCCCAATTGACAAACAAACTTTAGGAGAACATTGTCACCTCTTTTGTCTCACTCTCACTGCCATTAATTGTTCCCATTCTATTTTGAGTTTAATAAAGCTGTTTTATTCTTTCTTTGCCCACACCCCTGTTCCTCTCTTTTATTTCTGTTTTTGATCATTGCTTTTCTTTGTCTGACTTCGCTATCTCTTCTTTTTCTCTACCCCCATCAGGACTATCGACAATAAAATCTATGTTGCAGAAATCAAGGAAAAACACCAGGCAAAGAAAATGTATGAGAAAGCCCATCAGCAAGGAAAGACGGCTGCTCATGTAGGCATCAGGTAAGACTCCATATCATCTGAAATGTGATTAAGTCATCTTAACTGTATGGCCAGGAAAGATGTACCTTCTCTTTGGGCCTCATTCTCTACTTCTGTAAAATGAAGAAAATGATTTCTACTTCATAGGATTTACATCAAGATTGTGTGAGTCAGTAAAAACCAAAGCCTATAACAGTAGTTGTTTAATAAGTGGGGGTTTACTTCCCTAATTCTAGCTTTCATCTACTAGCAAGATGGAGCTTATTGGTGCTTTAGGGGAAGGTTATATATAAGTGAGTTTTTCTCTCCTCTTTTTATTTTTAATATTATATTTTATTTATCCTCTGATAATTCCATACCTGTATGCAATGTAATTTGATCATATCTAACTCTCATCATCCATCCAACTCCTCATATACCCCTTTAATTCATCCCCTGCCAAGTGCATATCATTTCCTCTGTTTCTTTATAATGGTCTCTATTCAGTTAGCAAATGGGTGTGGGCCACTTACTGGAGCATGGCAATCTACTAGTGACTATATCTTCCAAATAAAGATGACTTTCCCTCTCCCACAGAAACCACCAACTAGCTCTTCAGTGAAGAGTAGGATCTCATAGGCCCTTCTCCCTATTCATGCTAGGATTTTGGTTGGCTTAATCTTGTGCAGGTCTTGTTCAGATAATTATAGCTGCCATGAGTTCATGAGTTTCCATTCTTTAGGTTTTGCATTCTTTCTGACCCCTATTCCATGATGTTACCTCAGAGTGGGCATCAGAGTAGGTGACATAGATGTCTTATTTAAAGATGATTCACTTATTCTCAGCATTTTGATCAGTTTTGAGTCTCTTAACTAACCAAAAAAGATTTCTGATCAAACTTGAGATCATTTAGGAAAACAATAATAGTTGGTTCTTTCTTAGGGCCTGTGACCTCCTTAGGCGTACACTTTTGACTAGGGTTTTTGGTACCAGGTAGGAAATTCTTCCTGTGAAGCATGCCTCAAATCTAACCAGAGAGTAGCTGGTTACCCCCAGAACACTCATACCACTATTACACATCTGGCCTGGTAAGCAGATATTGTAGTGTGCTAGGTACAGCTCTGGGAAAGACCATTGATATATCTTCTCCCCAAGCAGCCTAGATAATACCTTCCAGCACTAGAAAAGCTAGTTAACAGGAAGGAAATTTCTTGGTCAGTTTTCTTTTTCTATTTCCAGCAACAAAAGTGTGTGACATCTTCAGCAATAGGGTTTGCCTGTCTTTCTATAGTGGGCAACACAAAGAAATGGCAATGGCCTATATTATTTGGGGACTTCTGGGGCCACCTTGAACAACAATTCACAAGGAGATAAGCCACAGGACACATTATGATTTTAGTTTTATAATGCATGGCTTGTGGGAGTAACATTCCCCACCTCTGTAGGGTAGGGTGCCTCCATTAAAGCTCCTCTTAAAAATGACATTTTAAATTAGCTAACAAAGTCATAACTTTCCATAAGGCTTTTTCATACATTGTTAATTTTGGTTAACCCATGCCCCATATACTCATCTGCCCAATATTCCAATTCTTATCAGCATTTAAAACTTTAGACACCAGTATTCCCCCACCCCCATTCCTTCACACTATGTATGTTCTACTCATCCCATTAAGGCCTCTTGCTCCTCCCCCTCATTCATGGGCACTTTCTGGCTTCCTGACTTCTACAGACACTTTAAATCACACATGGATATCTACAAATTTAAAGTTAGGATCCACATGTGAGAGATAAATGACAGTATTTGACATTCTGGCCTGGGTTAACAAGTGAGATTTGTCAGATTGACTCTTATTTCTTAAATGAGTTCCATTCATCTGGTATAAGTATTATACTTTTTATAGAGTCCTCTCAGCTTCTAAGAGAGTTTCATCTTATACGAATGAATACTTTAGATTTTGGCCATATAAACAAGCACAGGTTTAACACTGGGATCAGGCAGGTTTAAGGGACTATTCAAAGGCAGAGAGGCATTGTTTGCATAAGTTGAAAACTCCTTTTGTTGAATCTGGATTCAGATTTTTATCAACCACGTTTCCATAAGGGAGAGAGCTGCCTTTGAGATTATTTTCCCTGTAGAATGTTCAGGAGAGGAGATGAGGGAGGAAGAGAGGTTGCTACGTGGATACCTGCATGATTGACTGTGGCCCAGAGACTTATTTGAGACCTCATCGGGTCCATTGGTTAAGGGTGAGGGTTAGCAAAAGCATGCCATCAATTGTTCCCTACACCACAGGAAATCCAACACCCTTCCTATCCATTTCTACTTCTTGCCCAGGGACCGAGAATCAGAAAAATTTCGAATCTCCACTAGGCTGGCAGCAGGCACAAAGGCAACTTTTGCCCTGGCCTATGAAGAACTGCTACAGCGACACCAGGGCCGGTACCAGTTGGTGGTAAGCCTGAGACCTGGACAGTTGGTGAGGAAGCTGAATGTAGAAATCACTGTATCCGAAAGGACAGGCATCGCCTATGTGCACATACCTCCACTGAGGACAAGCCGAGTGTATACCAACAACCAAACAAGTATGTGAGCAGTGCTATAATAATGCCAAAGACATTGGCATTTTTTAAATGGAGATCTTGGACATTCTGTGGGACAGTAATATCCCTCTACCAATTTCC
Organism: Arvicanthis niloticus; assembly: GCF_011762505.2. Taxonomy (NCBI): domain Eukaryota; kingdom Metazoa; phylum Chordata; class Mammalia; order Rodentia; family Muridae; genus Arvicanthis; species Arvicanthis niloticus. Next base: position 15,446,043 of record NC_047679.1, read on the forward strand.
TTCCCAAATCAAAGACAAGGGGGGCTTTCTTAGAGTTTGAGATATTTGGAGTTCAATATCTACCCAATTCTTCAAGTTAGTATAAACTTGGCATGGAATAGAAGCTTCTAAAAGTATATATTCAATTATTAAAATTATTAACAGACATGGCATGGTAGCACATGCCTTTAATCCTGGCTATCAGGGGACAGAAGCAGGTACCTCTGTAAGTTCAAGGCCAGCTTAGTTTATATAGTGACTTCTAGATCAGCCAGGGCTAAACAGTGAGACTTTATTTTTTAAGAAAGAAAAAAGAAAGGAAGGAAGGAAGGAAGAAAGAAAGAAAAGACAGAAAGAAAGAAGGACAAGACAGAAAGAAAGATAAGACAGAAAGAAAGACAGGAAGGAAGAAGTAATGTTTGACAGGTAGATGGAGAGTGAATCATAAAGTACTGTATTAACAATATTTAAGGATCTAGAAACCATGGGGGAGAAGTCCTGCCTTTCCCTAAATGACTACAAAGAGAAGACGAAAAGCAGAAAGGTAGGGCAAGTAATTCTGGGATGCCATGCAGAACAGAAAAGCATCTTGACTACTATCCTTACTGCAAACTCCATCTGTAGGATTAGGAAAGGAGGACTGACTGCAGTGCAATCTGCATATAACCTTGAGGAAACACAGAATCTAGTACCTTATCCTCATGGAGCCTGGTTCAATAGGATTGGGTTAGGACCACAAACCTCCACATTTAATGAGGCTCAAATAAACTTTATATCAAGACAAGCCGGGGGGGGCACTAAACCAATTTAAACACTTTGCTGAGAGTTGAAGGGATAGAAATAGGGAAATGACATAGATCAAGAGGATGCCCTTGCAGAGATTTTCAGCCCTAGAGGGTCAGGCTGATGAAGACCTGCACAGCCAGAAAGACAGCAGGGTGCAAGCTGGGTTCGAAGACCAGATTGACTCTGTCATAAGATAAGGCTCTATGCTTCCCTTTGTTGAACTGTTAAATGAAAGAGAGGAAATCTATGACCTAAGACCAAAAGGACAGGTTGTTTTACCAGAGCTGAGGAACAAGCCTAGGCCCTTGTTCATGCCAGGTGATCACTCTCTCAGAAAGTTATACCCTGGCATAGTTAGGATTTTGATTGCTGTGAAGAGATGCCAAGACTACAGCAACTCATCAAAAAAATTTAAATTGGGGTTGGCTTGCATTTTCAGAGGTTTAGTTCATTATCACCTTGGCAAGAAGCATGGTGCGGCGCGGGGAGAACATAGTGCTGAAGCAGGAGCTGAGAGTTGTACTTCTTGAGCGAAAGGCAGAAGAAATGAAAGACACATTTGGCCTAGATTGAGCACCTGAGCCTAAAAAGACACACACAGTGACACACATCACCCAAGAAGGCCACACTTCCAACTAGCCCTTAACGCCTAATAATGTCAGTTATGGATGAACAAAGCATTCAAATATATGAGTCTATGGAGGTTGTTCTTGCTCAAACCCCCTCACACGCTAAGAACTATGTCAAAACATGAGAACATCGATCTTTCCATATGACATATAGTATCCTAATGAATACTGGCAGTGGTGGTAACAGTTCCCTTCATTTGACACTCACGAAGTTACAGGTGTGCTTTAAAAGGCCTTTTTCCTTAAGCGCTCATTGAATCCCTAAGACAGGCCACAACGACCAGGGGCCACTGGCACCCCTGTACTGTGCCTATGGAGACCAGAGCACATTGGTCAGCCACTGTCCCAGGCAAACAGGGCACGATAAGGGACCTGGGCCCACAGGGCAGCTGAGTCTAGCAGCCTGCATGCTTGAGCCCCAATCTATAAATGGCAGCACCCTCCCCCTTCTCCTTAAAGGTTAAAACAGAGGATAGAAGTAGTCCTGTGGGGATAAAGCAAAACAAAGAGGCCTGGAAGGAAGGAAGCCCAGGGAATGTATGTGACCAGGCCCTCAGAGCAAGGGGCTCAGTTTGCCCCTAAGCTTCCTGACAGCTGGAGCAGGAAGAGGAGGGAGCTGAATTCCCAAGTCTCTACTTTCTGGAGAAAGGGAGGCTCTGGGACATTTCTAAGTGGACACTTGTCTTGGACTAAAATTCCAGAGCAGTTGATCTTGACGCCAGTTGAGCAAATGTCCAGAACTAAAAGTTGCCCGCGATTTAATCAAGAGACTCTGAGAGGCACCATTCTGAGTAACAGAGGACTAAAGGAAAGAAAGGCCAGCAGTTGTGTCTCAGAGGAGAGGCCTGCTAGCCTGCCCTGTCTCACAGCAGGAAGGAGAGGAGAGGAGCCGGCCCTGCCACTGTGTCTGTCTGTCCTCTCCACCTACTACATTGGTCTCAGGAGAAGGAGCCTGAGACTCCCTGTGGAGCTGGGGGCATAGGAGGCCCGCAGAGACAGGCCTTGGGTGGGGTGGGAAGTGAGGCAGGGAGAGGTTGTGAGTGGAGAGCAGACCCTCTACCTCATGGTGCTGGGAGCTGCGGGGGGCAAGGGGGCTGGGTCTGTCAGACAAGGTGTGAGGAATGGGGCAGGGCAGGAGCTGACCAAGGGGCTTGTGGCAGAAGGACAGTGAGCAGCAGGAAGGGCATGCTAGGCAAGTGGGGCAGCCGGAAGTGCCAGGGGTTCCAGGTCTCACCCTCCCCACACATTGCCCAGAGCTCTTACTGTCCCCATCCATGGCTTTTCTCTCTGCTGAGCCCTCTGTGCCACCTGGATGCCCATACAGGTGAGGGTGACTTGCCCCCATCCACCAGGATACAGAGGGGAGAGACCTGTGTCCGCATCACCTTCTCCCCAACACTTGGAGACCAGTCTGCTTTCTCCAGCTCAGGCATCATGGCTGACTTCACCATCCTCTATGATGTGGTCATGGAGGACATCATTGGAGACGTGCAGGTACCTGGACCCCAGGGCTACAGACTTCTTGGGCACACAGTGACTGGGGACAGAGCCATGCTCTAGGCTAGAGAGCATGTCCCTCTGTGTGTTCCTAGGGTTATGTTAGAGCTACCATCAGGGGGTCAGTGCATGTGGCCTCCCTCACGGGAACCACGTACACCCAGCACGGTTAGACACAGCCAACTGGAGGACGTGGAACAGGGCCTGAACAGAGGCACCGAGTTGTGTCAGTAAGCAGCCCCTTTGCACAGCAAGGTATTGCTGAGTAACTGGGCCACATACTTTCTGTATGTCTCACCCTGTCTGCTTGTCCTTGGCTTTCATGTCTGGCTGGCTTCTGCACACTTGTTCCCCACCACGAGGCCCTTTCCTGCACAGGAAGTGTGTGACCCCTGAGCCTGAACACCCCTGCCTGAGGGGACTGGAGCTCCTGTGTTCCAACAGAGCATGGTGGATCTGACCCAGACCCCAGGCTTGCTCTTAAGGTTAGCCAAAGCCTGAGAAGTCAGCTCCCAGAAGGGCTTTCCTGCCTCCCCGCAATGCTCCCCACACAAACCACCCTGCTGAAAGGCCCCAGGTCACCAAGCACCTTTGTCCATAAGTACCTGAGCCAGTCCCACAGGGCACAGGAGCATTGATTTGCTCAGGCTCACTGGTGCCCTGGGTGTGTCTACCTCCACCTCCTCCACTGTTCAGCTTCTGCTTCTCCAGGCTTGTCCCTGGTAAATCCCTTCCTATCTTCATCCCTCCACATCTGACCCACGCTTCTCTCTCTCCCCCACCCTATAGAGTACTGGGAACAAGCATCCTCCTTCTTCCTTGTCTTGACACATCCACCAGCAAGCACTCAGGCGCAGGGCCAACTCACTGTCCCTAGAAACCTGGAAAGGATCGCCCAGCTCCCAATCTCCCCCCTACCCAGCTTCTGGTTGTGAAGCAGACAGATCTCTGGTGTCACCAGAGGTCAAATAAACCATAAGTGCTGTGCTAAGCAGTATGTGAGTGGTGCCAGGCAAGGAGGTGTCAGGATGGTCTTCCTGAAAGAGAGAACATGGAAAGTCCTGTGGCAACAGTGAGTAGATCTTGCCTGGAGTGAAGGGTATTGAGGGGAGGAGGCAGCCTATGCAGACTGAAGGCAAGGATACATATGGAGGCTCGTGGCAGTTGTGACTGTTGCAGAGAGGCAGCGTGGAAGGCCTGCACTAAGACCGGGAATCTGAGAGTAAGCTATCCACACTGTCAATATGCCTGGCTTGAGGCGAAAAGGCTTGGCAGCCCTGGATGTTTGCAACAGCTCAAAGCAGGAAGGATGGGTGACCACATGGTTAGAAGGCCAGGCTGTCTCTCAGATGTGATGGGAAGGGAGCCTGGTGATGGTGATGGTCTCCATGAGGAAAGCATAGGAAGGTTGCTGGCAGAGAGAGCAAAGGTGTTGCTGGACCCTCCAAGTTGGAGGCACCTGAGCTTTCCAAGTCTTCGTGTGGCCAGTGAGTGGGACCCAGTGGGGGAGGGGGCCGGGGGTGCTATGGCCTGGGGTTTGTCATGTGAAGTCTGAAGTGGCGACCCAGCACGATAATGGAAGGGAGGAAACAAAGTCACCCAGAGACAATGTGCCCACCTAGCACTCAGAGTCGCTTCTGAATTCAGCAGGCCTGACTTTAAGCTCTGGGTACCTGACCCCAAATTCCTCAGGAGGGACCCATTCTTGAGCATATGGACCCCTCTGGAAATCAAGGTGGGCCGTGTGACTTGGTGCCTTTTAATGTGTTCCGGGGCTGACAGCATGGCATGATTGCCTGAGCGGGCCTCCAGAGACTGCTGGACAGTCTTGTACCCAGGATATAGGCTAGTCACAAAACTGTTCAGAATGGGGTCAGGCATTGTAGGCTCACTTCCCTGCCCCCCACACACCAGGTACACAGAGCCCTCGAGGTCTCTGCTCAGGGCTTGGCAGTGACAGGGCAGGTGAGGGAAAGAAGCCTTGGGGAAAGGGGACAGGGAGTCAGGATTGTAGGGACAGGCCTGCCATTCCATGTGAATTAACTCAGAGCCAGGGAAGGAGGAGAAAGCATTTCCTCTTCCCATTCCTCTCTCTTCTGGAAAAGAAGGGAGCTCACTGAGTGTCTGAGAGCCCACTGCAGCAAACACTGCTGTTCCTGGGCAGTCCTGAGGCCTTCCTTATGCCTCAAGCTGTAAGCTCCAGGACAGCCTAGACCCTTAGGCAGCCTAGGCCTCTCTGGCTGGAGAGGACACAGGTCCTGAGGGGGCCTCCTGGCCCATCTCCTTCTCTTCCCTGCACTGACCCAGCCCTCAGGCTTTGCAGAGGGAAAGATGGGAGTGGGGGCAGGGGACCAACAGCCAATCACATCAGGACAGCCCAAGGCATCTGCACCTGGTGCTAACCAATCCCTTCTGCACACATAAGCTCTGTTGGCCTCTGCTTCCTCCTCCCCTCCCTGCTCTGCCCAGCAACAGCAGAAAGGAGAGTTTAGGAGGAGAAGGAGGCCCTGCGAGCTCCCAGCCCTTGGCAGCAATGAGCTGGGCCCCCGGCTCACTCTGTCGAGGGAGGTTAAAACAATACTTTCCGTTCCTGGAGCCCAGACAAACGTCCCCAGGGACCCTCAAGCCTGTGCAAGTCAGGCTGCCTCGTGGACAGGAACTCACATATTCCAAAGATGCTGACCCTTGTAGGCCTGGGCCCCAAGCTTGTCTTCTTCACTCTGCTGCTCTGGGCACGGCCTGGGATGAAGGTCTGCAGAGCAGAGGTTCAGTTCTGATGTGCAGATAAACCCCAGGCCAACACACACAAAGTAGGGAGAGGGAGCTGGCCTGGGAAAGAAAGTGAGAGCAGGGCTTCATGCAGGAGAGGGAGAGGGGCCTCATTAGGACTGGCTCTCACTGTGCTTCTTGGCTCCCCTTCTCTTTATTCAGGTCTATGGTGGCTATTTTATTCATTACTTTGCCCCCAGAGGCCTCCAGCCAGTAGAGAAGAATGTGGTGTTTGTTATTGATGTGAGCGGCTCCATGTTTGGAACTAAGTTGCAACAGGTAACAAGGACTTTGTTGCCACTGAAATCTATAACTGTCTCCCCTTCAAATTCTGAAAAACCTTTAGTGCTTTTTTGTTTGGAATGCCTACTGCTCTTTCTCAAAGAAGTTTTCACATAATAACCCAGGCTGTTCTCAATCTTCACTATTTAGCTGAAGATGACCTTGAACTTTTGATCCTCTTGCCCCACCTTCTGAGTGCTGGAATTCTAGATATGCACAAGGATGCCCAGTTTTTGTGGTGCTGAAGATTGAATATAGGGCTTCATGGATGCAAAACAAAAACAAACAAAAAAAAAAAACCCTCTGTAGTAACTGGTCTATATAGTGGCAGTTCTTACCACCTCTCAGTGTTTGATTTGCGTGTAATCCATCAACTACTAGCTGTGTGAGCCGGAGCCAATGACTCTTTCTACCTTAGTGAGTCTCTGTGCCACTACCTGGAAATGTGGATAATATTAGTGCCTTTCCCAGTATGCTCCTGTAACACCTGTATGAACTAATACAGCTTAAGTATTCAACAATGTCTGGAACATTGAAGTGTCCTGTAAATAGTACCTAAATACTGGACTCTACTTGCTATGGAATCTCCTATATGCCTAGCTCTATGTTAAAGATTGTCATGGGGAAAAGAGAGAGAAGGGGAAGCATTCTGAGTTTTGTTCTCAGAGTATTTGATATGTGGCTGGAGAGTAAATATATTCCATATCAGAGTGTTAATGAACAGTCTGGAATAAAGATTGTCTAGGTGAGATGAATGAACGCCGAGAAGCCACAAAGTGCTTTCTAGAGAATGAGCATATGAAAGACCTTTGAAGATGTGAATGAATAAAGGAGAAATGTGGTGTACTTTCTAAAGGGCACAAGAGCCAAGTTATGAAGTTAGAATGGGATCTGGATTATCCAGGGGTTATTGAGAAAGTAACTCTGGAGGAAATGGTGGTGGGGGCATGAGAATCAGCAACAGATCTAAGTGGAAATTAAGCAGGTGGAAGCTGGGAAGCCAGGTCTTTCCGAAATCATAGGGTTATCTAACTTGAAGGGAGTGAAATCATTCAACCCAGGATCACACAGTCAGAGACCACTAACCATACAGACCAAGGAGCCCTGGGAATAACAGAACCAGAAACTTCAAGAGTGAAGCTGTCACCGTGGATTGTTCTTCTATCATTTATTTGGTTTGTTTTCCCGGACAGTCTATGTATCACAGGCTGTCTTAGAACTCACAGCCCTTTAGCTTCAGCCTCCTGAGTGCTGTTTACAGGTATGCATCACCAAACATGGCTCCACTGGATATTTCTTGATAACAACCTCAAATTCTGTACTATCTAATACAATAGCCACTGGCCACATGTGGTCATTGAACACTTGAAATGTGCCTTTTGCAAGGTAAGAACTGATTTTTTTTTCTCCATTGAAGAGTGAACTTCTAGGCCTACCATAAAGCCCAACAAACATTTGGCCCTGACACCTTCAACTCACAGAAAAGTGAGGTCAAAAGGGTTAAAAGAGCATTGAATGTCTTGTGGTAAGAGCCTTTCAAGTTCATGGGGCTTCATTTTTGTCTTATCTCCTTCACCGTTTTCCCACAGACTAAAAAGGCCATGGACACGATCCTCAGTGATCTGCAAGCCAGTGATTCCTTCAACATCGTTACCTTTTCTGACACAGTTAACATCTGGAAAGCTGAAGGCTCAATCCAGGCCACTGTCCAGAATATTCATAGTGCCAAAAACTATGTGAGTCGCATGGAAGCAGATGGTTGTAAGTGTTACATTTTATTTCCAAGCATTTTCCCTGGTTCTGACTTTTGTTCAATTCTGTCTCAAATAATCACTCGGTTCTCCCAAATCTACTGCCTCTGTCATCTAAGCCATCTTTTCCCCCTGTAGCAAGAAAGGCTCTGGTTCTGTCTTTGGATGGCTGTCATCTGATTAGAGAATGAAACAATTCTGCCTCCCTTCCCCCCCCCTCCCCACACCCTGGGAAAGAATAATCTGAAACAGGGAGTGATAAAAAAAAACAAGGACATATGGGCCCCACTATCAGGTCACGTGAGCTGGGGCGAGAGTGAAGGAGTTAGGATGGATAAGCAGTGGGAACAGCACAGTGTGAGAAAAGATAATGTGGGAAGGATGAGCCTGGGAGTGTGTCTCTAGTGGGGGTAAGAAATGGCCTGAGAACGTGGTCTCACAGTCTGCTCCCCGATTAGGGACGGACATCAATGCAGCTCTGCTGGCAGCTGCTTCAGTGCTGAACCATAGCAACCAGGAGCCTGGAAAGGGCCGTGGTGTGGGGCAGATTCCTCTTATCATGTTCCTGACAGATGGGGAGCCCACAGCCGGTGAGACAACTCCCAGTGTGATCCTTTCAAACATCCGCCAGGCATTGGCCCACAGGGTATCTCTTTTCAGCTTGGCCTTTGGAGATGATGCTGACTTCTCACTGCTGCGTCGTTTGTCCCTGGAGAACCAGGGAGAGGCAAGACACATATACGAGGATGCTGATGCAGCCCTGCAACTAGAGGGCCTCTATGCAGAGATTTCCAGGCCTCTCCTAGCAGATGTACACCTAGACTACCTGGGTGGCTTGGTTGGGGCCTCCTCTAGGGCCCATTTCCCTAACTATTTTTGTGGGTCAGAGCTGGTGGTGGCTGGCAAGGTGCAGCCAGGTGAGCAGGAACTGGGCATCCACTTGGCAGCCCGTGGCCCAAATGGTCATCTTCTTGTGGCCCACCATAGTGAAGAAGCCACCAACAGCAGCCAGAAAGCCTTTGGTTGCCCAGGGAAACCTGCCCTCAATGTGGCCCACTTTATCCGCCGTCTGTGGGCTTATGTCACTATTGGTGAGCTGCTGAAGGCACGTTTCCAAGCCAGGGACACCACAACTCGCCGTCTGCTGGCTGCCAAAGCCCTCAACCTATCCCTTGAATACAACTTTGTCACAGCTCTGACTTCGCTGGTTGTGGTGCACCTCGAGAAGACCAACGAGGAAGCCATGACCCAGCCACCCACTATGGCCAAGACAAGCATAGTCACACCCTCATCCAGCAACAGGGTTGGACAAGAGGCAGCCACAGTTCAAACAGCCTCAATTGTCAAGGTCCCTTCCAAATCAAGACCCACAAAACCAACTTCTACTATTACTGACCCTCCATTGAAGGTGCCTAATTCTAAGGAGCTCGGGACACTGGGTCGGTGGTCTAATAGCCTAACAACTTCAGTACAACCAAAGCCCCAAATTCCAGCCCAAGATTCCAGCACCTTGGCACTGCCAACTTTGAAGATGAAACCTCTTGCCTATGTGCCTTCCAATTCTAATGACCAATTGCCTTGGAAGCCCAGTGCTTCTATACACCAGAATCCTGGTATCACATCACTGGTTAATTCTAGGACACATATCCTGCCTTTGAATCCTGTGAGCCCTGCCCAGCCCAAAGGTGGCACCATGAAACATTTTAATCCATTTACTCCTTTCAAACTCCTTGCTTCATCAGATGCCCACCCTACACCAGATGCCCCATCATACCTCCAACCTGTATCACAGGAACCTATATCGCAGTCATCCCAAAGCCTGCCACAGCCCAAATCTATCTCCATATTCCAGATACCCAAACACTCATTACACCTCAGCATCAAGGATCTTGCTCCCCAAACTCCCCCAAATTTACCACATCCTAAAACAGGGATTGCCTTACCCAAATCTAAAATCCCTTCATCTCATAAACCTAGTGTTTCACCTCACCAAACTTCTCCTAGCTTACTACTTTCCAAGTCCAGAACACCAACTCCCTATAACACCCAAGTCGCACTGCCTGCTAGACCCAGGCTGCCAGCTCCTCAGAGCCTCAGCACATTCTCAAACACACTCTCTAGTTCCACAAGTCCCAGCAGCACTGTGGCTACCTCTATTCCTGGGGAACCTCTCCCTTCACCCTTTACCCCTACTCTGACCCCTCTGCTGCCCACTGCAAGACTCTGGCATCAGCAAGACCTGCTGCTAGGACCCAAGAGCACCAGGCAAGTTCTGGGACCGTCTCTGCCAGGGATTCCAATAATGGCCCTACCCAACAGCTTTGCTCCTATGCCAGAAAGCAACTCCCCTAAACCTCCCAATCTTGCTGCCTTCCAGCACTCTCACGGAAGCCATCAGTCTTCACCTTCTCCCAGAGAAGCTCCAGCTGCTGTCAGAGTCAGTGGAAGAGTCCAAGTTCGTGGAGTCCTTGAACCCACCGGTCTTCTATACCTTCCTCACTCCTGACAAAGATGGTGAGTGTTGCTGGCAAGAGGCCAGGCCAGAGGGGGTGGGGAGGTGCATGTGGAGAAAGCAGCAGCTGAGAGTAGATGAAGTATGTACAAATTCTACCAATGCTCCAGAAGCTTCCTTGGTTGCTGTCTTTCTCACCATCATATCCTGATGCCTAGGCAGTGCCTGAATGAATGAGTGAATGAGCAGATGAATGTATAGGTGCCGTGAGAAAGAAATGTGAATCTGAACTTGAAAAAGGTTGTGACGAATATAGACAATAAGCAGGTCAGTTTGGGTAGCCACTGGGAACTCTCCCAGTTAGAAGGAAAGAAGGAGCAGACGTGGAGGTCACATAAAATTTTGGCGCATGGGAGACTGCAGCATTAGAGTCAGTAGTTGGAGGCAAGCCTGGGCTGCACAGTGCTATCTCCCCGTCTTCTCTTTGACCCAGGCGTGGGAAGGATTCATTTGATTTCTTTGTGTTTGGCAGGAAGTCCACACTGGGATGGCAATTCTGAGAGGTTCCTGGGAGTTGCTGAACATGACATAGACTCTGAGGAAAGTTCCAAGGAGCTGGTAAAAGGTAAACAAGGGGCTCTTCTGTCCAAGACTCCTGTAAGCCCTCTTTCTAAAACTCAGTGGCATCTGAAACTCTCATTGACAGTGTGGGGGCAGTTTGAAACGACACGTATTGGAGATCAGTATTCTCAATGCAATCTCGCTGAGTATATCAGCCACACATTAGGGCAGGTCTGATCCTTTTGATGAACTCAGTGGTGTTTTTGTAGACTTTGGGTCTCATGTTGCTTTGTCTGGACAGCTTATCTTATTTGTCTCATCTGGTTTTTATTTTCATTTTTGCAATTTTCTGTTTCTTGTGGTTTTGTGTTTGTTTCTTTCTTTGCTTTTCAGAAAGAGAACATAAAGTCAGGTGTGTAGGGTGGTGAAAGGGTTCTTGGAGGAATTGGAAGGGAGAAACATGATCAAAACATACAATTTTTGTTTAAAAAAAAGACAGCACCCATTTCCTTCTTCCACATTCTCCTGCTGTAACAGAATGCTGCACCATGGGTAATTTGTAAAGAAGAGGGGTTTATTCATCTCAAGATTCTGAATTCTGGTCTGCTTGAGTGGCTGCATCTCCTGAGACTCTCCTTGATGGAAGGAATGCTGCAGAATCTCAAAGCAGTGAGAGCCTTCACTCAACAAGATGGAGCAAGACAGCTAAAGGGGTCGGGGCTCTTAGAACATTGCTCTCTAATAATCCATCCAT